>NW_027507748.1:176945462-177640462 GCF_037356315.1 Lithobates pipiens
TAAGTGCAATCGCTGTAGATCTGAGAAGATCTGAAATGAGGGGAAGCTCTGCTGATTTTATCAATCATGTGCAAGGTAAAATGCTGTTTTTTATTTTCCTTAAATGTCCCCCTTAGATCTACAGTGACTGCACTTCCAAGTGCACTTGTAGAGCAAAGTGGATTTTCCTTTCATAAGTAACCCCCAGTGTATGTCACTTCTCCAATAAAAGCCTGCCTGTTCACTGTTTCTTACAGCAGAACTCCAGTTCCACTAAATAAAGTTTCACTGTTCCTTGTGAATGGCTTCATAATCTCCTTCTATGGGAGTAGTATGGGAGTGATAAGGTGTAGTTAGCTGGTCCCTGTGAATTGCTGCACATTATACTATTCTTATAGAACACCATTGTTGTGTCTTATGAGTTATTCAGGGGTCATATATAACGCTGGTTAACATAGTAACAGTTTATAAAGCATGAATATTTTGCAGGATGTTGTGATTGGAAAAATAAGCCCACAAAAGGTCCCTGCAGAAGAAGAAATATTATGCTTATTCACTTATTATGGGATCTAGCGATCATAAGATGATCACATTTAATGTAAATCATAGAAAAAGGAGACACAAGGGTAGCCCAAGAACACTAAATTTCAAACTAGCCGGGGGCGTGGCTTGGCGCGCAACGGAGATGGCAGCCTAGAAGGAGAGCTCCGTCGGAAAGCGGCTCCAGCACGTCTGTTACAGCGGCAAACGGCACAATAATGAGCAAGCAGGCCAGGCTCCAGCATCAGACCCGTCCTCGCCACTCAACAGCAGTTAATCCCGGCCGGGATATCTCCGATATCTTTAAAAATCAGGCCTCAGCATTACAGGCCCCGGGGGAGGACAAGATGGCGCCGGTCCATGCGGCCGAGGAATACAGCGAGGACTCGCAATCGGCTACCGAGGACAATGGCAGGCATGGCTACCGTTCCACACACCCACTTACCTACGAGGACATGTCCGGCTTCGCAGCAGATATTAAGGCCTCGTTCTCCGCAGCGATCACGGACTTAAAGACCAGTTTCCTGGTCATGCAGGAAAAAATGGCGGCTGCAGAGACGGCGGGTAAGATGAGAGACAGATCCATACATAGACTTGACGAGGTTGTCACGGCCCACTCCCTACATTTCATAGAAATGAACAGACATTTGGAGGATCTGGATAACAGGGGGAGACAAAATAATATCAGGGTACGCGGCATACCGGAGTCCGTTGCGCCCGACCAAATCACCTCAGTCTTACAAAGGGTTTTCAATACTCTACTCGAACGTCCGGAGGACTCGGTTATTGACTTCGTTAGAGCGCACAGAGCACTCAGAGCGAGGGGCCCTGATACCCTACCCCCACGCGATATCATTTGTTGCTTACAGAGCTTTACACTTAAGGAGGATGTAATGACCAAGGCCCGTAGGAACGACCAAATAGTGTTCAACGGGGAGAATATAAAACTTTTCCAGGACTTGTCCCAAATAACTTTGAGAAACCGAAGGGCTCTACGTCCTCTGCTTGAAAAGTTGAGGGAAAAAGATATGCGTTACTCGTGGCGCTTTCCCTTCGCTCTGCTGGTTACACACGGAGGCAAGCAACATATCCTACGAACGCCTGCGGACCTCCCGGAATTTTGCGCAGCTCTCCAGCTTGATCCGATCGTTCTACCCGACTGGTATCAGGAGTTCTCCATGCCAACTAAGGACAGAAGTCCACCAGCTTCACCGTTCGCCTCACCGGAAAAACACCTCTCCAAACGACAGAGGCCAGGACGAGGAGATTTCTCACCAAGGGGTACCCCACGAAGTCGCACACACTCCTCCAGGAATCTGATGGAAGCTTAAGATTTATGAAGCGTTCGTACCTGCCTACCTCCAGACGCTACAACGTCGCTCTTTTACCACCTGACCACCGCTTAGCCATCGGGGATTCCATGCTCCGCCAGCGCCAACAGTAGATCATTTCTAATTACATGCTTCCATATCGTAGAAACGACTCCTTGTGAAACCACGATCCGTTCGATTCCATCATGTTTCTTAGGTGTTTCTTCGGAAATACCACGGCAGTATTACACATTTGCATTTATAGGGTATAAAGGCTGCAGGACAACGGCTGACTTTCTGAATAACGCAGCCCTGGCAGGGCGATAGTGATGGAGGATCCGTGTTCAAGGGGCGAAGATGCCTATCCAGGGCAATAATAGACCCCCCAGATTGTAATGAGCGGGTGGCGGGAGGGGTACGGTTCATTGGAGGGTAGGAGGTACCTTAATTTCTCATTAATTGCCATTTGCTAGGCCTGCTTGTTCTATTCTTGTTCTATTCTCGCTTTTGTTTTATTTTGATTCTGGTTTATGTTTATTGCTTTTCCGTTTTATTAATCAGATACCAGTTTGCATTATATGTATGTTTGCTGCTGTGACAGACCAATTAGCACCTTTCATACCCTTTATGGGGCCGCTCACGACGGTTCCTTGCACTTATAGTTGAATTACCACCGTGATAGACAACGGTCCGGTGCCTTCAAATACATACCTTCTCAGGGCGGACACTGGGCTAATTGGCCTGAGGTGCCCTGCACGGTGAAGGTTGTTATCTCCGGGGAGGGCCTTCCCGAACCCCACAATAGTGCATCAGGCAGGTCACTTTGGGGCCTGTCTCACGTACTAATTTTGACCTCCTTGAGACGGTTATTTACTCTTAAGGGGGTGTGACCTACGACTCCGTCCTCATCTCACTTCATCTTCTCCTTTCTCTTCACTGCTTTCTTTCTCTTTATTTCGCCTTGCTACGACTCAAACGACAGTGTTTATATATACTGTATATTACTGACTATTGTATACATCATAACTTTTTGCTATCTTGTTGAGATTGTGCCTACAGGTGTCGGATCCCGCACCTCCCTGAGCCCGAACCATGGCGTATTCTGATTTGGGACGTAACCCAACGGTAGTCTCACATAATGTCAAAGGGCTTAACATCCCCGAAAAACGAACCACTTTACTAAGAGAACTCAAAAAAGGTAGGCCCCACTTTGTATTTTTACAGGAGACTCACTTTAAGACCGGACATACACCAAGACTGACTGACTCATACTTTGTAGAAGCTTACCATGCCACCAGTCCTGGGACGAAATCAAAAGGGGTCTCGATACTGGTGAGTAGGGATGCTGACTTAGAGGTTACAGGCAAGCTGGTCGACCCTGAAGGGAGGTTCCTTTTACTCAAGGGGACCTGCAGAGGAACTCCCCTGACTCTGGCAAACGTATACTTCCCCAACTCGGCCCAACTCACTTTTTGTCGGAAACTGATTGATGAACTGAAATGCTTCAGTTCGGGCAGACTTATTTTGGGTGGAGACTTCAACGTACCCCTTATACCGATTGAAGACACTTCCAATGGCAAAACCGCCATTCCTTATAGGGCTCTTAAGAACATTAAGAAGCTCCTGCATTCTCTGAATCTGGTAGACTCATGGCGTCACCTGAACCCTGAGGGCAGGGACTTCTCCTTTTTCTCTATCCCTCATAACCGCCACTCACGAATAGACTATATCTTCGTTTCTCAGAGAGATTTGTCGCAGCTGAGTGCTGCCCACATTGGGATACAATCAATCTCCGACCATGCTCCCATATCCGTGACATTAGATTGGACAAATACCCGGGCCAGACCCACTACATGGAGACTGAACTCGTCATTACTAACTGACCCAGCACTACTACCAGACTTGACTTCCTCTTTGACTGAATTTTTCAAGCTAAATGACACCCCTGGGATGAACCCCCTGGCGATCTGGGAAGCCCACAAATGTTTTATTAGGGGCGAGCTGATACGCATGGGTACACGTAAAAAACGGGAGAGAGATAAAATGATCAATGAGTTGACCGCGAAAATAAGATCCCTTGAATCACAGCATAAACGCTCCCTCACAGTACACTCAGCAGAATCTCTACTTGAGACACGGAAAGCTCTTAAACAGCTCTTAGACAACACTACCAGGAGGTTCTTATTTTTTAGACGGAAAGTTTACTATGAACATGGGGACAAAACAGGTAAGGTCCTAGCGAGGGCCCTGAACACCCGTATAACACACAACCACATCAGGGGTATCAATGGCAAGGATGGGAAGACAGATTTAGAAACTGAGAAGATTGCCCAACACTTTCAAAACTACTACACAAATGTATACAACCTCCTGAATCAGCAGAGACCGCCGGATCTGGGGGGTGACAGGACCCAGGCGATACAGCATTACTTAGACGCAGTTAATCTACCCAGACTTAATGAAGAGGACAGTAAACAGTTGGACAGACCCTTTGACGATTCCGAAATTAAGACAGCCATAAGAGATTTGAAGACGGGCAAGAGTCCGGGGCCAGATGGGTTTGGTGCCATTTATTATAAGACATTTACAGAGGTTATACTCAACCCTTTCAGAAAAGCAATGAATTCCTTGACAAGCCAGAGACCAAACTCAAATGACTTCCTATCAGCCTTTATCACTGTTCTCCCCAAGGAAGGGAAGGATCCACTTAACTGTTCCAGCTACAGGCCCATATCTCTTCTAAATACAGATGTGAAACTGGTAGCAAAGATCTTAGCCAACAGGCTGAAACCCCTGCTCCATGAATTGATTGGACCCGAACAGGCCGGATTCATGCCAGGCAGGGAGGCAAAAGACAATGTGACGAAGTCCCTGAACCTGATTCATGTGGCACACCAGCGAAAGATCGGGGGCTTTCTCCTGTCAACTGACGCGGAGAAGGCCTTCGATCGAGTAGCTTGGGATTATATGTTTGAGGCGTGCAGGCGTGCTGGCTTGGGCCCCGGCATGATGGCCTGGATTTCGGCACTATATTGGAACCCGTCAGCTAGGCTTAAAGTGAATGGTTCCCTCTCAGAGACGGTGCTTATCAAGAATGGCACAAGGCAGGGGTGCCCTTTGTCACCCCTGCTTTTCATTATTGCTCTAGAGCCATTCATAAGACACACCATCATGAACCCATCGATTAGGGGATTCCAACTTAAAGAGAGAACTTTTAAAATTGCGGCTTACGCCGATGATTTGCTGTTCTATTTAACAGAACCACACACCTCTATACCTTCGCTTTTGAAGGAATTCACAAAATTTGGATATATCTCCAATTTCAAAATAAACTATTCTAAATCGATGGCCATGAATGTGTCTCTTCCCGAGGCCCGATTGTCGGTGGCCAGAGTCGGTACCCCCTTCACATGGACAGCCTCAGCTATTAAATACTTAGGAGTTTGGTTGACCCCCAGATAGTGATGGACGAACGTTTCGCCCGGCGGTCGTTTCGCGGCGAATTTCCGACATTCGCGGTCCGCACGTTCGAACGCCTTTTTTCCGTCGTTCGCCGCGGCGGACTTACGTGTTTAATGTATACAAGAACTTTAACCTTTGGTGACACGTTTATCATGTGATACAGGACAGCCAATTGAGACATGACAGCACATGGACACTTGGACATTCCCCCTAACCTATAAATACACCCGATCCGGTGGCCATTTTACATTCTTTCTTCTGTTACGATAGGGACAGGTTCCTGTGTGGAGTAGGGAGAGATAAACCACTAGCTATTTGGTACACAAAAGTTCTTTTCAGGACTGGTATAGGTGTTAGGTGTTGATAGGTTTGCTGTGCTGCTGATTCTTGCAGCAGCCTGAGTGTCTTTTGTTAGTTTAGAGAAAGGGAAAGGACGGTGTATGCTACAGGGACAGCCAGATTAGTCTTTCATCATCATCATCATCATCATCATCATTAGCTGTTACTATCAAGGTCCACAAAAGAGCTGTTCCAGTAACCACTAATCGTTCTCTTTTTTTGCCAATTTGTATAGGGACAGGAAGGAAGCAGTGTTGTCAGGCAGTGAGGGTAATTTTAAAGACTTGCTGTTATTATTAGTTCCACAAAGGTTCTTTTCAGGACTGGTATCAGTGGTACAGTAATAGGCTTGTACATGTATAATATTCTTTCTTCCAAATATAGAAAGGATATTATACTTGACTGCTGCCCTTCTGCTGCAGTCTGCTAAACATTCACAACTCACTTGTTCCACAAAAGTTCTTATAAGGACTGGTAACTTGGTATAGGGTGCTACGGTACATAGGCTTGAGTGCGGTACAGTCTGCTGTTCTGTAAGGACCGCTATCGGTCCACAATAGATAGGGTTGACGTGCACCACTGCTGACCGCTGCCCTATACTGCAGCAGTCCTTCAGCGGTATAGGGACTGACGTACAGTCTGCTAATCACTAACACACAACCTGCTTGTTCCACAAAAGTTCTTATAAGGACTGGTAACTTGGTATAGGGTGCTACGGTACATAGGCTTGAGTGCGGTACAGTCTGCTGTTCTGTAAGGACCGCTATCGGTCCACAATAGATAGGGTTGACGTGCACCACTGCTGACCGCTGCCCTATACTGCAGCAGTCCTTCAGCGGTATAGGGACTGACGTACAGTCTGCTAATCACTAACACACAACCTGCTTGTTCCACAAAAGTTCTTATAAGGACTGGTAACTTGGTATAGGGTGCTACGGTACATAGGCTTGAGTGCGGTACAGTCTGCTGTTCTGTAAGGACCGCTATCGGTCCACAATAGATAGGGTTGACGTGCACCACTGCTGACCGCTGCCCTATACTGCAGCAGTCCTTCAGCGGTATAGGGACTGACGTACAGTCTGCTAATCACTAACACACAACCTGCTTGTTCCACAAAAGTTCTTATAAGGACTGGTAACTTGGTATAGGGTGCTACGGTACATAGGCTTGAGTGCGGTACAGTCTGCTGTTCTGTAAGGACCGCTATCGGTCCACAATAGATAGGGTTGACGTGCACCACTGCTGACCGCTGCCCTATACTGCAGCAGTCCTTCAGCGGTATAGGGACTGACGTACAGTCTGCTAAACACTAATACACAACCTGCTTGGTCCACAAAAGTTCTTATAAGGACTGGTAACTTGGTATAGGGTGCTACGGTACATAGGCTTGAGTGCGGTACAGTCTGCTGTTCTGTAAGGACCGCTATCGGTCCACAATAGATAGGGTTGACGTGCACCACTGCTGACTGCTGCCCTATACTGCAGCAGTCCTTCATCGGTATAGGGACTAAGAGTTTTGTCACAGGGTCATTTAAAAAATGACAGGCAGAGGAAGAGGCAGGCCCTTCCGCAGGGGTGGTAGGGGTAGGGCAGGAGCAACAGGCTTGAGCCAAAGTGGGAAGTTGCAGAAGGTGCGTTCAATTACTTTAAAGGATGCACCAGACTTGGTTGAGTGGCTCGCTCAGCCTTACTCTTCTGCACCCTCCTCATCCTCTCGATCTGCACCCTCTTCTTCACTCTCTGCTATGTGCACCCCCAAAGACACTACCACCAACAACACGACCACCACCACCACCACCACATACCTTCCGCTTGAGTCACTGGAATTATTTTCCGATCCATATCAAGAGGACATTTCTGATGCGCAGCCACTCTTGGTATTGGATCAGGAAGAGGAGGTAGCAACAAGCGCTACTCAGCAGTCTGACGACAGTACCCAGATCAGCCCAAGGAGGAGGTTGGTCCCCGGTGTTGCTGCCTACTCCGAGATCTCTACTTATAGCGGTGGGGAAGGTGACGTTGATGATGACGTGTCTAGTGATGTCACGTGGGTGCCCACAAGAGAGGAAGAGGAGGGGAGTTCAGAGGGAGATATGGACCAGCAGATAGGGAGGAGAAGCAGGAATAACTTACATTGCACAGGAGGGACAAAGCAGACTGCAAATGTATCAGGAGCGAGTCATCGACCATGTACGGTCACATCTGGCGCTCCCAGGACACCGGCACATGGCTCCGCAGTGTGGGCTTTTTTTAACGTGTCCGCTGCTGACAATAGCGTTGCCATCTGCAATCTTTGCAGTCAACGCGTTAGTCGCGGTAAGCCCAATACTCACCTAGGGACGACCGCCTTAAGAAGGCACATGAGCAGCCATCACCGAGCCCAGTGGGAGCAACGGAACACACAAAGCCACACTGCAGGCTCTCACCGTCCAGCCTCGTCTTCTACTTCTCCTTCTCCTCTCTCCTCACAATTGTCCTCCACTCCACCTTCCATCACGCCAAGCTCACATTTTTCTGCAAAAAGGCAGGCTTCCGTGGGCCTAATGTTTGAGCGTAAAAAAATGATGACGCCGGATAACCCTCTTGCCCAACGGTTGGCGGCTGGCTTGTCAGAACTCATAGCCCGCCAACTACTGCCATATAAACTGGTGGACTCGGAGGCCTTTCGCAAATTTGTGGCCATTGGAACACCACAATGGAAGGTCCCAGGAAGGAAGTATTTCTCAGAGAAGGGCATCCCAGAGCTATATGGCCATGTTCAGCGGCAAGTGAATGTATCTCTGGCACACAGTGTCGGTGCCAAGATACATCTGACCACAGACACGTGGTCTAGCAAACACGGGCAGGGAAGGTATATCAGTTTTACTGCCCACTGGGTGAACCTTCTGACGGCCGTCAAGCATGTAACCCGTGGCACCCGTGTAGATTTGGTTTTACCGCCACGGATTGCATGCAGGCCTGACTCTTCTTCTCCTCCTCCTACTCCATCCTCCTCCCTCTCCTCCTCAGCTGCCTCCTCCTTTTCCGCTGCTAGCGTCTCTTCCGCTGCACCGCCCAAGCTCCCCAGAACCTATTCCACATGCCAGGTGAGACGTTGCCATGCCGTGCTGCGTCTGTTGTGCCTGGAAGCAAAGAGCCACACTGGCCCGGCACTCCTTTCAGCTTTGCGTTCACAGGCAGATGAGTGGCTAACACCGCTCAATTTGACAGTTGGTAAAGTGGTGTGTGACAACGGTGCCAATCTGCTTAGCGCATTGAAACAGGGCAAAATCACGCACGTGCCGTGCATGGCACACGTCTTAAACTTGGTCGTGCAGCGATTCCTTGTCAAATACCCTGGGGTCCAGGACATCTTGCGGCAGGCAAGGAAAATCTCGGCCCATTTCAGAAGATCTTACACGGCCATGGCTCGCCTTGCTGACATTCAGCGGCGACACCATCTGCCGGTCAGACGTCTTATTTGCGATTGCCCGACGCGATGGAACTCAACCTTCTATATGCTTGATAGGCTGCTCCAGCAGAAACGTGCAGTTAACGTCTACCTGTATGAACTCTGCGAAAGAAACGGTTCTGGGGAGCTGGGTTTTTTTTCACCGCGCCAGTGGCTGCTCATGCGCGACACATGCAGACTTCTGCGGCCATTTGAGGAGATCACCAAACTGGTCAGTCGCAGCCATGGCGCCATCAGTGACATGGTACCTTATGCCTTCTTTCTGGAGCGTGCATTGCGTCGTGTCATTGATCAGGCTGTGGAGGAGCAGGAGCGGGAAGATGAGGAAGTCGCAATGCTGGATGAATTCCCAGGGGGGGCTACTCTATCTGAGACAAGTCAACAACAGGAGTCTGATGAGGAGTCAGAGGAGGATGGTGCCGGGGCGGATGAGCAGGAGCAAGAAGAGCATGCTTTAAACCTTTCTGGGATCCCTGTTGTGCGAGGATGGGGAGAGGAGAATGAAGAGGACGACATTATCCTGGATGATGAGCAGGAGCCAGGCCACCACACCGCTTCCACTTTAGTGCAAATGGGGGCCTTCATGCTCCAGTGTTTTAATAGGGACCCCCGTATAAAAAGCATGAGGGTCAAGGACCAGTACTGGGTGGCAACGTACTTAGACCCCCGGTACAAACACAAAATGGCGGAAATGTTACCGCCGTCGCAGAGGGCTGTCAGAATGCAGCACTTCCAGGCCTTGCTTCGAGAAATGCTGCATTCTGCTTTTGCGTGCGCTGGCAGAGGAGCAATTCCCACTCCCAGAGAAGGATTTGCGGGTACCAATCCAACAGCGCCTGCAAGAAGAGGCCGGTTTGAAGATGTGTTGGTGACTTCGGATATGAGGTCATTCTTTCAGCCGACCCATCGACAGGTGTCATCCGGATCCAGCATCAGGGAACGCCTAGACCGTCAGGTGTCCGACTACATTGGGTTAACGGCCGATGTGGACGCTCTGAGGAGTGATGAACCCCTAGACTACTGGGTGGGCAGGCTTGACCTCTGGCCAGAGCTTGCCCAATTTGCAATCGAACTGTTGGCTTGCCCCTCATCCAGTGTCCTGTCCGAAAGGACGTTCAGCGCAGCAGGGGGGATTGTGACCGATAAGCGTACTCGCCTAGCTCACGACAGTGTTAACTACCTCACATTTCTAAAAATGAATGAGGCATGGATCTCGGAGGAATTCAACACATGTGACCAGTAGACCATGTATATGTCTATAAACTATTTTTTTAATCAAGCACACAGACCTTCTTAATTCATTTGGCTCACTTCCTTGACCCAAAAAAGCACACCGTACTATATGCCCCTACCCTCCTCTTTGAAGAGGTTGAGCGGTGTCATATTTCTACTGGGGCTGCTTATGATATCCCTGTGCTGTGCTGACTTCCTCCTGGGGGTTCTTATTATGAAGGGATCACACTATCCCTGTGCTGTGCTGACTTCCTCCTGGGGGTTCTTATTATGAGGGGATCACACCATCCCTGTGCTGTGCTGACTTCCTCCTGGGGCTGCTTACGGTGCTGCTGTCAGTGCTGTATGTCACGGTGCTGCTGTCAGCGCTGTATGTCACGGTGCTGCTGTCAGCGCTGTATGTCACGGTGCTGCTGTCAGCGCTGTATGTCACGGTGCTGCTGTCAGCGCTGTATGTCACGGTGCTGCTGTCAGCGCTGTATGTCACGGTGCTGCTGTCAGCGCTGTATGTCACGGTGCTGCTGTCAGCGCTGTATGTCACGGTGCTGCTGTCAGTGCTCTGTATTACGGTGCTGCTGTCAGATGCCTCTATCACGGTGCATGTGTCATTCCGGTATGTCACGCTGCTGGTGATCATCTCCTGCACCCTCTTCTTTGCCTACCCTGGTCCCTGACCTTCCCTCTCCTCCATTGCCTTCATTAGCTCCATAGTCCTGAATTGTTAGAACAATTTCCCAAATAAAATAAAAATGCTTGTAGTTATCGATCCCAAATTCACCTCATACATGTATTATGTCATTGTCCAGATGGTGGGACTACGTTTTACCCCCTAATAATTACCACGTGGCCGCAAATTCGACATGAAGGTTTGCAAAGTTCGCCTCCCATTGAAGTCAATGGGGCCCGCGGCGAACGTTCGGTTTCGCGAACGTTTGGGTCCGTTCGCATTTCGCTTTCGCGAAACGTCCCGTCGGAAGTTCGTCCATCACTACCCCCAGACTTGCACTGACGTACGCGCGGAATTTTCCCCCCCTACTTAAAAGCATTACACAGGACCTTCTGAGATGGGGATCGGGCTATTTCTCATGGTTTGGCAGGGCGGCCATCTGTAAGATGACTGTACTGCCAAAGGTACTTTACTTGCTCCGAACCTTGCCCATCAAGATACCCATGAGCTTTTTTAAAGCGCTACACTCCCTTCAGACAAGTTTTATTTGGGCCCGTAGGCCCCCTAGGTTGAAAAAGTCTCTCTTAACCAAACCCAAAGAAAGGGGTGGCTTGGGTATACCCGACTACAAACTTTACTATTATGCTGTGCATGTTGCACGTATCATAGATTGGCACTGTCACTCCCAGATTAAAGATTGGGTCTTGTTGGAGGAGGAAGCAAGTGTGATTAACCTCCAGTTCTCTCCCTGGATCCCAAGGCTTAGATACCCCAGATCCATGCTTTCGCACCCCACTGTAGGCACTACTCTTCACATTTTTCATACACTGACCAAACAATCTGAGTTCTCCACCTCTCTGAGCCCTTTAACCCTTATTCGAGATAACCCGGACTTTGTGCCGGGCTTACAGAACCCACTACTTAAAATACAGAGACCGAAAAGACCGCTCTTAGCACTAGACTGTTTTAACGGTAGCTTGATGAAAGACTTCACTGATTTTAAAGTAGACAATGATTTACCAAGACTACCACTCTGGACATATTTTCAACTGAGGAGCTACTGTAATGATGTAACACGTAGACCACACTTGACACGAGCAGTGATGGATCTAGAATCAGTTTGCTTGAAAGGTGAACCCACCCCAAAAACTACTTCGCTTACATATGCATGGTTGAGATCACTAGGTCCTCGAGAGGATCACGGGCTCAGGGAAAAGTGGGTTCGGGCTTTGGGTTCCCCGATCTCTGACGATCAGTGGGATAGGGCATGTATTCTATCACACAAATGCTCCCTAAGCACGAAAATGCAAGAAACGTCCTACAAACTGTTGACCCATTGGTATGCTACCCCAGAAAGAATCCACAAATGGTATCCTCACTCTTCGGATAGATGCTGGAGGTGTGAACGGGAGGAGGGCACTCTATTCCACATTTGGTGGCAATGCGACCAATTACAGCGTTATTGGTCGGGGGTGAAGGAGCTGATTGGGCAGATCACGGAGACCAGTCTGAGGTTGGACGCGGCAAGTTGTTTGCTCCAACACCTCATTCAAAAGATATAAAAAGTCGCTCACCAGACATATGATAAATGCAGCCAACTCTCTAATTCCACTATACTGGAAATCCAAAACTACACCTACCATAAGATAATGGCTGCTTAAAATTGCTTCTATCTGTGAGATGGAAGACACGGCAGCCCAATCGAATGAGCGTGTAGAGGGTTATCACAGAACATGGTCTCCGTGGTTTGCCTTTAAATACTCCAAATCCTTTGGGGACATCATGGGCAGCGGCCTGATGGCCTGAAGAGTGGTGGGGTCCAGACAACTAGTCAATCACTAATTTATACCATACAAACACAGCTCTTGACCATGAGCTAGAGCATCCGGAACAAGGCGAATTTCTCCTCCCTTTCTCCCTGTTTGTCTTTACTCTCTATTTCTAACCTTATATATTTCTATACTTGACTTCTTTACTAAATTACTAGTTCTTTTGATATGTTTTCTAGATGTACATTGAGCTTGATGGGTTCCTGAGGGAATCTGGGGTTGGATAATGAATCACCCTTCTAAGTCCGGTAGGGCTTGCAATGGAAGGATCTGATGTTTTGATGATACCCCTATTATAGCCAACTAGAAATGTTATTGACACAAATTCAATCTTGCTAAGCATAATTGTTTTTTTTGCAGTGTCTTTTTGCATACTCTTGTAATATGTGCTTTTATTTGCTAATAAAACTTTTCTTGAATGAAAAAAAAAAAAAAATTTCAAACTAGCCAATTTTTCTGAACTGAGGTCCTGTTCCCCGGTCCCCGTTCTGCCTAGCAACAAGTGACACGGATCTCTGCTTCCTGTGATTGGAGCAGAGATCAGTGTTCACTAGCACACAGCCCAGCCCCCCATAGTTAGTAACATGCCCATAGGACACACTTAACTCCTACACTGCCACCCCCGGTTAACCCCTTTACTGCCAGTGTCATTTACACAGGAATCAGTGCATTTGTATAGCACTGATTGCTGTATAAATGACAATGGTCCCAAAAATGTGTAAAAAATGTCCGATGTGTCCGCAATAATGTCGCAGCCACAATAAAAAGCTCTTATTGCCGCCATTACTAGTAAAAAAAAAAAAAATTGATAAAAATGCCATAAAACTATCCCCTATTTTGTAAACGCTATAAATTTTGCGCAAACCAATCAATAATCACTTATTGTGATTTTTTAAACAAAAATATGTAGAAGAATACTAATCGGCCTAAACTGCGGAAATTTTTTTTTAATATATTTTTGGGGGATATTTATTATAGCAAAAAGTAAAAAATAATGCTTTTTTTCAAAATTGTCGCTCTTTTTTTGTTTATAGCACAAAAAATAAAAACCGCAGGGGTGATCAAATACCACCAAAAGAAAGCTCTATTTGTGGGGAAAAAAGGACGTCAATTTTGTTTGGGAGCCACTTTGTTCGACCGCACAATTGTCAGTTAAAGCGACGAATTGCAAAAAGTGGTATGGTCATTGGCCTGCAAAATGGTCCAGTCTGAAAGTGGTTAAAGAGAAAAGAATGTCCTTTAAACAATATAAAGGGGATGGGTCGCCGTCAGCATTGCAACACTACAAGAAATGCAATGAGAAGTCTAATGCCGCGTACACACGGTCGGAGAATCCGTCGGAATGCGTCTTATCGGACCGTGTCGTCAGATAATTCGACTGTGTGTGGTATGCATCGGACTGATTCCTTCCAAATCTCCGTCGGACCCAATTTTCCAACATGTTGGAAATATTTCCCGACCAACTGGGCCGGTCGGACGTAATCCGATCATGTGTAGAGCATTTTGATCGGACCAAGTGCCACGCATGCTCAGATCAAATTCCTACATCAAAGCTATTGGCTACTAGCCTGAATCTAGTCCCATCGTAACGAAATTACGTCATCACGTTCTGAAAGATCGGATTTTTCGACAACTTAGTCCGACCGTGTGTATGCAACAGTTTCGGACATAATCCTTCAGACTAAATCTGACGGACAAAATCCGACGGATTTGGTTGTGGAAATCTCCGACCGTGTGTACAGGGGCTAAGAATACAAAAGATTACAAGAGACACATAGCAGAGCAGAGTAAAAAAAAATAATCCAAAGACATTTTTTAGATATATCAACAGTAAAAAAAGCGAGATCAGAGCACATTGCCAACATAAAAGATGAGGATGGGAGGAGGGTTAGGGATGACACAGAGAAGGCAGCTATACTAAATGTCTTCTCCTCAGTTTTTATGCAGGAAAAGGAGGGGTATACTGACCAAGACAGTACTGTTAGTGACACATTACAGGGAATACCCTCGTGACTAACAGAGCCCGGAGTTAAGAAAATATTAACCACTTCAGACCCGGAAGATTTGGCTGCTCAATGACCAGGCCATTTTTTGTGATACGGCACTGTGTCGCTTTAACTGACAATTGCGCGGCCATGCGATGCTGTACCCAAACAAAATTGACATTCTTTTTTTCCCACAAATAGAGCTTTATTTTGGTGGTATTTGATCACCTCTGCGGTTTTTATTTTTTGCGCTATAAACAAAAGAATAGCGACAATAAAAAAAAAAAAACACAATGGGGGTTATTTACGAAAGGCAAATCCACTTTGCACTGCAAGTGCACTTGGAAGTGCAGTCGCTCTAAATCTACGGGCTGAAATGAGTGGAAGCTCTGCTGATTTTATCATCCAATCATGTGCAAGCTAAAATGCTGTTTTTTATTTTCCTTGCATGTCCCCCTCGGATCTACAGCGACTTTACTTCCAAGTGCACTTGCAGTGCAAAGTGTATTTTCCTTTAGTAAATAACCCACAATATCTTTTACTTTTTATTATTATAAATATCCCACATTTTTTTCAAAAAAACACATTTTTTCCTCAGTTTAGACCGATATGTATTCTTTTTTTTTTTTGGTAAAAAAAAAATAGGGGGCGTGGCTTGGTGCCGGGACGAGATGGCTGCGTTCTACGCGTAAGAGGTATCCCCGAATCTGTTGAGCAGGCACAACTGGCTCAGGTCACCATTCAACTTTTTAATGATCTACTAGGCAGACCTTCGGAATCACCTCTTGAGTATGAGAGACTGCACAGGGCCTTGAGACCCAGGGGCAGGGACACTGATCCCCCCAGGGATGTTGTATGTTGCTCCCCCCCCTCCCTATTTATTTTATTTTATTTTATTTTTATTTTTTTTCTTCATTATCTTATCCTTATTTTTTTTCCTCTCCTGATCCCCCCCCCTATTTTTTTTTTTTTATCCCCCCCCCCAGTGCGACCTTCTCACTTTTGGCCCTCACAGAAGTAGCCGTTTGCCTATGTCAGTTGACGGGCCAGAAACGTACATTCCTGCTTGCCCTGAAGTTCTTCTGGACTCTAACTCTCTCCTGCCCAGTTAATTGTGACTTCACTCTTATATGACTGTCCTAGCTATATCGGCAGAGTGAAGTCGCTTCTTTGATTCCCAATCCTGATCTGTTTCACCCCCATGCCCCCCCCCCTTTTTTTTTTTTTTTTTATCTTCCCTTTCGACAGAGTAATCCACTATGTTTGCAGTTACTTAATTTGTTGTTTCTTATGTTTCCTTTCTTACAGTGAGAAAAATTTACGTATGTTCTTATTTGCATGGTGGGCTACAGGTTTTGTTTGTTTTATTGATAACAATAGGAGAGAATAGTACTCTGGGGACGCCCCCTGCTAAGCGTAGGTTATATTGCTTTATACTGTTATCTCACCTATCAGGCCTAATGTTTGTTAATCACTCTGACATGTCTCTGTTTTTACACTCGGGTTGCCCCCTCCCCTCTACCTTCGTCCCTTAGCCTCATGTCATTCTCCTGTGCTGTGTTCCGTCGGTGCTTATTTTCTTTATGTTCCCTCTGCCCTAACTATTTTAGCAGGCTCCCTTGTGCCTTCATGGATATATCTGAGGACTCCCGTTGGACCGACCCCGATCAGGACTTGACCCGGACCACCCTCTACTCCCCCACTCGACGGACGGTTCCTCCGACCGTTGACCACATCCGGATCTCCCGACTCAAGTCAGGGTAAGGTAGCCGGCTACCCAGCCCTCCGGTAATTACTGTTCCCTCTCCTCCCCTCCCCTCCTCCCCTTCTGCCTCTCCACACTCCTTGTTCCCCCCCTCCCCCCTGTAGACCTTTCCCACCTCCTGCTCATCCCCCCTTCCCCCTAACTCTGCTCTCTCCGGTCTCCTCCACACCACATAGAGGCCCGTAAGCCTATATCTCCGCTATCCTGCCAACTGTTTAATTTGTTCCCTCACTGTGACGCTATCACTGAGGTTTGAGGCCCAATTCTGGTTGATTCACGCTACGTTACCCATCCTTCCTTTTACACTATGCACGCCTCAAACACAGGTGCTCGCCCTGCTACTCTAAAAATAGTATCCCAAAATGTGAAAGGCCTTAACGTGCCTGAAAAACGCAGCCAGATCCTGAACCTGATGTCACAGCAAAAGGCAGACATTATCTTTCTTCAAGAAACCCACTTCTGCACCAAACATATACCCAACCTTGTAAGTCGCAAATATCCCAAGGTCTATCACTCTACCAACCCTTTGGCAAAAACTAAGGGTGTCTCTATTCTTCTAGCAAAACATATACCTTGGCACTTGGAGGACTCCCTCATTGACCCGGAAGGGAGATATGTTTTCCTAAAAGGACGCCTTCATAACATCCCTGTCACCTTGGCAAATATCTATAGCCCCAACATAGCTCAATTAAGCTTTTTTCGCTCAGTTACAGAACTTTTGACAAGCTTCGGGAAGGGGCTGATCATCCTTGGTGGGGACTTTAATGTAACGCTACAACCTCTCCTAGATTCCTCATCAGGTACCTCATCCCTCCCCTATCGAAACTTGCGGCAGATTAGAACCCTCTTACAAAATCTCACTTTGCATGACTCCTGGCGCACCCTACACCCCAACGACAAAGATTACACCTTCTTCTCGCCCCCACACAATAAGTATTCCCGTTTGGATTACCTATTTGTTTCCCAGAGAGACCTTCCCTTTCTTAAAGCCGCCACGATTGAACCTCTCGTTATGGCTGACCACCACCCTATTTCGATTCTACTTACCCTCCCACACCAGAGACAGGCCACAAAGATCTGGCGTCTAGACGCCTCTCTACTCTCCTCGGAGGCTAACATTAACCTCATTAACTCTAGCTTGGCCCATTTTTTCCGTGAAAATGTAGACCCCTCGATCTCGCCTATAACGACCTGGGAAGCCCACAAATGCACGATACGGGGAAAGTTTCTTGAGCTTTCTGCTATCAGGAAAAAAGAAAACCAAGCTAAAACCTCGGAGTTGGTACAAAAAATCCAAAGGCTCGAACGGTCCCATAAACAATCGCTAGCTCAAGATACCCTCCAAGATCTGACTGAAACCAGAAAACTTCTTTTAGAGACATTAAACTATAAAGCCCGTCGAAAACTAGTCCTGAGCCAGAAGCTATTCTACGAACAAAGTAATAAATGCGGTAGACTTCTAGCCCGTGCCTTACACACTAGAAAGGCCTCCACAAATGTACACACTATAACCGACTCGTCGGGAAAAGCTCATACTTCTTCAGAGAACATAGCTGCCCAGTTCGAACGCTATTACAGAGACCTATATAATTTACCCTGTCCCTCTGCTTCTAGCTCTACAAAGAGACAAAGGGAGACCCTCATCTCCCAGTTTCTTGATCAATTTAGCCCCGATAAATTATCCAGAGATCAGGCCTCTGAACTTGACAAATCCATCTCCGAATTGGAATTGAGACAGGCTATTGGACAATTGAAGCCGGGTAAGAGTCCAGG
This sequence comes from Lithobates pipiens, assembly GCF_037356315.1. Classification (NCBI taxonomy): domain Eukaryota; kingdom Metazoa; phylum Chordata; class Amphibia; order Anura; family Ranidae; genus Lithobates; species Lithobates pipiens. The sequence goes on from NW_027507748.1 coordinate 176,963,796, forward strand.
CCCTGACGGCTTCTCCGCCCCTTACTACAAGACTTTCACTGACGCCTTAGTAACTCCCTTTCTTAGTGCCTTTAACTCTCTAAATAATACGCCCACTCCATTCCACAGGCTTTTAGAAGCACACATAACGGTCATCCCCAAGCAAGGTAAAGATGCCTCCTCAGTTGCCAGTTATAGGCCCATTTCCCTCCTCAATTCGGACATAAAACTCTTTGCAAAGATCTTGGCTAACCGCTTACTCCCCTTCCTCCCCTCCCTGATAGGAAATTACCAAGTGGGCTTTGTCCCTGGTAGGGAAGCCAGGGACAATACTACCAAGGCCATTAATTTACACCACTGGCTTACGTCCCGAAATCAGAAGGGATTCTTCCTGTCCCTGGATGCGGAGAAGGCATTTGACAGGCTTGCCTGGGACTACCTGGAGGCGGTACTTCGTCACCTGGGATTACCTGAAAAAATGATCAATCTTATCATGTCCCTTTATTCAGTCCCGACTGATAGCATAAGAGTTAATGGCCGCCTGTCAAATGCCTTCCCCATCCGCAACGGAACGAGACAGGGCTGTCCGCTTTCCCCCATCTTATTTATCCTGACACTAGAACCCCTGCTCAGACGTATTCAAACAAACGAAAATATTAAAGGAATCTCTGTGGCTGGGCGTACCCATAAATTAGCCGCATACGCAGATGACATCCTGCTTTTCCTCAGTGACCCTTTAGTAACGATCCCAAACCTACTCAAAGATTTCGAAACCTTCGGCCGTATCTCCAATCTCAAGATAAACTTCTCCAAGTCTAGTGCCCTGAACGTCACATTGCCTGAAGTGTTAGTCTCCCAATGCCAAAGCTCATTCCCGTTCTCCTGGCAACAGGAAGTTATAACATACCTGGGGATACAACTTCCCACGCGCCTTAACGATCTCTTCGCTAGAAACTTTCTCCCCCTCTCTAGAACCATTGCCGAAGACTTACGGAAATGGGACAAATCCCACTTCTCGTGGTTTGGTCGTGCAGCAATTCTCAAAATGAATGTTCTCCCACGAGTTCTCTATCTTTTACAAACTATCCCCATCCAACTACCGCCCTCCTTCTTTCGACTCATTAAACGCCTAGCTACCCAATTTCTGTGGAAACACAAGAGCCCTAGGATCAGCTACTCTCAGCTCACACTCCCCAAGAACGCAGGTGGAATCGGCCTCCCTGACCTCAAAAATTATTACCTGTCCTGCCATATGGTTAGAATAGTGGACTGGTCCACCCGCATAGGGGATAAGGACTGGATCCACATAGATGACTCGCTCTCTGCCATACCCATCAAAAACGCCCCGTGGATCCCCCCAGCCAGCGTTCCCAAAACGTCTAAAGACCACCCCCTTGTAAGTGCTACTCTGAATAGTTTCAGCGAAGCTTGCCGTAAATTCAAGATATCCTCCACCTTGGGTCCTCTCACACCCATCCGACTCAACCCAGCCTTCCCCCCGGGAATGTCTAACAACTTTCTCAAAGAATGCTGGGTGCACCAGGAAGTCCAGGCCCACCACTTTTTTAGCAGTGAGGGTCTCCTGGAATGTAGCGCCCTCCCTACCAAGGATGACTGCCCCCCCCTGCCCTATGTGGACATACTTCCAAATTCGCCACTTCCTTAGATCGGAAAACGCAGATGGCAACTTGTCTAGGCGGTTAACAGTATTTGAAAGTCTCTGCTCCCAAAGCACTCCTCAACGACACTTAATCTCTATAATCTATTCCCTATTCTTTCAGTCCGCCTCTCCGAAGGACTGGAAAGCTTGTCAGGCGTGGGAAAGAGATTTGCAAATAGACCTCTCTGAGGACGATTGGGAAAGGATTTTGATATTCACACACAAAGGCTCGCTGAACGTCCACACGCAGGAAAATAACTTCAAACTTCTATCTAGATGGTATAGGTCACCGGAACTGTTACATAAATTCAAACTTGACATCCCTAACAAATGTTGGAGATGCTTAAACGATGGGGGATCGCTCTTGCATATATGGTGGACTTGTCCCAAAATCCAAACATTTTGGACTCATAGAATATCTAGCACCATCACCAGTAGCACGATAGAATATACACCAGCTTGCATGCTTCTCCATCACTCCTCTGTCCCCACACGCCTTTACCTGAAATCACTGACTCTACACCTCCTTAACGCCGCCAAGCTCTGCATCCCTATCCATTGGGGCTCCCCCAACATCCCCTCCGTTAATGATTGGCTAAACAAAGTAGCGAAAATAGCAGAAATGGAGGAGCTCATCCACATTGCCCGTGACTCCCTACAGAAGTTTGCACGGACCTGGGATAAGTGGACACAGTTTCGGGATTATGGCTGCCTTTTTTCTTTGGATAACTCTCATAATTGAGTTCATTTCCAATCAACCCTCGTGTGTTTTGCCACATGGCCTGGCGCTGGCCCAAGTAGGGCTAGTCATGTTTTTATTTTTCCCTTGCATTTTTGCGAGTCTCCCCCATTAGAAAGGAACCCAAGCGGACGATCGTACACATCTTTACAAGGATGCTTTTTTGGTGGAGGAGCCCGGAGAGAAGACACCCCTTCCCCCCCCGCCCCTTCCCATTCCCCTGTCCCCCCCATGCCTGTCCCTTTCACTTTTCCTACTTCTCCTGAAATCCCACTGACTCCCCCCCGGTGGGAAGTTAGCCCAGACGCAGATGACCTTGTTCTTGGCCCGACTGACTGGTTCCAGTCAACCGCTTACCCATTTGTTTCTGCCCCACGTACCGTATTATCGCCCGACAGTTTTATCATTCCCCCCTTGCCCTCATCCATCGCCACGCTCCCTCAGGGACGTGACAACACCCGCAAACAATGACAAACCCTGACAGTGTCCACTTTGGAGTGTTTACGCTACAATCCCCGACCACCCGCAAGGGGTCCTACCGGGTAAATTTGCTCGATCCTTTTGCTTATAGTAGATACTGTTTACGGTGTAAATCGCATTATACAATAAGTGGGGTTTGTAACCACTTCGCAGTTCATGATGTTATCTGTGTTCTTATTTTGCACAATTTTTTCTTTCCTTTTGTATTGATACATTGTTTATCGACTGATATTATACTATTGAAAAACTTCAATAAATTCTTTATGGAAAAAAAAAAAAAAAATCGCAATAAGCGTATATTGATTGGTTTGCGTAAAAGTTAAAGAGACTACAAAATAGGTGATATATTTATGGCATTTTTATTATTATATAAAAATGCACTGATTACTGTATTAATGTCACAGGCAGGGAAGGGGTTAACACTAGGAGGCGATCAAGGGGTTACCTGTGTTGTCTAGGTGTGTTCTAACTGTAGGGGGGATGGGACTGAATAGGGGAAGAGAGAGATCGGTGTTCATACTTAGAATAAAACACACAATCTGTCTCCTCTCCCCTGAGAGAACCTTGATCTGTGTGTTTACACACACAGATTCCAGTTCTCGCTCTGGCCCGAGCAATTGCGGGTACCTGGTGGTCATCACTCGCATCAGCTCCGGGCGCATGCATGCCCCTAGTGGCCAGTGTCAAGGAGTGTAAGAAGACACGGTCACACAATGAGATTGGAGGAGAAGACGTTTAAACATAAACTGCGCAGGGGGTTTTTCAGGGCAATAAGGATGTGGAACTCTCTTCTACAATTGGTGGTGGCAGTCTGGAGTATTAATATTTTTAAGAGACTCTTGGATGTGCATCTTAAAGAACACAATATACAGGGATATGGTAAATGATTATAAACACTGACACATGTACACCTACACAGGTTGAACTGGTTGGACTATTGTCTTTGTTTAACCTTACCTACTATGTAACTATGTACCTCTCCACTGTACTTGGCTCTTATTTTCACTGTGTTGCAGAGTCACATTAATTAATGGTCAAAGCTTAGCAAAAAAGCAATTAGCATATGACCAAAAGCCCTCTATGTTATAGCAAATTCACAGTGACAGGTTCCAGTGGCGGCTGGTGTTCAAACGTTTTTTGGGGGAAAACAAACTGAAAAATTATACTGTTAGTAATGCAGGACTGTAAATAGCCATTTATCAGGTGATTGTTAGGGATGGGCCGAACATCCCTCAGTTCGGTGCACCCCAGAACACCTCGCACAGGCAAAAAATTCTAGCAAACATGCAAACCCTATGAAGAATCAAAAGTCCTCATTTTAAAGGCTTATATGCAAGTTATTGCCATAAGAAGTGTATGGGGACCTGGATACTGCCCTAGGAGACATGTATCAATGCAAAAAAAAGTTTTTAAAACAATTGTTTTTTAGGAGCAGTGATTTTAATGATGCTTAAGTGAAATAATAAAAATGAAATATTCCTTTAATCCTTTAAATATCGTGTCTGGGGGGGCCCCCTTCGTCTGCCTGTAAAGTGGTGCATATGTGCGATGTGTAGAACATACTGCAGCAATAATGACATTTCTAAAGGAAAAAATGTAATTCAAACACTTGCTGAGCGCGATATAGCTGAATGATGGCTGCAGTGCTGTCGGAATAACTCTGGGAGGGCGTACATTGATGTCCTCCCAGAATCGTGCTCCCACATGCACCAAAGGAATATCCGTGACCACTGGGTTCCGGATATTCACAGGACCCGGTGCATCATGGATTCATGGTCTCACATCCGGTTCCTCTCTCCTCTCTGTACCGATCTGTACAGAGAGGAAAGAGATCAGAGGCAGCAGCGCTGTGGGCTGAATGTGCAGTGCCCACAGTGCTGATATGTGTCAACTCCAGCCATCCATCCATCCATGCTCAGCCATCCATCCTCATTAATACTCAGCCATCCATCTTCATCAGTACTCAGCCATCCATGCTCATCAATACTTAGCCATCCATCCTCAGCAATACTCATCCATCCATCCATTCTCAGCAATACTCATCCATCCATCCTCAGCAATACTCATCCATCCACCCTCAGCAAAACTTATCCATCCATCCTCAGAAATACTCATCCATCCATCCATCCATCCTCAGCAATACTCATTCATCCATCCATACTCATCAATACTCATCCATGCTCAGCCATCGATCCATACTCAGCAATACTCATCCATCCATCCATGCTCAGCCATCCCATCCATACCCAGCCGTACTCAGCCTTACCCAGCCGCACCCAGCCATACTCAGACACACTTATTCATGTTCAGCCATCCCCATCCACGGCTCAACCATCCCCATTTATGCTCATCCATGCCACATCAGTTCTCATCCATGCCACATCCATGCCACTACAGTGCCTCACAAAAGTGTAATAGGTAGTCAAATTAGATTTGACATTTATGCCCCTAGAACACTTGATGGTGCTCCCTGCATGTTGGGCCTCTCTATGTGGCCAGGCTGTGTAAAAGTCTCCCATGTGAGGTATCGCTGTACTCAGGATGAGTAGGAGAATCTATTTTTGGGTGTAATTTTTGGCATGTATATGCTATTTGTTAGAAATATTGTATACATAGACAACAACTTTGTGTAAAAAAAAAAGTTTTAATTTTCTTTACACATTTTCCAAAAACTTGTAGAAAAAAATGTCATGTTCAATAGACTCATTATGTCTCCTAGATTATAGGTTGGATTGTTTTCTTTCGAAAATGTGGTAATTTTTGGGGTGTTTCCATTGTTCTGGTGCTTCATGGCCTTCAAAATAAGAGGTAGTCAAGAAATGATATGTATAATTTATGCTCATACAACGTCTGACAATGCTCCTTGCATGTTGGGCCTCTGTATGTAGCCAGGCTGTGTAAAAGTCTCACACATGTGGTATCACCGTACTCAAGAGGAGTAGCAGAATGTGTTTTGGGGTGTAATTTGTGCTATGCATATGCTGTGTGTGAGAAATAACCTGCTAATATAACAATTTTGTGAAGAAAAAAAAATAATTTTGCAAAGAATTGTGGGAAAAAAATTACAACTTCAAAAAACTCACCATGCCTCTTAAAACTCCCCATGCCTCTTAAAACTCCCCATGGCACTTACTAAATACCTTGGAATGTCTACTTTCTAAAAAGGGGTAATTTGTGGGGAATTTGTACTTTCCTGGCTTGTTAGGGTCTCAAGAAATCAGTGCATCAGGTGTGATCAATTTTCAGAGATTGGGTGCCCCCCAAAGCACCTTGACCCATGTTGATGGGGACAAGGGCATCTTCCTGACAACCCTGGCCGGTGTTTGTTGGGGTCTGTGGGTGGGGAGCTTATCGAAATCTGGAATCCCCCGAAATCTGGCCCCCCTATGTGAATGGGTATCTGGTAGAGTGTACCCCTACCCACTCCCCCAAAAAAGTGTAAAAAAGTAAAAACCAAAACAGACAGTTTTTGACCATTCCTTTTATTTTAAAGAAAAAGTGTCCCGCGATGTCCATCCATCTTCAATCATGCCGCCTGACAGACCCGAAAAATAGAGAAAATCAAAAAAGCTCCGCCTCCCTGGGAGGCCTCCCAGCGACTGCTGTCTGGTGGCTTTGACAGCTGTTATATAGGCAGGGGCAAGGCCAGGGCCACCCAGTGATGTAACCAAGTGATCCTGTCCCCTTCTGACGTCATGTGACGTCAGAGGGGGCGGGGTCATCTAGTTATGTCAGTGGGTGGCCACACCCTTGCCTATATAAGAGCTGTCAAAGCAAAAAGACAGCAGTTGCCTGGGGGCCTCCCATGGAGGTGGCATTTTCGTTTTTTCCATTTCTCGGATCCGTCTGGCGGTGTGATTGAAGATTGTCAAAAACTGTCTCTTGTGGTTTTTACTTTTTGACACTTTTTTGGTGAATAGGTAGGGGTACAATGTACCCGATACCCATTCACAAAGGGGCTTCCAGATTCCAATAACCCCGCTGCCCGCAGACCCCCAACAACCACCGACCAGGGTTGTCGGGAAGAGGCCCTTATCCCCATCAACATGGGGACAAGGTGCTTTGGGGTGGGGGGATGCGCAGAGCCCCCCTGCCCCAAAGTATCCACCCCCCATGTTGAGGGCATGTGGCCTGGTCTGGTTCAGGGGGGTAGCGCTCGCTCGTCTGCTTGGATAAAGGTTTGGTATGGATTTTGGAGGGGACCCCATGCCATTTTTTTTTAAAATTTTGGTGTTGCCATTTTTTTCATTGATTTTCCATCTATATTCCTGGGAGCCAGAAATACATTACAGCTGTGAGCAAGTTTAAATTATTTTTTTTTCCTTTAGAAATGTCATTATTGCTGCAGCACTTTTATACACATCGCACACATGTGTCACTTTACAGGCAGACTAAGGGGACCCCCCAGGCATGATATTTAAAAGAATATTTTATTTTTATGGTTTTACTTTAAGCATTATTAAAATCACCTCTCCTGAAAAAATGATCATTTTAAAAACTTGTTTTTGCATTGATTCATGTCCCCTAGGGCAGTACCCGGTTCCCCATACACTTTTTATGGCAATAACTTGCATTAAAATGAGGACTTTTGATTTATTTTTCATGTTCCTGTCCCATAGACTTTAATAGGGTTTGCATGTTCGCTATAACTTTTTGCCTGTTCGAGATGTTCTAGTGCGAACCAAACCGGAGGGTGTTGGGCCCATCCATTATACATCAGCATCAGGGGCTTGATAGCTGCTGATCCAGGACTGATCCATTTTGATAAATGTCAACCTATCAATGGAGTCTGTGGACAGGCGCACATTTTGATCCATCACAAACCCTCCAGCAGCACTGAATGTCCGTTCAGAAAGCACGCTGGATGCAGGACAGGCCAGTAGCTTGATTGCATATTGAGCAAGTTCTGGCCAGTGGTCCATCCTCAAGACCCAGTAACCCAAGGGATACTTAGTTGGAGAGGTCTCTAAGTCTGCTCTTGCTCCTAGATATTCCTTCACCATATAATGCAGATGCTGCCCTGAGCACTGAGGACTAAAGAAATGTTTAAAGGCATCAGTTGGCCGGCCACCTTCTCCACTGCTCTTCCTCTGACCCCAAAGCACATTGTCCGCATGTTGATGGGGATAAGGGCCTCATCCCCACAACTCTTGCCCGGTGGTTGTGGAGGTATGCGGGCAGGGGGCTTATTGGAATCTGGAAGCCCCCTTTAACAAGGGGGCCCCCAGATCCCGCCCCCCCATGTGAATTGGTAACGGGGTACATTGTACCCCTACCATTTCACAAAAAAGTGTCAAAAATGGTAAAAAAAAACAAGAGACAGCTTGGGACAAGTCCTTTATTAAAAAATAAAAATGTCCAGCAATGTAAATTCACGCCGCCCGATGGACTGAAAAAGCAAAAAAAGCCGCAACCACTTTGCCTCCATTGGAGGCTGCCGCTGACTGACGCTGCTTCTGGGTGACAGTTCTTATTTAGCTGAGGGCAGGGCCACCCAGTGACATAAACAGGTGAGCCCTGCCCCTCTGATGCCATGAGTAAGCCACGGGAAAGCCCCCTTTGCGTCAGAGGGGGCGGGGGTCACCTGTTTGCGTCACCAGATGGCCCCACCCTCAGCTATATAAAAACTGTCACCCAGAAAGGTTGCAGCTTTTTTATTCTTCATTTTTGCTCTGTCGGGCGGCATGAATTTAGATCACTGGACATTTTTTTTTTTTTAATAAAGGACTTGCCCCAAGCTGTCTCTTTTCTTTTTTACAATTTTGACACTTGTACCCGTTACCAATTAACATGGGGGGGCCGGGATCTGGGGATGCTTGCCCTCTTTTAGTGGCCTGTCAGCGTCTGCCTCGCCTTGTTGGCCTTCCAGACATGATGGGATTTTTTTTTTTTTTATGCTTGGGGCACTATAAACCGTTTTATTATATGTATTTTTTTAAGAAAGTATTGATACAGAAACTGTGGAGATTATTTTTTCACTGCTTCTGCTGCAAAAAACTGAAATAAAAACTGAAATAAAATAAATGTAAAAAAAAATAACAAGGCCAAAAAAAAGAAAATGGAACCACTTTTGACGCAGAAAGAGAAACACCTGTGGCGTAAAAGGGGGGGGGGGGCAGTAATTATGCCCTAAATATTCTTAGTGCTTCTGCGCCATGAAAAAAATTTAATGTATCAAAGGTATTCCACTGCAGACGCAGAAGGAATAACACCTGCGACACAGAAGGGGGAGTACTAATAATACAGCAGCAGAACCTGACACCGCAAAAAATAAATTAATTAATAAAAAAAATAAAAAAGATGAATGAAATAAAATTGGGATCAGTGTTGACACACCGACACTTTAGTACTATCACAACACTGTGTTTTTCACACTGCACTGTATTATATACACTGCACTATACTGTGCACTTCACTATATACTGTGCACTGCACTGTAATATATATGCACTGTAGTATTTACTCTGCACTGCTCTATATACTGTGCACTGCACTGTAGTATATACTATGCACTGCACTATATACACTGCACTGCAGTATATGCACTCTGCACTGCACTGTAGTATATACTATGCACCACACTATATAGTCTGCACTGCATTGCAGCATATACACTCTGCACTGCACTGTAGTATATACTATGAACTGCATTTTATACTCTGCACTGCAGTATATACACTGTGCACTGCACTGTAGTATATACTACACACTGCACTATATACTCTGCACTGCACTGTAGTATATACTATGCACTGCAGTATGTACACTCTGAAATGCACTGCAGTATATACTATGCACTACGTTATTTACACTACACCAGGGATATCCAAACTTTTTCCAAAGAGGGACAGATTTGATGAAGTGAACATGCGTGAGGGCCGACCATTTTGCCTGACATTCTTTGAACCATTAAAATTCGGTCTAAGTGTGTTCGTCCGAGCACTAATACACTTCCCCACAAGAATTCTCTTGCCTTTGTGGCTGTGTGTGGTGAATATTTGAACTCAAGTGTATTATTTGTATACACCGTATTTATTGGTGTATAACACGCACCTTGACTTTAAGAGGGAAGCTTCAGGAAAAAAAACTTAAAATTTTAAATAAAGAACTGTGAAGCAAAATAAGGGTCAGTGTCCATCTGCAGACCCACCATTGCTAGGAATGCACCCCCCATTGCCAGGGATGCACCCACCATTGCCAGGAATGCACTCACCATTGCCAGGGATGCACTCACCATTGCCAGGAATGCACTCACCATTGCCAGCAATGCACCCACCATTGCCAGGAATGCCCTCACCATTGCCAGCAATGCACCCACCATTGCCAGAAATGCACCCACCATTGCCAGGAATTCACTCACCATTGCCAGGAATTCACTCACCATTGCCAGGAATGCACTCACCATTGCCAGCAATGCACCCATAATTGCCAGGAATGCACCCACCATTGCCAGGAATTCACTCACCATTGCCAGGAATTCACTCACCATTGCCGGGAATGCAGCCACCATTGCCGGGAATGCTGCCAGCATTGCCAGGAATGCACCCACCATTGCCAGGAATGCACCCACCATTGCCAGGAGAGCACCCACCATTGCCAGGAATTCACTCACCATTGCCGGGAATGCTGCCACCATTGCCAGGAATGCACCCACCATTGCCAGGAATGCACCCGCCATTGCCAGGGATTCACCTGCCATTGCCAGGGATTCACTCACCATTGCCAGGAATGCTGCCACCATTGCCGGGAAGGCTGACACCATTGCCGGGAAGGCAGCCACCATTGCCGGGAATGCAGCCACCATTGCCGGGAATGCAGCCACCATTGCCAGGAATGCACCCACCATTGCCAGGAATGCAGCCACCATTGCCGGGAATGCTGCCACCATTTCCGGGAATGCTGCCACCATTGCCAGGAATGCACCCACCATTGCCAGGAATGCACCCACCATTGCCAGGGATTCACCCGCCATTGCCAGGAATTCACTCACCATTGTCAGGAATGCTGCCACCATTGCCAGGAATGCAGCCACAATTGCCGGGAATTTCACCCACCATAGCCAGGAATGCAGCCACCATTGCCAGGAATTTCACCCACCATTGCCAGGAATGCAGCCACCATTGCTGGGAATTTCACCCACCATTGCCAGGAATGCAGCTCCACAATTGCAATTGCCAGGAATGCAGCCACCATTACCATCAGTGCAGCCATGGAGGGCAGGATGAGAGCCAAAGACATCTTACAGGAGAATCTCCTGTTTACACAACGGCCTCTTTAAGAGAAAGTCCCACCTCCTTTGATGGACAGCACATTCGTCCAATGGCAGAGACGGGACTTCTTATTACAGAGGCTGCCGTGTAAACAGGAAATTCTCCTTCTGTGTGCACGGCACTCGTCCCGCCTCCTCCCTCCAACGCAGCCGAACGATATATATCTTTTGTGGCCCCGGCGCTGGGAGATCACCGGGGGCCACAAAAGATATATATGTTTAAATAACCAGGTGGGCCGTTCAAAACCGGACCGTGGGCCGAGATTGGCCACGTGGGCCGGACTTTGGACATGCCTGCACTACACTGACTGCACTGTATTATGTATTATACACTGACTGCATTGTAATATATATACTACACTGACTGCACTGTAAAATGTATTCTACACTGACTGCATTGTAATATATAATCTACGCTAACAGCACTGTAGTATACAGTATATCACAAAAGTGAGTACACCCCTGGCATTTTTGTAAATATTTTATTATATTTTTTCATGTGACAAAACTGAAGAAATTACACTTTCCTACAATGTAAAGTAGTGAGTGTACAGCTTGTATAACAGTGTAAATTTGCTGTCCCCTCAATATAACTCAACACACAGCCATTCATTAATGTCTAAACCGCTGGCTACAAAAGTGAGTACACCCTAAGTGAAAATGTCCAAATTGGCTATTTTCCCTCCCCATTGCCATGTCACTCATTAGTGTTACAAGGTCTCAGGTGTGAATGTGGAGCAGGTATGTTAAATTTGGTGTCATCGCTCTCACTCTCTTGTACTGATCACTGAAATTTCAACATGGCACCTTATGGCAAAGAACGCTCCGAGGATTGATTGTTCTACATAAAGATGGCCTAGGCCAGGGGTGGCCAACCAGACAAAGACCAAGAGCCACATTTTTTACCAAGTTACCGCAAAGAGCCACATCATACGCATGGGCACACATGAACATCACCCCATCCCTTCCTCATACACACATACGTTTGCTCTCATACAATGCGACACTAAAATTCTCACAAGCTTGAAGATCAGAGTGCAACTTTGACTGAATAGACGTGTTAATGTCTGATATTCTGTGCTCAACAGTGTGGCGGGACAGTTGGAGGTCTGATACCATTCGTTTTAGTTTGTCGTTTTCAGGAGACAAGATTTCAACAATGTCACAGAGGCATTTTTTAATGAACTCCCCTTCATTGTATGGCTTTTTGGCCCGTGCAATGTTCCAAGCCAGTTGATACGATGCAAGCATTACAGTCTCTGTGTGCTTTGTAAGTTTTTTGAAAAACTTTGCCTGCTTTTCTGTCTGACTTTTCAAAGTAACCAACTTGTGCTTGCGAAGTTCAGTCCCTTTTGGAAATTCCTGGTCGATGTTAGCATGGAGTGAGCTGAAGTGGCGCTGAAGGTTTGAAGCTTTGAAATGCGACAAGGACACCTGACATATAAGGCAGAATGGCTTTCCATTACGTTCAACAAAAAAATATAAACTCTCCCACTCTGTTAAAAACGTCCTGTGTTCTTCTTCATATTTTCGTTTTGCTGTGCATTTTTTCCCTGCCATTTTGCTCTTACTGAAAAACTGCCCATGTGTGCATTTGACGTAAATACAGAGCAAGGGGGCGGGGTAGTGAGAGTGAGGGGTGAGCGGAGGTGTGTATGAGAGCGGCAGAGTTCTGGCCGAAAAATTTGAAACAAACTCCGACGGATTTGAACGTGATGACATACGACTCGACTCGAATAAGGAAGTTCATAGCCAGGAGTAGCCAATAGCTGCACTAGCGAATTTCTCGGTAGGAACTGGGTCCGGCAGAGTTCTGGCCGAAAAATTTGAAACAAACTCCGACGGATTCGAACGTGATGACATACGACTCGACTCGAATAAGGAAGTTCATAGCCAGGAGTAGCCAATAGCTGCACTAGCGAATTTCTCGGTAGGAACTGGGTCCGGCAGAGTTCTGGCCGAAAAATTTGAAGCATGTTTTGCAATTCTGACGGACTTTCCGAATGAGCGGACTTGGCCACACACAATCACACCAAACTCCGACGGATTCGAACATGATGACGTACGACTCGACTCGAATAAGGAAGTTCATAGCCAGTAGCGTAAGTAACGTAAGAGCCGCACGGAACCGGGCAAAGAGCCGCATGCGGCTCGGGAGCCGCGGGTTGGCCACCCCTGGCCTAGGCTATAAGAAGATTGCCAAATCCCTGAAACTGAGCTGCAGCACGGTGGCCAAGACCATACAGCGGTTTAACAGGACAAGTTCCACTCAGAGCAGGCCTCGCCATGGTTGACCAAAGAAACTGAATGCACATGCTTAGCGTCATATCCAGAGGTTGTCTTTGGGAAATAGAGATATGAGTGCTGCCAGCGTTGCTGCAGAGGTTGAAGGGGTGGGGGGGTCTGCCTGTCAGTGTTCAGACCATATGCCTCACACTGTATCATATTGGTCTGCATGGCTGTCCTCCCAGAAGAAAGCCTCTCCTAAAGATGATGCACAAGAAAGCTCTCAGTTTTCTGAATACAAGCAGACTAAGGACATGGATTACTGGAACCATGTTCTGTGGTCTGATGAGACCAAGATAAACGTATTTGGTTCAAATGGTGTCAAGCGTGTGTTACAGCAACCAAGTGAGAAGTACAAAGAAAAATGTGTCTTGCCTACAGTCAAGCATGGTGGTGGGAGTGTCATGGTCTGGGGCTGCATGAGTGCTGCCAGCACTGGGGAGCTACAGTTCATTGAGGGAACCATGAATGCCAACATGTACTGTGACATACTGAAGCAGACCATGATCCCTCCCTTCGGAGACTGAGCCGCAGGGCAATATTCCAACATGATAACAACCTCAAACACACCTCCAAGACGACCACTGCCTTGCTAAAGAAGCTGGGGTAAAGGTTATGGACTGGCCAAGCATGTCTCCAGACCTAAACCCTATTGAGCATCTGTGGGGCATCCTTAAGCGGAAGGTAGAGGAGTGCAAGGTCTCCACCATCCACCAGCTCCGTGATGTCATCATGGAGAAGGGGAAGAGGACTCGAGTGGCAACCTGTGAAGCTCTGGTGAACTCCATGACCAAGAGGGTGCTGGAAAATAACGGTGGCCACACACAATATTGACAGGTGTACTCACTTTTGTGGGATATTGTATAGTCTACAATGCCTGCACTCTATATATACTACCCTACATGCTTATCCACCAACTAACCTGCCTACGCTATCTGCACTCCAACACACTAAATACAGCCGCTGTGTAAGCAGCCTTATATAGTGTGGGGCATGGACTTAGCCCCTGAGCCCCCTGCCTTTGGCCAGTCATAGCTCTCAAGCACATTGCGCTGAGATTGCCCAAAGCATGCAGGTCAGGTGCATGGTTTGGCCAGTCGGCAGCCATCAATGCACTTTAACCTCAGAGTCATTATGGGGCACTCAGCGCCAGGCAAACTTGCCGCAAGAGCGCTCCATATGTTCGTTTGTTCTATGACATCCAGCCCATCCCTAGTGGTTATGTAAATGTAAATAATGTTAAAGTCAACTGTTAAAGAATACAATAAATGTACCATCAGTGAATTTTTTAGAATCAGTATACATCATATGCAGCCTCACTGTGCCCATCAATTGCAGCCTCACTGTGCCCATCATATGCAGCCTCACTGTGCCACTACACATCTTAAGCAGCCTCACTGTGCCCATCATATTTAGTCTCACTGTGCCCATCATATGCAGGCTCACTGTGTCCATCAATTGCAGCCTTATGTGCACATCATATGCAGCCTCACTGTGTACATCATATGCAGCCTTACTGTGCACATCATTGCGGCCTCACCGTGCACATCATATGTAGCCTCACTGCGCCCATCAAATGCAAACTCACTGTGCCCATAGAATGTAGCCTCACTGTGCCCATCATATGCAGCCTCACTGCGCCCATCAAATGCAGCCCCACTGTGCCCATTATGAGGGATTCCCACCACCCCTATGCTAAGTTCCGGGGTCTGTACACCTGCTGGCTGCTGTGCCCATTATGAGGGGTTCCCACCATCCCTGTGCTGAGTTCCCAGGTCTGTACACATGCTGGCTGTTGTGCGGATTATGAGCAGTTCACACCATTCCTGTGCTGAGTTTCCAGGTCTGTACACCCACAGTGCCCATTATGAGGGGTTACCACCATCCCTGCACTGAGTTCCCAGGTCTTCACACCTGCTGGCTGTTGTGCCCATTATGAGGTGTTCCCACCATCCTTGTGCTGAGTTCCCAGGTCTGCACACCTGCTAGCTACTGTGCCAATTATGAGGGGTTACCACTATCCCTGTGCTGAGTTCCCAGTTCTGTACACTCGCTGTAAAGGGTAGGAACCCCCATATACAGAATAAGGATCACCATACAATAAAAAAAACCTTATACAGGGTAGAGACCACCATACATCATCAGGATCCTGCTTATCAGGATAAAGACACCTATACATGATCAAGACCCCCATATACAGGATACGGACCCTCATACATGATCAACCCCCCCATACAAGGTAAGGACCCCCTTACATGATCAGGAATCCACATAAAGGGTAGGGACCCCCATATACAGGATAAGGATCACCCATACATTAACCCGGACCCCCACATACAGCATAAAGACCCCCATACATGATCAACCCCCCCCCCATACAAGGTAAGGACCCCCATAAGTCCCCCTCATACAGGATAAGAACTTCCCTATACATAAAATAAAGATATCCATATATGATCAGTCCACCCCCCCCATAAAAGGTAAGCATCCCATAAGTACCCCTTCCCATACTAGATTAGGACCCCCATACATGATCAGTACCCCCTCCCCAAACATAATAAGGACTCTCCCATACTTCTTAGTACACTTTTCACTGCACCTGCAGGCTGGCCGACTCACCATCCAAGCTCCAGAAAACGGAAGTGACGTTGCTTCCTCTAATAGCACTGCCCCACATCCTAGTACCGCGCCAATCACTATCTGAAGGTGGAAACCTACTACATTTCCAATGAAACGTTGTGATAGTGGCTATTGATTGGTGCGGTACTAGGACATAGGGCTGGTGCATTAGGTTTACAGTGCTCCCCATAGAAGCTGTGTGCCCCGGGCACACCTAAAGGGACAATTTTTTATGAAGTGTAGCTGGGGGGGGGGGGGGGGCACTCCCTATTGATGGGCTGCCACTGACAGATTCTCATTCTTGAGACATCAGGGGTCTGCTGCACTCCATTAGCTGTTTCCTCGGCTATGCTGCTGGGAAATGTTAGCTATGAGCCATGACTGGCCCAGGAATACAGGTAGGAAAGCAGAGCCCAGGATACAAGGTGGGAAAGTGACGTTATATATTGAAGTATCGGAAGAAGTGATCAAGTGGCTGTATAGCTGCCCCAATCACTTTTAACAGAAAGTTGTCAGCTTGTGAAGTACCCACACACCACTGCCGCCAACATACACCTTACACTGGTGGCAGCGAACAGGTTAACTGACAGTAATTCACTAGTAGTTAATGTTTTAGTGAAAGTCACATTCACATCTTTACAAATATACCCTTAGTACTTTTCTTTTTTTTTTTTTTTGATAGAGAAGAGAATGGTTTAAAAAAGTAATTTTGATGTCAATTTATTGGGGAGACTTTCTTTCATTTCCTGTCTTGGAATCACAACAGGAAATGATAGAAATCTATAAAATGTTAGGTAAATTTTCTCTTAGACAGTTGTTACTGAAACAGGTGGAAGGTTCATTGGACTGTTTACCCTCACCTCTTGTTCTGAAGACAGGTCTAAAATGTTGAATTTCTCATAACTTGATGTCTCTGTGACAATAGTCACCAGGATGAATGGATTGCATAATCTTCCCAAATAGGTAACAAGATAGCAGCAAAAACTTGGCAGGGGCTCTGATTCATCCTTTTACACTGCAAATAATAGAATTCTTATTCAACCTGTCCATTCGCTCATTCTGTTGATCTTTGCTCAAGAAGAGCAAAGCTTTTTGAAGAATGTTTTGTATCTGACACACTTCCTGGTGTGTTAAGCTGGCCATAGATGTATCGAAAATTCGAATGGTTAAGCGGGAATCAGGAAATTTTAATCAGAGCTTGGCAGTCAATTGCAAAGATTCAATAAACCATATAAGGATCAGCTTACAAAATAAGAGTGTAACCCTCAATAAAATAGCACTTGGAAGTGGATTGATTTCACGTTCTATATGTGTAAGGAAATACTAAAGCACCTGGCTTCATAGTAAAATTCCCTTTTGGTTCCCATCGTGGATGTAATCAGAGATGATAAGATTGATCACAACAACCTAAGGTGCCATACCGGGAATACTCATCATGACCCAGGATACAACTCATTATAGCAAACCTTTAACCATAGGAATATACAATATACATCAATTTATGTTTGCAGCCCTGCTTTTAAGCCCAGTGTTACACATAATCAGACTGCAATCTTTGCTGCAATTTTATCTACCACTATTTGCTGGTCACTTTGTTTGAATCATGTAGAGTATAATGAATAATGTATATGGTAGCAGAGTTTCACACAACCTTTGACCAGAAACATAATTGGCTTGGGTCAACATTGACATGGATCAAGGTTCTGGGTAATATATGTTTGAATAACTTAATAAATTCAGTAGGTCTTGTTCTGTCAGGTATTATTTTTAGACTTTGACAACGTTGTCATTTCCTTTTAATGAAATGGGTTAGAGGTTATTACTTTGATATTGGGTTATTCAATTGGGATCATTTTTGGAATTGATGGTAATTTTGTATAACAATTAACCACTTTGATACTGGGCACTTTCACCCCCTTCCTGCCCAGGCCCATTTTCAGTGCTGTCACACTTTGAATGACAATTGCGCAGTCATGCGGCACTGTGCCCAAACTAAAATGTTATCATTTTTTTCACACAAATGGAGCTTTCCTCATAGCCGAAATGCGTCAACATGTAGTCTGTACCTGTGTACCCATGTAACAAATAAATTACTTTTATTTTATGCCGCTTACACACGGCCGGTTTTCCAATCAGAATAAACTCTGACGTTTTTTCTGACTGAGTTCCGACGGAGTTGCGCTGAAACGGACTTGCTTACACCTGATCACACCAAAGTCCGATCGTTTAGAATGCGGTAACGTACAACACATACAACGGGACTAGAAATAGGAAGTTAAATAGTCAGTAGCCAATAGATGCCCTTGCATCGTTTTTGGTCCGTTGGACTAGCATACAGGATGGTTTTCCCCCGATAGGAATTGATTCCGTCTGAAAGATTTAAAACATGTTCTATTTCTAGGTCCTTCAGAATTTACTAAAGAAAAAGTCAGATGAAGCCCACACACAATCGGAATATCCGATCAAATGATTCCTTCAGATCTTTTCTGCCGGAAAGTCTGGTCGTATGTACGTGGCATAAAAGCATCCGAGTTGCCAGACTTCCTGATTTAAGAGCTTTTTTTGGTGCTATTTATTCACCACTGGGTTTTTTTTTGCTAAACAACTGAAAAAAGACCAAAAATTGTGAAAAAAAAAAGTTCCTGTTCTAAACATTTTGTAAATACGTTTTTTTTCTCCTTCACTGATGTGGCTGCACTGATGAGGCGGCACTGATGAGGAGGCACTTATATGCAGCACTGATAAGCGTAAATAATGAGCACTGATAGGTGGCACTGGTGGGGTTGCACTGATTATCAGTGCAGATGTCACCACTGAGGAAAGCTGCTTATCGGCTCTCCTTTCCTAACACAGCTGATCACATGGTATAAAGAGCCTACGTCATAGGCTCTTTACCGTGATAGGAGATGCGGTGTCTCCGACGGACACACCACACCACCGATCGCCACACTACATGCCTCTGGCAGCGCGTGCAAGCAGCTTGTTCTGAAGGATGTCTTATGACGTCCACTCAGAACAATGAGACTTCCATCTGGCCATAATTCTACTATAGGCCGGGCGGAAAGTGGTTTGCAAAGGTTTTTTCTACTGTCATATTGCTTGAACATTTGATAGCACCTGCTGTCTCTTAATTTTTTCCTTATTTTATTGTTTCAGTGCTTGGCCGTCCCCGCATGACTGAAATCTATTATTTATGTGACTTCTGTTGAAGGGACTTGTTGGAAAAAAAATTTAATCTGTGTCTGCAGCCTCTGATCAACGTATTCTGACAGCTGCGAGTCTCACTGCCAATATAAAATGTCACGGCGTGGGGGATTCACCTTGTTTGTTGGAATGGAGGAATCTTAGTTTTTTTAAATATCTAACTATCTATGGCCAGCTTTAGATACCTGGTCCACTGCTCCAGCCTCCACCTCAGTGGTTTCTTCTACCAGCCCTGAGATTACTACTGTTTCCTGTATTGACCTAAGGGCAGCAGAAGAAACCATTGAGCACAGATAGGGATCAGGCATTCAACACTTCTGGAAGTGCTGGATGCTAAAGGATTCTTCAACTAGCTTAGCTCTCTCAAGAGAAGCTTATTATTCCTTTCTTTGCAATTACATTTTTTCTTTGCTTTAAGTGAGGTGATCATTAACAGATCATTTAAATTAAAGGGGTTGTAAATGTTCGTTTTTTATTTTCTACATAGGTTCCTCTAAGCTAGTGCATTGTTGGTTCACTTACCTTTTCCTTCGATTTCCCTTCTAAATATTTTTTTTCTTTGTCTGAATTTCTCACTTCCTGTTTCTCCTCAGTAAACTTCTCACCATCATCCGAGCTGGTGGTTAGTCAGCCAGAACAGCTTACTGAACAGCTTACTGAGGAGGAACAGGAAGTGAGAAATTCAGACAAAGAAAACAAAGAAAAAAAACATTTATAAGGGAAATCGAAGGAAAAGGTAAGTGAACCAACAATGCACTAGCTTAAAGGAACCTATTTAGAAAATAAAAAACGAACCTTTACAACCCCTTTAAATGGACACATGTACAGTATCTCACAAAAGTGAGTACACCCCTTACATTTTTGTAAATATTTTATTATATCTTTTCATGTGACAACACTGAAGAAATTACACTTTGCTACAATGTAAAGTAGTGATTGTACACCTTGTATAACAGTGCAAATTTGCTGTCCCCTCAAAATAACTTGTCTTTGTACTCCTCACCTGGTTGCTGCCACTCGCGCTTGACACCATCTGAACCAAATATGTTTACCTTGGTCTCATCAGACCACAGGACGTGGCTCCAGTAATCCATGTCTTCAGCAAACTGTTTGCTGGCTTTCTTGTGCATCATCTTTAGAAGAGGCTTCTTTCTGGGAAGACAGCCACGCAGACCAATTTGATGCAGTGTGTGGCTTATGGTCTGAGCACTGACAGGCTGACCCCCCCACCCCTTTAACTTCTGCAGCAATGCTGGCAGCACTCATACGTCTATTTCCCAAAGACAACCTTTGGATATGACGCTGAACATGTGCACTCAACTTCTTCGGATGACCATGGCAAGTGCTGTTTTGTGTGGAACCTGCCCTGTTATGACGTGTACACACGAGCGGACTTCTCGTCGGACTGAACTCCGAAGGACTTTTCGACGGAGTTCCGATGGAGTTCTGCCAAAACGGACTTGCCTACACACGATCACACCAAAGTCCGACCCTCTAGAATGTGATGATGTACAACGGGACTTGAAAAAGGAAGTTCAATAGCCAGTAGCTGCCCTTGTGCGGTTTTTGGTCCGTTGGAATAACAGACAAATGGTTTTCTCGATAGGAACTGGTTCTGGCGGAGTTCCGCCGGAAAAATTTGAAACATGTTCTATTTCTAGGTCCATCAGAATTTTGGAGAAAAAAAATCCCACGAAGCCCACACACGAGCGGAATGTCCAACGGAATCGTTCTGTTGGACCTTTTCCGCTCGTGTGTACGTGGCATTAAACCTCTGTATGGTCTTGGCCACCGTGCTGGGTAGTCACCATCCAGTCCAGCTGTCCTTACCATCGCTGTGACCCACCATCCATCTAGACACATCCCGGACCACTCTCAGTGGAGTAGTCATGAAAATATGTGAGGGGTGTACTCACTTTTGTGAGATACAGTATGTGTTACCAAATCAGATAATTATTTTGTGATTGCAAAGGAAAACTTAGCTGACATAAATAAAACTGTTCTTCTGCAGCATAGGTCAGTGGATCTTGGCACTACCATTCATCTTTATAGAGCCTGTTGTGACTACAATCTGCAGCACAGACATTTGGATAAATAACAAATGAAAACCTTGCCCAATGTGGTGGAGACCTGGACTGCACTGTATTTACGGTCTGTGTGATTGCTTAGTAGTTAGGCGTGTTTGCATTTATGTACCATGTCACTACATAGCAAGCGCACTCCCATCTTCAATGTGGGCATCTGAAGCCTGCTCGTAACTCCTTCAGGATACGGTGGCTACCCAGCATGCACCTCCCATGCATGTGCATTGCGTACAAAGTGCAGCAAAACTCATTGTATTGCGAGGCTGCCCATTGACTCCTGGTGAAAATAATGAAGTTCGTGCAAATAGAAAATGGTGTGGTAAATACTGTGCTTTTTTTTCTCACAAACTAGGAAAAAAGCTAGACAGAAGTTGGACGAAAGAGCAGCTTTTGCTAGACATATCGACATAAATACGGGCAGAATGTTGGCCGGTATTTTTTGTACCGGTAAATGTCTCCCGACATTTTGCCCATGTGTAAGGGGCTTTAGCCAGAAAGATGATAAGGGATATGTTTTATCACTTTATAGACCCTGCAAGTATAGAAAATACCTGTTGATCTGCCAGAAATACACTTGGCTCCTAATTTCCTATAATGTGGGCTGACAATGTTTGTGGACTGTGTGGTGTCAGCCCTGAACATTGTCTTTTGCTAAACTAATCAACCACTCCCATTATCTTCTTATCCATCATGTAGGAACTCATTGACTTTTCGTACAAGATGTGAATAGAGAGGGCTAAATATTAGACATGTGCAGAGTAAAATATTTCGTTTTGGAATTTCATTTTCGTCCGAAAACTTAATTTATTTAGTTACTCCCGAAATTCGTTTTTATTTATTTCGTTTTTCGTTCAAAAATTGCATTCGTCCGAAAATCCACATGAATTACGGTCGAATCTGTCTTTGAAGGCTTATGGTGTCTGTCGAATGTATAAAGAAGATTCGACGGAGCTAGTATATAGCATACTTTAGAACCCTATTAAAGTCTATGGGACTCCAACGTTCAAAATCTAAAGTGCTAATTTTAAAGGCTAATTTGCAAGTTACTGTCCTAAAAAGTGTTTGGGGACCCGGGTCCTGCCCCAGGGGACATGTATCAATGCAAAAAAAAGTTTTAAAAACGGCCGTTTTTTCAGGAGCAGTGATTTTAATAATGATTAAAGTGAAACAATAAAAGTGTAATATTCCTTTAAATTTCGTAGGGGGGGGGGGGGGGGGGGGGGTTGTCTATAGTATGCCTGTGAAAGGGCTCATGTTTCTGGTGCTTAGAACAGTCCCTGCACAAAGTGTCATTTATGCAGGAAAAAAAGTCCTTTAAAATCACTCGCAGCTATTATGAATTGTCGGCTCCCGTAATACAGAGAACACTCATTGAAAGTCATTGATAAATAAATAAATAAATAATAAAAAAAAAAAAGCGTGGGGGTCCCCCAAATTCAATTACCAGGCCCTTCAGGTCTGGTATGGATATTAAGGGGAACCCTGCCTCAAATTTAAGAAAAAATTTGACGTGGGGTTCCCCCTAAATATCCATAACCAGACCCTTCAGGTCTGGTATGGATATTAAGGGGAACCCCGCGTCAAATTTTAAAAAAAATTGACGTGGGGTTCCCCCTAAAAATCCATACCAGACCCTTTATCCGGGCACGCAACCTGGCAGGCCGCAGGAAAAGAGGGGGGGACGAGAGAGCGGCCCCCCCTCCCTCCTGAACCGTACCAGGCCACATGCCCTCAACATTGGGAGGATGCTTTGGGGGTCTGTGACCCCTCAAAGCACCTTGTCCCCATGTTGATGAGGACAAGGGCCTCATCCCCACAACCGTGGCCGGTGGTTGTGGAGGTCTGCGGGCAGGGGGCTTATCAGAACCGTTTGAAATGGTAAGGGGGTACAAAAGTACCCCTACCATTTCACAAAGAAAGTGTAAAAAATGGTTAAATAAAAGAAACACACTTTTGAAAAATTCCTTTATTAAAATTAAAAAAATTAAAAAAAGATTCCAGCGGCGGTAATCCACTCTTGCTATCCAGCGACGGACGGTCATCTCTCCAGTGATGTCTCATCTCATCCAGCGCAGCGAATACATCCTTCTTCTGTCTCCGTGGAGGAGACACTGCAAGGATTCCGGCGGCCTGACATTTCTTATATACGGAGGGCGGGGCCACCCGTCACCTGACCCCGCCCCCCTCTGACGCAAGGGGAAACCCGGGGTTCCCCGTGACGTATGGGTGACCCCGCACCCCTCATCAACATGGGGACAAGGTGCTTTGAGGGGTCACAGACCCCCAAAGCATCCTCCCAATGTTGAGGGCATGTGGCCTGGTACAGTTCAGGAGGGAGGGGGGGCCGCTCTCATCCCCCCCTCTTTTCCTGCGGCCTGCCAGGTTGCGTGCTCGGATAAAGGGTCTGGTATGGATTTTTAGGGGGAACCCCATGTCAATTTTTTTTTACATTTGACGCGGGGTTCCCCTTAATATCCATACCAGACCTGAAGGGTCTGGTTATGGATATTTAGGGGGAACCCCACGTCAAATTTTTTCTTAAATTTGAGGCAGGGTTCCCCTTAATATCCATACCAGACCTGAAGGGCCTGGTAATTGAATTTGGGGGACCCCCACGCTTTTTTTATTTATTTATTTATTTATTTTTTTATCAATGACTTTCAATGAGTGTTCTCTGTATTACGGAGCCGACAATTCATAATAGCTGCGAGTGATTTTAAAGGACTTTTTTTCCTGCATAAATGACACTTTGTGCAGGGACAGTTCTAAGCACCAGAAACATGAGCCCCTTCACAGGTATACTATAGACAACCCCCCACTACGAAATTTAAAGGGATATTACACTTTTATTGTTTCACTTTAATCATTATTAAAATCACTGCTCCAGAAAAAACGGCCGTTTTTAAAACTTTTTTTTGCATTGATCCATGTCCCTTGGGGCAGGACCCGGGTCCCCAAACACTTTTTAGGACAGTAACCTGCAGAATCTTTTCTCTCTGTCAAATCTTTTTTCTCTGTCGAATATTTTCTCTACATAATCTTGGACTAATAGAGGTAAGGTTAGGCACATTCGACCACAGGTTCTATAGACAGATTGTTATTGTCAGAGTCATGTCGAATCTCCTATTCTATATCGAACTGTTGTAACAATGAAAACGAAAATAAAGCATTTATTTATGTCGGATCTTTCGTTTTTCGGATTTTGTGCTTTCGTTATCGTTTGTCAAAACGAAAACGAAAATAGCTGAAATTCGGACGAAAATGCATTCGGACGAAAATGAATGCACATGTCTACTAAATATAGTCTCTTTGAGATAACACAGGATGTGTGCACAAGATACAGGACAGCTCTGAATTATTGACAAGCTCCACAGGTATTACTTTGTACTTACATACAATACAGTCATAACACAATGCTTTTAATGGCATATTCAAAGTGATAATAAAGTACTTTTTTTTTAACAATATTTCAAGTTGGATAAATTGCTTACAAAGGATGCTTCTCCTTGCTGTTTGTTTTTCTGCTGTTCTTCTGAGGGCTGACCCTGATATCCAGCTTTATGGTGGCTCTTTTCTCTTGCAGGGGCCCAATAAGCCCCACCAGAGCCACCCTTTCTTGTGTGCTCCTGTGATTTAATGTGTTGATACTGGTGTTGCTTACTCTAAGCCCTTGTACGCACGGTCGGAGATTCCAACGGAATGTGTCCGATTGGACCTTATCATCGGATAATCCGACTGTGTGTGGTCTCCATCGGACTGTTTCCGTCGGAATATCCGACGGACCAAGTTTTCCAACTTGTCTATAAAATTTTCCAACAACATGCTCCGATCGGACATACTCCGATCATGTGTAGCCTACTCCGACGGACAAAGTGCCACGCATGCTCAGATCAAATTCCTAGACCAAAGCTATTGGCTACTAGCCTGAACGTAGTCCCGTCCTAACTAAATAACATCAACACGTTATGTACAATCGGATTTTCCGACAACTTTGTCCGACCGTGTGTATGCAACAGTTTCGGACAAAATCCATTGGACAAAATCCGTCAGACAAAATCCAACGGATTTGGTTGTCAGAATGTCCGACCGTGTGTACAAGGGCTTACATGCATAGGTAGCCTGTGATCACAAAAAGAATGACCATGGAGCGATGATAGGACATGCAGTCCCAATTAATGTATTGTAAATTAAAATTATGTTATTGGTACCTGTTTCTGAAGTATTTTTCTTTCACTACACTGTATGTTTTTTTGCCCCCACCCCCCCAAGTTTATCAACGTTTTAACCACTTAAGGACCGGAAGGATTTGCCCCCTCAATGACCAGGCCATTTTTTGCAATACAGCACTGTGTCGTATTAACTGACAATTGCGTGGTCATGCGACATTGTACCCAAACAAAATTTATGTGCTTTTTTTCCCCACAAATAGAGCTTTCCTTTGGTGGTATTTGATCACCTCTGCATTTTTTATTTTTTGCACTATAAACAAAAAAAAAACCGCCAATTTTGAAAAAAGAAACAATATTTTTAACTTTTTGCTATAATAAATATCTAAAAAAAAAAAAAAAAAAAAAGGGTATAGATTTATGGCATTTGTTTCTTTCTTTTTTTACTAGTCATGTCGACAATCTGCAATTTTTAGAGGGACTGCGACATTGAAGACAGATCGGACACTTTTGACACTTTTGACACTTTTTTAGAACCAGTGACATTTATACGCCGATCAGAGCTAAAAATAGCCACTGATTACTGTATAAATGTCACTGGCAGGGAAGGGGTTAACACTAGGGGCGATCAAGGGGTTAAGTGTTCCCTAGGGAGGTGTTTCTAACTGTGGGGGGAGTGTACAGACTAGAGGAGGAGAGAGATTGCCATTCCTGATCACTAGGAACAGCAGATCTCTCTCTAATTCCCTGTCAGAATGGGGATCTTTCTGTTTGCATTGACAGATCCCCTGCTCTGGCTCTCTGAGGGATGATCATGGGTGGTGGGCGGACATTGCGGGTGCCAGCCATGTGCATCAGATCTGGTGTGGTGCCATGTGTGTGCGCGCCCCCAATAGTTTCTTAAAGTGCCCCACATACAATGACGCTGATTCGCACAGCCGTGTCAAACTGCTGTAGTACAACTACGGCAGCTAGTCGGCAAGTAGTTAAATGGTGTACATGTGTAAGTGACTGCAGAGTGGCATGGTTCTCTCTTGTTGCACGTCCACACTAGGGCCCAACTTATGTGCTTGCACACTGGCTCACTGCATTCAGAAAATGCCCCAGCCTTAGAAGGCCTTCGATAGGGTCCACTGGGGCTATCTGAGTCGAGTACTCACCAAATTTGGAATGGAAGGGAACATATATTCAGCTATCTCGGCCCTATACACTAACCCTTCAGCGATGGTATTCACGGAAGGGATGTTCTCTGAAAGCTTTAACATCACGAATGGGACAAGGCAAGGGTGTCCGTTGTCCCCGCTAATTTTTGCCCTTATAATGGAACCCCTAGCCGAAACAATTCGCACCCACCCAGACATCTCAGGTATCCCTATTTTGAAACTTTCCCATTCGATAACACTATTTGCAGATGATGTAATTTTATCCTTGTCACAGCCATCCGTCTCATTACCAGCGGTTCATGATACTTTAGAACAATTTAATAAAATTTCTTACTACAAGGTTAATGCATCTAAATCAAACTTGTTAGCAATTAACATTAAGGGGAATACCTGTAAAGACCTAGCCGAAAGATTTCCATACCCGTGGTCAAACCAACCGATTCCATATTTGGGTATTAAGATAATGTCACCTAGTTCTGGCCTATTTAAAGTAAATTTTTTACCTCTACTGTCCTCCCTTCACCAAGAGATGGACAAACTTAAGAAATTCTACCTATCCTGGATGGGAAGACTAGCGGCATACAAAATGTTAATTCTCCCTAAACTTTTATATCTGTTTAGGGCGTTACCTATTCAGATCCACTCGTCTTTTTTCACATCGGCTCAAGCGCAGCTCTCTTCATTTGTGTGGCAAGGAAAGAAACCTAGGTGCTCTAATATTATATTATGTTGAAGAAAAGATTTTGGGGGGTATGGGGTTCCCCATACTAAGGGTTTACTACAAGGCGTGTGTGCTAGATCAAATTAAGTACTGGATTCTACTGAGAGCGGATAAACAATGGGCTGCCATTGAGAGTGCTTGGCTACTTCCCAATTCACTGTATTCTACATTGTTGGCATCCTCGTTTCTTAAAACAAATTTTATATCGCAACATCCCATAATTAAGTTAGTAATAGATACCTGGAGACACTTTCTCCTCAACGTAACCAGCCACCAGAATTTAACGGAGATACCAATCCCTATTTCTTCCCTGAGTTTTTGTATGGCGGATATTGATTTGTCACTTTGGGAACAAAGGGGCCTGGCGTTGGTCTCGGAACTATTCGAAAACGATAAGCTGATTCCTTTTGAAATTTTTGCGAGTAAATACGCTATCCCTCCCACAGCCTATTTTACATACGTACGAATCGCTTCTTTTCTAAAACAACATTGGGGCAACACTGTTCTAATTCCACACCAAGCATGGTCGTTCTGGTCTGATGTGACGAAAGTCAGAGGGGGTATTTCCCTTTTCTACGATCTCTTGCAATCCAAAAGTAAATTCACGAAAATACCTCCACTTGAGAGACGGGAGAGAGATCTAGCTACTCCGTTTTCAGATGAGCAATGGAAAGCAGCTATAAAGAGTAGCGGTCGTTACATCAGATCCATAACGCATTGGGAAACGACACAGAAATTACTCCTTAGGTGGTACTATACTCCCTACATCACCACGAAATTTGCAAAAGATGATTCGGACGCATGCTGGCGAGGCTGTGGGAAAGTGGGCACGTTATTACATATGTTGTGGGAGTGCCCTTGCATTAGGAGCTTTTGGAAAGGAGTCTTTACCTTAATCTCCAGAACTATTGGTATTATTAGGGACGCAACCCCAGAATTAGCAATCCTAAATATACACATAGACCAATTTCTGCCTTCTCTTAGATTAATAGTGGTTCAAATTTTGACAACGGCTAGACTCCTGATAGCCAAAAAGTGGAAAACCCCAGATCCCCCTTGCATTAGTGAACTGATCAAAAAAATAGATGAAACCTTCAAATATGAACAGATCCTTTCCGCATCAGAAGGGAAATCTTCTGGCCTATATTTTCAATGGGCACCTTGGATCGGTACCAGGAAAATTGTATACATTTCTGCCATAACCTTATATTTCTTTTGCTTATTTTTTTTCTTTCTTTCTTTTTCTCATGTGAACATAATCCTTTGCTCGAAGTTACAAGGAGATGTTAATATATTTTTAAATTCGAGAGGCTAATAATCTTGTAAATGCATGAAGAAGACTCTGTGTTTCTTTGATTGATATCTGAAATTGATTTTTTTTGGTATGCTATTCACATGCTGTTTTTTCTGTCAATACTAAATATTGATATTTGTACTGTTCAGCCTTTCTATAAAAACTATTTAAAAAAAAAAAAAAAAAGAAAAGAAAATGCCCCAGCCTTAACCCGCTGCATATTTACACGTGATTTAAATCACGGACAGCCTTGGCTCCTTTAGATTGTCATAGGCCGCGTACACACGGGCAGACTGTTCGCCCAACTTTGTCCGCTGAACAGTGTTTGGGCGGACAGTCCGCTCGTGTGTGGGCTTTCAGCGGACAGTTTCAGCGGACAGTTGGACGGACAAGGTTTTTCGGAAATTCCGAAAAACTGTCCGCTGAAACCTTGTTTCAGCGAACAGTCCGCTCGTGTGTAGGCTTGTTCGTCAAACAAAGTTGCGCGCATGCTCAGAAAGGATTTTCACGCCGAAAGCTATAATGCAGTGCATAGGACGTCGTATTTTTCGTCCCGTCGTACGTGCCGTTCACGTCATCGCGCACGGTTTCAGCAAACTGTTTGTTCGTCGTGTGTGGCCATGTCCGTCCATGCTAATTTTGAGCGGACTGTTTGCCGAAACTGTTGGACGGACAAAGTTGGGCGAACAGTCCGCCCGTGTGTACGCGGCCATACAATTGTATAGGTGTAGCAACCTCTGCTGATCCGAAAACCTAGAGTTGAGCATACATGGTTCAAATCTAGGCCAGCTCAGCACCATGTATGGGCAGGCTGATTATACCCAAGTTGATCGATCAATAAACTTTGGTGCAATAAGCATGCTGGATTATTGCCAGTGGCCTGTACCATAGCAAAAACAGGAAGCAAGACAAAATCCCTCCAAAGTGAAGAAATCCCAGGGTGTCTCCAGAATTTGTGTACAATTTGGAAGATTCCTCCCTCCTTTTCTGGTGTCAACCCAAAATTTGTGATTTTCACTTTTGAAGATAACAGTAAACAAGACAAATAGAGAGGATTCATCTCCCTAACAGGGCCACAGACAGAAATAAAAATCCAACAAGAGTTCTAATTCCTCTCCACTCTATAAAAAAACAAAAATGGGGTTTTGCTTTTAGTTACACTTTAAAGATGGCATCTGCTTCAGCTGGTGAAAGGCAAAACCTAAAGTATATGTAAAGCTTAGTTTTAAAAAACACAAAAAAACAGCTTGTCATACTTACCTCTTCTGTGCAGTTGGTTTTGCACAGGGCGGCCCGATCCTTCTCTTCTGGGGTCCCTCAGTGATGCTCCTGGCTCCTCCTCTTCTCAAGTGCCCCGTTGGAGAGCCACTCTCCCTCGGGGCACTCAGACAGGTGTGCTGCCTTGTTCTGCTGCTGCGTCCATTGACACAGACAGTGGAACCCGGCCCTGCCCCCGGTTCCCGTGTCATTTGATTTGATTGACAGCAGCAGCCGAGAAACCAGCTCGAGCTGGTGTGCTCGTTCTCATCGCTGAGCTCAGGTAAGTAAAAGGGGGCCTCTGGGGGGCTGCTGCACTACAGCAGGTTTTTCATCTTAATGCATAGAATGCATTTAGGTGAAAAACATTGAGGGTTTACAACCCTTTTAAAGAGGAACTGCAGTCTGCACCCATAATTTGTAATAAAACATCTTTGCCATTCTGAGGCTTCCCTCCAACCACTTTGCATATTTTATATATACTGTGATTCTGTACTTGCCAAATATGCTGCAGAAATCTCCCTCCACTAAGTCTGTCTGCAGCCATTTTAACCCGTGAGCAGCTGAAGCTGCTGCCTGTTCACTTCCTCGATTTACACAGACACCCCCAAAGGCACACCTCCAGCTCTGCAGCTCTTATTGGCCCTCTTATGACTCACCCCCCACCCTCTCTCTTCCTGGCAAACTCTCACAAGGCTAATGACCAGACAAGAAACAGAAAGTGGGCTGTATAAGGTATTTACTGGCAGAAAAAAATGATTTAAAAGATTTAATAGATGGAAATATGAAAAAATTACTAAAGGTTGCATTAAGATTACACAAAAAAAGTAGACATAATAAAACCTCCTTATTAGTTGCATGCTGAATTTTACAAATTGGATTGTGTGTTTTTCTAGCATTGTACTGCAGAGTTTACAGTAATTATGCTTTAACATTTTCAATCATGAACATTTTTTCCATATTGCTACTTCTAATTTTCTCATCACTAAAGTTGAAGATGAACATCACTTTGAGCCCCATAACAAGTTTGAACGAACATCCTGAAAATGAAAATTTTCAAATGAAATTTGACTAGTGTATGGCTATATCACCCAAAAGGAGAAGCTCCGCATTAAGGCCTCCTCTCCCACTCCTGCTTAGGAAATGGCTCTTTTGGGCGGGTGCCTGGTTACCCAGTCCCACTTCTGTTCGGATCATCTAGCAGTCTTCTGGGACACGTGACAGGTCCCAGAAGACTGCAGGAACCATTCAAAATGCGCAGCAAAGTTTTGCGCTTGTGCAGTGGGCACCCTGCTTTCACAGACGGGTGCCCACAGTTAATATGCCAGTGTCAGGGACCAAAGAAGGATAGAGAAAACAGCTTGGTTAAGCACAGCACTGGATCCTGGGACAGGTGAGTGGCTGTTTATTATTACTTTTACAAATATGACCGGAGCTCCTCTTTAAGGCTTTGTAACTGCTTACCTTAGATTTTCTTCTCATTTGCAGTGAGCGAAAATCTCAAAAGGTTAGGCTGCTCAAAACACCGGCTCTACTTGACATATTCGCTAGGTGCTAATGCTGCCATTCAGAATTGAAAAAGTATGTAAGTAATTAGTCTTCTGACTCCAGTTTGCAAAATGTAACAGAACTCTTAGGAAGGTGACCTTGGAGGAGCAGAGAGCAGCAACGATGAAAAATTGCCGGCTGTAATGCCCAGCAATATGTAGAGTACAGCTGTGTTACAAGTTCTCATTTAATTCTCCTCTCTACTAAGAAAAAAGAAAACATTTTTTAAAAATGTTGCTTTAGCAAGGTCAGTAGGGCTGCCAGAGCGCAGTACTGGAGGGCTTTCAGCTGAGTACAACATTCTAAAATAACCATCTGTTTCTTCACTAGAAAACAAATTGTGATATGTAAATACAACATTGTTTTCATTACATTTATGTACATTTAGTCTGTAGTGTCTTTCAACCTTTCTTCAGTCAAGACACCCTTTAGAATTGTGCACAATCCTGGGGCACACCAGTCCGAGTGCTCATTCACACAAGGATGTGGGTCCGAGCAGGAGCACTTTTTTGCGTATTCCTGCCTGTTGTATTTTTAACTAGGCTGCTCTGCTCTATGCTCATGAAACATGCAAAAAAGGTGCTGGCGTGATTTTAAAATTGCGCCCCGCCAAAATGCATGGTACTATAAAAATGTTTGCATTGATACATGTCCCCCTGGGCAGTACCCAAACCCCATATCCCTTTTATGGCCAATTACTTGTATAAAAGTGTGAGGAAAATCTCCTGGTCACCTTAGATCAATCAAGACTCATGGTCCATAGCAAGGAAGAAGCTTTATTCATAGGTATCGATACATATGGGTGAGGTCCTTACATGCATAGATTCAAGCGAGGAGTCACACCAGGTGACCACAGACTTAGCTTTTAATAGTAGTACAAAGAGGAAGTTACAGGAGTCATAAGTCTCAGGGCGTATGCTGGCAGCTCATGGGACTTAACTTTATTGTCTGCGTCAGCAAACCTTACAATCTTAGAATGTTACCATATATAGTTATAAGAAAGAAAAAGTGAACCTAACCAAAGGGCCTATTTGCTCTACTACTATTTTAGTGGCCTTTCTTTCTCCTCTTCAATCTGGGGCCCTGTCTCATTTTCCCTTTTAACTGCAAGGAAGAAACCTCCCATGGGATCAGTTCCAGTGACATATATGCCAATGTCAAACGGTCTCTGGTCCCCTAATTGGGGTTCTGTTAGTGAGATCAGCAACTGATTACAGTTCCTCTGGTGATTGCAAGGGTAGTTTGCAGATCTTGTTACCTATAGTCTGGTCTTTAGTCCTTTAGCATGTTCTCATACTCCTGCATAGGGCTCCCATGGTTTAGCCGTTGTCCATAGAGTGGATTTCCAGGAGGTACAATCAGTTCCCCAAAATGGATAACATATATATATATATATATATATATATATATATATATATATATATATATATATATATCTGATCCCACTAGGTTTTGTGCTTTTTGTTAACTCCCACAGTCAACTCACCAATTTACACACGTCAACCAGTATCGTACTCATCGCCCCTCCTCAAAAATTTGATTTACATTTTTTTTTTCCACAGTGTAGGGTCTCCCTTCAGAACCAGTGTGTTTGAGACCCACATTAAACTAACCAGAGTCCCTGCAATAAACACGGTCCCTTTCATCCTGACTGTGGCTTCCCAAGAGGTAGGGTAGTGGAGATTTCACTGGTTTGAGATGGGTTGTACCTATCATTCAACTCCCCTTTGTAGCCGGACTTCCTGAGTTGCCACAGTAACCTTTTCCTACTCTGCCTGAGAAACATTTTTACAGTGGGACTGGTAAATCCAAGTGTATCTTTCTGCTATGCTTACTGCAATAGGGGTGCTCAGAAGGACCTGGAAAGGTCCTTCTCATCTGGGTGTGTGCCAATGCTTCTTCTTAATGACCTTGATCATTAACCAATCACCTACTTGAACTTTCTTATCTACCTGTACTGGTCCTTCTGGAAATGAACAAACGTCATAAATTTTTTTCTGTTCCAACAATATAGTCATATATTCTGTCAAACTGTGTTCTGTTTCTTCCCCTGATGATATATCTGGAAATAAGGGTATTTTATATGGCCTACCATGCATCATTTCAAAATATACTGTATATAGATATATATCTATATACAGTAATGTGCAAATGTATTAGGCATGAGTGAAGAAATACTGTAAACTAAGAATGCTTTCCTTACACACTTTAACTTTGGCCATCCTGGCTTCTTCAGGAATTGCATGTAAGGAATGCTACTGAACAAAGCATTCTGATCTGTTGCCATGGATATCAATTCACCCTTACCTATCTGCTCTATTCTTAAATCTAATTTTGATTTTTAATGGGTCTCTAAGTCGATTCCATATTTAGGGATCCATCTCACTTGATCATTGGACTCTCTTTATAAGGAAAACACCCTTTTTTAGACAGCTAGTCGCTGACCTTCAAAAATGGTCTATCATGCCCCTGTCATGATTCGACATGATAGACTTAAAATTTAGACTAAACTAAACTAACTAAAATTTAACTAAGTCCTAGAATACTATATTATTTCAGGATATTACCCATGGTGATTCCTGAAAGGATTCTAGGACCAATGCAATCTAAAATTCTTTGCTTTATCTAGAACAATATATCATCTAGAATCAATACATCTGCACTGTATATGCCTAAAAGACATGGTGGGCTGTGTTCCCCAGTCTCCCATGTGATCTACATGCTGCACAAATAACACATCTGGTCCCGGTCATTTCTGAGAAATACCACAATGAGTAGATACTGTATGCAAGCACTAGCCTGCCATAGAATTAAATTGTTCAGTTATTTTTATTGGATTAGTATGACAGCACAATTGGAGCCAATATATAGAAAATGTAACAATGATTTTTGGAAACACCAGAGTGGAGAGCATACAGAAATCAATATTAGTCATTCGGTAAATAGAACAATCAAACTATCAAAATAGAACTCAAGACCTCTTGCCCTAGAATTCCAATACAGATACTGATATGGCTTCCTGGCCGGCTGCAACTAGACTTGTGCACAACGAAAAATTTTGTTTAGTTTCGACTTGTCATTCATAAAATACATAATTTCGTTCTGTTATATTTGTTATGTTACATTAATACGTTTTAGGATAATTTGTTATTTAGTTGTGTCGATATTCGTTATACTGAATCTCGAATCATGTCAAATTAATTTGTTATATGCGCTATAATTTTGTTCGTATTCGTTGAAATTTGATATATATATATATATATATATATATATATATATATATATATATATATATATATATACAGTGGTGTGAAAAAGTGTTTGCCCCCTTCCTCATTTCCTGTTCCTTTGCATGTTTGTCACACTTAAGTGTTTCGGAACATCAAACCAATTTAAACAATAGTCAAGGACAACACAAGTAAACACAAAATGCAATTTGTAAATGAAGGTGTTTATTATTAAAGGTGAAAAAAAATCCAAACCATCATGGCCCTGTGTGAAAAAGTGATTGCCCCCCTTGTTAAAACATACTATAACTGTGGTTGTCCACACCTGAGTTCAATTTCTCTAGCCACACCCAGGCCTGATTATTGCCACACCTGTTCACAATCAAGGCATCACTTAAATAGGAGCTGCTTGACACAGTAAGGTCCACCAGAAGATCCTTAAAAGCTACACATCATGCCGAGACCCAAAGAAATTCAGGAACAATTGAGAAAGAAAGTAATTGAGATCTATCAGTCTGGAAAGGGTTATAAAGCCATTTCCAAAGCTTTAGGAATCCAGCGAACCACAGTGAGAGCCATTATCCACAAATGGCGAAGACATGGAACAGTGGTGAACCTTCCCAGGAGTGGCCGGCCGCCCAAAACTACCCCAAGAGCGCAGCGACGACTCATCCAAGAGGTCACAAAAGACCCCACAACAACGTCCAAGGAACTGCAGGCCTCACTTGCCTCAGTTAAGGTCAGCGTTCATGCCTCCACCATCAGGAAAAGACTGGGCAAAAATGGCCTGCATGGCAGAGTTCCAAGGAGAAAACCACTGCTGAGCAAAAAGAACATCAAAGCTCGTCTCAATTTCTCCACAACACATCTTGATGATCCCCAAGACTTTTGGGACAACATTCTGTGGACCGATGAGACAAAAGTGGAACTCTTTGGAAGGTGTGTGTCCAAGTATATCTGGCGTAGAAGGAACACTGCATTTCATAAAAAGAACATTATACCAACAGTAAAATATGGTGGTGGTAGTGTGATGGTCTGGGGCTGTTTTGCTGCTTCAGGACCTGGAAGACTTGCCGTGATAAAAGGAACTATGAATTCTGCTGTCTACCAAGAGATCCTGAAGGAGAATGTCCGACCATCTTTTCGTGTACTCAAGCTGAAACGAACTTGGGTTCTGCAGCAGGACAATGATCCTAAACACACCAGCAAGTCCACCACCGAATGGCTGAAGAAAAACAAAATGAAGACTTTGGAGTGGCCTAGCCAAAGTCCTGACCTGAATCCTATTGAGATGTTGTGGTATGACCTTAAAAAGGCCGTTCATGCTCGACAACCCTCTAATGTAACTGAATTAGGACAATTCTGCAAAGATGAGTGGGCCAAAATTCCTCCAGGACGCTGTAAAAGCCTCATTGCACGTTATCGCAAATGCTTGGTTGCAGTTGTTGCTGCTAAGGGTGGCCCAACCAGTTATTAGGTTTAGGGGGCAATCACTTTTTCACACAGGGCCATGATGGTTTGGATTTTTTTTCACCTTTAATAATAAACACCTTCATTTACAAATTGCATTTTGTGTTTACTTGTGTTGTCCTTGACTATTGTTTAAATTGGTTTGATGTTCCGAAACACTTAAGTGTGACAAACATGCAAAGGAACAGGAAATGAGGAAGGGGGCAAACACTTTTTCACACCACTGTATATATATATCCCATCTCCTTCAAATGCCCTGTACACACGGTCGGACTTTCTGACGGAAAATGTCCGATCGGACTATGTTGTTGGAAATTCCGATCGTGTGTGGGCTCCATCTGACTTTTTCCGTCAGAATTTCCGACACACAAAGTTTGAGATCTAGATCTAAAATTTTCCGACAACAAAATCTCATCATTTAAATTCCGATCGTGTGTAGACAATTCCGACGCACAAAGTGCCACGCATGCTCAGAATAAATTACAGGACGAAAGCTATTGGCTATTGCCCTCTTTATCGACCCATCGTATGTGTTGTACGTCACCTCATTCTGAACGATTGGACCTGACACCCCTTCTCCTGCTTTCCTCTCCCAGGGTGGCCTTTACTAGACTCGCTCCCCTAGGCCTAATGGACGCAAGGGAGGTGGAGTGGGATTCCTCTTATTCCCCCAAAGCACCTTCCAGGTTATTCACTCCCCTCCCTCTCTTTTCCTCTCATCATTTGAAGCTCACTGTATACATCTATTCTCTCCTACTTACCTAAGAATTGCTGTGATCTACCAGCCCCCTGGACCATTATTGACTTTCCTTGATGAGTTTTCTGCCTGGCTACCCTACTTTCTCTCTGGAAATTCCCACAATCCTTTTCTGTGATTTCAACATCCCTACTAATACAAACATTCCTGCTACATCATGGTACTACTTACAGTGGGCCCACAGGCGAGCAAGTGACACAGGATCCCCCAGGGCGTGGAGTCTAAGGGCCAGCTGGTATTCTGCCAGGGATCCTCTCACGAGGGTTTGGGCTTAGCTGTGTGCTGACCCCAGGTCACGACCCCAGGTTCACCCTGCTCACTGGGGAAGTACCAGAAGACACTGTTAGACAAGGATGGATGGATGGATGAAGCAAAGGAGAGCCGGATAGTGAGCCAAGGTCAGGGTGGGCTGCAGACAACGTAATCTGAACAAGCCGGGTCAGTACACAAGAGATCAGTTCACGAGAGGTCAGGTAAAACAGGTTACACGAAGGGAGCTCAGAAACAAATGTTGCTCAAGCAACCAGTAGCTGGTTTGAAAGGGATTCAGAGAAGCACATGAGGGGCTGGACAGGAAGTAGCAGGAAGGAAGGCAACAGGTGAGGGGCGATCGATCAATCAACTTGGGTACAACCAGCCTGCCAGTTTCCCTTCCGATTATTGCAAGTGGCTGCTATAGCCGCTAGGGATAATTACTGTCTTCTCCCGTCGGGAGAAGACAGTGACTGATTCCCCTGTCAGCACTGTCTGAGCTGAGGAGGAAACCCATGGTTGCAGGAAAGAAATTTGCACAATGCATGGCCGGCCTTAGTGGAATTCAATTATAAAACTTTATTAAAGTGGTACATGGTTCCTACCAGAATTGCTAAAATGTGTCCACAAGCCTTCCCTTTTTGTTTTAGAAACTGTGGTCAGGCAGATTCTGGATTAGAGCTCTCACCCTAATATGTATAGTGACAGAAGTAAATATTCCCAGAACTCCCAAAATAGCCCTGTTCCAAAAATTGGACATTGAAAACATCCAAACCCCCATTAAAAAAATGATATCTTATATTACTAAATGTATAATCAGTGGGGGACCACTTTTATCTCGTTAACATCTAACTGCTACCATTTGGAGACCCTATATTTGGGACACGGATTCTATCCAGTTTTTCCTTATGTTTTTATTATCGATCTACTTACTATCCATCGCCAGGATATATTCTAGGTTATTGTATCTGTTTATGGGGTTACCTGCCAGAAAAACATATTGAAACAAGGAAATCTTGTTCTTATCTTTTTTTCTTTCCATGTATTTTACACTTCTGTGCGGAAAATTTATGCACCTGCTTCTGAATTATCCTTTGCTGGCTTCTATACAATACATTGTAGACAAGAAAGTGGATCCTGAAAAAGCAAATTTTCAAGCAAAAGACATTGATCCACCTATCTTTTAAAAAAAAATCTATTTGTATAAGTACCCCTTTGATTGGATGTCAGCTGATAAAAATTAGAATTTAGAATTCCATCATACCTGGGCATGACAAATGTCAGAGCAGGTGACAAATTCATATACCTGTATGTGGGGGTACACTGATATGGACAGTCCCCTTGCCATTAACAGGCGGTGGGTGGATCCATTACAAATACACAGCCTGCTTTTGGCTATAAAATCCTCCCACTGCTTGCTGTCAGTCACAAGGAGAAAGCAGAGCTGATGGGGAGCTAATGTCTCAGCTTCTTCATCAGGCACCAACCACCATAAGCGTCAATGGTTTTGATGGCAAACATACCCCCTGTTACACAGTGTACAGAGATGGAAACTCTGGTCTGTCTCTGTACGCAAAGTTAGAGTTGGCCCTAATTACTTCCAGTTTTGTTATCTACAAACTGGAGGTAATTATTTTAGAATTTGTAAATGTGGCACTATAACTGAATCTGCCACACAAGTCAGTAAAGCCACCAAAACTGGTGGCATGGATTTTTTAATATGGCACAGTCTACTTTAAATGACCACACCACCATAAAAGTGTTGTTAGGGCATTACTGAATTCGCCCAACTATGTTTTTATGCATATAACTAACTGCATTTTAGGCTGCATACGGCAATTTTTTTTTTTATTGTATTTTTTGTTGAAAGTATAAAGATAACAAGATTACATTATCATACACTTATATAAGTGTGTAGAGAAACAATATTAATAGCATACATAACAAATCGAAAAAAAGAAGAGGGGGGAGGAATGTAAGGAGAGGGAGAGAGAGGGGAAAAGGGAGAGAGGGAAGAGGGGGGAGGAATAAAAAAGAGCCAGTACAATAATAGTAATACGGGATGTTTTAGCACTTGAGTCCACTTCTGCATGTAAGAATGAAAAGAGTCAGTAATGGGCACTGAGTCATGGAGTATTCTGTATATGCCAGAGATTAGCTGGGCCTGGCATGGGCCTTGAGCACATAGAAGTTCAAATGGGGTTGGTTTGTCAAGACAATGGAGCGCGGTATCGGCTGATGACGTCAGAAAACATGCGATGTGTTTCAAAGTATTATATCCCCCATGCTTGATGAAGGAGTGCCGCTGTGTGCCATGCACAGCGTGAATACTCTGAAACGCGTTGCATGTTTTATGATGTCATCAGCCCGGTGCCGCTCTCCACTGTGCGTTCCAAGCCTCACTGTGACCTCCTATACACGGCCATGGTATACCTTCTAACGGAGACCTATCGAGTGCAACTGTCCCACACTAAAGCAACTGGTTACAAGGGCGAGCATCAGTCCCTCTCTCGGAACCCACAGCCGGTCACAAAAATTCTTTGTTGATCCCGCTGGTAAAGTGTTTTAAATGCAGCTTACCTCGGGAAGGATTCACTACTGCTCCACACCACTTTCATTCCGTACTGAATAAGTGCTGTCTACTATATACAAGACTTGCTGTGACTAGTAGTCCTCCTCCTTCTTGAATGCTTCGTTGCAGTCCTTCATGTGAGTGGATATTTGTTTTTTAATAAATTTCTACTTGATACATATTCAGAGGCGCCTTTTTCCTTGTTTCTATTTCTACTGTCAGAGGATGCTTATTTGGAGCTACCACTTTTAGTCATTCTGTTCTTACAAACCACTACCTAATGGGATTTCCTAGAGGATTAATGTCTCACTTTTGATTGATTAAACCTACTCTCTTTACAAAGGGCCCCAATGTTTGCTAGCAGAAGACACTAGTTCCCTTAAACTCAGGACCCGTAACGTTACAGAACTGTGTTTAATGTACCTGCTAACCTGTTTCCACCTTTTGTATTGTTACTTTTAATGGTGTTTCTGGCTGAGAACTTGATAAACCTTCTCTCCTCCCTCTCAGCTCCTGTGAAATTGACATAAAGATTATTATTCTTTGTTTTCTATATTTATTGTTGCTAAAATATTAGAGTTTGTCATTTCTATTGTATTGATACTCTGCAGTAAGGTTCAACAGTGCTGTAAGTTTCCAAGTATTCTTTTTGCGATAATATATTCAGCTCATTTATCACTACCAGTTGTGTCTAGTTTGTTTCTGGTATCAGTCTACAGCCAGGATATTGGTATTTTCTTTACTTGCATTCTTGAATACAAGTAAATGCAAGTATATTTTATATCTAACCAGGTGTGCCAGAGGAGCTAAGTCCATTCTTGGAGCTGAGGCATAGAACCCAAAATCACCAAGCGGTTCCTTCGGGGTGGCACTACACTATTATTGAGTCATTGAGAATGGCAGTAATTGCACATATTACACAAACCCAGAAGCCTGCTTCAACACAAGTACATGCAAGGCTAATTTCAAGGTAGATGTTCAAGACAAGATGAACAGATCATGTTATTCCCAGTGGAGCTAAAAAAGACCATTTTAAAATAAGGAAAGGTAAAAATTTAAATTGTAGTCCTGTGTGGTTATGGCATAGCAAACAACCCATGCCGCGAATACACAGTTAAAATATAAATTCATATAGTGCTGTGTAGGCTTTAGGCTTATATCAGTGTTGTAAACCTGGACTAGCTTCAAATAACCAATCTTCTTCAGGAGACGTGTAAAAACATAGAACAAACCCATTAAAGGGAGACTGATGTGCATCTTTGGTGAATATGCATGTTGAGGTATTACTGTAAATTTGAGCTAAAAGCACATTTATTATGATTTTTCACTTTTTTTTTCTTTTTTTTTGCTTGGTGCATGTATTATACAGATTTGTAGATACTAACCGTAGGTTACACAGTCCAATCAATATTATTCCTGAAATAATGAATAACAGGACACCATGAAAGAGTATTATCTTAGTCAGTCTAAACAGAATCATACATTGGTATAGCAGCACTCATCTTTTCCACTCACCAACTCGCATTTGCATACTTGCCAACAGTCCTGATTTTCCTGGGACAATCCCGATTTTTGGACCATCGTCCAGAACGGAGGCCGTCCTGATTAGAATCCCGGGATTTTGCTTTTCTCTTGGGAAATCGGGACTGTTTTTGGCACCGCAGCTGCTTCTGGCTCCAAAAATATGGCTTCTGCTGCTACAAGATCTCTTTCCTGTTTCCCTGGCTCTTGGCTCAGATCGGAACTCCGCCCCTCCAGCCCTCTGCACTGCAGCTCCTCCCACTCTCCCTCGCAATGCTATTCAGCTGCCTACCGCCCCCGCCCCTGTGAGCACCCCCAGTTTTCATGGTGCTGTACTGAGACAGGTTTCCCCCATAAATATCGGGGGGCAGGCACGGGGGCGGGAACAGTAGACGGCTGAGTAACATTATGGGGGAGAGTAGTAGGAGCTGCAGTACAGAGGGCAGAAGGGGCAGAAATTAGAAGGAGCTGGAGTCTAGTAGGCTGGAGGGGCGGAGTTTTGATCTCAGCCGAGACCCCATTGAGAGGCAGGGAAAACAGGTTTTCTGGGGAAACCGATTTTGGAACAACGCCAGTCTGTGAGAGGCAGAGTCAAGGGACTCTACTGCACTGTGGACATCTGATCTAAGGAGGCACTCCACTGGGGACACCTGATCTAAGGAGGCACTCCACTGGGGACACCTGATCTAAGGAGGCACTCCACTGGGGACATCTGATCTAAGGAGGCACTCCGCTGGGGACACCTGAACTAAGGATGCACTCCTCTGGTGGTGCCTAAGGTAAGGAGGCACTCCGCTAGGGACACCTGAACTAAGGATGCACCCCGCTGAGGATGCCTGATGTAAGGAGGCACTGCGCTGGGGATGACTGATGTAAGGAGGCATCCCGCTGGGGAAGTCTCATGTAAGGAGGCACTCTGCTGGGGACTCCTGATGTGAGGTGGCACTCCTCTGGGGGCACCTGATGTAAAGAGGCACTCCGCTGGGGGCGCCTGATGTAAGGATACACTCCGCTGGGGATGCCTGATCTAAGAAGAAACTCCGCTGGGGATGCCTGATGTAAAGAGGCACTGCACTGGGGACACCTGATGTAATG
Source organism: Lithobates pipiens (assembly GCF_037356315.1). Lineage (NCBI taxonomy): Eukaryota > Metazoa > Chordata > Amphibia > Anura > Ranidae > Lithobates > Lithobates pipiens. Next base: position 177,006,159 of record NW_027507748.1, read on the forward strand.
AGACACTCCACTGGGGACGTCTGATGTAAGGTGGGAGTCAAGGGACTCTACTGCACTGGAGGCACCTGATCTTATGAGGCACTCTGCTGGGGACACCTGATCTAAGAAGGGACTCCACTGGGGACATCTGATCGAATGAGGCATTTCATTGGGGACACCTGATCGAAGCAGGCACTCCACTGGGGATACCTGTTCTAAGCAGACACTCTGCTGGGGACACCTGATCTAAGGATGCACTCTACTGGAGATACTTGATGTAAGGAGGCACTCCGCTGGGGACACCTGATCTAAAGAGGCACTCCACTGGGGACACCTGAACTAAGGATGCACTCTGCTGGGGATACCTGATGTAAGAAGGCACTCCGCTGGTGACTCCTGATATGAGGTGACACTCCACTGGAGACGCCTGATGTAAGGACGCACTCCGCTGGGAATGCCTGATCTAAGTAGGCACTCCACTGGGGATGCCTGATGCAAGAAGGCACTCCGTTAGGAGAACCTGATCTAAGGAGGCACTCCACTGGGGACACCTGAACTAAGGATGCATTCCGCTAGGGAAGTCTAATGTAAGGAGGCACTCCGCTGGGGACGCCTGATTTAAGGAGGCACTTCTCTGGGGATGCCTGATGTAAGGACGCACTCCGCTGGGGACGCCTGATCTAAGTAGGCACTCTGCTGGGGATGCCTGATGTAAGAAGGCACTCCTTTGGGAACACCTGATCTAAGGAGGCACTTCACTGGGGACACCTGAACTAAGGATGCACTCCGCTGGGGAAGTCTGATTTAAGGAGGCACTCTGCTGGGGACGCCTGATGTAAGGAGGTACCCCGCTGGGGACGCCTGATGTAAGAAGGCATTCCGCTGGGGACGCCTGATGTAAGGAGGCACTCCGCTGGGAACGCCTGATGTAAGGAGGCACTCCGCTGGCGACTCCTGATGTGAGGTGGCACTCCACTGGGGAAGTTTGATGTAAAGAGGCACACCACTGGGGACGCCTGATGTAAGCATGCACTCCGCTGGGGACGCCTGATCTAAGTAGGCACTCTGCTGGGGACGCCTGTTGTAAGGAGGCTTTCCTCTGGGGATGCCTGATGTGAGGAGGCACTCTGCAGGGGACGCCTGATGTAAGGAGGGACTCCACTGGGGACACCTGGGGTCGAGCCACATGACCTGTTGGAATTTTCTAGAAGGGATTTAACCCCTCTTTAATGCATCTCCGTGGACTCACTGTGCCAGTCTTCAAGACCTCTTGCATGTGAGCTCCATGGGCTATAATACCGGAGCTCACAGCGGGGGTCGTCTTGTGGACATGAAGAGTCTCATGAGGCGCCTGATTGAAAGAGTCAGGAAAGAAGGAGGCAATGACTAGGTGGTGAAGAGATGCCTTTACCTACCTACAGTGCCTTTGAAAAAGTATTCATATCCCTTGAAATTTTCCACATTTTGTCATGTTACAACCAAAAACGTAAATGTATATTATTGGGATTTTATGTGATAGACCAACACAAAGTGGCACATAATTGTGAAGTGGAAGGAAAATGATAAATGGTTTTCAAAATATTTTAAAGATATCGGAAAAGTGTGGAGTGCATTTGTATTCAGCCCCTCTGAGGCAATACTTTGTAGAACGAGCTTTCACTACAATTACAGCTGCACGTCTTTGTTGGGTATGTCTCTACCAGGCTTGCACATTTAGAGAGTGATTTTTTTGCCCATTCTTCTTTGCGAAATAGCTCAAACTCTGTCAGATTGGATGGAAAATGTCTGTGAACAGCAATTCGCAAGTCTTGCCACAGATTCTCAATTGGATTTAGGTCTGGACTATGCTTTGTCATCACATACATATTTTTTCTTGTTATGTGCATTGTCAGCACTTGCACACTTGGGATTTGCACTAAGCATATGACACTTCAAATTCTGTTTTTTGATTCAATATAACAGTAGGATATATAGAGTGTCACACAGGGGCATGTAATATTGCACCCCAGAACAGCACCACACCTACCTCCCCTCATTTAACATTTGCATTTACATTCCACTAACACATTTTTACATATTTGCTTCTCTGATTAATGCTCTCCTTGCACGGCCTCTCAGTTTAGGTGGACGGCCATGCCTTGGTAGGTTTGCAGTTGTGTCATACTCTTTCCATTTTCGAATGATGGACTGAACTGTGATCCGAGAGATGTTCAAAGCTTGGGATATTGTTTTATGACCTAACCCTGCTTTAAACTTCTTCACAACTTTATCCCTGACCTGTCTGGTGTGTTCCTTGGTGTTCTTCATGATGCTGTTTGTTCACTAAGGTTCTCTAACAAACCTCTGATGGTTTTACAGAACAGCTGTATTGATACTAAGAATAAACTGCACAGTGCCACCTATGGTCAGACAGAACACTAGGCAGTCCAGCTAGACTGGTGCTGAGGTCTAAATTTAGAATAATTGAACCCAAAAACAAACTGCTGTTCAAGGGTAAGGTTAAATGACAAAACACATAGTGCGTGCTCTTCAGGAGCCGGTGCTACAATAATATAAAAAAAAAAAAATTACAATAAAATATATTCTGAATTCGGTATTTTATCATATGAGGGTACTTATTTCAAGCTCCTCATTCAGTCTTTCTGGTGCTATGCTGTTTAAAGTAAAAATCCAAAAAGATTCACGTTTACACAGACGCCCAAAACGTTCACCTTCCGGCATAGTCATGGGAATTGATTCTATACCAAATAATTCCAACCCCACATTGCTACCATCATGTTTATGTTTGAAGTGGCGTGACACTGTGTTTCTCAATCTTTTTTTCTATGAACCTACGGTGTTCACCAAAACGGGTCCTCATTGCCCGCACAATTCTACCTACATAGACAAACAGATACAAACTGCGTGTTGCAGCATATGAATTGTTTAATGTGAAAAGTGTGGCCATCTTTACAATTAAATGACTTCTGCCCGTGAGAAATAAATTAACATGCTTTACATTTAGTGCCTTTGCGTCTATAACATCCTGTGATGTTAAAGAATTGGGGAATGTTTTGCATTTTCAAGTTTTGTGTGTCTTTAAGGCAGCTAGGAGCAATTAGACTTTTCACATTTTTCGCATGCCAAAACACCACCTGAGGATTATTGGGGGAGGATTTTCCCAAGTGTTTTATCCTACCCCACAATAGGCCAGTGCTTTTGGACAGCTCTTTTGATAGCCCAATGCTGATCATTAAAAGTTGTAATAAAAAGAGTATTATGTTGGTCTTTTGCAGATGTGGTTATATTCTTAATCTGGATACCTTCTCTATAGCAGTCTCTTGCTTTTTGGATATTCTGGTTTTCATATTTTTTTTCCAAAAACTTTTATGACAATATATTAGCCTGATCATTATAATTATTGGTGCTGCTACAGTTCCTGTGTAACCTACAGAATTGACTGTAGGGTATATTGTCTTTCCATTTAGGGTGGTGGCAACTCCTGTGATGCAGGTAGGAGTTGCCAGTAGTTTCCTTGAAGTGAGTTTTGGACGTAATGTTGCCATCTCTATCACTACCCAGTACAAGGTCCAAAAACACCAGGGAATTGGCATCTACTACATGAGTGAAGCAGATGCCAAACATGTTGTTATTGCAGTATAAGACAAATTTATCAACAATATCAAGAGGTCCATCCCAGATAATAAGTATATCATCGATATACCTTCCATAATATACTATGTTTGGCAAAAGGATTATGATGTCAAATGCAAGATTTTTCCCAATACCCCATAAACAGATTTGCATAGCATGGTGCAAAATGTGCACCCATAGCCGTGCCAGCTGTCTGTCTATAAAACTTGCCCTGGAAGGAGAAATAATTCCTCTCTAGGGCAAACCTAGTACATTGACAGATGAATTTGGATTGCTTGGGATTCATATAATCTGCTTCAGATAAAAGTTTTTTTAACATTGGATGTCAGTGAGTGCAACCCTCGTATTTTACATATTGAACCTTGCAATTAAACGATAACACACTATGGCTGGCGTGCGCTCTCTCTTGTTCTATATAAATGCAAAATGAGATGCAGATCCTCTTTCTCTTTTGCAGATGACCAGATTCAGGCTGCTTTTACCAACTGTAGACAAGATTTGAAACCAATGTCCTTCGTACCTTTGGAACCTAATTTAGAAACCGTTTGCAAAATCCGTTGCGCCTTCTACATTTGCGGCATGGTTGCAGTGGCTCTCTTACCTAACCTCAAATGGCAAACTTCCCTACACAATTTCTGAATATTTACTTTTATCCTTCTTAAACATTTGAATGTCCCAATCCCTATCCTGGGCTCATATTAATCAAACTTTAGCAGAGCTTTGTTTTTTCTTGAAATTAAGTAATCATTCTGCTTGCAATAAATTATTTTTGGTAAAGCAGGCATTAACCACTTGACCACTGGGCACTTAAACACCCTTAATAACCAGACCAATTTTCAGCTTTCGGTGCTCTCACATTTTGAATGACAATTACTCAGTCATGCAACACTGGACCTATATGAAATTTTTATCCTTTTTTTCACACAAATGGAGCTTTCTTTTGGTGGTATTTAATCACCGCTGGGTCTTTTATTTTTTGTGCTATAAAAGAAAAAATACAGAAAATTATGTAAAAAAATGAATTTTTCTTCATTTCTGTTATAAAATTTAGCAGATTAGTAATTTTTTCTTCATAAATTTTGGCCAAAATTTATACCACTACATATCTTTGGTAAAAATAAGTACAAATTGGTGGATATTATTTGGTCTTTGTGAAAGTTATAGAGTCCACAAGCTATGGTGCCAATATCTGAAAATTGATCACACCTGAAGTACTGACGGCCTATTTCAATTCTTGAGACCCTAACATGCCAGAAAAGTACAAATACCCCCCAAATGACCCCTTTTTGGAAAGAAGACATTCCAAGGTATTTAGTAAGAGGCATGATGAGTTTTTTGAAGTTGTCATTTTTTCCCACAATTCTTTGCAAAATCAAGATTTTTTTTACTTTTTTTTTTTTTTTTTTCACAAAATTGTCATATTATTAGTTTATTTCTCACACAGCATATGCATACCAAAAATTACACCCCAAAACACATTCTGCTATTACTCCCATGTACGGCGATACCACATGTGTGAGACTTTTACACAGTGCGGCCACATACAGAGGCCCAACATGCATGGAGCGCCATCAGGCGTTCTGGAGCACCCAGGACAATTCTGACATTTCTCTCCTACATGTAAAAATCATCATTTATTTGCTAGAAAATTACATCGAATCCCAAAACATTATATATGTTTTTTTAGCAAACACCCTGGAGAATACAATGGTGGTTGTTGCAACTTTTTATCTCGCATGGTATTTGCGCAGCAATTTTTCGAATGCTTTTTTTTGGAAAAAAAACTGTTTTGTGCTTAAAAAAAAAAAAAAACACAGTAAAGTTAGCCCAATTTTTGCATAATGTGAAAGATGAAGTTACACCGAGTAAATCGATACCTAACATGTCACTCTTCAAAATTGCACAGGCTCGTGGGATGGCGCCAAACGTCGCTACTTAAAAATCCCCATAGGCGACGATTTAATTTTTTTTTTACTGGTTATATGTTTTGAGTTACAGAGGAGGTCTAGGGCTAGAATTATTGCTCTCGCTCCAACGTACGCAGCGATACCTCACATGTGTGGTTTGAACACCGTTTTCATATGTGGGCGGGACTTACGTATGCGTTCGCTTCTGCATGCGAGCACATGGGGACAGGGGCGCTTTAAAAAAAAAAAAAAAAAATTTTATTGTTCATTTTACTTTATTTATTTTAGTTTGACATTTTTTTCCCCAAAAATAAATTTTTTGATCACTTTTATTCCTATTACAAGGAATGTAAACATCCCTTGTAATAGGAATATGGCATGACAGGTCCTCTTTACAGTGAGATGTGGGGTCAATAAGACCCCGCATCTCACATCTAAGCTGGGAAGCCTGAAAAAAAAAAAAAAAAAAAAAAGATTCTGGATTTGATAGTATTGGCGAGTCGGTAGAAGCACCGGAGGGCGGCGGGAGGGGGGGGGTGTCTATGGCTGGGTATTGCAGGGTATCACCGACTATGGCTGGGTATGGCTGGGTATATCAGAGTATGGCGTTGCAGAGTATTGCGTTGCAGAGCATTGCAGGATATTGGAGGGTGTTGCAGAGCATTGCAGAGTGTTGCACGGTATTGGCGGGTGTTGCAGAGCATTGCAGAGTGTTGCAGGGTATTGGTGGGTGTTGCAGAGCATTGCAGAGTGTTGCAGAGCATTGCAGAGTGTTGCAGGGTATTGGCGGGTGTTGCAGAGCATTGCAGAGCATTGCAGGATATTGGAGGGTGTTGCAGAGCATTGCACGGTATTGGCGGGTGTTGCAGAGCATTGCAGAGTGTTGCAGGGTATTGGTGGGTGTTGCAGAGCATTGCAGAGTGTTGCAGAGCATTGCAGAGTGTTGCAGGGTATTGCAGAGTGTTGCAGAGCATTGCAGAGTGTTGCAGAGCATTGCAGAGCATTGCAGAGTGTTGCAGAGCATTGCAGAGTGTTGCAGAGCATTGGCAGGGTATTGCAGTGTAATGCAGACTATTGCAGAGTAATGCAGAGTAATGCAGGGTAATGCAGGGTAATGCAGAGTAATGCAGAGTAATGCAGGGTAATGCAGGGTAATGCAGAGTAATGCAGAGTAATGCAGGGTAATGCAGAGTAATGCAGGGTAATGCAGGGTAATGCAGGGTAATGCAGGGTAATGCAGAGTAATGGCAGGGTATTGCAGAGTTTTTGCAGGGAATTGAGGGGTTAATTTTCGGTGAGCAGCGATGTGGGCACTGCAGATGCAGCCCACATCGCTGCTGACACCGATCTCCTCCCCCTCCGCTGTTCCGATCGGTACAGAGAGGGGGAGGGAGGAACCGGCGTCATAACATGACGCCGGTTTGTTTACAAGTGATCACTCCGTCATTTGACGGAGCGATCACGTGGTAAACGGCCGCGACGAGCAGGACCCGGCGGTCACGGATGCTCTCGAGTGCGCGCCCCAGGGGGCGCGCGAGAGCGGAATTCTGGGAGGACGTCATATGACGGCCTCCCACAGTTAAGAAACCGCCCTAAAGCCGTCATTCGGCTATAGGGCGGTTATTAAGTGGTTAAAGGGTTACAAGAGGGGTTCATTCCACCCGTATACTAGAATGGCTGTTACGCCTTCTATTCTTAGTCAACTTTGTGCGGCAGCTAATACAGTCTATTTTTCCTCCTTTCAGGCAAATTTATTTTGGGCTGTCTTTTGCATTCTCTTTTTTGGGACATTAAGAATTTCTAAAGTAGTACCCCCCTATAGATATACAGAGTCGGGCATTTTATTTTCTCATGTTTGGCTGAAAGACTGCAAACTATAAAAATGTATTCTAAAATCTAAAACTGACCAAACTGCTTAATTTGGCCATTTGTTTTCCTGTATGGTTTTTTACAGTCCAGACCTTTTCTGAGTGATTTATTCATAGTAACGGGTCACCTTTAACTAGATTTCAGTTTGATGCTGTTTTGCATAAATGCCTGACAATTTAGAAAATTGGACAAAATGAACCTAGCGTCAAATTCTTTCTGTATTGGCGCAGCCACGGAGGAAATGACATTGGGAAGGTAAAAATGCTAGACATAATTTTTCAGATTAGAAACGTTTTACATTGCTTCCGATTGTCGTTTCCTAATACAGTATTTTTTTCCTTTTTGTGAGATTGTGCCCAGGTTGATTTGGTTAAACTCCCCTTTTGAAAAGGTTAGAAAAAGAATAAATATGGCAATCAGAAATGTACCTACTTTGGGTGTTTTTTCTTTCAGACATGTAGATTCAAAGAGGAAGTAAATACCTGTATGTGCGCTTCCTTATTGTAAATTTAGGCAAGAGCCTATCTGAATTGACTCCTTATTTCATTTTTTTCCTCTCTCCCATTCTCACGCTATACCTTTTTCCCTTCCTTCCCTTTCCTTCTTTTTCTCCCCTTTCCATCCTCCTTATCCCCTTTCTTCCTCCCATCGCTCCCCATTTTTCCTGTTCCCTTCCCCTTTCCCCAACTTTTTTTCTTCTTTTTCTTCCTCCCCCCTTTCTTCTTTTTTCTGTTTCCCCCTTTTTTTCTTCTCCTTCCCCCCTTTCTGTCTTCCATTTTTCCTTTCCCCCATCCCTTTCCTTTCCCCCCCTTTTTCTCCTCCACCTGTTTTCCTTTCCCCCTCCCCTTCTCCTCCCCCCGCTTCTTCTCCCCTTTCCTTTCCTGTCCACCGACATTTCTTTTCCCAAGCACCTTGATTAGCACAGTGGGATCTCAAACACTTATAATACTTTATAATAATAATAATTTATTATTTATGATAATTTAATTTATTATCTAGATGTATATGTAACTCATTTTACCCTCTTAATTAACTTTGCGTTTGTGAGACACAGCTGAACATCAGACAAGATGTTATGTAACTGCACGCTTTTGGTTAAAGCTCTAGGCTGATATATTGGAACTTTACTAATGGGAATTACAAACGGCCCACAATGTCATAATACTTTCACGATACATAACATTTTCATATGCTGTGTTTGTAATGTCAATTTTCACTAAACATCATTTCACAAATGTTGTTGGTACTGCATTTCTAGTTTACTTTTTAATATTGTAATACTCATGTACTTTTTGTGTTACTTTAAAGGCCCTGACGAAGCATGGTTTCCTGCGAAACGCATAGGCCACACATCTGACATTCTCTACCAGGAATGTCACACCCTGGACCAAAAGAAACAGTAAAACTGTAATCTTTTTCAGATTGTAATCTGTTTTTAAGGCTTCCATCCATGGATGGTGAATAAAGTTTTTCAACATTATTTTTAAATCTGTGGTACAGATTGTTATTTCAACCCCACCGAGGCACACTCAATGCCCCATTCTAACCTATTTTTAGTTTGAATTTTGTATTTATATGCAGATTAAAAAACAAAAGTGGACTCTATTTACTAATTAGGTGACTTCTGAAGGCAATTGGTTCCACTAGATCTTAGGGGTATCAGAGAAAAGGGGACTGAATACAAATGCATGCCATATTTTTCAGATATTTATTTGTAAAATATGCTGAAAACCATTTATCATTTTCCTTCCACTTCAGTATTATGTGCTACTTTGTGTTGGTTTATCACATAAAATCCCGATAAAATACATTTACGGTTTTAGTTGTAACATGACAATATTTGGAAATTTTCAAGGGGTATGAATACTTTTTCAAGGGACTGTAGCCACAACTTTTTTTTTGGGCTGGGTGGTGGGGTTTTGTGACTTACCAGTGCCCATCAATGCTGACCAGTAAACACCCCTGCCTGACACTGACCATTACACTGACCTGCCTGACCTACATACACTGACCACTGACCTGCCTGACCTATATACACTGACCACTGACCTTCCTGACCTACATACACTGACAGTAACGACTAACCTGCCGGACCTACATACACTGACCACTGACCTACATACACTGACCACTGACCTGCCTGACCTACACACACTGACAGCGACCACTGACCTGCCTGACCTACATACCCCGACAATGACCACTGAACTGCCTGACCTACATACACTGACAGTGACCACTGACCTGCCTGACCTACATACACTGACCTCTGACCTTCTTGACCTACATACACTGACCTGCCTGACCTACATACACTGTCAATGACCACTGACCTGCCTGACCTACGCACACTGACAGTGACCACTGACCTGCCTGACCTACGCACACTGACAGTGACCACTGACCTGCCTGACCTACATACACTGTCTTTGACCACTGACCTGCCTGACCTACATACACTGACAGTGACCACTGACCTGCCTGACCTACATACACTGACAATGACATACATGCACACACACTGTGTCTGACCTACCTCAGCTCAGCCATGGTGTACGGTCACAGCAGTCAGTCCGTCACTCTTCACTGTCACAGAGGAGAGGAACCGAGCCGAGGAGGAGGGGAGAGCTGAGCTGAGCCAAGCCGCCCACCCGATCGGGGATGTAGCGTTCCTGCCTTATGGAGCCTACAGGCCAAGATGGACGTCACTTCCTGCAGTCCTGGCATTGGCGCTGCAGGATCCAGAAGGTGGGACCAGCGGAACTCGGCCACTTTCAGCCGATATTGGCCACTTTCAGCCACTACTGCACTTGGCTAATTTCGGCTGCATTCGGGCCACTCGTGAACAGATCGGTCCTGGTGGCCGTCGCTTGGGGCTAACAATGGAATGCAGCATTCTATAGACTCTGGGCTTTTCGGGGTTACAATCAGGGTTTCAGCCCCCCCAGCCACCCCCTCCTGACGCCCCTGGGTGGAGAGGAGGGGTGGCGATGTCATAATCCCCTTCTATTCCAGTCATAGAGCACCTTGAAGTAATTTTGAAAAATACATGGTGTTCTGTGAATGGCAGCACTCCTGAGAGAACAATCCCCTGTAGTCAGTAAACAGAGAAGACACTTGGCAGAGAAACCCAGAAGATTGCTGCTATCACTTTAGTAGCACTAGCTGCTGCAGAGATTGTCATTTTCCACAGCAGCTCCTCAGATGTAAGATATGCATACTTACATCTGTCCAAGCTGTAATTATACAATAGAGATCGTACCTGAAGTTTAGCTTGAACTCTGGAAGCTGTACCCAAAAAGGCAGGCAGAGGGAAAAGAGTAGTAAAGGACTAGTCACCAGCATTGCTTGTGGTCTCCATGCAGCTGATCTTTCCCCATTATTGACTTACCATGCCTTGATCTGTATAAAGGTGGTAGAGGCAAGATGTTGCTTTGTCATGTCAGGACCTCCAGCAAAGCAAACTGTAGCATAGTAGTGATATCACCAAATTTCCCATGGAAACTCCTGAAAGTCAGAAGCAGCAGTGCCATATATCTCATACTGCAGATACGGTATCTCACAAAAGTGAGTGCACCCCTCACATTTTTGTAAATATTTTATTATTTCTTTTCATGTGACAACACTAAAGAAATGACACTTTGCTACAATGTAAAGTAGTGAGTGTACAGCTTGTATAACAGTTTAAATTTGATGTCTCCTCAAAATAACTCAACACACAGCCATTAATGTCTAAGTGAGTACATCCCTAAGTTAAAATTTCCAAATTGGACCCAATTAGCCATTTTCCCTCCCTGGTGTCATATGACTCATTAGTATTAAGCTGCCACATGTGAATGGGGCGCAGGTGGGTCAAATTTGGTGTTATAGCTCTCACTCTCTCATACTGGTCACTGGAAATTCAACATAGCACCTCATGGCAAAGAACTCTCTAATGATCTGAAAAAAATAATTGTTGCTCTACATAAAGATGGCCTAGGCTATAATGAGATTGCCAAGACCCTGAAACTGAGCTTCAGCACAGTGGCCAAGACCATACAGTGGTTTAACAGGACAGGTTCCACCCAGAACAGGCCTCGCCATGGTCAACCAAAGAAGCTGAATGCACATGCTCAGTGTCATATCCAGAAGTTGTCTTTGGGAAATAGATGTATGAGTGCGGCTAGCATTGCTGCAGAGGTTGGAGGGGTGGGGGGTCAACCTGTCAGTGCTCAGACCATACGCTGAACACTGCATCAAATTGGTCTGCTTGGCTGCAGTACATTGAGGGAACCATGAATGCCAGCATGTACGGTGACATACTGAAGCAGAGCATGATCCCCTCCCTTCGGAGACTGGGCCGCAGGGCAATATTTCAACATTATAATGACCCCAAACACACCTCCAAGACGACCATTGCCTTGCTAAAGAAGCTGAGGGTAAAGCCCATGGACTGTCCAAGCATGTCTCCAGACCTAAACCCTATTGATATTCTGTGGGACATCCTCAAACAGAAGGTGGAGGAACTCAAGGTCTCTAACATCCACCAGCTCTGTGATGTTGTCATTGAGGAGTGGAAGAGGACTCCAGTGGAACCTGTGAAGCTCTGGTGAACTCTATGCCCAAGAGGGAATGGGAGCCACACAAAATATTGACACTTTGGGCCCAATTTGGACATTTTCACTTAGGGGTTTACTCACTTTTGTTGCCAGTGGTTTAGACATTAATGGCTGCGTGTTGAGTTATTTTGAGGGGACAGCAAATTTACACTTCTATACAAGCTGTGCACTCACTACTTTATATTGTAGCAAAGTGTCATTTCTTCATTGTTGTCACATGAAAAGATATAATAACTAACGTGTTCCCAAAAATAAACCCGGGTCTTTTTTGGCATTTTCAGGGTAGGTCTTACCATGTAATGTGCTGTCTTCTCTCCCCCTCTCTCTCCCTACCTGTCAGTAATCCCCAGTGTGAATTGAGTTAAAATGCTTGTAAAATCCTATAATCATCTCTATTACAGTAGTATATAATGTACAATGTGTGTGTTTCTGTAATATAATTGTACCAAATAACTTTGTTATAGTGCCGCTCTGCTCTTCTGTGACCCGCCGGAGCTCTCTTCCCCGCATTTATATTACAGAGACATACACATTGTACATTATGTACTACTGTAATAGAATGGGTTATAGGATTTTACAAGCATTTTAAACTAGGGCTTAATTTCGGGGTAGGGTTTATATTGCAGCCCTCCTGGAAAATAACGCTAGGTCTTATTTCCGGGTGGCTCTTATCTTCGGGGAAACACGGTATTAGGCTGTAGGCACAAGAGTGCCTAGGCACACTCACATACAGGGAAGTGCACTGCTATTTTTTAGGAGGAATTCAAGATAAAAAGGTTCATTTTCTGGGTACTACTTGGGGGCAATAAATGTTTCTTAGAGTGTTACTAAACCCACAGCAATAAAACCAGTCTATATATGCAGTAAAGCATACTTGTTATACTCAATGTGGAACCTAAGGGGTTAATCCTCCACATTGTTTAAAATATACAGGGAAGTGCACTGCTATTTTTTAGGAGGAATTCAAGATAAAAAGCTTCATTTTTCTGGGTACTACTTGGGGATAATAAATGTTTCTTAAAGTGTTACTAAACCCACAACAGTAAAATCAGTTTGTATATGCAGTAAAGCATACTTGTTATACTCAATGTGGAACCTAAGGGGCTAATCCTCTTCATTGTGTAAAAAAAAAAAGGCTATTTGATCCAGTCTTCTGTGATCCTCCACTTCTTTCACAGTCCCAAATCCATCTACTGATAGTACAGAGCCTTGGAGGCACTCTGCACATGCTCAGTTTGGTGTTTATTGCTAGAGATTTTTTTTTTTGGGAGGATGCATGTGATCGGCACAAGGCCAATCAGCACTGTGCAGACATAAAGTCAGGGGTCGTGCAGCCTCATAGGGCAGTCAGAGGAGAATGAAAACTCCTCCTACAAGCTTTAACAAGACACTGGTAGAAGTCACAAGACTGCTATATACTGCTGATGAGAAAAAGGTATTTAGCAGTTTATATTTACTAAAATAATTGCATTTCCATGTTCTGTGTACTGTGGGAGACCACATATAGTAAATGCAGGGTCCTGAGTTTAGTAACACTTTAATGTTCCCCATAACAAATCAAACCTTCAGTTTCTGAGTTCAGTTCCACTTTAGGTTAAACATAATACAAGATCCTTGTAAAGTATAAAGTCCATTTTATAACAATATTACACACACTAATGTACAGTAGTTATGAATAAATACAAAACACTTTTATTTAAATACATAAATGAAGCAGCAGAAGACAAACAAGAATAACAAACAAAATCTAATATTCTTATATCTATTGAAAATTAAGAATTAAAAAATGCTCGTTAAAACTGCATATTGCCAGCAAGGCTGTAAGGCTATCCATTCCACATGGTAGCACAGGTAGACAAAAATCTTTTAATGTAAACGGTTATTTACTGCAGTTAAATTTGTATAGTGGAAATCCAGTGATATAGCAAAAGGGATCTGCTCATGGTAGCACATATAGTGCAGCGTTTGTTACGTCATCTGTTTAAATATAATTCATCCTACAAATGTGTTTTTAAGGAAGAATATACACAATATAGGCTTTTTTTGTTTAAAAAATAAATACAAATAAAATAAATAGTTTTATATGTTTGAAGAATGCGAAGAAGAGCATCACGTTCAAGGCTATATCTGTACTGCACACTAGTTGACATCGCAGCTTGTATAAGACACCAATCATTTTCATCAAGAGTGCACATATATCATTTGAGCATTATGGCTAGTTCACTTCAAGGGGATGTGTCACTAAAAACCACATATATAACAGGACATTTTATAATAAACACAGTTTAATTGTCACAGATTTAAAACGTACCAAAACTGCTATATTCTGCAATGTGTTTATGGGCATGTATATGAATGAGTACCAGCTAGCTCATTTAAAGGGAAACTATATAATATTTTTTTTTTTTTACCAAGTACATATTTTTAGTTGTTCTAATATTGTTTGACTTAATAGACAGCTTTACTTTTATACTAAACTTCTCTAATCCTCCTATCCCACTCCTCCATACGTAACCTACACTAACACCCTCCTTGCCAGCTTACTTACCCCTGTTTCTGAGCCATGTCGTATGCACTATTTACTTCTTTCAGTCCAAAATCCTTTTAGGAGACCCCATAGACTTGTCTGGGGCCAACTCAGATTCTGGAGTGTTCCCCAGGACAGCCCTTTGGCCAGCAAAAAATTGTATTTCTGCCTGAGAATAAAATGTAGCCTACAAGACGTGGCTCTGAAACAAAAGTAAATAAAAATGTAATTTCTTACCTACAGCTGAACTTAATTTCATTCATCACATCACTAGTGTAAGTAGGGTTGCCACCCGTCCCACAGCCCAGGTTTTGAATGCCTGAAACCCGGACTCAAAAAAAAGCTGTAGATCCAAGGGGGACATGCAAGGAAAATAAAAAACAGCATTTTTGCTTGTACATGATTGGATGATAAAATCAGCAGAGCTTCCCCGCATTTCAGATCTTCCCCCTCAGATCTAAAGCGACTGCACTTGCACTTGTAGTGCAAAGTGGATTTGCGGTTAGTAAACCAAGCCCAATGACTCTTTAAATCACCTTTGGCTTAACAGAAACAGCATTACTTTGAAATGGTACTCTAATAACACACAGTCTTTGATTTCAGCAATATGTGTAGCAAGAATTTGACTGGAGTTCAATGTAAAATTAGATTTGAATTTCAGTCCGAAATTCAGACAAATTTCATTACATTATTCGGAGCAGTCGGTAAAATTTCTTTATATTGTAATTTGGGTATTGGGATATATCCGAATCTCCGAATAACAAAAAAATTGTCTGAATATTAATTTGGAACAAAACGAACCGCACATGTCTACATTGTACCATGCGGTAAAACGCTTGCCACTGCACATAGTGTAAATTGCCCCTTAGAGTTCAGCTTTACCTTTCATTTTTTTTGTGTAGGCTGTAGGCTCCATTATTGTACTACATAAACCCATTTGCAGGTTCTTCTACTAATTCATATTTTCTTTAGCTTGCAATCACTCCTGATCCCATAATCACACAGAGAAGTTTGCATTGTTTTAATCAGCAAGACCTGATTGGTATACTTGTGAAGAGAAATAACATGGACTTAAAAAGTATGCAGCATTACTAAGCAGGAAGCAAATCCCGCATAAGTAATGAGCAAATATGGCTGTTCCTATGTACACAAATAATTACAAACCATACACACGCTTTAAAAACAATAACTCACAGTGATATGATTATTTATATCAAGCTGATGACATATTTATGTAGAAAATTATACAGACTAGGTTTCCTCTGTGTAGAGTGGAGGATCCCCTAGAAACCAGCCACTTTTCATGCATTTATGCTGTTTAGCACATTCAGTATAAGATATATGCCGATTGGTCGCTAGGGGTACTGCACTTTACCCAGTGTTTGGTTGCTAGGGTTACTGCGCTTTTCCCAGTGTTTGGTTGCTAGGGGTACTGCACTTTTCCCAGTGTTTGCTTGGTAGGGGTACCACACTTTTCCCAGTGTTTGGTTGCTAGGGGTACTGTACTTTTCCCAGTGTTTGTTTTAATTGCAAATTATTGGGTGATTAACAGGAAAAAGGACATAGGTTAACGTCACCAGAATTTGAAATGATGCTTCAGTGCATAACCACTTAATTCAGTTAGTGAGGAAAGTTAGATAGGATATAATACATTTCTTGTAAATTTTAAAACATCATGGTTGCTGGCTTTAGATTGGCCACACAGGTTGCCTCCTAATACTACAATTAATTTTAGGATTACCAAACATGTTACGATCTGACCATAAAAAATTTGTACAGCTTTAGATTGACCAAAACTATATAATATGAGGGCCTACCTAAATTATTCAATCAATTTGTATCCAGTTAGGCAGGCCCTAATCCTACATAGTTGTTAGTAGACGTAAAGGAATTTGTACAATCAGATTGTAACATGGGCGGTGAACTTTAGATTTACCAACAACTTATTTGAAAGTCTAGTTCAGGGGTCTCCAAACTTTCTAAACAAAAGGACAGTTTTTTTGTGCTTCAGACTTTGGGGTGGGGGGGGGGGTGGGACTGTGGCCAGCGGGAATCGCAATTTTTAAGGCATCTGTGGGAGTAAACATCACATTTGGTATTAGGTTAAAGTGGTATTTCATACCCCCCCCCCCCCCCTCCATTGCCACATTTGGCACTTTTGTTTTTGGGCAGCGGAGTGGTTACCTGGTTTTGACAGGTACCCACTCCCAATTCTGGTTCAGCCCCCCCTCCTGCACCCCACAGCCTTCTGGAACACATCATCACAGGTCCCAGAAGACTGTGGGACCATTCACAAAGCCCAGCACAGCTTACATAAGTGCAGTAGCAAACTAGCTGTGAAGCCAGGAGGCTTCTCTGCCGGTTTCACTTAGCTAAGAGGCCAACACCTGCACCCAAAGCCAGTTGAAGAATCGGCTCGCGTGAGGACATCACTGGATACCTAGACAGGTAAGTGTCCTTATATTAAAAGTCAGTAGCTACAGTGTTTGTAGCTACTGACTTTTAATTTGTTTGGGGGAAGACTGGAGTTCCTCTTTAAGGAACAGTGTCCCATTATTGGTATCATTGGGAGGAATAGTGGCCCATTGTTGGTGTCAATGGGAGAAATGGAGCCCCAGTGTTGATGCCAGTTGGCAGAATAGTGTTTCATATCAGTGGGAGGAATAGTGCCCTAGTTTGGAGGCCATAAGCCACAGTTTGGAGACCACTGGTCTAGTTGATGGAATATATGTTCAATTAATTATTTGGAGAAAAAAAAAAAACAGCATCCACAGTTCATGAATCTGAAGGAAATTGTACTAAGACTAAACAGAATTTATCATCTGCGGCCTGCTTTATGCTTTACATAGAGGGCAGTTGTCTTACCGAGTTGCAGAGAATGACATGTGGGTAGTTATTCACCCGTTCTCTATATCACTATGATTCACCACTGTTATGACCTACCCAACAGACAGAACCAGTGTGTACTGTATGTACTCCTACCTTTGCTGTTCTCATTGAGCCTAGTTTAAGGTCAATCCAACTTCACAAAGATTTGTAAAGTCTCCATGTACAATAACAAGCACTTGGTGGGATTCAGCTGTTTATGGCCAACCATAAATGGATTAATGATGAGTGTTCCTTTTCAATGCTGTTTACATTTTTGGGCAGCAGACAGTTGAATAAATAAAACTAATAAAAATTTGTAACATTAAACTAAACTTTCAACTTGCTGGAGAATTCTTACTTAATGTGATAGTAGCCGTATTAGTGCAATTGTGACAGAGAAAATTGAGTACTGTCCGTGATACTTTTTTTATTTGCACTAACATACAATTTTTCAGGACAAGCTTTCGGGTATGTCCCCTTCTTCAAGGTCCAAGCAGTACTGATTTACAAATTTTTAAGCAGAATGTAAAACCAAAACAAAAAAAAAAAAAACACCTCTGAGGGAAAGAAGAGAGAAAACAAAAAAAAAAAAAAAAAAAAAACACATACAAATCAATGGGGCATTTGCCCCATTGATTTGTATGTGTTTTTTTTTTTTTTTTTTTTGTTTTCTCTCTTCTTTCCCTCAGAGGTGTTTTTTTTTTTTTTTTTTTTTTTTTTTTTTTTTTTTTGGTTTTACATTCTGCTTAAAAATTTGTAAATCAGTACTGCTTGGACCTTGAAGAAGGGGACATACCCGAAAGCTTGTCCTGAAAAATTGTATGTTAGTGCAAATAAAAAAAGTATCACGGACAGTACTCAATTTTCTCTGGAGAATTCTTAAAATGTTAGTACATGTCTCCAACAACATTGTTTGTGCAAAGGAAAGTAAACTAAATCAAACATTTTGATGTGTTGATAAAACAACACAAAGGATGCTTTCACACTGCTCTGTTAAAAAAATGCATTAAAATGCATATGTGCTTTTGATGCGTTTCTGTGTGCCTGATTCTCAGCATGCACCTGTGAAACATGAACATGTGACTTAAAAACACACACCAAAAACTCAACTGCGGTGTTTTTGATGTGTTTTTGCCGCATTTTCCATTGATTTCATTGAGTAGCTGCAATTTTGGTGTTTTGAAAAGTGCACCTAAGATGCAGCATGCATGACCTTTCACATGCAGTGCAGTGGCGTGAAGAGTTTCATAGGAGTTAAAGGGAAATATTTTTACTGTGTTCTTAGCAAGGTAAAAATGCAACAAAAATGCATCAGTTTGAAAGTAGCCAAAATCTCATCCATGGCTGCAAAACTACCTAAAGAGGCACTGGCACTTTGCTCATCCAAAGTGATAGTGCCTATTTAAAGTGGCCCTCCTCCCCGACCTACTCATATTTACCCTGGGAGTACTCCCCTTAAGCTACTTCCTGTGTTTCAAGAAAATCCCAGTGGTGGCTGCTGTTGGATGCTAGGAGACGTGGCAATGTCACTCGCTCATTTAAGAATGCTCAGACCTAGAGATTAGGAGCTGGACCCAAACACATGGAAGGAGGTCATATGCTCCCCCCTACCCAGAAGCATCGGGTATTGTTGCTGACTGAGACAGTGTGGGGAGCACTGGCTAAGTAAGTATAAGTGGGTCAAGGAAGGGGGGAAGCTATTTACATAGACACTGTCACTTTTCCCTGAATAGACAAAGTTGCTTAGTCTCCATAAGAAGAAATCAAAGGCACCATAAGGGATGCACTACTATCTCTATATCAGCCTTCCTTAACCTTTTTTACCCATGAAGAATGAATAGGTGTCAGGTCTTGGGGGAACCTATACTGCAGGGTCAATGGGAAAAATTACCTTTACATTGGTAATCAGTAAGAATGCAACCCTTACAGTGCTGGTCAGAATGTCACCGTTACATACAACTAAAAACATAATTATAATGCTCCTGGCTTTACCATGTGTTGTTGGCCCTGGAACCAATAAATGGGAAGTCAATCAGCCACATCTCAAGGAACTCCTAGCAACCTCTGGAGGAAGCCTGGTTGAGAATAGCTTCTCTATATGTTTTTGGTGTCAGTTAGACGATGGGCAATTAAGGATCTTTTATCATTATGTCAATATCTTAAGACCCCTTTAAGAATTGAGTTTAAAATAATATATTTTATTTAAAAATATAGTGATGAATAATATAATAACAAAATAATCTGTATATATATATATATATATATATATATATATATATATATATATATACCCTTTTCCTGACATTAAATTCTGGGGAAATCTATCTTGGTTCTGGATCCACTGTCTCTAATTTATTAAAGCGGAAGTAAACCCATCCATAAAATAGTTTAATTTCCGGCACGTGCCAAAAATGTAAAACACTCCCATTGATTGTGCTCTCAACCAAACTGTCAAACCATCCAATGGCTAGTGTCATAACTGATCACATGTGCAGCATCATGGCGGTTGTAAATTAAACAGAGGCAAAGATGGCAGCATACTTGGCTGCAAAACAATAGGGGGATTTACTTAAATTTTAAAGAAAGAATGCAGCAGATGGAATGAGGCTTTTTTAGGCCGGAATGCCACCTATCAGTGCAACGCTTCATATGTGTTAACATGCCTTGGTAACATGTATTGTACATGCATTTTGGGGAGCATTCCATTCATTTCTAGTTGCTCCCCTATGCATGTAAATGTAATAATCAACAAACCTGATCCTTTAGTTCACCACAATGCATAGATATGAATAAGAGTGTGTGGGTCAAGTACAGCCAATGGTGCACTGAACCTCCTTACGTGCCCATTAGAAAAAATAGGCTGGGGCAATACAACACTCATCAATGCACAATAAAACAGTCATGCATAGGTGTGAATGGGCCCAGGAATAGCTTTGTAAAGGAAAATTTTACTTGTGGATTATTGAAGACTATATTGGAGCCAGCAGGTGACTCATTCATTAGGTATTTATTTAGAACTGACGTCTGTGTTGCGTGAACTTAAAATAGTTCTAGATTTATATTGGATTAAAAATAACATTAGAATTCTTGTTGACATATCCCCTTTTCAGTGGTACTTTAACAAGTAATGGGGAGAAGACGACAAAAAGTACAGTTAAAGCTTGTAATACAATCTGCAGTGCATCATCATTATGAGTCAGTATAAAAACTTGAAATGGTTTCCTATTCCAGCATTTGAAAAAACTCATCACTAGGCTAAAGGCCATGTTAAAGCTTGTAGAGAAACGCGTGTTTGTGATGACTGCTACAAGAGCAGGCTGCAGTTGTACAGCATGCTTACACACCGTAGGGTTGATTTACTAAAACCGGAGAGTGGAAAATCTGGTGCAGCTGTGCGTGGTAGCCAATCAGCTTCTAAGTTCAGCTTGTTCAATTAGGCTTTGACAAAAAAACTGGAAGCTGATTGGTTTCTATGCAGAGCTGCACCAGATTTTGCACTCTCCCGTTTTAGTAAATCAACTCCCATGTAACATACATGATGCAGTGCAACACAGAAATATATTGACAAACCGCAACAATAACATATAGGCCAGAACATTGGTGTACTCAGGATGTATATGGAAAATCTTATAAAATACTTCAGCACACTTTATAAGCTTGAGTGTTGTACTAATAATGAAATAAAATTGTTGCTCTTTTTTGATGTTTGTAATATGCTCTCTTTTTAATGTAGTGTGATAATCAGCTCTCATTGAAGGTAGTATTTATAAATCTAAACAGACAGATACGGAGTAAAGCAACATTTAACATATAAGAATGGAAACAAATCCTTTTGTCCAAAGCTGCGTCCAGGACATTTGTGGCAATCGTACACAAAGATGACCAAGCTCCCACTGCTTCATCATTACGCAGACACACAAGTTTTAAGAGTCCCAGCCGAAAAAACTATAAACAGAAGAAAGGACAGAAAATGTAATGAGTATAAGGCTATGGGGATTTGCACAACCAAAAGAGCACAATACATTAACAAACAGACAAAATAAACACACAGGAATAAATTAAACAAATGAACGCCCAATGCCAAGCACAGAGGATTTTGTACATTTTGATGTGTAAATTAATGTTAGCTGTCACTATTTGTAATACATGACTGTACCACTCCCGGCCCTCTCCAGATAAGAGAGCTGCAGGCCTAAAGCTCCATACACACTGGTTGAATGCTGGTGTTCTGCCGAAAACTCCAACCTGCCAAAATCCCCAACCACGTCATTTCCAATGACTCTGCAGCACCAATAATTGGAGATTTGGACGAGTTGGCTGTTTTGACAGAACAGCGGCAGCGTATATACTATGGTACACCATATAATGAGTGGCCATTGTTAGTCCGCCTGATATTAACCAACAACATGGCCACCTTCAAGGCGGTGACAATTTTTTTCCTCCTTACCCGGTGTTCTGTCAAAGCAGCCAACTTGTCCAAATCTCCAATTACTGCTGCTGGAAATTCACTGGAAGTGACGTGGTTGGAGATTTTGGCGAGTTGGAGTTTTAAGATCACCCACTGACATCGGCTGGTTCAATAAAAATTGTCTCACATTCATCCCATGTGTAAGGCACTCAGTCCGTTTGGCTGGCCTCTGTCACACTAGCATGCTGGAAAACCAGCAGCCAACCAGCTCCTGATCAGCACTCTCAACAAATGGCAGAGAGCCCTGATCAGAGTATTCTGGCAGGGGGGGGGGGGCTCCCCCTGTCAGAACACAACAACTCAACCGGGGTGATCAATTTTCTAACATCGGATCGTTAGTACAGCGGCTCCGACCAGAGCTTACATTTTTTTTGTTCAACCTGGAGGGCTTAGTTTCAAGGTAAGTCTTTCATAATGTGCTAGAATGTGATGTATATTAACACATGATGTTTTTACCTTGCAGGGTTTATTTAAAAAAAATTTAAGCCTTTACTACTGCTTTAAGCCTGCCATGCACATATCAAAATTCGTCTGGTTTAGCAGGGACTGGTCCAATTTCGAACCACGTATGAGCAGCCTGACAGATCGATTTGGGTACAGCCAGCCTGTCAGATTTTTTCCCAAATGATTGTCAATAGCTAGCAACACTAATCATTGTATTTTGCCAGAAAGGAAGGCTCCCCGTGCTCCCTGCCAGCAGAACGCAATAGTGATGCGAGAGGAATTTCAACATCAACACAGTCAGTCAAGCAATTTTCTTTCCTTTCACCCATGGTGGAAATTGTATAATCTATGTTCTGCCTTTGACTGCAGCGCTAATGTAATTTTTCTGCCCCCCTTTTCTGCTTGACCATTTATAGGATCCCATATGAAACATTGGCCTGCCAGCAGGTTCAACTGTGTACAGGGCACACTTCATCACAGCCCCAGTGCTGTCACAAGGGAACATTTACTATAAAACACCTTTACAATCCCAGTAGCTCCAGACTACTGTTCCAGAATCCCACTGCCACATCATGGTCATCAGGAAGCCATGGCCAAAGGTCATATGATTTAACGCAAGGAAAGGAAAGCGCAAATGCTCCACATTGCAGAAGTGGTGGCCTGTTAACAAGCCGGCTACCTCTTTTCCAAAAGGAGTCCAATCACTTATCCATGATTCTAGGCTTAAAGTGACACTAAGCTATGTTTTTTTCTATACAAGTATGTATTCTTAAAGCGGCGCTCCGCCGAAAAAAAATACAATTAAAAGTCAAATACTACAAATACTGCAGCTGCTGACTTTTAAAATAAGGACACTTACCTGTCCAGGACACCCGCAATGTCCTCACCTGAAGCGGACCCATCCCTCGGGTCCTGGGTGGAGGCCTGGCATCTTCAGTAAGGGAATCAGGAAGTGAAGCCTTGCGGCTCCACAGCCTGGTTCCCTACTGTGTATGCGCGAGTCATGCTGCACGTCCTGACTGGTCCCTGCTGTCTTCTGGGACCTGTGTTTCTCCCAGAAGGCAGTGGGGGGATGAGGAGGGGCCGGACATAGCGTAGATCACTGCAGATTCTGCGGCAATCTATTGCCAGAAGTGGAAGCAAATACCTGTATTGGACAGCTATCTGCTCCCCCCTCCACCCTGAAAGGTGTCAAATGTGACACTGGAGGGGGGGAGGAACTGGATAAGCGGAAGTTCCATTTTTGGGTGGAATTCCGCTTTAACTCAAAAATGTACCTTCTTGTTCTCAGCCTCAAAAATCTCCAACTTGCCCTTTTCTGCTGTTGTGATCTGACTTTCTGTTAGAGGGGGACTACATATGTTATCTACGGTCCCACTGTAGGTAGCCAATCTCTCTTGCTAGCTTAGCTGACCTATGGAATGGCATAGTTTCTTTCACATATTAAAAGTCCTTTGACACTAACGCTGCATTCTATGAGACCAGAAAAAAAAAAACATTGATTTTACCAAACTGTTAATAAATCTGGAAATGTTTTACAAATGATGATAGGTAACATTTTTTAAACATTACAATTAGCTAAAATGTCTGTGCTGCTTCTTCTGCTTTAAGTGAAAGACTAAAAGATACAGTAATTAAAATGCATATATTTTATATGATCAATCAATTGTACAGTACATTTAAGCGAAAATTCATTCTCTTAATCAACATTGACTATTTTTAATCATTTTACTGCTACTGTAAATACATAGAAATATATATATATATATATATATATATATATATATATATATATATATTACTTCCAAATTTTTTTTTATTGGGTAATAAAACAGGCATTAACAAATTATGTCAATTATAAAGTTGTAACAGGGTAATTTTTATGATTGAGTTACATATATAGTACCTGTAGTTTAAGTATAATAAAATATTGCACTTAACAGTAAGAAGCCTTCTATTGCAAACAATATATTGGTTCCAGATAATAACAAATGGAGAATAAACCTATTCACCCCTGGGGGAGCTAACTGAGAAAGGATGACAGTTAATAAACCAATGAAAAGGGTTGAGGCAAATAGGGTAGTAAATGGAATTAGTATACATCTCTATAAGAAATATTCAATACCAACTAGATACATTTATGTGATTAAGAGTGGGAGTACAGATCTTTTAAAACTCTAGAGGGTTTGGGGTGTATGATCCATATGTGCCAATGTGTATTAAATTGAGTTATGTTATCATTTTTTTAGAGCTAGCATTAGTTCATAGTATGCTTGGGTGTTGAGTCTTAAAATTACGTCAATGAGGTTAGGAGCTTTGATCGATTTCCACATTTTCGTTATAGTAAGTCTTGCAGCTATGAGTATGTTAGCCACTATTATTCTGTACTGAGTTGGAAAGATGTCAAGGTTAATAATTAAAAGGGCCATAGCCGGTGAGAGTTCTAATAGGTTGCCTGCAAGGGAGGCAATGAAAGTGGATACTGAGTTCCAGAAGATAGTGAAATTTTTACAGCTCCATAGTGTGTGGTATAAGGATCCAATTTGGAATTATCCTAATGCTCAATACAGGATGTGGCTGTGTTATTGATTCTCATAGCATTGCAGGGACATGCAGTCAGGGGAGCCAGGTGAGGCAGAGCATTAGGGGTCACAGAGACCCCAACACTGGTTACAATTTGGGGCTCCTATCATCTATGGTTCCGGAGATATGGGGCTCCTTACACAGTCTGTCAGAAGCTAAATACAGAGCGGCCAGTTTAACCGCTTCCCGACCACCTCACATCGATATACGTCTGCAGAAGGGCACGTACAGGCAAAATCACGTACCTGTACATTGCCCTTTAAGAGGCGGCGGGGGCGTGGGTCCCGCAGACTCAATCGCCGCAGGGATACCCGCGATCGCCTCACGGGGAGGAAGAACGGGGAGATGCCAATGTAAACAGCATCTCCCCATTCTGCCTAGCAACACATGACACTGATCTCTGCTCCCTGTGATTGGAGCAGAGATCAGTGATGTGCACAACACAGCCACGCCCCCCACAGTTAGCAACACGCCCCTAGGACACACTTAACCCCTACACTGCCACCTCCTGGTTAACCCCTTCACTGCCAGTGTCATTTACACAGGAATCAGTGCATTTGTATAGCACTGATTGCTGTATAAATGACAATGGTCCCAAAAATGTGTCAAAAATGTCTGATGTGTCCGCCATAATGTCTCAGTCACAATATAAATCGCTGATCGCTGCCATTTAAAAAAAAATGTAATATTAATAAAAATGCCATAAAACTATCCCCTATTTTGTAAACACTATAACTTTTGCACAAACCAATCAATAATCGCTTATTGCGATTTTTTTTACCAAAAACATGTAGAAGATTACGTATCGGCCTAAACTGCGGGAAAAAAATGTTTTTTATATATTTTTGGGGGATATTTATTATAGCAAAAAGTAAAAAATAATGCTTTTTTTTCAAAATTGTCGCTCTTTTTTTGTTTATAGAGCAAAAAATAAAAACTACAGAGGTGATCAAATACCACCAAAACAAAGCTCTATTTGTGGGAAAAAAAGGACGTCAATTTTGTTTGGGTACAACGTCGCAATTGTCAGTTAAATCGATGCACGGTTTAGGAGATATTTGCCGAAAGACAGGCACCGCTGTCTACGGCGCATGCGCCGTAGACAGTGCTGCGCCGCAGTTAACGGTGATATGCCACGAGTGGCGGCTCCCGTGCGCATGCACGTAATCGCGGCTCCGACGAATGACAGCGCCGGAACAGCCAGACCCACCAAGACGATGGAGGCTCCGGACTACAGGGGACAGCGGTGACTTCGCTGGCTCCTGTGTCAAGTAAGTGACACATAATGGTCTACTATGCGATGCATAGTAGTCCATTATGCTTTACCTTTGCAGGGAATCAAAGAGGAAGTAAACCCATCAGGGTTTACTTCCTCATTAACTAGAAGGAAAAAACATGTGTTTCTGTGTATACGATTTACCCATAATCCCATGTTTTTCTCACACAGTTAAGAGGGGGAATGAGAATCTGCTGCTGTTGAAAATGTACAAGCTAAATCATATATTATTATGCTATATGTTATAACATAATCATTTATTATTTATATATTTACTGTGAAATTACTGGTTGGAAGTTATAACTTCAAACTTCAATAATTAATCCGTTAAGCCATCGGCTTGAGTACGGTTTTTGAAAATATAGTAAATTACCCAAAACATAATATATAATAATTATTTGTATATTACTTACTTATGGCAATTAACCTCTTGCTATACAGGCCAATTCTGACACTTCTCCCTACATGTTAAAATCATATTTTTTTGCTAGAAAATTACTTAGAGCCCCCAAACATTAGATATATTGTTTTAGCAGACACCCTAGGGAATAAAATGGCGGCCATTGCAACTTTTTATGTTACACGGTATTTGTGCAGCAATTTTTCAAATGCATTTTGTTTGAAAAGCAACTATATCATGAATAAAAAAAAAACACTAAAGTTAGCCTGATTTTTTTGTATAGTATGAAAGATGATGTTACACCAAATAAATAGATACTTAACATGTCGCGCTTTAAAATTGTGGAATGGCGTCAAACATCAGTACTTAAAAATCTCCATAGGCGACACTTTACATTTTTTTACAGGTTATATGTTTTTTTAGAGTTACAGGTGAGTTCTAGAGCTAGAATTATTGTTCTCACTCTAACGTTCCATATGTAACCTGTGTGTATCTGGCTCTGATACTAGCCAGTGCCTCACCAGCCACTGACCTAACCGCAGGTCCCTGTAGCATTGTACTAACATTCTTCAGAGAATGATTGAGCCAGATCTTTTTTCCATTTAGACATATTATGATTTTTCCCAAACTTAGGATATTGAGAGAATATCTTATAAAAAAAAAGCTACACTTTTATGCTTCTCAGCTTTGTTGAGTGTGAGATGCTTCCAAACAAGGGATGGAATATCAATACCTTGATTTTGGCTAAAGTACTTTAGATGTTTAAGCTTGTGTAATTTATTGACTATTACATCTTTGTTTACTGAGGGGAGGTGTACATAAAAGTTAAATCCCTGGTTAATCAAATTACTCATTGAAAGGTGGCCTCTGCACTAATCGAGGGCTCTAAGGGGTAGGGGTATATTTTGCAAATCTAGAGAAGGGAAATTTGAGACTAGAAATTTCCATGCTAACAGAGAAGCTTAAATGAATACCAGTCTAGGAATTATTACCATAGGAAGCATGGGGGTTGAATTACTTAAACTAGTGCAAAATCTGGTTCAGCTGTACATGGTAGCCAATCAACTTCTAACTTCCATTTGTTCAATTCCACTTTGACAGTAAAACATGGAAGCTGATTGGTTTCTATGCAGAGCTGCACCAGATTTTGCAACCTCCAGTTTTATTAAATCAACCCCATGGTGTATCAATAGGGCAAATAGGTCTTTACCTTTGGTTGACTATCTTTCGATGGTTAATGAAAGTTTGTTGTCATTAGGGTTGAACCAACATCCGGCAAACAATCCCCCGGACTTTCTAAGGAACGGACTTGGCCACACGCGGACACCCCGAAAGTCCGGCGATTTCTAACGCGATGACGTACAGCACGTACGACAGGACTAGTAAAAGGAAGTTCAATAGCCAGTAGCCAATAGCTTCCTTCTCGTACTTGCTTCTGAGCATGCGTCATTCTTAGTCCGCCGGACTAGCACACTGACGAACGGATTGTCCGCTGAAAGCCAAGTCTGGAGGAAAAATTTTGAGTCAAAACTACTTTCTAAGTCCTAAGTCTAAGGACTTTACGATGAAAAATAATGCGGTCCGCCGGACAATTCGGTCGTGTGTACGTGGCATTAGTTTATTATTTAGGCATTGGGATAGGTAGGGATCTAAAAAAGTAAAGTATTTTGGGTAGGGTTGCATCCTAAATGCCGCATTCCCCATTTAAGATAGATGCATTTTTTTTTATATTTTGAAAATCTTTAGATATCAAATCTAATAGTTTAGGAAAATTGGCTGCATATAGCTTTTTTTTTTTTTTTTTTAGGGAATGTAGGAATAATTCCTAGATATGTGATCGATGGTGATATTTACTGTTTTTAAACTCTTTTTTTTTTTTTTTTTACGTTTCTTCAGTTACTTCCTAAGCTTCCAGGTCTAGGCAAAGGATGTAATACAGCTCAGGAGTCTTCAGAAGGGGAGGAGAGGTTTCCTCAGCTAAGCATGCTCCCCTGCATGTATGAGCTAAGGGCAGATGGATTGCAGGAAGTAAATACTACATGAATCATCTGCCCTTACTCCAGAAATGCTGGGGGGGTCAAAGTGATTTTTCAGTAAAATAAAGCATGGAGACATTGATGGATGGGAGAATTTGCTTTAAATGTTAAAAATGTATTAAACCACATTTTTGGTTTGTGGTGCTCAGATGCAGTCTAGTTCTGCTTTAAAGATGTAACATGATGTAAGATGTAACGGTATTATATATTTATAATTGTCACTTTGGAGATTTTGGTTGATTACATGGAGTGGTGAACAAAATACTTAAAAAATAATGCTAGACTGACAAAGTATACATCCCATGTGCCAAATTTAAGATTTCAGTTTTGTGTTCTGACAAACTAATAATCCTCTGTGTGTTGCTTTCAGTTCTGCAAAAAAGTTAAAAATAAAGTGTTAGCCTGCCTGTCCCTTACCTATTCCCTTGAAGTAGTTATAAAGTAGATGTAAACCCTTAGTGCATGACATTCAGTTTGCTAAAGCATCATATATCATAAAAAATTTCATTTTTATAAAATATCACCTTTTCTTATTCTTTTTTTCATCTTGGTAATGCTGATCTCCAGCCTCTATTAGCCACTTCCTATCTACATATACAGCACTTGCACCAGCATCATCTGTGTATCATCGCTCTGTGACACCAATGGACTATGTCTCTGCAAGGATTTTAGAGCAGTCATCTGTAGTCTCAGATGTAGTCTCAATCTTTATTGCATGCTTATGAGCCACAATGCACCTGTAATTACTAGACAGTTGTCATCCTATAAAAGAATATGCCTGAAGAAGGACCTTCATGCCAGGATCACTAGATGTTTTTTAATAAAACTGCAGATTTTAAAAGACTGATAACCTTTGAAGATATTTTAAAAAGTTACAGCTAATATTGTTTTTTTAATGAAGGTTTTGATCTTCTATAAAGTGTATGTTAACTTTAAAATGAACGTCTCTTATTTGTTCCCTGTACAATTGTGATATTCCTGTTTAACATACTTCCTATGATAGGGTGAAAACTGTGGATACAGTGTCATGACCTCAGAAAGGAAATGTGTTACTGGCATTAACACTAGGTGGAAATTGGCACACGGGATGTAGATCCAGCCAGGAACAGTGCCTCATTTCAGTGGAACGAATAGTGCCCCAAGGCCCGGATAAAGGCAAGCAAAGGGCCACATCTGGTCCACGTGCCACAGTTTGGAGACCCCTGGACTAAATGATCCAACTACTTTTTGAGGTGTATTTACTAAAGAAATATACATTGTGCACTTTGCAGGTACAATGGCACTCAATTTCTCCAGAGTGTAGTGTACTGATTTCCATCATCCCATCATATGCAAGCAGAAATGCCTTTTTTTTTACATTTTCCTTGCATTTGATTGAGTGTTCTTTACAAAGTGAACCTTCACCACCTTATATTTATTTATCGGCGTATAACACGCACTTTTTTCCCTCTAAAATCAGGGCGAAATCGGGGGTGCGTGTTATACGCCGATCCCCCTCCTTTCCTAACCTTCTGTGCCACTCTCGATGGCTTTCAGGTATTTTTGGCCGTTCTCGGGTATATTCTGCCGTTCTCGGCTATTTTCAGCTGTTCTCGGCTATTTTCGACCGCATTCGGCCGCTCTCGCCGGCTTTCGGAAAGCCGAAAGCCACGAGAAAGGGCCGAGAGTGGCCGAAAATAGGCAAGCAGTGGTGAAAATTGCTGAGAACACCTGAGTGCGGCAGAAAATACCCGAAAGCCACGAGAACGGCCGAGAACGAGCGGTGCCGAGATACACAGGACATCTGCTCTGTATCTCGGTGTCGCCATTTTTAAAATGACACTGACAAGCCTGCAAATGACTAACAAGGCTGCAATCGACTGACAAGGCTGCAATGGAAGGCTGCAATGCAAGGCTGCAATGGAAGGCTGCAATGCAAGGCTGCAAATGACTGACAAGGCTGCAAATGACACTGATAAGGCTGCATTAATGGGCATTTAAATGTAAGTTTTTTTCCTTAAACTTCCCTCCTAAAAGTTTTTTCTTTTAAATTCCCTCCTAAACTTGGGGTGCGTGTTAAAGGCCGGCACGTGTTATACACCGATAAATATGGTACTAAGGAAAATGAGTGCAACTGCACTTGCAAAGTGCACAGTCTATTTGCCTTTAGTAAAGGCAACCCCTTTATGTCTCTTGTGGATTCCAGTGTTGGGACCCCCTGAGTCACAATTTGTATGACAAGGCCTCTTGCATACTGCTGCCTAAAACCATTTTTAGGCATACAGGTGTTTTTTTGGGGTTTTTTTTTTACTGATGTAAATGCAGACCACTGTTTTCAATGTGCCTGCACAGACAGAAAATATGAGTTGCCAGGTAGTATTTTACAATTACTGTACACGCATGCAATACACATCAAATATTGCATTCTGGGACAGTTATATATTTACATAGTCACATAGTCAGGTTGAAAAAAGACACATCTAGTTCAAATATAAAAATAAATAAAAAATAATATAATACAATCCCATATACACAATTCTATACCCAGTTGATCCAGAGGAAAGCGAAAAACTCCAGCAAAGCACAATCAAATTTGCTACAGCAGGGGAAAAAATCCCTTCCTGATCTCCCGAGAGGCAATCAGATTTTCCCTGGATCAAGTTTACCTATAAATGTCAGTACCCAGTTATATTATAGAATCCAGGCCTTTCCTTCTTAAAGCAATCTACTGAGCTAGCCAGAACCACCTCTGGAGGGAGTCTATTCCACATTTTCACAGCTCTCACTGTAAAAAAACCTTTCCATATTTGGAGATGAAATCTCTTTTTCTCTAGGCGTAAAGAGTGCCCCCCTTGTCCTCTGTGATGACCATAAAGTGAATAACTCAACACTAAGTTCACTATATGGACCCCTTATATATTTATACATGGTGACCATATCCCCCTTAATCTTCTCTTCTCAAGAGAGAATAAATTCAGTTCCTCTAATCTTTCCTCATAGCTGAGCTCCTCCATTCCTCTTATCAGTTTGGTTGCCCTTCTCTGCACTTTCTCCAGTTCCCCAATATCCTTTTTGAGAACTGGTGCCCAAAACTGAACTGCATATTCCAGGTGAGGTCTTACTAATGATTTGTACAAGGGCAAAATGATATCTCTGTCTCTGGAGTCCATACCTCACTTAATACAGGAAAGGACTTTGCTCATTTTGGAAACTGCAGCTTGGCATTGCATGCTATTATTGAGCTTATGATCTACCAAAACCCCCAGATCCTTCTCCACTATGTTTCCCCCTAGTTATACTCCCCCTAGTATGTATGATGCATGCATAGTATTATCCCCCAAGTGCATAACTTTAAATTTTCTACATTAAATTTCATCTGCCACATAATTACCAAATTAAACAGTGCATTGAGGTTAGCTTGTAAATTGGAGACATCCTATGAAGGACATTCCACTGCATAGTTTGGTGTCATCTGCAAAGACTGAAATGGTACTTTTAATCCCAGAACCTATATCATTTATAAAGGTATTAAAAAGTAAGGCTCCCAACACTGAACCTTGGAGTATACCACTGATAACCTTAGACCATTCAGAGTAAGAAACATTAACCACTACTCTGAATTCTGTCTTTCAGACAATTTTCTATCCATTTACAAACCGATCTTTCCAAGTCTGTAGACTTTACCTTACACATTAGCCGTGTGTGGGGAACACTTTTGCGTTCAATAAAGAATATATTTTTTGCGCTTACATGGGTACGCACAAATATACATGCAAAATAAAATAAAATGAAAAATTATGTTCAAACATCAATACGGTGTGCAAGTACCCTAAAGGCTCATTCACATCTATGCATTTGTTTAGGAAAGCCCTGAATGATAAGCACATGTGAGACTGTGGCCATTTTATTCAAAGAATCAGTTCAAATCGTGTAGTGCATAGCACTTTCACCTAGCATAAGAAGGGTCGCTGGCTCGAATCCCAACTACGACACTACCTGCCTGGAGTTTGCATGTTCTCCCTGTGCCTGCATGGGTTTCCTCCGGGTACTCCGGTTTCCTCCCGCACTCCAAAGACATGCTGGTAGGTGAATTGGATCCTGTCTAAAATTGTCCCTAGTACGTATGAATGTGAGTTAGGGACTTTAGATTGTAAGCTCCTTGAGGGTAGGGACTGATGTGAATGTACAATGTATATGTAAAGCGCTGCGTAAATTGACGGCGCTATATAAGTACTTGAAATAAATAATAAATCTATGCAGTAATATTCAGCTATATGCACTGTGTTTTGACCGTGCGCTCTCCAGCATGCTCAATACACATCACGGCATAATCTATACAGAGAGCGAGACTCACTTGTAATAGCCCTGCCGGCTTTGAGATAACTCACCACAGGAATTACTGACAGTTAAAAAATCTTGTTGGAGAATTTATATGAAGATTTAGGTCGACTGATACTGTTGGCCTTTTTTAATAAGACAGTGCAAAGACAGTACAGCAATGAATTGCAGTCTCTGAGGTATTGACTCACTGAAGTCAGTCCAACCATAAGAAACAAGCTTGCATATGCCAAAATTTAACAAGGAAGTCGAATTGTTTGATGCTTTGCTCTGTTCTATCACTTGCTGAAATGTGATGGACTGCTTATGCACTATTAAAAATATATAGGGCTAAAGGGTAAAAGGCTTGCAATGAATGACACCAAAGTTCTCTTTATAAAATATGCATATATTTATGTATGCTAGAAAAATAGAGGATGATAAACAATCTATGCAGCATATGAAAGTCTGCATCCAGTTATTGTGCAATGAATATTAGCTCTGGGTAAAATGTACAAGAATCACAGTGCAGATCTTATGAAATGATTACTGAGTCAGTGTCAAATGCTTTTCGCCCTGAGCCATCTCCTAACACAACACATTGCTCCTGTGGCTGTCAGCAGTTTCTGAGCTTTTCCGTGATAAAAAAAAACAAAAAAAAAAAAAACGGCTTCAGTATCATAACTATTACAAGAAGTAAACATTTCATTGAGCAATGGAAAAATAACAAAAACGTGAAAGTTTATTTCAGACAGAGGGTTCTCACTATCGTTTACAATACCCATTCTAAACCAGGGTTCCATGGAACCCCATGGTTCCTCCAGAGGTTGCTACGGATTCTTTGACATGTGGCTAATCGGCTTCCTATTTTGGTGCCTTTCATGTCAATCACAACCTGGCAGAGCCAGTAGCGTGACACCAGTGATCTTTTTTAGCTTGCTGTAAGGTGACATTCCAGACTCCACTGTAGGGTCATTCTGCCCAATTTCCACCATATTAAGGGACATTTTTAATAGTAGTAGTAATAGTTCTTTATAGGGGCTCCCTGAGACCTGAAAAAATATTTCAAAGATTCCCCTGGAGTAAAAAGGTTTAGAAAGGCAGATTTACAGTGTCTATAGCATGTGAGGGGTTAGCTCGGCAGCGGGTGTGTGTGACCCCCTGGATGGGTTCACAACACAAAATCAGGCACAGCAGACAGCGTTGTAGGTGCAAAAAAACAAAAGTTGCGGTTTATTTATGCTACATGCAGTGATACATATAACAGCCAAACAAAAATAAAACATGAAAATAAATCCTGGTCAGCTTGACCTCTAACTACACACTTAGATTCCCTGTCTAACAACTGAGAGCAGCCTTGTGCTGCCCCAGTCCCTGTCCCTGTCCCTGTTGTAGAGGTTTGCCACACAGGCGTTAACTCACCGCACAGAACAGGTGTCACACTCCCCAGTCTATACAACACAAAAACTGGTTCCAGGATGGAGCATCTCCCTGAGCATGCTGGGGTTTTTTGTAGAGGTCTTAATGAGCCCACTTACTTCAGCTGGGCTCATTAACTCTTCCCCTCTAATTGTAAAGGTCTGCATAAAGCCTGAATCTAGGGCACACATATTTCCCATCCAGGATACAACCAGGTGACTTTACCTGCGTGCTGCCACAAGCAGTTATATAAAACTCAAATTCAAGGACAAGCTACAAAGCCAGTCATATAGGCCACACTTTGAGAGATATGAATAGTAATTGGAAATATTTCATAAATGAGATTTTGTCAGATACTGATGAGCAAAAATATTGCAGCTCCTATATACCCTAGAATACTCCATGCTAACCCCAACATTGTGGTTTCAGACTTTGTTTTCCCTGCTATTGCACATTTTTTACATTTTCCGTTTTCATTTTCAACACACATTTAGCATAGCACTTCCTTAGTATACATACAGTATTAACCTCACTTGTAACACATTTAGATCATTTTGTTGTCTGTATTAACATTACCTGGAGGTACAGTACTTATTATACTTTTAATTTCTTTTCACTCTTTCTCAGGTTGGTTTTTGGTATTTTTTTTTACCACAGCCATGATCTCTTTTGTGCCACCTCATTGGGTTTCCCATTGAATGTCTTGGTCCCCTCCCACTACTCACATGTCAGAGCAGCGGTCACCATTTAGAGACACTATGTTTTATCAAGTTCCAAGTTGGTTTGTAAGGCCCTTTTTAGAACATCTGTATGTAGGAAGGTAGAACCCCCCTCACCTTTCTAGGGATTGCTTTAATATAATGTATGTGTTTGTTTTTTAGTATAGGGTTCCGTTGTTGGAGGCATCTACTCCTGAAGAAGTGAAAGTATTCACGAAATGTGTCGAGTTGCAAGACACTTTCCTCTCTCATATTACAATAATCTTGGTTATGCAAAGCATGTACTTGAAAATATACCAGCTTGATGTATATTTCATATATTGTGATGTGTAACCCATTGGCTTGATTTGCCAAACATTTTTTGTGTGTACTATATACATTTATGTGTCAAATCCTTGTACAATACATTTATATTTTATGATTTTTTAATTATTCATTTAAAGTCCCATGGGCGAATATTGGTTGTACGTATAGTCTTTAAACTGACCCTGTCAAGAGAGAGTCACGTCCAAAAAAAGACCAGTCTTGTAAAAGAAGAGGCAAAATAGTTACCTTTCTGGTGGCTTCTGTTTTAAAATGCTGCAGCAGGTATTTGGCCAGATCAGATGGGTCAAATACCTGCTCTCCCTGCCACATGTAACGTGTCTGCAGGCAAAACCATCTGGCAGCTAGATGAGCAGATATTTGCGCATTCAGAAATGTGGAGTACCTGCCTTCACCAGGTAGCCAAGGTGACATTTCAAGACATGGGCCGCTGGAAGGATAGGTATAGTGCCTCTTATTTTACAGGATTGGTCTTGTAAGTGACCCCAGTGGTGACAGAGTCACCTTAATCGTCCACTTCAGTTTCACTAAATACATGTTGAAATAAAAAACTGATGTCACAAGAGAGAGGCTTAGGAAGCTTCAGGACATTGTATTCTGTTGAGCCTACCTATCACCTTCTTCAATCTGTGCCAAATTTACTGCTGTTTGTGGCCACCACCTTAAACAGCTTTGCAGCCATTCTAGCTAATAATCTCTATATACAGTATTCAGTATTAGTATCTTCCTGCATTCAGACTGTGGCCTGTGTCTCATGCAATCCCATCAACTTCCTGTCCATCTTTATCAATGAGAGTTACAGTGCTACAGTTTGAGATGCTTACTCTAGTCTAGCATCCTTCCTCATCCTTTTTACCCCAGGGCAACCCTTAAAATACATTTTCCACTGGGAAAATGTCCCTTCCATTGGTGGTGGGAAGAATGCCCTCTTTACAGGGGTTGCCAGAATTACATATTTGCAGTCTTTGGCTATGCCAAGTGATGTTAGACCTGGAACTATGCAAGCACCATCAGATTGGAGGGCAGTTAGCCACAGCTTACAGGAACACCTAGCAACTCCTGGAGAAATCCTAGTTAAGAATGGATGGTCTAGAGCAGGGTTTCTCAACCAGGGTTCCGTGGAACCCTAGAGTTTCTCCATAGGTTGCTAGGGGTTCCTTGAACAATAAGTAAATTCGACCTCTCAGTTCCCACTGACACCATTGATGTTTTTAGCCATCTGTAATGGGGGAATTCTTCCCAGTGACCACAAATGTAAGCCCCTGTACACACGGTCGGAGATTTCCACAACCAAATCCGTTGGATTTTGCCCGTTGGATTTTGTCCGTCGGATCTTGTCCGAAACTGTTGCATACACACAGTCGGACAAAGTTGGCGAAAAATCCGATCTTTCAGAACGTGATGACGTAATTTCGTTACGATGGGGCTACATTCAGGCTAGTAGCCAATAGCTTTGATGTAGGAATTTGATCTGAGCATGCGTGGCACTTGGTCCGATCAAAATTCTCTACACATGATTGGATTACGTCCGACCGGCCCAGTTGGTCGGGAAATATTTCCAACATGTTGGAAAATTGGGTCCGACGGAGATTCGGACGGAATCAGTCCGATGCATACCACACACAGTCGGATTATCTGACGACACGGTCCGATAAAACGCATTCCGACGGATTCTCCGACTGTGTGTACGCGGCATAAGAAGCATTCTTCCCCCTGATCATAACACTATTGTATCAGTTGTAGATATGGTCATTTTTAGCAGGGGTTCCCTGCGACTGGAAAGGTTTCCTCAGCTTGAAAAGGTTAAGAAAGACTGGTCTAGAGAATTAAAATCAAGATGACAGACAGTGGTTCACTAGGCAAGCCATTGAATTTTGTGCTTGTGCCAAAACACCACCATAAACTAGCAGTACAGGTGGAATCTGCAGGTACAGTTATTCCTTTCATTGCAGTGAAACTCCAGGCAAATATTTAAACACATTTCCCTTTATTCCAGTTATACATTGCTTTAAAATCAGTATATATATTTTAATCACTGCTAGAT
This sequence comes from Lithobates pipiens, assembly GCF_037356315.1. Classification (NCBI taxonomy): domain Eukaryota; kingdom Metazoa; phylum Chordata; class Amphibia; order Anura; family Ranidae; genus Lithobates; species Lithobates pipiens. Next base: position 177,043,549 of record NW_027507748.1, read on the forward strand.
TAAATATCAGAATCAATCTTTATGTTGGCTTTCTGTAAGCACATCTACAGCAGCAGTATAATTGGAAAAAGGTCAGCACTTTGAGCCAATAGGGACTCTAGTGCTTTGCATAGTGGTGGCTTAAGCCGACCATAGTTGGATTTTACATGCGATTTTTGCATATGGCTATTATAGCCACTAGCATTAATCACTGTTCTCCCAACGAGGATGATGCCCCCTGCTGGGAGAACATAATGGCTCTGCAAGAGGGATTTCTCCATCAGTACTGACTGTGTTGATGGGGGAATCAAGAGATTTTCTTTCCTGGAACCAAGGGTTGAAAGAAAATCGCTCCATCTAAGGCCAGCATTACTTAAAGTAAGGGAGCACAAAGGGATGCACCCATTAATAAGCTGCCTCTCCTTCACTGCCTAATCACCAGATCTGGGCAGGAGATTAGACTTCTACAGCAGAACTTCTGCAATTATTTTCTTTTCTATTGACCTGTCAGATAGGTTAACAAAAGTACAGTGATTTATGGGCATGTATGGGACCTTTTTATATGGGATTCTTTTGTAAAATTGATCTCTAGCTGTAACTTTTTCACTTTAATTTTGTATACAGTAGGAAGGAGTTGGAGCCTCTGCTAGTGGGGAGATTCATACCACTCTATTTGCTGTCTGTGGGGAGATTCATATCTTTCTATTTGTCCTGGTGACCTTTGTCGCATTAAACACAGCATGCCATGCCACTGCATTTTTGTTGCATCTGCACTGATTTTTCCTTGAGCCTAGGGGGTTGATTTACTAAAGGCAAAAAGACTGTCCTTTAGTAAATAAATCCTAAGGTTCCTAAGGTAACCAAATGCAATTCGGACAGGAATTGCACCACATTCCTATACAAGTCAATTATGTGAATGCAAACAAAAGCATCAGAAGAAAGAAGCAACTCAACTGATTTTGAGTCCTAGAACTAGAGCACATAAACAGGTAAAGTTATCTCCCGCTTTCTCATCTGTGTACGTTTTTCTTGGTCAGTAACTCAGACAGTATAAAAGTCCAGTTTAGGACTACATTTTTTATTTGTTTTGGATACAGTATGAAAGAATTAGAACCTCGATCAGGTTCTATTTCTGTGTGTCCCTAGTGCGGGATTCCCCTCACTTTCTGCCCCAGTCACGTGGTATCAGAGGAGTAATAAAATGATGGAAACTCTTTCTAATGGGGACAGCGCCAAACTCTTTTTTTAGTAGAGTGGAAATATTTTCAAACCTCTTTTTAGGCTTCTATATATATTTTCCTGATCCACCCTTCTCCCAAATTCTTCAACTGGGTTTACTGGGACACCAAGTGGGGGGAAACCTCACCAACACAGACAGTGATACAAATAAAGGTTTTAACCCTTTTTCATTCTATACTAAGCAAAACGTTTTAGCTAGGGTTGGGCTTTAAAGTGGTTGTAAACCCTTACAGACCACTTTTTGCTACAGGTGAGCCTATAATAAGGCTTACCGGTAGCTACCCAGGATATATCCTAAACCTGCATGGTTTAGGAGTCCCCTGTATTTGCATGTGCCGACGTCGTTGGCACATACGCGCTGAAGGAAACTGAAGCAATGGCGCGTATGTGGCGTTGCTTTGGTGAGTGTGCCATTACCGGCAGCGCGGGAGTGACATCACCGCAGCTCCGGCCAATCATAGCACCGGACTCACGATACCTGGAAGTAACCCCCGGTAGTGATGTTGCTGGCCGGTGCTGTCTACGGACACCACAGCGAGGGCTTCGAACTTAGGTGAGTATTACATAATGAGATAATGAGATAGTATGAACCACAGACTAGTGTTTTCAGAAGTGGGTCAACTACAGAAATCCTATATATTTTTTATGACAAATCTGCTTTAGGTATCTGCAGCAGAGCAAGTGCTATTCTGCTCAAGCAGTGCATAGCAATAAATCACAAATTATTCCTTAAAGTGGTGTTACACCCCCCAAAAAAAAAAAAAATGCATGAATGTGCCTAAAAAAAATAAAAACTAAAACATCTGGAAAAATTTTTTTTTTTACTCACCTCTAAATGGCTGTTGCTAGGGGGTCCCTCGTAGTCTGCCACCTTCAGTGCCTGGTCTCTTGATGTCACTTTCCCTCGGCGCAGGAAGGGCTCAGCTCTGCCCCCTCCCTCTTGTCAATCATCTGGGACACCTGACAGGTCCCAGATGATTGCGCGGACAATCGCGGGGAGTGTGGCGCCGCTCACTCATGCGCAGTGGGTGCCCGGCTGTGAAGCCACAGCCAGGTGCCCACAGTTACTATGCCAGGGTGCCAGCAAACGAGGGGGGGGGGAGATGAGCGGGGCTTTGATCCCCCACAGCACTGGACCCTGGGACAGGTAAGTGTCCGATTATTAAAATTAAAATAGCTGCAGTATTTGTAGCTGTTGACTTTTAATTTTTTTTTAACTGGTAACACCTCTTTAAAGTGCAACTCCAAGCAAAAAACAAAATGCACAGTTTATGTACATACTGAATATTGAAGCTGTTTTACCTGCTAAAAAATATGTATATTTGTCTATCCATTCCTGATACTTACACAACCCTGTCACACAGCTTGGTGTCTCTTCCACAGATTTGCAATCATTCTGGTCACTGAGCTTAGATTCATATTGCTGTAGAGAAATCGTGCGAGTTCAGCTAATTTCAAACTGGCAATGCAGTCCAACTTCAGGGGCGATTTGACAGACATATGTAGGGGGTTCCTGCATAGATGTCTATACAAATCGCCCCCAGAAGTCACCTAAAGTAGTACAGGAACTACTTTTGGGAATCAGTGCAGTGGTGCAAAGTCGGTGCCGTACGGATTCGGATGGTGCCATTTCTGGCAATAACCGCCAATTTGGCATGCGATTTGACATGTCAAATCGCATGCCAAATTGGACCAATGTGATCGTGGGCTGAAGGAGCGGGAGAGTGGTTAGCTCATCCCTCTGCTCTCTACTCTACTCTACTACTGTCATTTTCCTGCCCACTCATGTGCATGAAGCATCCCTGATTAGATCATAGTGCAGCTCATTTCTCTCCAAGTCTGAGTGCTTCTTCACAGAGGTTTACAGAAGGCTGATATCAAGACAAATGATGGTGCTTACACTTGCTTCATTTAAAAATTGATATAAAGACTGTTTTAATGAAATTATAATTGCATTCCTTAATGTTTTTTAATATCTGTCTGGGATTCAGATTTACATATTATAACTATAGCAAATCATAATAAAGTTGCATGCTATGGGCTAAAACTTGTTGCACATGATCCTCGCTCTATGCACTGCCTTAATAAATATGCACATGCACATTCTGGGCAATGTAAAGATGAAATACGTATAATAAGGTCATAATACTAGCATGTCTCCTAGATGACACTGTGCATATATTCATTAATAACCAATTTTGTATTCAGAAAATCATACTTGGCATGCCATTAAATTATATGCAAATATTCATTTATCTAACCCATTACACATTCAGCTGAAATTCACACAGCTCCGATAAGGAATGGGATAAACATATTAGAAATATCATCACCTGCTGAAGTTTGGGACTATTTGCATGTGTGTGTGAATCTGAAATCCTTCTGAGACTGGTACGATGAAGAAAAAGCATAATAATCTACCAAAAAGTATTTTGTAAAATGTAGGTTGGATCAAAATTTCTGACGAGAGTATGGATTGAATTCCTAGACACTGTATCAGATGGTAGATTTGTAGAGCTTTAAATAGCACACAAGAGTTAAGGCGGTACACACGGTCTGACTTTTTGACAACAAACATGCAAATTAGCTGTTTTGGAGCAACATCCGACTGTGTGTACGCTCCATCGGACAAACTTTTTCTGTTTTCATCAGACTTTTGTTGGCTGTGCGAACGGACAAACTTTCTGGCAACGAAAATCCGATGGAGCAAAGTCCGACCGTGTGTACGCAAAAGCATCGGACTTTTGTACAAGGTACAAACACGCATGCTCAGAACCAATGCAAAAGATCAGACTACAATACAGAAGTTCACCAAAGGTGGCGCTGGAGTCATTGAACGTCCTCTTTTGAAGCGGCGTCAGTACGTTGTGACGTCATTACGCTCGTGTTTGTTGTCAAAAAGTCCGACCGTGTGTATGCAATACAAACTTGTGGACCACGCCCTTTGTACAAAAGTCCACGGAAAAGTTTGTACAAATTCCGACCGTGTGTATGAGGCTTTAGAGTCCATTCACACAGGGGCAACTTTGGATCTGACTTCAAGTCGCCCCAAGTCGCCCCTAGACGCCTCAAGTTGTGCTACATGAAAAATTCAATGTAAGTGGATGGATCTGTCTTAATGCACACCACTGCAGTCACTCTGACTTCAGAAAAGGTTCCTGTACTACTTCAATCCGACTTCTAGGCGACTTATACCCATAGAATTCAATGGAAGTCGCCTCCAAGTCGGATCTATATTGAAGCGGCTTTACAGGAAAAGTCGCCTCTCTAATGATAAAAACCAGCATGGGCTCCCCTCCAGGGGCAAACCAGGCCCTTAGGTCTGATATGGACTTTTAGGGGAACCCACCTATGCCGAAAAAAAACTGTGTAGGGGTCCCCCCAAAATCCATACCAGACCCCTATCTGAGCATGTAGCCCGGCCGGACAGGAAAGGGGGTGGGGACGTGCGAGCGCCCCCCCTCCTGGGCCATACCAGACTGCATGCCCTCAACATGGGGGGGTGGGTGCTTTGGGGAAGGGGGCGGCTTCCCCAAAGCACCCCTGCGGCCCCCCACCCCAAAGCACCTTGTCTCCATGTTGATGAGGACAAGGGCTTCTTCCCGACAACCCTGGCCGTTGGTAGTCGGGGTCTGTGGGTGGGGGCTTATCAGAATCCGGGAGCCCCCTTTAATAAGGGGACCCCCAGATCCCGGCCCCCCACCCTATGTGAATGAGTATGGGGTAAATCGCACCCCTTCTCATTCACCTGAGGGCAAAAAAGTGTCAATAAAAAAGCTCCAGGGGTCTTCTTCTGACTTGAGGGGTCTCTTCCGACTTCTCCGCTCTCTTCGGCCTCGTCTCCCTCTCTTCGGCTTCTTCTCCCGCTCTCCAGCCTCTTATCCTGCTCTCTGGTTCTTCTGCCGGCTCCTCCGCTATCTTCTTCTGGCTCTTTTGCTAGCGGTGGCCTGGTCTTCTGCATGGTCTTCTTCCCTCTTCTCTTCCTCCAATGTTGACACAACGCTCTCTCCCGCTGTAATGCCATGTGAGCGGTGTACAGCGACTTATATAGGCATGGGGCGTGGTCACTGGGTGATGTCACCTGGTGACCCCACCCCTTATGATGTCACAGTCCCAGCATGCCCCGGGACTGTACTCAAGTTGTGCCCAAGTTGCCTCTCAAAGATGCGCTGCAAGTCGTGTCGCCCCTGTGTGAATGGACAGTAAGTAGTCTGTTGACCACACAGATAATTCTTTCTGTAACACAGATCTTTTTTTGCTTACAAGCAAACACAAGGTTTTCATATAAATAATAGTCTCCAGCGGATGTTCCAGGTTAAAGCAAACCTGTCACGAAAGACATAAGGTTGTAAACCATTGTTGGTCTACTGTGAAAATGCTAGTTGAACAATCTTCCTGATGAAAAAAGTCCTTATCTGCAAGCCTATTCCTGGTTAGTGACACAAAGTGGTGGAGCAAGAGGGTCAACATGACAGACAGGAAGCAAGGAGAGCTCAGCAAAGGCAGCCTTGATATTTATGTAATAACGGGTTTTGTTTTTTTTTAGCAAAAAAAAAACTTGTGGTTAGATGTACCTCTTGATCAGCAAATGCAATAATTGGGCAAGAAGCCTCAAATATCTATCATTTGTTAATTTATTATGGTGGAACAGAGGTCCTACATAGCCAAGCACAGTTAACTTACAAGATTTCCCTTGCAGTGCTGCTAATGGAATTTGAGAGCCTGCTCTTAGCTCACAGTAATAAGCAATATTATTATATAGAAAAATAATAATAATATAATAATATAGAATTTACCAAGACATTTTACATGTGAAGGGTAGTGCAGAATACATTGAGATGCACAAGAACAGTTCCCGTGGCAATATGCCTTGGCCTCCACTAGATGTTGCGACTGTGGGGGTAACGTTCTTGGCATTTAACTTCATTTAGGGAGCCATTTTAGTTACCAGTTTTTAGTACCCGAAGGGTCAGACTATAGAGATAGTGTGTGGTCTAACTTGCTCTCTTGTTCTGCTGCTAGGTCTCCTAAGAAGGGACAATACTCCCTTGGGTAAGGACTTTTATTCAGTCAGCAGGACATTGCACATTGGCTTTCACCTTGGGAGGATAGGGGGAAGGAGCAGATGGACCCTTTCCTGATTGGAATCTGGACCGTAGTTTTCCTTGGCTAAGCAATGCAAGGGACTAGATTTCACCGGAGGGTACGGGTCTCAGCTCTACTCTCCTATTTCTCTCATCTTAAAATTGTCCCAACCTTGTTTAAAGCAGCATTAAGCCCAAACCCAAAAATGTAATATCAAGGTCAATCAGGCAAGAACATTATATTACATATAACAATATATAATTATTCCCCTTCTTTTTTTCAAGGTACACTAATACATTTAAAGACATGAATATATATATATATATATATATATATATATATATATATATAGCGTTAATATATAATACTTATGTACTTTTTTTGTTGTAAATTTTTAATAGCATGCACCCAATATGTCCTGAGGAAGCAAATCTTTGGGGAACATTGACAAGCACACATGGAGGAGTCCATGGACCTGACTTTTTGCCATCTTTTCATAATTTTTTGTATATTGATGGACTTTTACATGCTTCACATGATTGGATCCATGCCTCCATGTCTGTATTTTGGTACCTGTTGAACTACTGCTGAGTAGTGGGTGGTGTGGTGTTTTTATTATGTGTGTTTTTTTACCAATAATTGTAATGAAGAATATTTTGTTTTTACATGTACTGCCTCCTGTTGTGCTCACACAGTCTGTTATTTCTTGAGAATATCTAGCTCACTTTCTCAGTCCTCTTCTTTAATATTTGTATTTTGACAAGGTGGGGGTCCTCCTTTCCTGCAAAAATGTAATATATTGCAGCATACCAATCCTTAAATCTTAGTATCCTATTTTAGGCTTTTTCCCCCCCTCTGTTTTTTCGGTTTGTGGAGATACAGTTCAGTTCTGCTTTAAGGTCACCTGCCTGCCCCCAGCCTGTGACCATACAAAGAAGAGTAGCAGCAAATCAATGAGGTAATCACTGTCCTTTTTATGGGATCTACCTTGTCAGCACATGTGCAGAAAATAGAACCCAATTGGCTCAGAGTACTGCCCCTCCTTGTAAAGTGCAGCTTCCCTTGCAAAGTAAACAATCTATTTGCCTTTACTAAATAGACATAGAATTTTGAAAGCACTAGCATACGAATAAGAATCTTTATTTTAGCCACATGACTCTAATTTTCAAATCTCATCAGACTCACACTAGAATCATTACCATTTTTTTTTGCATTCAAAAGGTTTTCATTTCTGTGTTGAGAACATTCAACAAAGTGACATTACAAAATCCGCCAATTTAGTATAGAAGACAAAGATTCAAAACAGAATAGGAAAATGTAAGAATTGTCACAATGGCATAAAAGTCATTATCTGGACCCATTGGACGTAAAAGAGGGGAGAACATACAAAACGTGTCATTGAAGACAGAAGCAAAGATTATTCGGAAGGCACGTCAAAGAATTAAATAATAATAGTATTTATCACAAACTTCACATTAGTGATGTTAAAATGGAAAGAAGAAAAAAATAGAAATAAGAAAGGAAGTGAGAAGCCAAGGAAAAAGATATAACCCGAAAGTGGAGAGAATCCCACAGTGCAGAGAAGTAGCCAAGAAACTACATGGAACCGGGCGTAGAGGATAGGGGAACATGTATATGCCACCAGGGCCGGGACAAGGGGTGGGCAGGAGGGGACGGCTGCCCTGTGCACAATGGTTTATTGCAGGGATGGGGGCACCCTAAACCCTAAAAGAAAGGGGAGGGCGCAGTTTGCCATCTTTTGCCCTGGGCACTGGATGATCTTGTCCCAGCACTGTATGTCACCCACTATTCCCAAATCCGTTCAAACATACTGTGCTGATCATTAACAATCCTAGCAACCTTTTCATGGATGATTATCCAAGAAATGTTGGGTTTCAGTCGTCGACAAGATACTGAAGGCATTTTCCATGCTCCTATTAACATTTTTTTAAAGTACGGAAAAATAAAGATCCTTATCCTGTGTGTTAGCTTTGTAAGTTGAGCCTCTAATGGGGAAATAACGAATATTTTTAGTTTTTCCATATTCATTCTTTTTTAAGATTTGAAAGTAGCCTAAACACAATTCCATTTTCTCACTTTTCTTGATCACATTCTTCTGTGTAAAATGACCAGGAGAAACACATGCAGACAAATGAACTGAAAACAATTTACCACAGAATGAGAACTGACTATGACTAAGCTCTGTTTAAAATGGATTAAAAACTGATCAAAAACATGTTGAAAAGGGATTTTGCACACAGAAAATTAATCTGTATTTTATTATTTTTTTATGACAGAAGTAGAATGCAATGTATTTGAGAGCACTGAGGCATTTGGCTGCATAAAATATAGTACTGGATGACACAAATGACAGCGTGTTATACCAGTGTTGGCTGTGCCGAGTAATGGACTATGGAGGATATACAATTATAGCAACCTAGTCTTCTGGTCCCCAGACTAAAAGGGGTAAATCTGATGAGCTCTGGGGGTTCTTCTAGTTTCATAGTAAAGTGGTTAGCATAGTTTTGAATTTTAGTAACACAGCAAACATAAATTATATTGGTTAGTGTTTTCGATATTTAGGGTCCATGTACACTGGCTTAAACAAATGCTGCTTCTAGAGGAGTTTAGAGGAGTTTTGCCTGTAGAATCAGCACAATATTGTCTTATAGCAGGGGTAGTGAATCAAAATTCACGGGGCTCGGTCAGAATTTTTTTATATTGGTGCTATGACTCCACATAATATCCTCCACATCACAGCCTTCTGTGCACATCACAGGCCCCTCATCTCAGACCGCCCCATCCCAGACTGGCCCCCCTCACACACTGACCCCCATCACAGACCAACCCCCATCCCAGACTGGCCCCCCATCACAGACCAACCCCCATCCCAGACTTGCCCCCCTCACAGACTGACCCCCATCACAGACTGGCCCCCATCACAGACTGGCCCCCATCACAGACTGGATCCCCATCAAAGACTGATCCCCTATCGCAGACTGACCCCCTATCACAGACCAACCCCCATTACAGACTGGCCCCCATCACAGACTGAACCCCTATTACAGACTAACCCCCATCACCGACTGGCCCCCATCACAGACTGACCCCCTATGACAGACCAACCCCCATCACAGACTGGATCCCCTTCAAAAACTGGCCCCCCATCACAGACTGGCCCCCATCACAGACTGACCCCCTATCACAGACCAACCCCCATCACAGACTGGCCCCCATTACAGACTGACCCCCTATCACAGACCAACCCCCATCACAGACTGGCCCCCATCACAGACTGACCCCCTATCACAGACCAACCCCCATCACAGACTGGCCCCCATCACAGACTGCCCCCCCATCACAGACTGACCCCCTGTCACAGACTGACCCGTCACAGACTAGCCCCCCACTACTATAACAGGGGTGAACAGCGTCACTAGATATGGTGATAACATAAAATTATATAGCAACTAGAATATAGGTATACATAAAATGTGTGTGTGTGTGAATAAGCACACATAATATTAAAACATTTGTTTAAAACATAATGTTCATAAATGATCTGAGATCTTGTATGATTAGCACCTGGAGGCAGCTGTTATTTAGCAGGTGCTGGTGTGATTTTCCCCCCGGTCAGGCCTCAGTGGGTCGCTCGGTCACTGGTGAGTGGACACCCAGTTTTCTGCACTAAACCGTTCATATTGGGCAACAAACACCAATTTGCCACTGCCCTTTTTTTTTTTTCTTATTTGCCCCCCTTCTCTTTTTTGTACAATATTGTGTTCCCTCTAGACAGTATTGGGGCATAAAGATGTTTACATATACTCATGTGTATACATGCGTATACATGTTTACAACTGCACGTATGTGCAGATATGTGGGTTTGTATATGCATGAGCGGTTTATCCCTTTTGAGAAGTATTTTTGGTCATGATATAACTTAGAACCTTAATATTATATCTAGCATAGAGTCCTTGCCTTCCTCCATTTTCACCATTTTATTCTCTTATTTATGCTCTGGGGTGATGCTCTGCTGACTTCCATCATCCAATCATGTGCAAGCAAAAATGCTGTTTTTTCATTTCCATGCACATGATTGGTTATTCTTTTCAAAATGAAACTTTATCTCATGCATAAGCTCTGAGGACAATTCCATTGCAACTTTCCTTGCAGTGAAACGCTCCTTAAAGTGGATGTAAACCCTCACATTTACCCAGTGAAGTGAACAGCCTCAGATGATACACAGGGATGAAACAAATCTCCCTACATACGTTTTACATGTATGTCAGCTGTCTTCAGCTTTCTACATTCTTTAGAGAGTGCACATTGTGTTAGAAATGTTTCTTCCTGTTTCAGTAGTGGGAGGTGGGACCGGAGTCTGGGCATACACTGTGTGTGAGCTGATTGGAGGAAAGGCACACCCCGCCCCCCCCCCCACCCCCACATAGGCAGAGGAACGAAGAAACTTGCAGAGCTGTGCTGTGAATAGACCATCTCTCTGCTAATCTATTTCTAGCACCCTCCCCAACTCCCCAGCTGCTTTTATCTCCTGTGTCAGAGAACTTGTCAAAAGTAAGAGAAGAACAGAGCAGCAGAAAGGGCTCTGGAAAGAGATAAGTAAACACTACAGATATATGTGCCCAGGTCAGATTTCATGAATGGGGTTTACATCAACTTTAAGGCCCCTTTCACACTGATGGACCAATCTGATTCGTCAGTTTTTAAGGTGGACCAGATTGGACCATCCATGGCTCTGGCATGGAGCTGCGGAAGTCAGCGGATATGTGTTCGCTGAAACTTGCTGGCATCCGATCTGATCCTGTCCGCTAAAAAAAATAGATGGATGGGGATCTGACTGGCAGATCGGATGACAGAGGGATGGAAGCCTCCATTTCCATCTGACTGCCCATTAGAGAACAGTGGGCTGTGTCCATATCTGCTCTGCATAGTGAAACAGACACATACCTATAATCTGCCTGCTCAGCGGGGATCAGCAGAGGGATCCCCCACTGAACAGGTGGATCTGATTGACAGAGATCAGTCTGAAAGGGGCTTAAAAAGTAAACAGTCTATTTGCTTTCAGTAAATCAACCCTAGTGTGTTGACTTCATTGATAAATGTGTTGTAACTGTAATACTGTTACAATGTATTTGGACTAGTTCTTTCATGCACAGGTTAGAGGATTGTTATTTGACATGTCAGTAAAATCAACAACACAAGAAAAAAAAAGTGATAATTTTCCATATACATTTTCCATATTTAACCCCTTAGTTAAAAGAGAAGTATGGGAATATTCTTTTTTTTGGAATCACACTTACCTGGATGGAGTGGATGCATCTTTCTCCTGCCAGCTCTAAGGATGAGAACCGAGCGATCAAACGCCGTCAATTGCTCAGTTCTCAGAGCTTCCTGAGCAGAGGGCTGTTGACTGCCAGTCACCGCTATCTGCTCTGCCCCCCCGCACGATAACAGGAGCACTGGGCTGTGGAGGGGGTGGGAGTAACCGGCTCAGGCTCTCAGAGAGGATGAGCCAGGTGCCAGTCCATGCATGTGGGCATTTCCTGACCATATGGCACAATCTTTCCCAAGCCTGGACCGGTTCTGTGACGTCAGCCGACAGCAGGCTTCAGCCCACTGCCTGCTGAAAATGGGTCACCGCAGTGCACAACGAACTGCATTCCTGTGATCCACAGAAGAAAGTACAGCCAAACCTATGCTGTACTTCTCCTGTAACCCTATTCAACCGTATTTCTTTCTTTCTACCCCTTTCCATTTAGCTATGATTTTTTTTCTTTCGTTTATTTTTACGTGATATTAAAGGCAGATTTTTTTTTAAATAACAAACATGTCATACTTACCTGCTATGTTCAGTGGTTTTTCACAGAGCTGTCCTGATCCTCCTCTCCTCTGGTCCACCGTTGGCGCTACTGGCACCTCTGTCCTTCCTAGTGCCCCATAGCCATTCACACACAGAGCATGGCTCAGCGCTAACCCTGATCTATCCTCATTGGCTAACTGGTTGTGATTGACAGTAGCAGGAGCCAATGGCTCCTGCTGCTGTCTCAGCCAAGGAGGAGGAAAAGGCCAAGGAAAGCTTTTCTCGTGCACATTTCTGTATCCAGATGGGGTAAGTATTTTGGGGGTTGGGGGGAGCTGGTGCATACATAGAAGGTAAAAAAACCTTGAGCCTTTAGAACCACTTTAATTGCTGTAGCACATATTTTAAGTGGGTGGCCATAGTTCTGTTATTTGAGAGAAATGTTCCTCTAGGATTCGTTGAGACATACTGTATAATCAGAACTCCAAGGCCGCGTACACACGGGCGGACTGTTCGCCCAACTTAGTTTGTCAAACAATCCGACAAACAGTCCGCTCAAAATTTGCATGAGCGGACTTGACCACACACGATGAACGAACAGTCCGCTGAAAGCGTGCGCGATGACGTGAACGGCACGTACGACGGGACTCGAAAAACGACGTCCTATACACTGCAATGCAACCTTCGGTGTGTAAATCCTTTCTGAGCATGCGCGGAACTTAGTTTGACGAACAAGCCTACACACGAGCGGACAGTCTTACGTAAATTCCGAAAAACTTTGTTCGTCAGACTGTCCGCTGAAACTGTCCGCTGAAGCCCACACACGAGCGGACTATCCGCTGAAACACTGTTCAGCGGACAAAGTTGGGCGAACAGTCCGCCCGTGTGTACGCGGCCCAAGAGTATGGAGCCCTGAACTGACAAAGGTCCAAGATACTTAATCTGCCACTGTTCTAGCTATTCCTGTGGCATGCTCCATAATAATAAATAAAAAATGGGACCAAGAACTCAAGCACAGAGATCTCACCAACAAAATGTTATCTTTATATAACCAAAAACGTCAATATCAGCTTTGAGTGGCCTTTTTAAAAGCTTGAACAATGATGTAGGCTAATTCTAATCCCTAAAGTTTGAACACATGGCTGTTCTGTTTTCTTTCTCTTCTCAGGGCAATAATGGAACCCATGTGACCAATGCAGGAAGGATATCTGAACAAAGTCATAATAAAGTAATGGAAAAATTAGTTAAGAAGGGTTGCATGGTGATCTATACCATATGGAGTAGCGAGTGATAATGTTTATAATTGGTGTCTGTATCTCTACTGTACTGCTGACCTTAATTCTGTCTTTCACCTCTGACTCTTGGCCTTAGGCCATTTTATTACTTGTCTACCCCACAGCAAGGACATTCTTTCTGTATCAGTAGACAAACTCTCTGCAGATTCATTTTGAAATGCTAACAACCTCCAATGCCTTCAATTGAAAACATAAGTCGCCTGCTCCCAGGGTATGACATTTTCTCGGTCAGATGACTTAGAGGGGTCAAGAAAAGAAAACCCACTGAATCTACCACAACATACAGGGATATACAATGTAATACTGACGTAAAATTACACACATAGGTTGGACTTGATGGAGTTTTGTCTTTTTTCAACATCACCTACTATGTAACTATGCGTAACTGTGTAAAATGTGAATGAATAAAGAAGAAAGATGGTTCTTTGTTTTAAAGAATAAAGAAAAAAGTGTTGTCATGGTTTCAAGGAATGAATATTTGAATTTTTACCAGTTTTTTGCCTTGTACACACGGTTGGATATTGCGCCAACAAAATCTGTCGGATGTTTTCCAACGGAATTTCTCCTAAACTGGTGTTGCATACACACGGTTGGACAAAGTTGTTGGAAAATCTGATCAATTCGGAACGTGATGGCGTTCGTTCGTTACGACGGGACTACGTTGAGGCTAGTAGCCAATAGCTTTGGTCTCGTAATTTGCTCTGAGCATGCCTAGCACTTTGTCCAAGCGATTGGATAAAAGTCAGATCAGATTTTTTTGTCTGAAAATTTGAGATCCTGCGCTCAAATTTTTTCTGTCTGAATTTCTGACGGAAAAAGTCAGACAGAGCCCACACACAATCGGATTTTCTGACAATATAATCGAATCGGACGTTTTCCGTCAGAATTAGGCATTAGAAAGCAGGCAGATGCAGGTTAACCTCCCTGGCGGTATGATTATGTCTGAATGTCAAAGCGGTACATTGTTTTGCATAGAAATTTGGCGTTCTATATGGTAGACCTGTAATTCTTAGAAATAACTCACTTAAATTTGTCCAAACCAGAGTCTATTAGACATCCCGGGTATGATAATGTTTGAAATACGAAATCATAAATTTTAATATAATAAATAACTATAAATATTTATAAAAAATAATATTACATTTTATTCAATGTCATCAAATCAAAAACACTAAAATTTGTCAAAACAGGGGTGCAGTATTACTAGTCACTGTAATACTAGACACTGCACATTGGTTTAGTAAATATCCCGGGTATGAAAAATTTTGAAACATGTCACAATCAGGACAATGGAAAGCGCCCCTCTCTGTCAAAAGCAGTTTTAGACCAGCTAGAAAACAGCGATAGTGAATTAGAATCACTTGCAGAATTGAGCGATAGTGATTTGTGGGGAAATTCGTCTTCGGACACTGAAAGTGACAACAGCGCCAACTCTGTGTCTTAGCTCAGTGATGTGAAATTTGGTGCTCTATTGACTGTGGTACGGATGACGCAGCACTGAGCTCAGTCACAGAATTGTCGCTGTCGTCACTTTCAGTGTCTGATGGCGAATTTCCTCACGAATCACTATCACTCAATTCTGTTAGTGATTCTCATTTTTTATACTTTTTTGAGTTTGCTGCCGGGCTCCGCCCCATCCATCTCAACGCTCGCAGGGAACGTAGCCCGGAACATTGATGCATCAGGCGGAGAATCCGGCGGAGGATACAGCAGGAAGACATTGCAGGATACTAGGGACAAGATAAGTAACTGTACCTGGATACTGTGATGCAGTCCCAAGTGTGGCTTGGGGTTACCGCTATCGGTACTGAAAATTAACCCTGAGCCACACTCGGGATTACCATTAGGGAGGTTAAACCAGAAAAATTATTTTAATCACACTGAATTACAAAATGGTTTGTGCAGCAATTATATATAGTATATCATTTTTGTTATTAAAATCAAACTCCCCCACCTATCCATGTCTCCATGCTTTATTTTGTTGAGAAATCACTTTGAAAAACACCCCCTAGCATTTCTGGCTGTGGCCATCTTGAGTAAGGGCAAGTGATTTGTGTACAATTTACTTCCTGGAACCCATGCATGCAGGAGAGTGTGCTTAGCTGAGAAAACCCCTCCTCCACTCCTCCCCTCCTGAAGTCTCCTGGGATGTATGCATCATTTGCCTAGGCAAGAAACCAGGAAGTAACTGAAGAAAGGTGAAAAAAAAAGTTTAAAACAAGTAAATATAATATACCTTCCTATCTATTTACTTATGCTAGCAGCATGAGGATTAAAATGAATCAATGCTGAATGAGAGAGTGAAGTTCCACTTTAAGTCTTATGATGCAGTGAACACATTATTGACCAGTCTATAGTTACTCTGCATGTGCTAATTAGAGGCTGTTTTATCAAATTCAATGAAAATATTTCCTGAATAACGTTGGCTTGTCACAGAGTAACTGGTAAAGTGATATGGTCAGTCAAAATAAATGCTCTACATGAAGGTGCAAGAACAATTTGAAGCTAATGTATGCATATTTGATGGGCACTATCTGCACTCAGTGTGATACAACCAATAAAGTGAAGATTAAAAGTGTTGACAGCTGCACTCAAATATATTGCACATATCAATATAAATAAGCAAAAAATTAAGATTTGTTTTGTGCTGTCATCAAATAAATTATGATAAATCATTTAAAAAAATATATATTGTGTAGCGGATGACATTTGGGATCAAATGTCACACGCATTGTAAATTTAGTTTTTCGCCTCAGGGCAATAAAGGTTCTGAGGGTTAATTATTGTAGGTAGGCATAACACCAGTCTGGTCAGGCTATGTTTAAAAGTTCTGCCTGGTCATGTGAATGGTGAGGTGCACATGACAGACTAGAACCAAGTCTGCTTTGATGTTTTGATATCGGCCCTCTCGGAGCCAATCAGCGGGAGTGCCGGGGCCCGCTGAGGAGTCTGGGAGGGGGTACTTAAACAGGTGTGGGTCACGTGTTCGGGGTTGCGGAGTTGTTCCTGAGACCCGTGTGGTCTGTTCTGGTTCCAGGACCGGGGTAGCCCCGTGAGGGGTCCCGGTCACGGGGTGTTTTGACATCCCACAACATGTTCCTGTCATTGGCCCCTGATAGACCCGCCTGGTCTGGGGTAGGGATCCATCTGTTCCCGAGTCTCGGAACCTGCTGCTCCGGGGCGCAATAACTGAGGGAGGATTCAAAGTGTCCGGGTGTGCTCTTGGCTTGGGGGGACACCGCAGCTCGTGGAAGTGACCGGGGGAGGACCCTTCGGAGGGGGGCCAGCCAGTGGCATCCTGAGAAGTGCCTGGCTACTGAGTTGGGAAGGACATTGACGAATTCACAATTTTCCAGTACCATAAAGGAAGCTGGAAACGTTCTAGGTACGGTTGGAAAAATGTTCCTGTATACCCTCAGTTGATTGTTCAAGTTTTGAGTCAATGTGCTTATTGCCATGATCTCTGGCTAGAGATCTGTTCAGCCTTGAAGTACCCAGCTGCGAGTGGCTACTCTCTGGGTGGAAAATAGAGACTTTGCTAAACCTGCAGTTCAAGGTGCCTGAGTTCTTCACCCGTGCCCTCTGTTCCCTAAGAGACTGTGTTTGTAAAAGTTCTACTGCAAAATAAACCTTTTTGAAAGGACATCTGTGTTAGTGTACAAGTCGTTGGGTATCAACCCTGGGAACCCCTAGACGTGGAGGAGCAGGCCAGGAGAAGGTAACCGGTAAGCCCATTAAGTCAAAGCCGCCCTGCAACGGGTTATGGCCGCTACATTATGTACATAAAGTGTCTCACACCAATATGTGAAGTGAAAAAATAAATATGCAAAATTCATAAAAAAAATAGTGTAATCATGCAAAGATAATAATAATAAGTCCAAAAAAAAAGGTAAAAGGTCCCCAAAATTCTTCAATTAAGGTATGGTGAGCAAAGTGGGCACATCTTCAGTATGCTGGTGTCCCACTTCAAGACAGATAAATTTGGCCTCTTACCAGAAGATGAGACCCTGAATGGGTTTGACCTCACTTTTAGTGAGTACCCCTCACTATGGTGGTAGTAAGTAAATCCTAGCAGGAAAGCCTATATAGGTAATCACTTGCCCTGGACACACTCTGGAGTCTCCCTCACCAAATGGCATTTTACCAGAAAGTACTCACGACCATTCACATGGGCAGATGAGAAGAAATCCTCATTGTGCAATGTCCATTAAAAGCACATATTAAATAAAAGATATCTACTTACAAGAGCTGAGAAGATGACAGGCATTCATTTACAAAATCATCCAGCGCCCCGGTGGGCACGCTGGCGTCACCGCTACCTACCTCAGTCATGATGTATTTTACGACGAAACGTAAAGTGAGACACTTTATGTACATAATATATTTCTTTATGATTTATTATAATTTATTTGATGACAGTGCAGCAAAGTTTTCCTTTAATGTGTGCTTATTAACAGCAGCATTTCTGATGGTAAGGATGGGTTATAGGAGAATTAGGTATAGCTGGTCCTTTAAATCTGTTCTGAAGTGAAAATAGAGAAAAAATCTAAAAGGTGATTCACTGTTAAGCCAGTCACAAGACGGTTCGAGTCTCAGCCAGTTCAGCAGGGACCACCTGAGATTCGAACAATGTATGGGAAGGCTAAATGTATCCAAGTTGATCGATCAGTTTGAGTACAACCAACCTGTCAGATTTTCAAAGCGATTATTGCTAGTGGCTTTTATAGCCGCTAGCAGTAATCACTCTGTGTTTTTCTGGTGGGGACGGCTCCCCCCTCCCCGGCAGAACACAATGACTCCGCAGGTGGGATTCTCCCATCAGCACTGACTGTGTTGTTGGGGGAAGCAAGCAATTTTCTTTCCTGCAACCGGGTTGCAGGAAAAAAAATCGCTCCATCTTTGGCCTAGTGTTGGATTTAGTGTTGGCCAGGGGGAGATTTCATTCTACTTCCTATCCTGGTCACACCCACTTCTTGCTTCATCTCTCTCTAGAGTGCGTTCTTTAAATATTTTCTTTAGAGAATCTAGTAAAGGAATAGGGACAGTGTCAATGGCTCTGTAGTGTTTTTGCATAGCAGAAAACTATGAGCTTAGGTTTAACTCCACTACAATGTTTAATATTTCTTTCATTGATTATTATTATAAATTACTTATACCAACACCACAAACTTTAAAAATATATTATTTTATTTATTGACACAGATTAGACATACACAGTAAAATATGTTTATCTCTGGACTTCAAGTGCCCATTTTATATCTCCCAAGTGATGCCAGAGCTCCTAGTTCCGCCCAGTTCCTGGAAGGTCATAATGGTACAGAGCTTCCTCTAGATCTTGATTGTGAGAGACAATTGTTCCAATGGTGGTCCTGTAATGCCGACTGGAAATTATGGTGATCTAGAAGCTCTGATGTCAGCCTTGGGAAGGGAATGTGAGACTTGAAACCTGAGAATAAAAGTAAGAAAGGATTTTAATTACTAATATACTGTAAGATGGATTAAAGCAACCCTTTTGTTTGTCAATGTATACAGAGATGGCTGTCAATAAGGAATTATTCAGCTTATAAGGAACTCTCTGGTGCATACAGTAAATAAAAACCTTTGCTTCAGTCTGTCCCCCAAGACTCAGTTCTTTAGACTTTGAGTGCCACCTTCTTGCATCTTCTAATCACAGCCGGCAAGTCAAAGACATCATTTGACAGCCATGTGTCATTGTCTCTACATGTCAGCTGTCAGGGGGCGAAGTTATAGATGAAGTTAGAGATGAAGATGATTTTTACCGAGAATTATTCAATTCAAGAATTTTAAGAGCATGTACAGGGTTGTGGATCAATTCCTAAGAGATAAAGATGCAGACTGAAACTGATGTGCTTTCATTTCCACGCATCTTACCCACTAGAGTCTAAAACTAACTTTTATTTCTCTTCGTTTAACCACTTGACCTCCGGAAGGTTTTACCCCTTTATGGCCAGTGGCCAGGCCATTTTTTTGCTGTTCAGCACTGTGCTACTTTAATTGACATTTGCTCGGTCATGCAACACTGTTTGCAAATTAAATTTACTGTATATAATTTTTCATACAAATTATGCTTTCTTTTGGTGGTAATTGATCAACACTGGGTTTTCTTGCTTTTTTTGCTATATAAACAAATACCTGCCAAATGACCCCTTTTTGCAAAGTAGACAGTCTGAGGTATTTATTAAGAGGCATGGCGAGTCTTTTAAGTTGTCATTTTTTGTCACTCTTTTTTTTTGGAAAATTAAATAATTTATTTTTCACAACTATTTATTTATTTTTTTACATACTGTCAGCAGTGCAGTACAGTGTCATCATTTGACTAGTGCGGCGTTGATCAGGGATACTGACTGGTGATAGTGTGTTTAAAAAAAATAGAATTTTTTAAACTTTTTTATTTTATTTCTTATTTAACATTCTTTTTCTTTTTCTACAATTTTATTTTATTACATACTTTCATCAGAGTAGTTCAATGTCACTATAAGGACACTGTACTACTCTGGGGGGTGAGTAGGAATTTTTCTATTTATTTTTCTTACACGATGATTGCTGTTACAGTGATGACCACCTGTAACAGCAATGTTTTGAACTGTCCTAAATGGGTTACACACATAACAGCTGTGATTAGTATTATGTGCGGTGTTTGGCCCACAGCTATCACATGGTACAGGGTATTGTGATTGGCTCAGGTACCATGTGATAGCTGTGGGGCAATCACAGCATCACAATACTAAGCAGAGCTGTTATGAATGAAACCTCTTCATAACAGCTGTGTTTACATTGTGATCATGTGATCGCATTGCTATCATGTGCTACCCTGGCTGCTTAAAGCGTCTGGACATCGGGAGCTGCAATCTGCTGTGTCTCGTGGACACATTGGCAGCAGGTACAGCATTATGTGCATCCACTAGTGCTCACCAGCCTTGCGCATTACCTTTCCAACACTTTAAAATGATAAAAATGCATACTCTCAAACGAGTAGCATGTTCAAGCATAGAATGTAGAGTCCATAGTTTGCATCATCCAGCAAGAGCAACTGGCAAGCAACAGTGGTGGGATGTTTAGCCCAAAAACCACTGATGTGCTTCGAGGGTGACCCCTCTTCTTCAGAGCTAGATCTAGACTGGTGCGGCCTCCATTCTTTTATCCTTTTAAGAGTTTTTCTCTGGGTTCCCCCTGACCTGTTGTGAGTGACAGCATGGCTGGATGTTCGATTGGTGAAGAATTTTCCCCTTTTTAAACCAACCACACGGCAATCTCTCAAGCGCAGGAGTTTTTTTACTTCCTTTCGTGATTTTGCCTGGCTGTGCTCAAGTAAAATAAATATGGGTGAGACAGCAAGTGGTTAAAACTTGTATTTGATAAATCTTTTACATATTTTTTTAACTTTATACTTTTTTATGTTCCTTTATCTGCACCAAGAACGTGTTCCAGTAATGATGATTGTGCAATAAAGAGAGTTGGGCACGCTGCCTACAACTTAGTTTATCATACGTCTCTTTCTTTTCTTATGTGGTGTTTTCTTTTCTTCTTTAGATCCCATTAGTTGTCCCCACTTCTCTCTTTTATTTTCTTTCTATTTTTTTATATTTGGCAGTCTAACACAGTGATTCTCAACCAGGGTTCCTCCAGAGGTTGCTAGGGGTTCCTTCAGCATTGGGCCATTTCTGCCTCCTGGATAAGTTGCTACCGACACCATTGATCTTTTTAGCTATCTGTAAGGAAAAAAATTCTTTCCAATGACCACATGTGTAAGGGCAATTCTTCCCACTGACCATTACACTAATGTATCATGAGTTGTAGATTTCCCCGAGACTGGAGAACTATTTCAAGGGTTCCTCTGTGTTGAAAAGGTTGAGAAAGGCTGGTCTAACATATTAATTTAATTATATCCACTGTTGTATCTTTCCGTGTATTCTCTTGTTTCTATTCTATCTCTCAGTTCAAATTTCTTCACTGACCTCCTGAACATAGTGTTTTTTTTTCTTCCTTTATGGCCTTACCATAGGGCCTACTATTCTCTTCTCGTGCTTCTTCTTTTATTGCACCTCAACATCAAAGATCAAAGTGCAAATGTGTTTTACTCATAAGGGCTTACGTGTTCCTTTATGCACTTTTTATTTGGAGAGGAGAGTGCTACTTAAAGTGGATGTAAACCCACTCTCCTCCTTTCTAAACTACTGCAATATTGGTTATCTAGAAGGATATGCATGCCTCCTGCATGTATACTTATCTGTCAAATGTCTCCCCTGTGTCTGCTATGTGACCCGAAAAACTGCAGATTTTGTGGGTGGGTCTGTTTTCCAGGGCTCAGTGGGTGGAGTCGTGATGTCAGTAGACTCCCCGCCCACCTCTACACTCCCCTTATGAACATGCATTTTCTCCTGTGTATTTCTTACACTGAACTACTGTTATGATCACCAAAATCCAGTGAAAACCCAGAAAAGTCCCTACATGACTTCAGCATGCCAAATCATGCTGAGGTGTGAAACAGCCAATCCTTGCAGAGCAGCAGAAGAAAGGAGTGGGAGGGAATTAAAAAATAATGCATGTCTCTTAGGCTAGTGCATGAGATATGTAAATCACCTGTCACTCACAGCAAGGGGGAGGATTTGACAAAGTTTTTCTCTGTTTGTCAAGATTTATCTCAATGAACAATAAAAGAGGATTGCTCAGAGCTGGATTAACTCTTTGTGGCAAGACTGAACTCAAATGATAGGAAATCTTATACTCTACATTATTTCATCAAAAAAATAAAAATAAAACATTTGGGTTTACATCCACTTTAAAACTGAACTCTAAGCAGACAAGAAAACCATTAATGATTGCAATTAACCATTAATGAATTGCATACGTTTTTATAAAACTTGTAAAAACAGAAGTAGAGAAGATAATACAAGGGTATAATGTAAAACCTGCTGAGTATATGCTTAAATTCAGTGGAAACACTCTAAAATCATTAAAGTCGAACTACATTGAGCACTACAAACGGAAAATGCTATTTAATTCATTTTTAATGTTCAAAGCAAACTCACACATCCATTTATGTCTCAGTGTGCTTTTTGTTGCGGAGAAATCACTTTGAAAAACAGACCCTAGCATTTCTAGCTGTGCCCATCTTGAGTAAGGGCACATGATTTATGTAGCATTTACTTCCTGGGGTCCATCTGCCTTTAGCTCAGACAGAAAGGTGTGCTTAGCTGAGATAACCCCTCCTCCCCTCCTCGCTTCCTCCCCTCCTCCCCTCCTCGCTTCCTTCTCCTTATGACATAATTTGCCTAGGCCTGGAAACCAGAAAATAACTGAAGAAATGTAAACGAAAAGTTTAAAACAAGTAAATATGATATGCTTTCCTATCTATTTACTAACGATAGCACCACAATGATTAAAAAAATAGTCAATAATGATTGAGACGAGAAGTTCCTGCTTTAAGACCCAAAGGACCAGAATGGTAACCTGCATGGTTACAATAATATCTCTGTTTAGAACCATTCATCTATCAATATCTGGGTTTATCTGTAGGCAATTATGTTGTATCACTCTGGCTGAAAATTAGCATAGTTCGTCATTGTTAAAGTGCTTCTTTAAATATAAGAATTATTGCATGCAGGTGAAATCAACCTGCACTATATTACCAATATAAACCTTCCTTTACACGCACATGAACGCCTTCCTTTACACGCACATAATGGCATCCCAGTCTTGGTCCGTAGGGTTCAAAATTTAGTTGGCCCACCCTTTGCAGCTATAGCAGCTTCAACTCTCCTGAGAAGGCTGTCCACCAGCTTTAGAAGTGTGTCCATGAGAATGTTTGACCATTCTTTTAGAATTGCATTTATAAGGTCAGGCACTGTTGGGGACAAAAAGGCCTGGCTCGCAGGCTCCACTGTAATCCATCCCAAAGGTGTTCTATTGGGCTGAGGTCAGGATTTTGTGCAGGCCAGTCAAGTTCCTCCGCCCCAAACTTGCTCATGTGCAGCCATGTTGGAACAGAAAGGGGCCATCCTCAAACTGTTCCTTCAAAGTTGGGAGCATGAAATTTTCCAAAACGTCTTGGTATGCTGATGCCTAAAGAGTTCCCTTCACTGGAACTAAGGGGCCAAGCCCAACCCCTGAAAAATAACCCCACAGCATAATCCCCCCATCCACCAAATCATTTGGACCAGTGCACAAAGCAAGGTCCATAAAGACATGGATGAGCGAGTTTAAGCTGTTATTGCTGCAAAGGGTGGGCCAATTTAATATTGAACCCTGCGGACGAAGACCGGGATGCCATTAAAGTTCATGTGCGTGTAAAGGCAGGTGTCCCAATACTTTTGTTAATATAGTGTATGTTTGTAGGGATCACAAACCTCATAGGGTTGGGCATGAAAAGATTCTATTCTACAGTGCATACTTTGATGTCTACCTGCTAAGTGCCTTCCCATGACTTATCACATCAACATTATGTAAATATTTTACTAGCAGCCCCCATAACCCCCATAGTTTTAGGCTATGCAAAGTTCAAACTGTTAATGGGCAGGCTGAATGTACCAAGCTGATCAATCGGTCAAGTTGGGTACAACCAGCCCGCTGGATTCTCTTACGATTATCGCTAGCAGCTGTAGCAGCTTGCTCACTGTCTTCTTCCGGCGGAGACGACTTCCCTTGCACGCCACCCCGCCGAGAGAAGACAATTGCTCAGCAGGAGGAATTCCCCTTTCAGCACCGTATGTTGTGTTGATGGGGAAATCGTGCAAGTTACGGGTTGCAGGAAAGAAATGTGTATGGTCTGCCTTAGAGTCCTTGAGCAACAGGGTGCCCAAAACCTGACTCCCATTTCCTGTCTCCAATTTGTGTCTTGAATAATATACTGTATGATTTCTACAGTTTAGGTTGTCCTCAATGGATTTAGACATATGAAGCATATACATTTGCTGTACCTGGTTCAATATGCATTAATGAGAAGCAGACAACAAAATTAGTACAGTATTTTGTATTTTTTTTTTTTCTAAATGACTGCCTGCTTGTCATCTTTGCATATTAACAGTAAAAATTGACATTTCAGATACACAGAAATCTGAGACCGACTTCCTATTCTGTACACTGTATGATCTGTAGCTGCCTTGTTTGGAAATGGTGAGCTTAAAAGGGCTGTAAATAAATGGAACAGAGGGGGGTATGAGGGAACATATGTTTATCATATGAATTTATGAATATTACAATGTTGTATCAGGTGTTTTGGTCCAAATTTCATGAACACACATAGACAGCTAACCCTGTTCTGTAGCACCAGCATGGGCTCCCAAGTGCACCATACAAGACTGTTTCTCAAGTGCCCTGTCTCTCACCAACAGCAGTGAATCATAGCTCCCCACTGTTCCCCATTTGGAGAGACTTTCTCTCTTTGGAACCACATTCTCTGCAAGTGCAGTTGCTCCAGAGCTTAGTAAATTAGGTAAATCTTCACTTTGCAAAGAGTACCCAATCACATGCAAGGAAGATGTAAAAAAAATGCATGTTTGCTTGCACATGATTAGATGATGTAATTTAGCCGATATGTAATTTCTGCTCATTTACTATGCTCTGGAGCAGCAACTGCACTCGCAGAGTGCAACTGCACTTTGCAAAGTGCAGAGCCTATTTTCCTTTAGTAAATCAACCCCGCGTATAACCACAGGGGCACATAATTGCCAGTTTGTAAAAAAATAAATAAAAAAAGAGATAATACATTTACCTTTTAGACAGATTGTGAGTTAAAAAGTCAGCGCTTTATGGCTCTGGGACCGCTGCAGGTTTCTCATGTTCCCCTTCTGCCTCCACAAAAATATTCCAGTGGCACTTTAGCTGCTTGGATTACTTTTACCGGCTTCGGAATCACCTCTGAAAACACTGATATCTCGGTCATCTACCGAGATGATCCTTGATGACCGAGATAACTAATAACCAAAATATCACCTATCCCATCCTGTGACGTACTGGTATGATGCTGCATAGGACGCAGTTAAAAAAGTAGTGAAAGTACCTAAATTTACCTTCATATCTAGACTTATGCCCCGTACACACGCTCTGACTTTCCGACAGAAAATGTGCGATCGGATCGCGTTGTTGGAAAATCCGATCGTGTGTGGGCTCCATCTGACTTTTTCCATTGGAATTTCCAACACACAAAGTTTGAGAGCTGGATCTAAAATTTTCCGACAACAAAATCCGATCATTTAAATTCCGATCGTGTGTAGACAATTCTGATGGACAAAGTGCCACGCATGCTCAGAATAAATTTTGAGACAAAAGCTATTGGCTACTGGCCGGTTTTTAGTCCCGTCGTACGTGTTGTACGTCATCGCGTTCAGAACGATTGGATTTTCCACCAACTTTGTGCGACCGTGTGTATGCAAGACAAGTTTGGGCCAAAATCCGTCTGAAAAAATCTGATGGATTTTGTCGTCGGAAAGTCCAACCGTGTGTACAGGGCATAAGACTTTTCCTTTCGGCCCCACATTCGATCCCTGTCCAAATCTTGCCATCTTCATCTGTCCACCAAACCCCCTTCTTAACAGATGACACCACAAGGGTTCTAATTTACTCCATTTTATGTCTCACTTTGACTATTGCAACTCCCTCCATGTTGGCCTACCTCTACGCAGACTATAAATCCTTTCAGTCTATCATGAATGCTACTGCCAGACTCCTCCACCTTTCCAACTTCTCTGCCAACCCTCTCTGCCAATTCCTCCACTGGTCCACTGACCCAATGCATTCCATTCAAAATACTAACTATAACATACAAAACCATCCACAGTTCTGTCCCAAGCAACATCACCATCCTCATCTTAGAATTTCATCCAAACTGTCCTCTTCGCACCTCCCAAGACCACCTTCTCTCTACAACATCCCTTAATCCCCCATTACCACCTTCCATGCTAGTCTTCAGGATTTCTCTAAACCTCTCTTCCTTTGGAACTCCCTACCCCAAGCTATCTGGCTATCTCCTACTCTGTCCACCTTCAGGTGATTTTTTAAAACTCATCCCTTTAGAGCCCTTTCACACTGAGCTACTCCCAGCGTTAGCGGTAAAGTGCCGCTAGTTTTAGTGGCGTTTAACCATCGTTTTAGGGGGGCCATGCGGCCGCTAGCGGGGCATTTTTAACCCCTGCTAACGACCGAATAAAGGGTTACATGTGCCTGTGTAGTGATGCTACCGAAGTGCTTTGCAGGTGCTCTGGCACCGGTGCCCATTCATTTCAGTGGGCAGGAGCGGTGGAAGAATGCTGTATACACCACTCCTCCACCGCCCCAAAGATGCTGCTTGCAGGACTTTTTTTAACATCCTGTCAGCCCAGTGCCCTAGTGTGAAAGCACCTGAAAGGGGTCTTAGAGAAGCCTATTTCACCTCTACCTAATAACTGGAATTTGACCCGAGAGCCGCCGAGAGGACCCGAGAGCCACAGAGAGGACTCAAGAGCCGCTGAGATACACAGGACTCTGTATCTCAGCTGCGCCATTTTTAAACTTCAAGACTGCAATGACAAGGCTGCAAATGAGAAGGCTGCAATGACACTGGACAAGGCTGCAGATGGATGGGCAAGGCTGCAGATGGAGACTGATAAGGCTGCATTGATGGGCATTTAAATGTAAGTTTTTTCCTTAAACTTTCCTCCTAAAAGATTTTTTCCTTAAAATGCCCTCCTAAAATTGGGGCACGTGTTATATGCCGGAGCGTGTTATACGCCAATAAATATGGTAATGTATAGAAGGTAGGGCCCGAAAGTGACTCAAGCCCAGGGGCCCCCACCACCCTAAGTCCTGCCCTGCCCACAGTTATTACCCTTCTTATCACTTGTCCCCACCCTTATATTGTAAGCACTCAGAAACAGGGTCCACCTAACCCTCTTGTATTAAACTGTACTGAAATTGTATTGTCTCCCGTTATTTTGTAAACTAAGTTGGCACTATATACAATACATCCAAAATAATTATAATGAATTAACCCCTTGCAATCCCCTATAGCAGCTGTCAGACTTGGAATGGCAGGGACATGACTAAGAGACAAACAATGTTAAGCATGAAAATGTGTAGACAAGCAACATTCTGATAGAAGGAGAGAGAGCAGAGTGAGCTACAGGGTAACTTAATCAGCTTGTACCTATTTAAAAAGCTTCATCAATCTACTGCAATTCCTTTTCCGTCTAGTCAAAAGGCTGGGTATCTGGCAAGGACGCCACTATATTCCCTAAAATGGTTGGAAACCCTTATATATACCCAGTGAAATGACTGGCCTCAAGTGATACACAGAGCTAAAACAAATCCTATTGCGTTAAATATATATATATATATATATATATATATATATATATATATATATATATATATATATATATATCTGTTTTACGATTCTTTTCAGACTTTACTGTACATGGAAGAATCTGTTTAGGTAATTTTTCTTGGATCATGTTTTCTTGGAGTGTTTGAACAGATATCTTTCAAACAAATGCCACTGGATACAATGGTAATATGGATACCATTTGTTTTATTTTAGTTGACTGTTGGATCATTCTATTGAATTGGAGAATGTTTCTTCCATTGAAACTCAGTATTATGAAAGGAGGCACGCCCACGTGGGGATGTTAAATTTTCAAAATAAAAGGTTGGCAGGCATAAGCTGACAAGAGGACTCAATAATGACTTAACACCAAGGAAGGTCTGTACAGCCAGAAGAAGCTATACCTGAATATTCTTTTGCCTGATCTCCAGCAACTGCTTAAAAGCCTGGTTATCCTTGTTGCCTACGGAGATCATGAACCCACTCTAATATGATTCAAGTAACTTTTCATCATATATCTACTGTTTACAGACCGTAGTTTCTGATTATTTGCTAGTCATTTTGCTTGATAGAGGTATGTCTGTCAGTCTTGTATTATATTCCTATAATTGTAATAGTTTTGTATGTACGTCATTTTTGGTTTAATAAAAGCACATCAATATAATGCAGAGGTCTAAGCTTCCTTGCTTACAATACAAAGTAACCTTACTAGACTCCATAGAAAAACACTGCATAACATATACCGATTTATCTGTAACTTTCACTCCTCTACATTAGTTCAAGGTCCAGAATTTACACAGCTTGTCTGAGCTTCCACAGGCAGGGGGTGGGGATCTGCTATCACACTGTAGAGCATGGAGAGGAGAGCTGAGTGTTATTTAGGGTCTGAGTGTAGGGAATGGGCACACTCCCCTCTACATAGTCTCATAGGGAAACATGCAGAACTGAGGCTGTCAATCACCTTCTGTGTGCTGGTGGAGGTGGGGGGTGTCTCTTGAGATTATATGGTGTTTGGATTACAAGTCAGAACCAACAATTGTAGATAGCAGATGAATGAGAGAGGAGACAGAAATCACACTTGCTGCTTTGGATTGAGACTAGTACATTCTATTGAGGGATATGCTCTGTTAATTTTTCATTTCAGAGTTTTACAACCACTTTAACTGCAAGTGGTGTCATGTGGCTGTGTGTGGGGATGTGCAAATATCAAAAATAGATAAGAGAACTATAAATCCTTTAGCAGGAAAAAAATATATGTATTTCATGTACTGTGTGTTTTTAGCTGTATGCCTGGAGTTCAGTTTTAACAACTATGTTGTATTGTGCGTACTATGCAGTATACGTAATTCAACACAGATAAAGAAAAAGCTAAGGGTCAAAGAACAATGCTCCATCACACTTCCATACAGGTCACTGACTACAAACTAAAAATAAGCATTGCTTATCACTTTGGGAATCCTAATGTTGGAGAAATTCTTGCATGAAATGGCCTTTTGTTTTAGTACAAATATCTTACGTTCTTGCTGAAGTACAACATGCCTAAATGTTTAGAAATATGACATATAAATGACACATACACTGTTTCTCATAAGGAAAATGATCACACCTGATACAAATTCATTTTTGCAACAAATAGAATGTCTTTATAAAAATATTTTCTTTGATTTGCTATGCTCTAATAAGTTTGTTATGGTTATATAGCCCTGAAGCACTTTGGTTGCCTTATATAGATATCTACCCTTGGGACAAAAGTCCATATATTTCCCAAGGCAAATTTTTTTTTTCAACCATGGAATTTAGGTTAATGTATTATAAATGGCAGAAGCCTTAGATATTGGAGCATTTGGTTGTTTTTATGAAATCATACCTTATACTTTGAGTGTTCATTGTGCATTGAGTGGACTTAGTTTATTATAGGGGGGAACTGACAGATAACTGGAAAAAAATGACATAGCTGTGATTCAAGTTCTGATTAGGGGTTGTTCTGTTATAATTATTTACACTACATAAACAGTGAGATTGGGGGTAATTGTAAAGCCTAAGTTTATCTAAAATAATACCAAATAAGCACTAGGGAAACTACTTACTTTCAGTGTGCTTCTGTCCTTTAGTCAATAGTAATCTTCCTCCCCCGATGCCCCACCACCAACCTACCCTTGCCACCCTAATCTGATGATTAAAAGGTCCACCCCTCCATTCATAGATCTTGTTTCATTAAGAAGCTGTAGTATGGTTTCTAAGAATGGAGGAGCTAGGTGGAAGGGGCAGGCATAGTAGATCACTCTTACGGAATGTCTGTGACCTTTTTGCCTATTTCATTTTTTTTTTAGATAAACTTAGGCTTTAAGTAAACCTCTGCTTTGCCATTTTGGGCAAAACAACAGGTTCAATTAAAGAGTGAAAGAGTGAAGTATGGCCAAAGCTCTTTTTGGTCATACTTCTCCTATGGATCATAGGAGTGCAGTTTATTCTGTACTCCTGTGTTACTTTTTTAGCCAACGCCGGGGTAAAGCCCACTGTCAGCTAACGTCACAGAGCTGGTCCAGGCTCTGAAAAGATCCCAAACATATGGCTGGTATCTGCCCAGAAGCCTGGACCGTCACCTGGCTCACCCTCTGAGTGATCCACTGAGAGCCTGAGCCAGACCCTCCCACCCCCACCCCAGCCCAGCGCTCCAGTGAGCACTAGAGGGAAGAGCAGAGGGCTGCTGACCAACTGTCCCAACTCTCTGCTCAGAATGGAAATGGAGAACTGAATGATCAGCACATTATAACCTTTACTCTCCCGTCACTATGTTCATACAAAGTGAAATACAGTATAGAGGTAGGTATAGACTGTCTCCCCTTTTTCCCATGAGACTAGTGGTTTCTGGTTGGCAACTTTGATGCCTTGCACTGTCCAAGCTCCAAGTTGAGGCTGAGAGCTTGCATAGGTCTTTCAGATCTTCCAGAGAAGTATGTGCAGCTGAGGGGAGCAAGAGTTACCCACTTCTGGACCACTGCATGCCGATGTACGTCCCTAATTTGAGGACGGATATCGTTGTAACGTCAGCAGCTGGCTGCTTTTAAAAAAAAAAGTGTGCTTGTAGGACCACTGCGCAAATACGGTGTGACGGAAAGTATTGCAACGACCGCCATTTTATTCTCTAAGGTGTTAGAAAAAAAAATTATAATGTTTGGGGGTTCTAAGTAATTTTCTAGCAAAAATGTATGTTTTTAACTTGTAAACAACACATCTAAAAAAGAGGCCCAGTCTTAAAGTGGTTAAAGCAGTTCTATTACTATCACCTGAAAAAATAAAGAAATAATAGCAGTTTACGAAAAAAAGAAGGCTCTTAATACTTACAATGAGAAGAAAAGGCATTTTGGGACTTTAAATGAGGCAGGAACCAAAGGGGTAACTGCCTCCATTCATATCATTGATTAAAATTGAGAGCAAGTGATGGGACTTTATATGAAGCACACAGCAGCACAAAAAGAAGTCAAGTGACTGGGAAATACTGTTTATTCAGGTTGTATACAACTAAATGGGTATACAACCTCCAAAATCATTCAATCATTTACAACATAAGTTACATAGTAGTCCGCAATCATTGAAACAGTTATAGAACAAACAATGGATACACTTTTATAAACATAGGTAAATTAAAAAGAAAACTAAATATAACAAAAAAAAAATGAGAAGAGGGATGAAAAATAAATAAAATAAAAATAAAAAGAAATAAGCATAATTCATATACTGAATGATTATAGACATGAATAAAACCGTAGAGAATATAAATTGGTCCATGGTAGAATGGTAGTAAAATGTAAGGCTTGATGCGTTTTGCGGCCTTATAGCCATGGAAAATATCTAAAAACAAAAAATATTGATTCTAAATGGTCAAAAGCATAATTGATTTTTGTTAGGCAAATAAAAGAAAAAAATTGTATATAAAGGTTTGTTACCAGGTTGCATATTGAACCTACACCTACATCTGCACAGAGGCAGTGCAGCATCGAAAGTCGCCAAAAAATCGCAAGGTCTCATCTCCAGGCAATGGAGCTACTTAGGCACTTTTGCTGGGTCACCTTTATAATCATTTTCTATTCTACATTATTCACCTTTCTTTCTCATGCATTTATCTTGCATCTTAGGTTTTTTTTATCAGGCTCACTGCTTTTTCCTTTCACAGGGTTGTCCATCCCCACACGCATTGGCCCAAAAATTGTCTATGCTGGTTGCTATCACCCTTTTGGCGACCGCAGTGCCTGGAAATGAGACCTTGTAATTTTTTTGGCGACTTTTGATGCTGCACTGTTGCTGCGCAGATGCAGATGTAGATATAGAAAAATAGGATTTTCCTCCGTCTGCAGAATCGGACTGTTGCGGAGGCGGACAATAGCGGGTGTCTGCGGATGTTCATCCGCAGACACCCGCTGTCCCATAGGGATGCATGTATGTCCGTATTTCATCCGCAAACGGATGGATGAAATATGGACATATCGTCCGCATGTGTGAAAGGGGCCTAAAACATTTCTTATAGGACAAGCCAGATTCTATATGAGATACCTTAGTTGATAGAACTAATCCAAACTCTTCTGTTACATATGTTACCTGCGGTTAAAATGATTGTAAACGATCATCTTGTAAACCCATTCCGTTTAAAGTAGAAATTATTGGCAAAACATTTTTGTATAGATATAAAAAAAAAAACATACATAACATAAACATAAATAACATAAACATACATACCCTTTTTCCTTTTTTTTATAATTGATCACATTCCCTCTGTTCCCAGCTGCATAAGAGCTGGGGGAGGAGAAGCAGCAGCACACTGAGCTTCCTTGTGAATGGTGGTGCTGCAGGGGCGTGTCAGGACAAGTCTGATCATTGGAGGAATCTCACTCCAGCATAGCTAGAGAACTGACCGTGGGGCTTCCCTGCACAGTGTGGTCAGTTTTTAATAGGAAAGCAAGGGGACTAGCAGGAACAACAGGGATTTCACATAAAGGAAGCAATACAAAGAGAACAGGATATTTTCTCATACAAGTACATGATATATCAGGTGCATCTCAGGATTATAAAGTGTTGGAGTAACAAACGCTTTAACCCTGGAGGCTTTTTTATTTTTATTGTACCACTTTGAACATGTCTTTCTGTGCCTACTGTAGGAACTGGTCTGTATTTTCTTTTGGTGTTCTCTGAAATAAAGAATGAATCGTTTAAAAAAAAATGTTGATCGTTGCATTTTTACACAGTATCACTGCTATGTACTTTCTTTATTCCTTAATCCTTAACATGTTCAAAAAGAAAGTAAAAAAAAATAAAAATATAGTGATTATAGTAATACTAGCAAATGTATTTGCTTAGGGATTAGTTAAATACTTATTATAGTCAGACGAGGTCCCTAAGGAGCAGGTATTAAGATTACTGACTATTCATACAATACTTGTAATAATAGACTCAGCAGCTTAGATAGGAACTTTATTTTGCTCATAATGGGTTTTCGTACTTGCTGGTTGTACACCGGGAAACATGGAGGCCTGCCAATAGCATTATTAAAAAGTGGCCAGATGGGAGATCCAATTAAATATCCTCATTTCCATTGCAAATGCTTTGTTGTTTAATGTCTTTGTAAGGTATTCCCTCGTTATTCAGCATGTTATACTTTAACGTCGGCCAGGGACACCAGAGGTTATGTTATAATTTATCTAGTTATTTCCAGACTTTTCATTGTCACCTTTACTTAAACTTTACCACTACAATAATGTTTTACACTTAATTAACTTAAATTAAAATTGTGATTTACAATAGAACACATGTGAATTTTATATTAAACTGTCATGTATAGTTAGGTTTGTCTTCTTGTTAGGAAGTGCAAAATGTTTGCAAATACTTTTCATTATCACAATTTTAGTGTGTATGATGCACACTATGGGGTCCTGCAGCAGCATAGTCAACTTAAAAAACTAAAACCCACCACACATTTAGATACATTGGGGTTGATTTACTAAAACTGGAGAGAGCAAAATCTAGTGTAGCTCTGAGTAGAAACCAATCAGCTTCCATTTTTCTAAAATTTTCTTAACGCTTAATTTAACAAGCTGAAGTTAGAAAAAGGCTAGTCTACCTGTTTCAACAGCTGATTGTTTTATAAAACAACACTTTTTCAAGAAATGAAGACATTTTGGCTGTTATGGGTTGCTTCAATTAGCCCAATGTTCCTTACTTTTTTGTATAAGTTTATTTTGACAAAACTACCTTTCCACAATCTCTTATAAAACGCAACCAACTGTAATGTAATGTAAATCATTAGGTTGATAGAGTTTAAAGTGACCTTTTTAGTACAGGGTATAAAAAAGAAAAAAGATTATATTTACCTTGCCAGCGGCCCCAATGCTGCCGCTTGGATGTTTTCCAGCCACTGCTGGTGTTCCACACTTCTAGGTGTGTGGAATATGTGCTCCCACACCATACGATGTGGTTTCTCCCAATGTCTTATATGTCATTACAGGACATTAAAGCCAGATGGCAGAACCTCTACAAGCAGC
This sequence comes from Lithobates pipiens, assembly GCF_037356315.1. Taxonomy (NCBI): domain Eukaryota; kingdom Metazoa; phylum Chordata; class Amphibia; order Anura; family Ranidae; genus Lithobates; species Lithobates pipiens. The sequence goes on from NW_027507748.1 coordinate 177,077,815, forward strand.
AGGGGTAATAGGTATACCACCAATACAACCAGTTGCATTTCAAGACAAGGGCCACCAGAAAGATGATTATATTCCCTCTTCTTTTAGCAGGTATATTTTTTGGTGCTGAAAGAGACACTTTAATATTTAGGCTCCATGCATACTGGAGCTCAAAAAAGCTTTTTCTGGATGCCAGATTGCTGGCAGAAAACACTGGTTGAAAAATGCAAATTTAAAAGCGTTTTTTACTATATATATAATGTTTATGAGCGTTTTTTAGCATTAGCATTTATGGGCATTTTTTATAATACATATAATACACAGAGGACACTCCAAAATCCCTCAATGCATTCCCAAACTCCCACAATGCATTGAAAAAATAAAACGCTGAGCGCTAATTAAATCGTGTTTATGCGCATTTATAAGCGTTTATGCACATTTACCAGCCTTTGGTGTTTCTTGTGGTCAGAAAAACGCCACTTTGAACAAGATTTTATGGCGTTCAGAGAACAGCCCATAAACTCCACTGCTGATAAAAGATAAAAAAACTGGAGCTCATAAACGGACGTTTTTTGGAGTTTGGACATTTTTTTAACAGCCCATAAACTCCACTCTATGTTATCCTATATGTCCTTGCACACATGGACGTTTTTTTAGCTTTTTTCAGAAGTGGAGTTTATGGGCTGTTAAAAAAATGCCCAAACTACAAAAAACTTCCATTTATGAGCTCCAGTGTGCATGGAGCCTTAAAGCCCAAATTATTTTGCTAGCTTCCAAGTTGTTAGTATGTGTAAAGAAATCTCCTGTTGTCTTTCTTTAGCAGGTGTAAAGGAGTTTGTTTAGTTAGCCTGAATAGTACAGCTTCCGCTGTACTTCCATTTTTTCTAGACATAGGGCTGTAGGTTTTATTGACACCCATGCTGGTGTTTCTTTGTTCCCCTTTGTTAGCCATTCTTAGCCCTTGTACACACGGTCGAAGATTCAGACGGAATGTGTCCGATCGGACCGTTTTGTCGGATATTCCGACTGTGTGTGGTCTACATCGGACTGTTTCCGTCGGAGTATCCGACGGACCAAGTTTTCCAATAGACATGTGCAAAAGGAAAAAATTTGTTTAGTTTCGTTTCGTTTTAATTAGTTAATTAATGAATTTCGTTTAGTTATATTAGTTAAATTAAGAAATCAACCAGCGCTAAATACAATAATAAAAGTAAAGAAATAAATAAAATAGTGAAAAACAATGCAGCTAGAATACTATAGGTCAAATTACCAAATCCCACATTACAAAATCAAAAAGTGACAGTACAGCGCAAATAAATAATAAATAATCAATACAAAGTCCATATAGTGAAAAATGATATATGCAGTAATCAAGAAGAATCTGCTTGTGCAGTGTGTCTTCAATCAATATATCAAGTGACGATGTGATCCCTTCACCATTGAACAAGTTGGACTCTCACCTCAACTAGTGGTCCATAATTTAATAGACTAAAATAGAAAGAATATACAACCATCTTCTGAAATTCGAATTTGAATAGAATAAATTAGAATTTCGAATAGTATGAATTCAAATTTTTAAATTAATTAATTTTAAATTTGGATAGAAAAGATTATAATAAAATAGAAAATAGACTAGAAAAATGATAGAACAGAACAGAATAGAATATATTATACTTTATTCTGTTCGAAATCATTATATACTAAATTTGAATTTCGGAAGATGGTTTTATATATATACATATATATATTTCTTTCCGACATTCGAATTTCGTATAGAATGAATTCGAATTTGAATTAGAAAGATTAGAATAGAAATAGAGAATAGACTAGAACAATAGAACAAAATAGAATATAGATACTATCTATTTCATTTTACATTTTTTTGCAGATTACCATTTGTTTTAACAAGATCTCCTGCAGACTATTAGCATCTATTTCATTTTTTGCAGATCTCCTGCAGACTATTAGTATCTATTTTGTTTTCTCACCAGATCTCCTGTAGACTATTAGCATCTATTTCTTGTTTTAGCAGATCTCCTGTAGACTATTAACCCCCCTGACGGTATTCCCGAGTCTGACTCGGGGTGGATTTTTTATACCAAAAGCGGTATCCCCGAGTCAGACTCGGGACAGCGTCGCTGGATCCAGGAGGAGGTTTCCTTACCTTCTCCTTCGAATCCAGCGATGTCTCCCCGCTGTACGAGCGAGCCGTGCCTCGCTCGATCTATCACATCGGCGATCTCCGTGCCCTGCGAGCGTTGCAACGCACGGGCACGGAGATCGGCGCCAAATTCAAAAAGTGAAATAAACAGTATACATACAGTATAATGTAATCTTACAGATTACATTGCTGTATGTAAATATTTCACATCCCCTTTGTCCCTAGTGGTCTGCCCAGTGTCCTGCATGCAGTTTTATATTGTAAAAACTGTTCTTTATGCCTGGAAACTGGAGATTGTCCATAGCAACCAAAACTGTCACTGTACATCAAAAATGATTTTAGACCAGCTAGAAAACAGCGATAATAAATTAGAATGACTCGCAGAATTGAGTGATAGCGATTTGTGGGGAGATCCGTCATCAAATAGTGAAAAGTAATGACAGTGACAATTCTGCAACTCAGCAAATTTCAGTGTTTTTGATTAGATTACATTATTGAATAATTTTTATTATTGTTATATTATTATTTGGTACAATTATTTATAATTATTTATTATATTATAATTTATGATTTAATTTTTCAAACTTTATCATACCTGGGATGTCTGCTAGACTCTGGTTTGGACAGATTTAAGAGAGTTATTCCTAAGAATTGCAGGACTACAATATAAAACGCCAAATTTTCATGCAAAATAATGGTACCGCTTTTAGCACCTAAAATCCGAAATAATGGTACCGCCAGGGAGGTTAACAGCCATTTCACTTCTTTTTTTTTTTGCAGATCTCCTGCAGACTGTTATAATCAATTTCATTTTTCTTTTTTGCAGATTACTATTTATTTCCATCAGATCTCCTGCAGTATATTAACATCTATTTCATTTTTTGCAGATCTCCTGCAGACTATTAGCATCTATTTCATTTTTATTTTTTTGCATTAGAACAGCCATTTCCTTTAGTTCAGCAGATCTCCTGCAGACTATTAGCATCTATTTCATTTTTTTTGCAGATTACTAGTTATTTCCATCAGATCTCCTGCAGACTATTAGTATCTATTTAATTTTCTCATCAGATCTGCAGACTATAAGCATCTATTTATTTTTTGCTGGTCTCCTGCCGACTATTAGCAGCCATTTCCCTGTGTATAGAGATATAAGCGGTGATGTCTTTCTTGTTGTCTCTTCCTCATACCGTTCCTCCATTCATAAATGAAATAGATGCTAATAGTCTGCAGGAGATCTGCTGAAATAAAGGAAATGGCTGCCCTAATGCAAAATAAGAAAAGAAAATGAAATAGATGCTAATAGTCTGCAGGAGATCTGCAAAAAAGTGAAATAGATGTTAATATACTGCAGGAGATCTGATGGAAATAAATAGTAATCTGCAAAAAAAAATTAAATTGATTTTAACAGTCTGCAGGAGATCTGCAAAAAAAAAAGTGAAATGGCTGTTAATAGTCTACAGGAGATCTGCTAAATTGGCTCCCACTGCTGTTAATCACAGCTAGTGAGCCAAAGAGAAGAGAGCAGGGGGCGGGACTGAGCCAAGCCTCTATGTGTCTAATGGACATATAGAGTGAGGCTCGGGAGGGAGCATGCACCAGTGCCCCCATAGCAAGCAGCTTGCTATGGGGGCACTGGTCAAGGGGGAGGAGCCAGGAGCACTGGCGGAGCTCGTGAGAAGAAGAGGATCAGGTCTGCTCTGTGCAAAACCACAGAGCAGGTAAGTATGACAGGTTATTTTTTCTTTTAATAAAAATAAACATATCATCTCACTTTATACATATTTCTTCCTCCTCCATGTTAAGCTGTGGGGTTGATTTACTAAAGGCAAATGGATTGTGCACTTGCAAGTGCAGTTGTTACAGAGCTTAGTAAATGAGCAGAATCTCTGCTGACTTCCATCATCCAATCATGTGCAAGCAAAAAGGCTGTTTTTTTATTTTATTATTTCCTTTGCAAGTGATTGGGTATTCTTTGCATAGTGAAACTTTACCTCATTTACTAAGTTCTGGAGCAACTGCACTTGCAGAGTCTATTTGTCATTAGTAAATCAACCCCAATGTGTCCATGCAGACTATAAGCATTTACAGAAGTTTAGAGGCTGAACAAAAAAAATCACTTGTGCGTTTAGGAGAAGTGTTTTTGAGCATATAAAACGCCTGCTGCACCTAAACGCATGCCTATATGTCTCAATGTGCGTTAACGCTGGGCGCTTTTAGCGCTTGAGCGTTTTTTTCAATTCAGTTGCCAGAATAAATTCATTTTCTAACCAATGAAATTTGTAAATGCCCCAGTGCTCGGCGCGCCTAAGAGTGATTGAAAAAACGCAGCTTAGGAGAGTTTTTGCAGCTGCTCCTGAGAGGAGAAAAGCTTTTAGAAGAGCCCCAGTATGCATAAGGCCTGAAGGTGGATGAGTGCCTACTCATTTCTCTTTAGAAAAAATAAGCTTTTTTTTTTGGAGCCTAAAATTACACTTGATGGCTAAAGATAAGAATTTATAATATTAATATGCAATATTTCATCTTTACCTGACTCAAAAATATATTCCTATTTAATAAAGTCCTGGTCATAGTAAATACTTAAAATATATGCAAAATCACTATACATTGTATTTAATGCAAAAGACAGAAGTGATGTAGGAACAGATAATAAAAACACTGGTTATGAATATAACCTTTTTTTTTTATAATTTAAGAGCTTAAATTAGCCCAAATTTGGATCCTAATTGAAATTAAAATAATATATATATTTTGGATTGTTAAATTCACATCATAACATGACAATGCCTACAAGAAATTTCTTATTCTTTTGTATCTTTCCCAAATAATAGTCAACACCTGGAAAATAAAAATGCTATCCATTTATAGATAGAATCGCTGAGGAAATATATTTTAGTTTGCAACTTTAAATGGTGGTTCCAGTTTGTCCAGATGATCTTCAAAGGCCCTTTCTCATCACTTGTAGTATTTCTCAAATACCCAGCAAAGTTCAAATTAAGTTGACATTTAGATTTAATAGTGAAATTCCCTCAGAAGAACAGGGAAATACCAACTGCCAATCAGTAAAATGCATTCCTGTTTGTTAAAATTGCAATAAAGAATATTTATCTCAAGGAGAGATAACTCGAAAGGAGAGATACGGTATCTCAAAAAAAGTGTTTTTTTGTACAACCACAGAATAATTTTTTTAATGTATGAGTGATATTGCTGAGTACAGTACTTCAAACACATCACATTCTTCTATTTTATGAAAATGTGCAGCTGTACAGTATAAGCTTTAAACTATATTCTGCTCACATACGTGGTTATTGAAGTTTATCATCAGGCAAATATAAAAACACAAATAATTGTAGTTAGGTATTTGTTTAAAGTCCAACTCTGGGATAACTGTAACATTTTCAGCTTTAATACTACATAACTACATAAATTACTAGCTGCATAATTGGGGGGAAAAAAACTCTATACTATGTACCTATGATGAAAAGATTATTTTTTTTTATAGTAAAATCAAAAATGATTTATTTTATTTACAGGAAAGTTAAGCTTGGAAAAACACTACCCAAAGTTCTCACACGCTGGTATTTGGTTCCTGAGAGAATCGCCAAATTCTCATCAGACAACACTGGCCTCTGCTTTCGTGGCTGTCCAGAAAAAGGTACCTATATACATACCTGGTGGCATTGCTCAATTGTACAATCATTTTGGAAAAAGATCTTTCTGATAATTACAAAATTTTTTGATCGTCCAATTTTTCCAGACCCAATTATAGCTCTCCTTAATTTAAAACCAGCCTTTCTGAATCAGAAACAATTCAAATTAGTTCTTACACTCCTGATAGCCGCAAAGCAGACTATAGCCAATGCGTGGAAAACAGATGTGGTGAATATTGCAGAAACCAAACGTAGAATGAATCAATCTTTCATCCATGCTAAAATGGACGCTATAGATAAAAACCAGATGACAAAGTTTGATATCATATGGAAACCCTGGATTAAATATTATACGTCAGATAATATTGACAACCGAGTTTTATTGTTATGGTGATTAAGATTTTTTATAGAATTACAACATTAGATGATATATAAAACCTCCTACGGAGAATTATTCCCTCCCCTTCCCCTCCTATATACCTTTTATGTTCTTCCCTTACTATATAATACTTACTATAAACATACTTTAGAAGTTATGGTCAAAACTTTAAAATCATATATTTTCTTTTAGACATATTTATATTTTCTTGGGATTAAAATGTTTAAAACTCAGCTATAAGAATGTTTTCAAATTCTAAAATATATAAGGCCATTTATTGTCATTCCCACGAGAATATCTTGAAATTCTTCTTTGCTTTGTATCATCCGTACTTCAATATGTCTACTTTTTATTTCTGGTATCACATAATTTGTCTTATATTCTGTACATGTAATTTATTTTAACATAAAATAAAAATTTTTGAACGAGAAAAAACACTACCCACTTTTGATCTTATGGGCATACTTTAAATGTACCAAGGTTAAATATCTTAAAGTAGAACTTTGGCTTCACAATTAAAATATGCACTGCTTGACTAAATTGTAAGTGCATACGTATACAGTTTTCTCATAGTCCTTTTGCAAAGTCTTGCAAATACCCATAGATCTTGTCAGTTAAGTTCACCCTATGTAGTTTTCTGTAATGGGGGGACAACACTGCTGCTCTGCTACTGAATTCAAAGCAGTGTCATCCTTCACATAGGCTGTTGATACTTGCTCTATTGGGGGATAAGAAGATGTGTTAAGGGAAAGGTGTGGTTATCAGCATTGTCACGAGCATAAGGCAGGTTAGGCAGCTGCCTTAGGGCGCCAGGATGGAGGGGACATTAAAATGCACCTTCCCATCTGCAGACAAACTTCCTTTCACCAGCCCTGACAGCCAGCAATGACAGGGGAGGTGAGAAGTGTTAGCCATTCCTGGACCTCCAAGGATGATGCTTGAACCAGCCCATGCCGCAAATAGGCGTGTCAGAGCATTTACCGGTAGGCGTGGTCAGCAGTGGTAAAAAGAAAGCTCACTTGTTTGTTAAAAGACCAATGATCTTCAGGCTGCCAGGTTGACTGGCAGGAAAAGCCACGCCCCCCATGTGTTGTGGCTTCTCCCAGCAGTGCAGAAGCTACTTAGGGTGCCATGGTGACAGCGGTCCCAGGATCAGGGCGAGTCTGATGACAGGGATGATCTGTCTGACCGAATGCAGATCAGAGGCAAAACGTAGGTGAAATGGACCTGACAATTCACTCCCAGGCATCTCAGTCCAATGTCAATGCTGCACTTGCACAAAGCCCGTCAACACAAATCCCAAAAAGCCACAAAAGTTCTTGATCATAAAAACAAGTTTAAAGCTTTTGGGATAACAAAGGGAACAGATTGTGTGCGTGTCACAGATTGATCTATTCATGATTACAGCCATACAATCTTAGCAGGACAGACAAAAAAGGTTCCATTTCATGGGGTGGACAGGGATCTATGAAATGCATTACTTTTGTTACTGATATGTCATCTACTCAGTATTTCCCCCAAGCCTTTTTTGTAATAAAACAAAACATGTAAGTCTAGGAAAGATTTTAGCAAATAAGGGGTTGGAGGAATGTATTGTTGAGGATCCTCTACAAAAAAAATACACCCATCCCTCTCTATCACCCCCTTCTCTCTCTCATCCTCTCTCTAACCACCCTCTCTATTTCTCACCCCACCCTCTCTCACTCCCTTCTCACTCTCTCATCCCCTTTTCGCTCACCCCTCTCCCCTGACCCGCCCTCTCTCACCCCCTCTCTCTCAGTACCCCTCTCCCCCTCTCTCTCTTTCTAAATCCCCCTCACCCCCCTCTCCCTCTCACTCCCCCCTCACCACCTCTCTCTCTCACTCCCCCTCACCCCTTCTCTCTCTTACTCCCCCTGACCCCCTCTCTCTCACTCCCACTCACTCCCCCTCACCCTTATCTCTCTCCCCTGCTCTTTCCCCCCACCCCGCTCTCTCTCGCCCCCGGCTCTCTCTTTCACCCCCTCTGCACCCATGCAAGTCAGAATCCTACACAATAGGAAGTTTAACAAAAAAAGTAAAAAGGAAGTGGGGACAGGGATCCAGCTGTAGGGATCAGCTGAGAGACCTTGCACTGATGCCTGACCACAGACTTTTATAAGAAGTGGGGACAGTTTGCAGAAGTCTAAGGACATATCCAGGCGCTTAAGGCTGCTAGGGCAGCCACCTTAGGACTCTGAAAGAAACAGGGGGGGCGCCTTTCTAAGTGTAGTATTAAAACAGTATAAGTTATATAAGTTATTACACAAGATTAAAAACTATTACAAGATATAGGAGTCATGCTCATATTAAGTTTGTAGTCCTGGCAGTTCTACTGCGTCCCACAGGCTCCTCGCAGAATCCGGGTAGCTGGGAAAGGTTCTGGTGTTATGTTGTGTGATGCTGTGTTGATTTGCTGTACATTCAGGAAACCAGGAAGTAGTCAGCTCCATGCTGTCCAGCTTGAACTGGAAGAGGAAATGTTGTCACCAGCAGGGGGCGGGAGGGATGAGTCAGGTTTGTCTCTGTGGAATGAAAGGCTGCGTGCTCGGAGCTCACAGCTCCTTCTACTGGCCTGTTCTCTGGAGGGGAGCATCATTAAATACACCCTCCTAGGCATGACGTCTGCAACCGTAGAACTACAGTGGTCAGCGGACCAAAGGCAATGGGATCAAGGAATTTCGGAAAAATAGTAGAATATAAATAGTTGGTCTTACAAAGTTTGAAAGCTGATGCAAAACAGATATTGACATTTTGAGATAAAAAAAGCAAAAACCAAACTAAGGCTCGAGTTCTACTAGTGCAACCTATCATACAACTTGGGACTGCAAAGTCGCACGACAAGTCGTTCTCCATGACTTCCAACGAGCACCGTTCACATTATTATTATTATACAGGATTTATATAGTGCCAACAGTTTGCGCAGCGCTTTACAATATGAGGGGGGACAGTACACTTACAATACAAATCAATGCAGGAGGAATTAGAGGGCCATGCTCGTTAGAGCTTACAATCTAGAAGGGAGGGTAATCTAGAAGGAAGGGACAGCTGTGCGACTTTAAGTTGCAGCAACCTCAAGGCAGTCCCTGCACTACTCTGGTCCCGCTTTGATGCAACTCGAGGTCCAAAGACCCCAAGAACAATTTACCTTCACTTGACCTTAGTACTCTGGGATGGGGGGGGCGCCAAAATGCACCTTCGCCTGAGTAGTCAGAAATCCTTGCACCACCCCTGATTGTGACTTCTGAGCCATAAACCACAAGACCTTAAGAAAAACGTTGCCCTTATAAAAATTATAACAAAGGCACTTTTAGAAATGTAATGTAATAGCAATCTACAAATGTATACTTATAGATAATTGTAGGCTTTTTCATTTTTGTGTCCCTTATATTTCTTTACTTCCCCATTCTTCTCATGGAGGCCGTTTTCACTAACGGCAGATTAATCCATGTCTATTTACTGGAACTCTGCCTAAAAAGTGTAAGAAATGCCAAATAAAAGATATATGACCTCTTTCTGCTTTTGCTGCTATTACTACAATGTTAACAGGTCATGAACTAACCGTGTAGTTTAACTGTAGCAGAGAAAAGTCAGGTCACCAACCTGGCCATGCTATCAGTTAGGGCTATGTAAATCTCAGGACTAACTGGACAGAAATACAAATCCTATGGTGGGCAAACAGCATATATGTGTATCTCTTAGTTCAGCTTTGATGTTAAGCTGCATTTCAGATGCTTAGAAAATGCTCACGGTACTCTACACCTACAAGTAAGTAGACTGTCAGTAGACAGCTATTGAGTGTGCATTAAAATCATTGATTGTATTGCACTTAACTAAGGGATTCTTTTACTTGATACTAATATGCTAACTCAAGTATCAGGCAGTGTTAATTTCGTTGACAAAAATAGGACTAAAATTAAAACAATTCAGATGACTAAAATACGACTAATGGTATTTTAGTCAAAAGACTATGATTAAAACTATATAGAAATTTGACGTCACAATTAACACTGGTTATATATCACAGCAGCTAAATCTGTGTCTCTAGTGCATGTTCAAACCTTAATACCATAACTAATAACATGTTATTAGATTTTTACTCCAGGAGTATATGGAGTATGAGTTTGGAAATTCTAGAGAAATAAATGCTTAACCACATTCCGCCCGTGCTATAGCCGAATGACAGCTACAGTGTGGGCCTTACTTGCTGGGAGGCTGTCATATGACGTCCTCCTGTGCATAAGCTGCCTGCGTGCCCCCTGTGGGGTGAGTGCGGCATGCTCTGTGATCACTGAGTCAGCCCCTTACCATGTGATCATCTGTCAGCCAATGACAGCTGATCAATTAATGTAAACAGAAGATCGGTAATCAGGTTTTTTTTCCCCCCTCACGCTGTCAGTGTGAAGGAAAAAAAGCTGATCACTGGCTTCTGTCAGAGGGACATTGGTCCCTCTCATAGAGAGCCAAGGTTGCCTCATCTGTGCCCACCAGTGCCACCTGCCAGTGCCACCTAACTTTGCCCAACAGTACTGCCAATTAATGTCCACCAGTGCTGCCAATCAATGTCCATCAGTGCTTCATCATCAGTGCCACCAATCAGTGCTGCCTATCAGTGTCACCTACCAGTGTCCATCAGTGCCACCCATCAGTGATCATTAGTGCCATCTATCAGTGCCACCTATGAGTGCACTTCAGTGCCACCTATGAGTGCCAACCATCAGTGCCACCTCCCAGTGCCCATCAGTGCCACCTCCCAGTGCCCACCAGTGCCGCCTGCCAGTGCCACCTAACTTTGCCCAACAGTACTGCCAATCAATGTCCACCAGTGCTGCCAATCAATGTCCATCAGTGCCTCATCATCAGTGCCACCAATCAGTGCTGCCTATCAGTGTCACCTACCAGTGTCCATCAGTGCCACCCATCAGTGATCATTAGTGCTATCTATCAGTGCCACCTATGAGTGCCCTTCAGTGCCACCTATGAGTGCCAACCATCAGTGCCCATCAGTGCAGCCTATCAGTGCCCATCAGTGCAGTCTGTCAGTGCCTACCAGTGCAGCCTCATCAGCGCACATTAATGAAGAAGGAGAAAAATTACCTGTTTTCAACATTTTATAACAAACTATGAAACTGTGTTTTTCTCTCCAAAATTTTCGGTCCTATTTCTTTCTTTTTTTTAGCATAAAATACAAAAAACAGTATTGATTAAATACCACCAAAAGAAAGCTCTATTTGTGTAAAAAATGTATAAAAATGTAATTTGGGTACAGTATTGCATGACCACGCAACTGTCATTCAAAGCGTGAGAGCGCTGAAAGCTGACAATTGCTCTGGGCAAGAAGGGGGTTTAAGTGCCCAGTAAGCAAGTGGTTAAATAGTGCATTACAATTTAACTAAACCCATTAAATTTTACTAGACTAAAATATGACTAAAACTAAAACAATTCAGATGACTAAAATATGTCTAAAACTAAAATGCCATTTTAGTCAAAAAAATATGATTAAAACGAAAACGAAATTTGACATCAAAATTAACACTGGAGTCAGGGTGTGTTATCAGCATGAAGTGAGGCCACTGTCATACCAATTAACTAATCAGGAAAACAAATACAGCAAACAACTTTGCAGTATGCCTTGTCATCTCCTTTTCATCATAATTCTAAGTTGAATCCTTAAACGTTTTTCCTTTCACGTGGCAGAGGCAAGGGAAAACCAACAAATGAATTTCCTTCCATAAAGGGTTTTAGTGTTTTTGTTATTATAGTGTGGTTGTGGCTGTTTTAGATACAATTAATGCTGAGCAAAAATATTTGTAAAGACATTACAGCATTGCTGTAGTTCTACCATTTAACCAAATACAACAGCTGGTATCTGATATTGTTGCTGGGTTTTTTCTCCACATATTTACAGTATCTCACAAAATTGAGTACAACCCTCACATTTTTGTATATATTTTATTATATCTTTTCATGTGACAACACTGAAGAAACGACACTTTACTACAATCTAAAGTAGTGAGTGTACAGCTTGTAACAGTGTAACTTTGCTGTCCCCTCAAAATAACTCAACTCTAAACCGCTGACAACAAAAGCGAATACTTTTCTAAGTGAAAATGTCCAAATGTAATTATTTTATTTTTGTTGATTACTTTAAGTCTGTTTTTTAAGCCATTTTCCCTCTCCGGTGTCATGTGACTCATTAATGTTACAAGGTCTCCGGTGTGAATGGGGAGCAGGTGTGTTAAATTTGGTGTTTTCCCTCTAACTCTCTCATACTGTTCAAGTTAAAGTTCAACATGGCCCCTCATGGCAAAGAACTCTCTGAGGATCTGAAAAAAAAGAATGGTTGTTCTAAATAAAGATAGCCTAGGCTAAAAGAAGATTGCCAAGACCCTGAAACTGAGCTGTAGCATGGTGGCCAAGACCATACAGCATTTTACAGGACAGGTTCCACGCAGAACAGGCCTCGCAATGGTCGACCAAAGAACTTGAGTGCACATGCTCAGCGTCATATCCAACGGTTGTCTTTGGGAAATAGACATATGAGTCCTGCCAGCATTGCTGCAGAGGTTGAAGGGGTGGAGGGGGGGGGGGGGGGGGGTCAGCCTGTCAGTGCACAGACCATATGTCACACGCTGCATCAAATTGGTCTGCATGGCCGTCATCCCAGAAGGAAGCCTCTTCTAAAGATGATGCACAAGAAAGCCTGCAAACAATTTGCTGAAGACAAGCTTACTGGAACCAGGTCCAGTGGTCTGATGAGACCAAGATAAACTTATTTGGTTCAGATGGTGTCAAGCATGTGTGGCGGCAACCAAGTGAAGAGTACAAAGATAAGTGTGTCTTGCCTACAGTCAAGCATGAGGGTGGGAGTGTCATAGTCTGGGGCTGCATGAGTGCTGCCGGCACTGGGGAGCTACAGTTTTTTGAGTGAACCATTAATGCCAACATGTACTGTGACATACTGAAGCAGAGCATGATCCTTTCCCTTCGGAGTCTGGGCCACAGGGCAGTATTCCAACATGATAACGACCCCAAACACACCTACAAGACGACCACTGCCTTACTAAAGAAGCTGAGGGTAAAGGTGATGGACTAGCCAAGCATGTCTCCAGATCTAAACCCTATTGAGCATCTGTGAGGCATCCTCAAATGAAAGGTGGAGGAGAGCAAGGTCTCTAACATCCACCAGATCCGTGATGTTGTCATGAAGGAGTGGCAACCTGTGAAGCTTTGGTAAAATCCATGCCCAAGAGGGTTAAGGCAGTGCTGGAAAATAACGGTGACCACACAAGATATTTTCACTTTGTGCTCAATTTGGACATTTTCACCGGGGTGTACTCACTTTTGTTGCCAGTGGTTCAGACATTAATAGATGTATGTTGAGTTATTTTGAGAGGACAGAAAATTTACACTGTTATACAAGAAAAACTTTTAGAAGATCCCCAGTATGCATAAGGTCTGAAGGTGTATGAGTGACTGCTCTAATTCATTTCAGGGGTTTGAGGTACTTCTCTTTAGAAAAAATAAGCTTTTTTTTGTATAACAGAAGGTAGTTAAGATACATGAAATGGAGCCTAACGTTACACTTTATGGCTAAATATAACAATTTATAATATTCATATACAATATTTAATCTTTACCTGACTCAGAAATATATTCCTATTTAATAAAGTCCTGGTCATAGTAAATACTTAAAATCTATACAAAATCACTATAGATTCCATTTAATGCAAAAGACAGAAGTGATGAAGGAACAGATAATAAAACACTGGTTATGAATATAACCTTTTTTTAAATTTAAGAGCTTAAATTAGCCGAAATGTGGATCATAATTGAAATTAAAATAATATATATATTTTGGATTGTTAAATTCACATCATAACATGACAATGCCTACAAGAAATTGCTTATTCTTTTTTATCTTTCCCAAATAATAGTCCACACCTGGAAAATAAAAATGCTATCCATTTATATATAGAATCGCTGAGGAAATATATTTTAGTTTGCAACTTTAAATGGTGGTTCCAGTTTTGTCCAGATGATCTTCAAAGGCCCTTTCTCATCACTTGTAGTATTTCTCAAATACCCAGCAAAAGTTCAAATTAAGTTGACATTTAGATTTAATAGTGAAATTCCCTCAGAAGAACAGGGAAATACCAACTGCCAATCAGTAAAATGCATTCCTTTTTGTTCAAATTGTAATAAAGAATATTTATCTCAAGGAGAGATTATGTTTTTTGTACAACCACAGAATTATTTTTTAAATGTATGAGTGATATTGCTGAGTACAGTACTTCAAACACATCACATTCTTCTATTTTATGAACATGTGCAGCTGTACAGTATAAGCTTTAAACTAAATTCAATAATTCTCATTTATTGAAATTTATCATCAGGCAAATATAAAAACACAAATAAATGTAGTTAGGTATTTGTTTAAGGTCCAACTTTGGGATAACTGACACATTTTCAGCTTTAATAGCTATGGTTATACAAAAATCCATGACGTAATAATTACTAGCTGCATAATTGGGAAAAAAAAACTTTATACTATGTAACTATAATGATAGTTTTTATAGTAAAATCAAAAATTATTTATTTTATTTACAGGAAAGTTAAGCTTGAATAAACACTACCCGCTCTTGATCTTATGGGCATACTTTAAATGTTAAATATCTTAAAGTAGAACTTTGACTTTGCAATAAAAAATATGCACCTCTAGATATAATTGTAAGTGCATACGTATACAGTTTTCTCATAGTCCTTTTGCAAAGTCTTGAAAATACCCGTAGATCTTGTCAGTTAAGTTCACCCTATGTAGTTTTCTGTGATAGGGGGACAACACTGCTGCTCTGCTACTGAAGTGTCATGCTTCACATAGGCTGTGGATACTTGCTCTATAGGAGGATAAGAAGATGTGTTATGGGAAAGGTGTGGTTACCAGCATTGTCGCCAGCATAAGGGAGTTTAGGCAGCTGCCTTAGGGCACCAGGATGAAGGGGGCGGTAAAATGCACCTTCCCATCTGCAGACAAACTTCCTTGCACTGGCCCTCACAGCCAGCAATGACAGGGGGGGTGAGCAGGGTTAGCCAATCCTGTGTACAGGACCTCTATGGATGATGCTTGAACCAGCGCACATCGCAAATAGGCGTGTTAGAGTGCTGGCGGGTAGGCGTGGCCAGCGGTGGGGAAGCCAGCTCACTGGTTGGTTCAAAGACCAATGATATGCGGGCTGCCAGGTTGACTGGCAGGGAAAGCCACGCCCCCCATGTGTTGTAGTTTCTCCCAGCAGTGCAGAAATTACTTAGGGTGCCATGGTGACAGCGGTCCCTGGATCAGGGTGAGTCTGATGACAGGGATGATCTGTCTGACCGAATGCAGATCAGAGGCAAACCGTAGGTGAAATGGACCTAACAATTCACTCCCAAGCATCTCAGTCCAATGTCAATGCTGCCCTTGCACAAAGCCCGTCAACACAAATCCCAAAAAGCCACAAAAGCTCTTGATCATAAAAACAAGTTGAAAGCTTTTGGGATAACAAAGGGAACAGATTGTGTGCGTGTCACAGATTTATCTATTCATGATTGCAGCCATACAATCTTAGCAGGACAGACAAAAAAGGTTTCATTTCATAGGGTGGACAGGGATCTATGAAATGTATTACTTTTGTTGCTGATATGTCATCTACTCAGTATTTCCCCCAAGCCTTTTTTGTAATAAACAAAACATCTAAGTCTAGGAAAGATTTTAGCAAATAGGGGGTTGGAGGAATGTATTGAGAATCCTCTACAAAAAAATACACCCCTCCCTCTCTTTGTCACCCCCTTCTCTTTCTCCCCCTTCCCTCTCTTTTTCACCCCCTTCTCTTTCTCCCCCCTCCCTCTCTCTGTCACACCTTCTCTTTATCACCCCTTCCCTCTCTCTTTCACCCCCTTCTCTTTATCACCCCTCCCTCTCTCTGTCACCCCTTCTCTTTATCACCCCCTCCCTCTCTCTTTCACCCCCTTCTCTTTATCACCTCTCCCTCTCTCTGTCACCCCTTCTCTTTATCACCCCCTCCCTCTCTTTTTCACCCCCTTCTCTTTATCACCCCTCCCTCTCTCTGTCACGCCTTCTCTTTATCACCCCCTCCCTCTCTCTTTCACCCCTTCTCGTTATCACCCCTCCCTCTCTCTGTCACCCCTTCTTTTTATCACCCCCTCCCTCTCTCTTTCACCCCCTTCTCTTTATCACCCCTCCCTCTCTCTGTCACCCCTTCTCTTTCTCATCCCTCCTCTCTCTGTCACCCCCTTCTCTTTCTCACCTCTCCCTCTCTCACTCCCTACTCACTCTCTCTCATCCCCTTTTTGCTCACCTCCTCTCCTCTTACCCACCCTCTCTCACCCCCACTCTCTCTCTCTCACCCCCCTCTCTCTGACCCCCTCCCCTCTCTCTTTCTCCCCTCTCTCACTTCTCTCTCTCTCTGTCAACCCTCTCTCCCTTTCCCTCCCTCCTTCTCTCTCTCTCAACCCCTCTGCACCCATGCGAGCCAGAATCCTACACAATAGGACGTTTAACAAAATAAGTCAAAAGGAAGAGGAACATTTTTTTTGCAGGAGGGATCCAGCTGTAGGGATCAGCTGAGAGACCTTGCACTGACGCCTGACCACAGACTTTTATAAGAAATGGGGACAGTTTGCAGAAGTCTGGGACATATCCAGGTGCTTAAGGCTGCTAGGGCAGCCACCTTAGGACTCTGAAAGAAACAGGGGGGGGGGGGTGCCTTTCTAAGTGTAGTATTAAAACAGTATCATTTATTGCACAAGATCAAAAACACTTACAAGATATAGGAGTCATGCTTAAGTTTGTAGTCCTGGCAGTTCTACTGCATCCCACAGGCTCCTTACACAATCCGGGTAGCTGGGAAAGGTTCTGGTGTGATGATTTGCTGAATAGCTGTACATTCAGGAAAACCAGGAAGTAGTCAGCTCCATGCTGTCCATCTTAAACCGGAAAAGGAAATGATGTCACCAGCAGGGGGCGAGAAGAAGGGGTCAGGACGGTCTCTGTTTAATGAAAGGCTATACACTCTGAGCTCACAGCATCATTAAATAGACCCTCCTGGGCATGACGTTTGCAGCTGTAGAACTACAACGGTCAGCGGGCCAAAGGCAATGGGATGAAGGAATTTCGGAAAAATTGTAGATTATAAATAGTTGGGCTTACAAAGGTTGAAAGCTGATGCAAAGCAGAGCAAATACTGAGCAAAAAAGGGCAAAAATCAAACTAAGGCTCGGCTTCAACTAGTGCGACCTATCATGCGACTTGGGACTGCAAAGTCACACAACAAGACGTTCCTCATGACTTCCAATGAGCACCGTTCACATCTGTGCAGCGTCAAGTTGCATCGGCTTCAAAGCAGTCCCTGCACTACCCTGGTCCCACATTGATGTGACTCAAGGTCCATAGACCCCAAGAACAATTTACCTTCACTTGAACTCTGGGATGGGGGGGGGTGCCAAAATGCACCTACGCCTGAGTAGTTGGAAATCCTTGCACTGCCCCTGATTGTGACTTCTGAGCCATAAGCCTGCACAACCTAGCCCTGTCCACTTTCTGGATTTGCAGAATTGATTGTGCTGCTGAAACCATCTCTCTTATGGTTGCTTTGTCTGGAAGGGGAGGCACAAAAGCACAAAAAAGAGGATTTGGCCAACTCAAGGAAGATTTTTTTTTTTCATTTATAGGGCTCTTGCATCACATAATTGGATTCAAGACCTGTTTAGACTGCCACAATGGAGCCCTTTAAGAAAAACATTGCCCTTATCAAAAAAATTACAACAAAGGTACTTTTAGAAATGTAATGTAATGGCAATCTACAAATGTATACTTATAGATAATTGTAGGCTTTTTAATTTGCGTGTCCCTTATTTTTCTTAACTTCCCCATTCCAATCATGGAGGCCATTTTCACTAATCGCAGATTAATCCATGTCTATTTACTGGAACTCTGCCTAGAAAGTGTGAGAAATGCCAAATAAGAGATATATGACCTCTTTCTGCTTTTGCTGCTGTTACTACAATGTTAACAGGTCATGAACTAACTGTATAGTTTAATTGTAGCAGAGAAAAGTCAGGTCACCAACTTGGCCATGCTATCAGTTAGGGCTATGTAAATCTCAGGACAGAAATACAAATCCTATGGTGGGCAAACAGCATTCATGTGTATCTCTTAGCTGCATATTTAACTGTTTGCCTAGAGTTCAGCTTTGATGTTAAGCTGCATTTCTGATGCTTAGAAAATGCTCACAGTACTCTACACCTTCAGGTAAGTAGACTGTCAGTAGACAGTCAGCTATTGAGTGTGCATTAAAATCATTGATTGTATTGCACTTAACTAAGAGATTATTTTACTTGATACTAATATGCTAACTCAAGTACAGTATCAGGCAGTGTTAATTTCATTGACAAAAATAGGACTAAAATTAAAACAATTCAGATGACTAAAATATGACTAATGGTATTTTAGTCAAAAGACTATGATTAAAACTAAATAGAAATTTGACGTCACAATTAACAATGGTTATATATCACAGCAGCTAAATCTGTGTCTGTAGAGCATGTTCAAACCTTAATACCATAACTAATAACATGTCATTCGATTTTTACTCCAGGAGTATATGGAGTATGAGTTTGGAAATTCTAGAGAAATGCTTAACCACCTTCCGAATGACGGCTACAGTGTGGCCCTTACTTGCCGGGAGGCTGTCATATGACATTCTCCTGTGCATGAGCGGCCTGCGTGTCCCCTGTGGGGTGCGTGCGGCACACTCTGTGATCACTGAGTCAGTCCCTTACCACATGATCAGCTGTCAGCCAGGGACAGCTGATCATGTAATGTAAACAGAAGATCGGTAATCAGGTTTTTTTTTCCCCCTCACACTGTCAGTGTGAAGGGGAAAAAAAGCCGATCACTGGCTTCTGTCATAGGGACATCGGCCTCTCACACAGAGAGCCGTGGCTGCTTCATCTGTGCCCACCAGTGCCACCTGCCAGTGCCGCTTATCAGTACCCATGAGTGCCACCTACCAGTGCCCACAGTGCCACCTAACTTTGCCCAACAGTGCCACCTATCAATGCCCACCAGTGCTACCAATCAATGTCCATCAGTGCCTTATCATCAGTGCCACCAATCAGTGCTGCCTATCAGTGTTACCTACCAGTGTCTATCAGTGCCACCCATCAGTGATCATCAGTGCCACCTATGAGTGCCCTTCAGTGCCTCACATTAGTGCCAAACATCAGTGCCACTTCTCAGTGCCCATCAGTGCTGCCTTATAAGTGTCTATCAGTGCCGCCTATCATTGCAGTCTATCAGTGCCATCAGTGCAGCCTCATCAGCGCACAATAATGAAGGAGAAAAATTAACCCGTTTTCAAAATTTTATAACAAAAGAAAGCTCTATTTGTGTAAAAAGATTGATAAAAATGTATTTTGGGTACAGTGTTGCATGACCACGCAACTGTCATTCAAAGCGTCTGAGCGCTGAAAGCTGACAATTGGTCTGGGCAGGAAGGGGGTTTAAGTGCCCAGTAAGCAAATGGTTAAATAATGCATTAAAATTTAACTAAACCCATTCGATTTTAGTAGACTAAAATATGGCTAAAACTAAATCAATTCAGATGACGAAAATATGACTAAAACTAAAATGCCATTTTAGTCAAAAGAATATGCTTAAAACAAAATCGAAATTTGACACAAAAATGAACACTGAAGTCAGGGTGTGTTATCAGCATGAAGTGAGGCCACTGTCATAACAATTCACTTACCAGGCAATCAAATACAGCAAACAACTTTGCAGTATGCCTTGTCATCTCCTTTTCATCATTATTCTATGTTGCATCTTTAAACTTTTTTCCTTTCACGTGGCAGAAGCAAGGGAACACCAACAAGTGAATTTCCTTCCATAAAGGGTTTAGTGTTTTTGTTATTATAGTGTGGTTGTGCTGTTTTAGATACAATTAGCTCTGAGCAGAATTATTCGTAAAGGCATTATAGTATTGCTGTAGCTCTACCATGTAACTGAATAAAACAGCTAATATCTGATGTTGTTGCTGGGTTTTCTCTCCACATATTTATGTGATGTTGCACTGATATCGGTGTTGATTATGCATAGGATTGTGCTGTAAAATAAAACGAAACATGTGCCAAGTTTAAGCACAGTGAAAACGCTGATTATCTAAGGTAGGAGCACAAAACTGCCAGAGGCTTAATATTTATATTTGGATCTGTTTATTAAGCAGTATTATAGGGCAAGAAACAACAGTCATACTTTCTCTGAACTTTAGCAAAATTATTTTTAGTGAATATTTTATATAAACAGAAAAAAAAAAATTATACAAAGCTGGTAGAGCTTTACTGGGCATTTTAAATCTGATAATTATATTGAAGATCTGATAACTAGAGGATCGTTCATTTTAAATTCTTAAAACAAAACTCTGCCGTTATCGAAAAAAATTCTCTTCAGGTCAATTATTAAAGTGTATGTATAGAGAAAACTTTTTAAAAATGTGAATAGAATAGGATTGGGTTAGAGTCCCAGCGAAGTTGTTGTCTCACTGGGTAGATCAGTGTTTCTCAACCAGGGGTCTCTGGGACCCTAAGTTCCCTTCTGAGGTTGCAAGGGGTTCCTTTAACTTTGAGAAATGGTTGGTTGGTCTTCCAGCTACACTGACCAATGCAAGGTGGCAATTATCTATTAATCACCAATCTAAGGGCTCACTTCGCCAATGATCATTAATGTTGGAGGACAACACAATTTTTACTGTCTGCATTTTTTTTTTATGCAGTCATTTTTTATTTTAGAAATATTACTGAAAATATTTTGGACACTACACTAGGTAAGCCATATTAAGTATTCTTTTATTTAACCACTTCCGGACCGGCCACCGTCGTTATACGTCGGTACTTTGAAGGGGGATATCATTGTTATGGCAGCAGCTAGCTAGGTGACCTCTTCTTCAGTGAGTGGTCCGGTTTAAGATAAAATTATCTATTATCACTCTACCGATCGCAGAAATACCTCACATATGTGGTTTGAACACCGTTTTCATATGCGGGCGCTGCTCACTTATGTGTTCACTTCTGCATACGAGCTTGACAGGACGGGGCGCGTTTAAAAAAAAAAAAATCTTATTTAGTTTACCTTTTATTTTTACACTGTTCTTGTAGCCTCCCTGGCAGTATTCCCAAGTCTGGCTCGGGGTGAGATTTAATTACCATAAGCGGTATATACTTGGGATCGCATTGCTGGATCCACGTAAAGGTTACTTACCTTGTCCCCTGGATCCAGCTATGTCTCCCCGCTATGATCAGCGAGCCGCCGTGTCTCGCTCGATCTGTGACAGTGGCGGGCTCCGTTCCCTGCAAGCGTTGCGACACACAGGGACGGAGTTCGGCGCCAAATTCAAAAAGTAAAATACACAGTATAGATACAGTATACTGTAATCTTATAGATTACAGTACTGTATCAAATAATTACACATCCCCTTTGTCCCTAGTGGTTTCTCCAGTGCCCTGCATGCAGTTTTATATTATAAATACTGTTCTTTTTGCCTGGAAACTGGAGATTGTCCATAGCAAACAAAAAATGTCCATTTACATCAAAAGTGGTTATAGACCAGCTAGAAAACAGCGATAATAAATTAGAATCACTTGCAGAATTGAGCGATAGTAATTTGTGGGGAAATTCGTCATCAACCACTAAAAGTAATGACAGTGACAATTCTGCAACTCAGCATATTTCAGTGTTTTTGATTTGATTACATTATTGAATATTTTTTAATATTATTATATTATTCTTTGTTAAAATAAAATAAATAACTATAAATAATTATATATATATATATATATATATATATATATATATATATATATATATATATATATATATATATATATAATTTATGATTTCATATTTCAAATTTTATCATACCTGGGATGTCTATTAGACTTGTGTTTGGACAGATATAAGTGAATTATTTCTAATAATTACAGGCCTACAATATAAAACACCAAATTTCCATGCAAAATAATGGTACCGCTTTCAGCATCTAAAATCTGAAATAATCATATCGCCAGGGAGGTTAAAATAAAAAATGTTGTCACTTTTATGACTATTACAAGGAATGTAAACATCCCTTGTAATAGAAAAAAAATCATGACGGGACCTTTAAATATGAGATCTGGGGTCAAAAAGAAATGCTATAAAAAAAATAATAATTAAATGTCATTTAAAAAAAAAAGAGCTATGGGCAGAAGTGATGTTTTGACATTGCTTCTGCCCTGCAATGATATGGAGACAGGTGGGGGCCATTTTCCCCTCAATCATCTCCATACCAAGCGAGGAAGAAGACCCGATCGCCTCCACCACTACCGACGGATGGCACCGGAGAGCAGGGGGGGGGGGGGGGCCTCTCCAGCCACCGACAAAAGTGATCTTGCAGCGAAATCCGACCACTCAATGAAGAAGAGGATACCGGGGTTATGGTAGCTAGCTGCTGCCATAACAACAATATCCCTCTTCAAAGTGCCAATGTATATCGCTGTGAGTCGGTCCAGAAGTGGTTAAGACTATGAAATATAAAGTTCCAAAAGGCTTTGTGTTAAAAAACAATTCCTCTGTTAGTATTGTTGGGAAAGTAAAACTACACATGAATAATGTATGGGTTACATCTGGCTTGGTGCTGCTTCTCCATTCCTTGTTAGTTATTGTTCTTTCTGATCAGTGCGCTGGGGACAGACTAAACTTTATTATGGATTTCAGTATGTGTTTTGGAAGGCTTAAATTTGGAACATTAAAGTGTTACTAAACCCAGGACCTGCATTCACTATATCTGGTCTCCCACGGTACGCAGAACATGGAAATGCAATTATTTTAGTAAATATAAACTGCTAAATACCCTTTCTCATCAGCAGTATATAGCAGTCTTGTGACTTCTATCAGAGCCTGGATGAGCACTGATTAAAGCTTGTAGAAGGAGTTTTCATCGGTCATCCTCTGACCATCCTATGAGGCTGCATTACCCCTGACTTTTTTTATGGACAGCGCTGAGCTGATCACATGCCCCGCCCAAGAAAAAGAAAAAAACTCTCTAGCAATACACACGAAATTGAGCATGTGAGTGAGGTGCATCCAAGGCTATGCTATCAGCAGATGGATTGGGGACAGTAAAAGGAGGGGAGAATCAGAGAAGACAGGATCAAACAGCCTTTTACACAATGCAGAGGATTAACCCCATAGGTTCCACATTGAGTATAACAAGCAAGCTTTACTGCATATACAGTGGTGTGAAAAAGTGTTTGCCCCCTTCCTCATTTCCTGTTCCTTTGCATGTTTGTCACACTTAAGTGTTTTGGAACATCAAACCAATTTAAACAATAGTCAAGGACAACACAAGTAAACACAAAATGCAATTTGTAAATGAAGGTGTTTATTATTAAAGGTGAAAAAAAATCCAAACCATCATGGCCCTGTGTGAAAAAGTGATTGCCCCCCTTGTTAAAACATACTATAACTGTGGTTGTCCACACCTGAGTTCAATTTCTCTAGCCACACCCAGGCCTGATTATTGCCACACCTGTTCACAATCAAGGCATCACTTAAATAGGAGCTGCTTGACACAGTAAGGTCCACCAGAAGATCCTTAAAATTCAGGAACAATTGAGAAAGAAAGTAATTGAGATCTATCAGTCTGGAAAGGGTTTTAAAGCCATTTCCAAAGCTTTGGGAATCCAGCGAACCACAGTGAGAGCCATTATCCACAAATGGCGAAGACATGGAACAGTGGTGAACCTTCCCAGGAGTGGCCGGCCGCCCAAAATTACCCCAAGAGCGCAGCGACGACTCATCCAAGAGGTCACAAAAGACCCCACAACAACGTCCAAGGAACTGCAGGCCTCACTTGCCTCAGTTAAGGTCAGCGTTCATGCCTCCACCATCAGGAAAAGACTGGGCAAAAATGGCCTGCATGGCAGAGTTCCAAGGAGAAAACCACTGCTGAGCAAAAAGAACATCAAAGCTCGTCTCAATTTCTCCACAACACATCTTGATGATCCCCAAGACTTTTGGGACAACATTCTGTGGACCGATTAGACAAAAGTGGAACTCTTTGGAAGGTGTGTGTCCAAGTATATCTGGCGTAGAAGGAACACTGCATTTCATAAAAAGAACATTATACCAACAGTAAAATATGGTGGTGGTAGTGTGATGGTCTGGGGCTGTTTTGCTGCTTCAGGACCTGGAAGACTTGCCGTGATAAAAGGAACTATGAATTCTGCTGTCTACCAAGAGATCCTGAAGGAGAATGTCCGACCATCTGTTCGTGTACTCAAGCTGTAACGAACTTGGGTTCTGCAGCAGGACAATGATCCTAAACACACCAGCAAGTCCACCACCGAATGGCTGAAGAAAAACAAAATGAAGACTTTGGAGTGGCCTAGCCAAAGTCCTGACCTGAATCCTATTGAGATGTTGTGGTATGACCTTAAAAAGGCCGTTCATGCTCGAAAACCCTCTAATGTAACTGAATTAGGACAATTCTGCAAAGATGAGTGGGCCAAAATTCCTCCAGGACGCCGTAAAAGCCTCATTGCACGTTATCGCAAACGCTTGGTTGCAGTTGTTGCTGCTAAGGGTGGCCCAACCAGTTATTAGGTTTAGGGGGCAATCACTTTTTCACACAGGGCCATGATGGTTTGGATTTTTTTTCACCTTTAATAATAAACACCTTCATTTACAAATTGCATTTTGTGTTTACTTGTGTTGTCCTTGACTATTGTTTAAATTGGTTTGATGTTCCGAAACACTTAAGTGTGACAAACATGCAAAGGAACAGGAAATGAGGAAGGGGGCAAACACTTTTTCACACCACTGTACAGACTGATTTTACTGCTGTGGGGTTAGTAACACTTTAAAGGAAAAGTGTCTATTTGTGCTAAAAAGAAAATGAAATGCTATGTTTCCCCTCTTAACCTAAAAACTCCCAAAGTGGAGAAGAAGCAGATGCACCCCCTCTGATTCATTACATATAGAGATATAGTGGAGTGCAGAAGTGAAACCAAGATCTACTCACTATCAAAGCAGCCATTGCTAGCTGTGGTGTTGGGTGGCCATACTCCAGGGGGGGAGGAAGCTAGGTTCAGTAGGGACCGTCCGAAATTCAATTTTTCTATGGGCAGGCTGATTGTACCCAAGTCAATTTATCAATTGACTTGGGTACCAGCATATCGGATTTTTAGCATGCGATTATTGGCAGCGGCTATAGCAGCTAGCAGTACTCATCATGTTCTCCTGGCTGGGATGGCTTCACACGCCCCCCCCCCCCCCATAGTAGCTCCACAGGAAGGGATTTACTACTCATCAACTCTGACCGTGTTGTTCGAATTGAGCGATTTTCCTTCCTGCAACCTGTTATTTCAGGAAAGAAAATCACATAATCTATGG
Organism: Lithobates pipiens; assembly: GCF_037356315.1. Classification (NCBI taxonomy): domain Eukaryota; kingdom Metazoa; phylum Chordata; class Amphibia; order Anura; family Ranidae; genus Lithobates; species Lithobates pipiens. The sequence goes on from NW_027507748.1 coordinate 177,103,482, forward strand.
CCGGCTTTAGGGAGGGGTCTAAATGCTTAATTTTTTTTTATAGTTTTTGGGAGGATTGAGTGTTAAGGGCTCTTCTAAGAGGATAGGCAACTGTTCAGATAGTAGATAGTTGGGTGTTAGGGGGTGCTTTAATGTGTGAGATAAACCATTAACTGTGTTGTGTCTTCTTTAACTCTGCTTTTGCGTCTTTAAAATATATCTGTATAACAGTACTTTAAGTTCAAGCCCTGCTATTGGTATATTTAACTCACGTATAACACTCCTTCACTTGACCCCATACAGTGTGTGCTGAAATTTCTGTAATGGAGTTGCTATGCTTCCTGCCAGTTTTTTGAAGGGCATCAGTGGGAAAGGGAACACTTTGTAATATTCCCTAGTGGATGACTTTGCAGTGTGATTACTCAAAGCAAAAGAAAGTTGAACTGAACTACAAATAAATTAATTTTATCCAGAATCCCTGTAAGTGGGTGTTAGCTGCAGATTTCCAAGCTGCCAGCAAACCAATCTGTTCAGGAATGGGAACTGGTAAAGAGGTTCAGAGTGCCACTTACCAGTTTATTTCTGCCCTAGGGGAGTACATACACTAGGATATGCAGTTGCCCTGCCCTCAGTATTTGACTAGAATGCTTATAGTGAAGTATTATTAATTCATATGTAGCACCCTGTAGCTTAGGTAGGGAGCTCCTCACAAATTTATTCTGGCTGATTGATAGAGATCTATTGATTTCTCCCTGTTTGGCCTTGTTGCACTTTTCTCTTCTACCACTAGTTGGCCGGGTACTTGTTGATACTAGATATGAGAAGGAAAATCCAATGTCAAGTTAGGGGTATATGGGGTATCTCAGCCAATGGACAGGGGTTTTCTTGAATCTCTTTGCCTGCTGGGAGCACCTATGTATTTGGCTGGAGTAAGGTGATCTATGTTCTGTGCCACCTGGATGGCTGTCTGGGTGGATGTGTGTCATACGCCCCGGGCTGCTAGGCTGGAGATTGGGCCTATCTCAGGATATCTGGCTGCCAGGCTGTGTGAGGGCTTATCCAGAAGTAAGAGGGCAGCTCAGGGTTGGGATTGTGGCTTGCAATTCAACCAAAAGTGACAGTTCTGCCGGCCAGAGAACCTGACGTGGTCGGAGGTGGAAGGGAAGCTGTCGCCACTAAGGGACCAACCATCTTTACCAGGGACCACAGTGAGGAACTGAAACAAGTACCGGAGCAGTATTTTCACCGAACGAGCACAGTGGAGATTCGAGAAACTTCAGGCAGTGATCAAGCCAGGGACCCAACCAGCAGAGGTGACGCTTGCAGAGCAGCCATGTGTGTCAAGCCAGGGAACGAGCCGGTCAGCAGGGGTGAAGCTTGAGAAGTATCTAGAGTGTCAACCTAGGGACCCAGCAGGGAAGCGTGGGTGAGGCTTGAGGGAGATACCACCACAAAGATTGGAGGGGCTCAAGGGATTCATATTCAGTGAATTAGTGGGTCCAGTTAGAGACCGGGAGCTCAAGGTTGAAGAACTACATGAAGCAGTTGTAGCAAAGCTGAAGGAACTGTTACGTTTATGTTAGGAACTGTTAAAGTCTGTTACCATAGGAGGCAGCATTCATGCATGTGCAGATGTGGCACCTTGCTGGGGCCTTTTCCTGCACAGCTGTCCTGTTGATGTCATGGAGTCTGCCAATTGAATCTACAACTACTTAAGGGTGCCCTGGCCCTAACCCTCTTTCCCCCAAAAATACAAAAAGGACTATTAAAAGCATAGCATAGCTTGAAGCTTGTGGGCCCCAATGCAAAAGTTGACATGCCCCCCCCCCCCCCACTACCACCCACTAATTCCACCGTGCATGCAGATACACCCACCACATGCCAAGATACTCAAAGTAGCTTAAGAGCTTTGAGTTCCCAGAGTTCCTCCTTACATCAGAGGACAGAGATCACCGCTGGAGAATCAGAGAACAGGGACCCCTAGCAGGTCACTTGACAGAGCTCCTTTCCCATCCCAGCGCTGTATACAGCCCACCCCCCCCACTACACAGGGCTGGAATCACATTCCTTTACACACAGTCTGTCACTGGGTGTATCTGCCCTTCATGTTGCCATTCTGACCTGTGAAATTCTCTGATCAGAACAGCAGTGTAGTTGCAGTAGGCAGATACACCCTGTGAAGATCGTGGCTGACTGGCTATGTTGTAAAGGAATAAATTGTCCGCGGAGGAGGAGCAGTATAGAGTGCCGTAATGGGAAAGGAGCTCAGAAGCTGGGCATAGCATCCAGGGCGCAGGGGGTGGTGAGGGGGCTTGGGGGGGCCAACTTAGATCTGGGGGGGTAAAGCCATGTGACACAAAATCTGGAACCTGCAGCCCCTCAGGAGATGTTAAAGGATTTGTTTTAACAATTTCTAAAGGTTTATTTGTCAGTGTTGGCAGGTGTTGAGGGGAAGGTCACCTCCCAGTGTGTGTCTTTTCCCCAGTTGTCAGGGAAATGGGGTAAGCAGACATCTCCAAGTGAGGGGGGGGGGGTACAAAGAATCCCAGCTGGTGACTAGGAGACACTGAGCAATATCTTACCTCACCAGTAACATCCATCTCATCGTGGCTACAGGACGGCACTCTTCTCCTCTTAACTAGCTGAACTCAGTTACCATTCCATGTTGCCAGCACACAGCACAGACACAGACACACCCCGTGCTCCTCTCCATTCAGGAAATGGCTCACAGTTTCTCCCCAGCTAATGAGAACAGAGGGGTGTGGACTGTGGAAGGCAAAGTGGAAGCCCAGTATTGGAGCATGTTTGTGGGGCCCTAGGGCAGATTGGAGCTGGACTTTGTGGAGGATATGATAATATGACAGGGAGGCTGCAGGGGCCCCCTGGAGCTAGGGACGGGGTTTTGATTGTGACCCCTGCAACCCCTTATGCTACACCCATGGTTAAAATAAATAAAACCTCTTTTACATCCAAAAAGTGTCTAGCGCCCAATGACTTTCATCACCTTTGGACCCACTATGCCTCGCAAACCCACTTTATATTGAAGGATGTCAGCTATCTTTGGCCTTGGATGTCCTCATTAGATTAGAAGAGTTTAAAGACCTTGCTACACATATAAAGGCAATTATGTCATTATGTTCACAAAGCATTCCATGATGAGATCGTGCTTATCTAGTCACAATAAATACAGCACTCTGATTTGGGCCTTTAGTAAAATTAAAGTGTATCCCCACCCATTTTTTAGAAACTCACACTATAGTGTTGATTCAATAAAGGCCAAAACTGTGCACTTTGCAGTTGCTCCAATAAATGACTTCCATCATACAATCATGTGCAAGCAAGAATGCAGCTTGCTTTCTTAAAGCAGATCTAAACCCTAGCTCTAAAATCTTATATAAGCTTTATCACGGTAATGTAATTTCAGCCTTATTAAATCAGCAACTTTAACCACTTCAGCCCTGGAAGATTTGGCTGCTGAATGACTAGGACATTTTTTACGATTTGGCACCCAAACAAAATTGATGACCTTTTTTTCCTACAAATAGAGCTTTCCTTTGGTGGTATTTGATTGTCTCTGCGGTTTCTATTTTTTGCGCTATAAACAAAAAAAGAGCAACAATTTTGAAAAAAACACAATATTTTATACTTTTTGCTATAATAAATATACCCATTTTTTTTTTAAAAAAAGCAAATTTTTTCTCAGTTTTGGCCGATATGTATTCTTCTACATATTTTTGGTAAAAAAAAAACATAATAAGCGTATATTGATTGGTTTGCACAAAAAATATAGCGTCTACAAAATAGAGGATTGATTTATAGCATTTTTATTATTATTATTTTTTTTTACTGGTAATGGTGGCGAGCTGTAATTTTTATGGGGACTGTGACATCATGGCGGACACATTGGATACTTTTGACACATTTTTGGGACCATTGGCACTTATATAGCAATCAGTTCTATAAAGATGCACTGACTACTGTAAAAACGGCACTGGGAAGAGGTTAACACCAGGGGAAAATCAAGGGATTAACTGTATTCCCTGTGTGTGTTTCTAACTGTAGGGGGAGGGAACTGACCTAGAGGAAATGACAGATCGTGATTCCTAGCTATTAGGAATTCATGATCTGTCACTCCTCTCAGAACAGAACAAGGATTTTTGTGTTTACACACACACATCCCTGTTCTGCCTCTCGTGCCCATGATTGCTCATGGCCAGCGGTCATCACGACCGTTGGCCACGAGCATCGGCACCCTGCAGTGCAGCGGCCCCTGCTATCCCGATCCCACAAGCTGACGTATAGCTACGATGGCTCGTGGGATCATGCCGACCTGCTGCAGTAGAATGACAGCGGCTGGTCGCCAAGCAGTTAAGCTAAACTCCAGGAAAATTAAAGGTACTAACTAAGGGTTAACTGCTCATTTATTTCTGGGGAGGGGTGGATAAAGTAGTTTTACTTACCTAATCCTCTGTTTATGCAGTCTCCTCTGTACTGCTAGACCAGTCCCCACAGCATCTTCTACCCTGCCCATAGCCCTGCACTGGATGTGAGGACGCTGAGAGACAGTCCTCTGCCAGAGCGTAGGACAGCACCATCTGCCGGAGGAACAGAGGACCGGGAAAATGAAAGTGCTTTTCCCTTCCCCTAGATAGAAATGAGCAGTTAGTCCTTGCAGTGTAGGTTCAGCCCTACTGAAGAAGAGCACTTTTAGTTTTCCTGAGGATCTTGCCATAAAAGGTATTGGAAGGAAGGTATAGGAACTTTCTGTTATGGTGTGAAGGCTGTCCCCACAACTGCACCCTTGTGCTGTTGTCATGTCACATGCAGGGCCAGGACTAGGGGTGGACAGGAGGCGGAGGGGGGGGGGGGGGGGGCTGTCCTGAGCGCTGGGGATTTATATGAGGGTGCTGCATTGAGAGTGCCTACCTACAAGCTGGCAGGATTACTGGAAGAGGGGAAATTTTTGTTTGGGGAGAATTTTGGTTTGCAAAAGGGAATATATGCTTGGGGGTAATCGTGCAGATTAGTGCTCAAATTTTTTTGGAGGGGAGGGAGGGGATTTTTGCTGACACGAAATGCTCATACAATGCTCATACAATTTTGGTGTCAGCGCCATTTAACATCTTTGCCTTGGGCGCTAGTTGACCTTTTCCTGGAACTGGTCACATGCATCCCTAATAGAGGCTAGAAGTGGCTGTACTGACACACATTGTAATAGCAGGTGGCCCAATGTCAATATGAGGGCAAACAAGTGCAGCAATGCAGGTGTGAGCGCATGTAGACAGGAAGTGGCTAAAAGGGGGGTGGAAAAGATCACTGAGATGCAAAAAAGGATAAAAAAGATGGAAATAAATATTTGATGAAATAAAACCATGACAATTATATGTAATACACCATGCTTTAGCAAATTAAGGGGCATTTAGTTAGGGTTTCATTCACTTTAAAACAAAGGTTTTGGTACCTGCCATAGAGCCTTTGAAGACTGTGACAGCTTCTGCTGCATTATTCCCTATGGACACCAGACTTCAGTTTTCTTACCGTACAGTTACTTTCTTTTTTTTTTTTTTTTTTTACATTGCATAGTACCTAAATGCTTTTAGGAGTTCTAGCTTGCCAGCATTTATTAGACCTCACAAAGAGAAATATACTATCCCCTTTCTAGTCATGTCTAATTTAATCAACCAACGAAAGAGTTACTATTACAGTTTTCCATGAATTTGTGCACCGTATGCTCATACATCAGCCAGCATTACAGATATCATAACTGACAGAGGTGAGATTATGTTCACAGTTGTTGCTCTGCCTTATCAAATAAACTCCAGGGTTAATTTTTTTTTATTAGACTACAAAATATCATTTTTAATCATTTTCTTGTATTTTTTTTTTATTGCTACTGACATGACTTGCAGAACTTAATTTTACAGAATGTAAAATATAGCAAAAAATATCAAGGAACAAAACAAACATCCCTGAAACAGTGGCACGTAGATGTGAACTGATTGGGGGAATGTTAATTCATGCTTCCTTTAGGATGTTAATACACAATTTTTTTTTGTCTCTAAGCATATGTTTAGGTCAAGTACAGATCTAAAAAAAAAAATATCACAGCAATTTGCAGAGTGAAAGGCCAAAAACATGAAAGTTTCCAGTGCTACTTGAATGTTTTTCATTAATTGAGGAGGGAAAATACAGCATTTGACCACTAGATGGCAATAGGTTTTATAGGAGTTTCTTATGATACTTAGCGCCATTTAGTGGCCAACTACAGTAATTTCATTTACGAGTCAATAAAAATCAGCGTAGGAAAAATCCTAATAAGGCTTTTGTTTTTATTTTTGACCCATTCGCACAGAGCATTTTATATATATATATATATATATATATATATATATATATATGCAATTTCACTGGGTGAATTGCTATGCAAATTTTTTTTTAATAAATACACATGTTTAATTTAGTTTGCTAAAGCATGTTGTTTGGTTGCTTTTTTTGTCTTTCACCTTTTTTGAATACCAGTGCTGCTGATGCCTATGTCAGCCAATATATATGTGTACTTACTTCAGTGTCAGCTTCACATCATTGCTTGGAGCTGGCTTCCTGATAGTAACACCTGTAGACTGTGCTTGCACAATGCGTTTTAGCATTGCTGATTGCAATCTCCACCAGGAGTCTTTAGGAGTATGTGACAGGCTAACAATGCATGAGAATAATTGGGAGGCAGGTGTCACCCCATAACTGGAAGTTCCTGAAAGCTGTTGATTTAAAAAGACTAAAACACTTTTAAAATTACATTAACAGGATAAAGATTAAATGAGATTTTAGTGATTGGGGTTGGATCTACAGTAATCCTTTAAAGCCTATCTCTGGGGAAAACAAAAATCCTTCCATTGGAGTTTGTTTACACTTGTTGTCAGGGGTGGTAAAAATAGCTGGTTGACCTGTGTTTTTTTTTTTGCCCCCGTGACTGCCCCCTTAAGGTGCAAAGGCAGCGATATAAGTCTGTACACATGCCAATGTAAAAATTATGCCCAGGGTTTGCCGGGCCTAATGCGACCCAATTAAGTTAACGCCCAATGAAGTTAACGCCACAACTGCCTTCCCTGTGCACGCAGTGGTGGCGTGGTGGTGCAGGCTTTTAGGATACAAACAAACGGGGAAGAGGCAACATATTGCATAAATGAAATCCTACACAGATTACAGCAAGTATAAACTAAATTGATATTAAAGGCATAGTTTTTTTTTTTTTAAATTTAATAATGTTTATTGAAGATTTGTATCTGAACAGAACAACAAAAAAAAATAGAGAAAATACTCCTCAATACAATACAAGCTAAATCCACTCATACATAGGCTAAGCAGAGCTAGACATATATGTCACTAGATCAGAATATTGACAAATTAAACAATAAAGCCAACAGGAAGTGCATTGTAAAAACATTAGTATTATCTTGTACCCATCCTAAGCAATTATGCCCCCGTGGGGTGTTATGTCTAATCAAAGCACACGAGCCACAGACCCCCTGGTGCCCCAAACGGGATCAAGCTGCAATCCAAGGGCTGGGCCCGCCCACAAAGACCAGGATACCCCCCCACTCATCTCAACAAAGTTCAGAAACCTGGGATACCCAAAAAAAATATATCGGGCCAAGACCGGCCTACAACTTCACTGCCATTTCCCTTAGAACCCCAATTGGGGCCCATCCCAAAACACCAAGGGAGGTGGAGAAGAAGAGAAGAGAGAAAACGTGTGAAAAAGGGAAACAAAAACGGGGGGGGGAAAGAAAGGCAATGTAAAAAGCTTAATCAAATGTTACCTGTCCTAGAAGACAAAGCACCCGGCTGCACTCCTGGAATAAGAGAGATATTACACAATGTCGCCCAAGGTTCCCAGATCAACCGGAATCTTTCCGTTTTGTCATGCCACTTGGCCACTATTTGTTCTTGCACCATAATCCATGTTACCTTGGATCTGAACATCTTGTACGAAACTGTATGTTTCTTCCAGGCCTTAGCTAACGTAATTTTAGCCCCAAGGAAAACAAAAAACGCTAATTGCTGTAAATGTTTGGACAACGCCGGGATGGAAAGATTAAGTAAGGCTAAACTGGGGTGCGGAAGTACAGCGGTCCCCGTAATTGTACTAACTGTACGAAACACTTTCCTCCAGAAGGAACGGATGCGTGGACAGGACCACCAGATATGAAACATATCTCCTCCCAGCTCACATCCTCTGAAACACCCTGGTGAGGAACCCGGAAAAATTCTTGCCAGCCTGGAAGGAACATAGTACCAACGAAACAGTACTTTGATACCTGCCTCTATTAGCGAGATATTAAGTATACCTTTGTGAGCTCTCATCGAGGCCCTGAACCACTGTTTCAGATCCCAGGAGCTGTTCAAATCAGCTTCCCACGCGAGAGCGTAGGGAGGTTTGTTGTCCTTCCCCATGAGAGCCGCGTAAATCAGGGAAATGCCCCCCCTCTGGTCCGTGACCTGCGCACACCATTGCTCATATTGCGTTATAAAAGGAGGAAGAGGTTTTGAAGTCCAAATGGAATTCAAAAAGTGTGAAATTTGTGTAAATCTGAACATTTCCGAATCAGGCATATTTAGTTTCTTTTGGCAATGTGATAAAGAAAGGGGGCCGGAAGGAGAAAAGAAGTGACCGATTCTGTATAACCCCTTATCCGTCCACCATTTAAAAGCTTCTATATTTTCCCCCGGAGGAAAATCCCCATTATGAAAAATGTGAGTCAGAGGTTTCAGTGGAGAGATCAAAGAGCCCCGTTTGAATAGGTTGGAAGAAAGCGCCAATGAATGCGAGAGAGTGGGAGCTAGAATCGCTGGTCTGCGTTTAGGACAACATCCCATCAGGAAATCTATTTTGTGGTGAGGAATAGATTGCCTTTCCATCAATAACCAGTCCGGTTTTACAGAGACCGAGAAAGCCATTGATATCTGGGCCAGTTGTGCCGCTTGATAATAACCCCATAAATTGGGAAGGCCCAACCCTCCTTGAGATTTCAATCGGTAGAGTGTGGCTGAGGAGCACCTATAGCCTTTCTTCCCCCAGACAAACCTCACTATATCCGTTTGCATTTTGTCAAGGAATGTTTTGGGGACTGGAATTGGGAGCGAACGGAACAAGTACAATAGACGTGGTAGAAGTGTCATTTTCACCGCATTAATCCTACCCATCCAGGAGATGCCACAACCAGACCAACGTACTAAATCCTCTCTGCATTTTTGCGCCATGTAGGGATAATTAGCTTTGAATAGAGTGTGTATATCTGAAGTGAGTTTTATTCCCAAGTATGGGAGCTGAGATTGTGCCCAGGAGAAGGTAAAATTATTCGAAAGTTGAGCTAGCACATCAGTAGGGAGCGTAACATTCAGGGCTAAAGATTTCTCCATATTGACCCGGAGTCCCGAGATCTTACTAAAATCTAATAAAATCCGATTAATGATGGGCATAGAGGTCAGAGGTGATGTAACAAAAAGAAGAAGGTCATCCGCATATAGGGCGCATTTATGTTCGCCAGACCCACACCTGACCCCCCTAATGTCGGGGTTAGAACGTAAGGCAATGGCTAAAGTTTCTATGGCTATGGCAAAAAGAAGTGGAGATAATGGGCACCCCTGTCTTGTCCCCCTACCGATACCAAACTTGTTAGAATATCTGCCCAACAGACGCACCTGAGCCGACGGATTAGAATACAGAGCCGATATGAGGTTAAGAAAGTATTTACCGCACCCCCACCTCTCCAAAATATCCGTAAGGTACCGCCAATCAATAGAGTCAAAGGCTTTATGAAGGTCAATGGACAGCAGGAACCCCTGTTGCGGGGATCCTCCGTCCCATTGTGCCTGTAGGAGTGAAATAACATCTACTGCGCGTCTAATCTGGTCTGGTCCTTGTCTCCCAGGGATGAACCCCACCTGATCTTTGTGGATATACCGGGAGATAAAGCTTGAAAGCCTATTCGCCAGTATTTTCGTCATTATCTTAATATCATTATTGATAAGCGATATAGGCCTAAAATTGCCTACCACGCTGGCATCTTTACCAGGTTTTGGAATCACCGATATAAATGCCGAGTTCATGTCCAGAGGCATGGCGGTACCATCCCTGAGAGAGTTAAACATTTTCACCAGATAAGGAGCCAGAGAAGGGCCAAACTTCTTATAATAACCGTTGGAGAATCCGTCCGGACCCGGGGCAGAACCCCTTGAAAGCGTTTTAATAGTGTCAAGTACTTCTGCCTGAGTGAACGGATCCTCCATAAGGTCCCTGTGATCCTCCGAGAGCTTGGGCAGTGGGAGATCACTCAGGAGCCTCTCCCGAACACCTTTGGAGGGACTAGACCCCTGCTTGTATAAGTCCGAGTAGAACTGCAAAAAGGCGTCCATGACTTTAACAGGATTCTGAGAGAGGTCCCCTGAGTGAATCCTGATCTTAGGGAAGGACTGAGATCGTGGCTTGGGAGTCAGTTTTACTGCTAGGCGTGAGCCTACCCTGTCTTTCTGTGCATAAAATTTAGCCCCCGTCCAGGAAAGATGTTGAGCAGCCGCTGTAGTTAAGGACATATTCAGTCGGGCCTTGACCTCGTCTAGTTTGGCTAATGAATCTGCCGTAGGACGCTGTTTGTGTGTTTTAGCTAGGGAACGGAACTCCTCCGTGAGTTTAAGGGTGTCAGCCCGATGTTGCGCTTTGAGATTAGAGGATAACTGGATTAATTTGCCTCTCATTACAGTTTTATGTGCAGCCCACAAAGTAACTGGCGATACCTCCCCGGTATCATTCAGCTCAAAGTATTCCCGAATAGCAGCCTCCAACACAGCGCTATGTGCAGGGTCACTCAGAATGGATTCCCGGAGACGCCAACATGGGCGGTTCCCGGAGCCCACAGGTCTCCTGGACACTACCACCACCATGGAGTGGTCCGATAAGGACGAGTCCAAAATCCTGGCATTAACTAGCAGAGGAACCGTCTGAGATTTCGTAAATATGTGATCTATTCTGGCGTAGGTGCGGTGCGGCGCCGAAAAATGCGTATAGTCCTTCGCCCGAGGGTTCATCTCCCGCCAAGAGTCAATCAGACCATCCGCGTGGAGCATGCGAGCTATGCTATTGCTCTGTTTTGACGGACGCTTGGGTTTTGACCCCCCAGATCCCGATTTATCCAGAGAAAAGTCAAATGCAACATTTGAGTCACCTCCAATAAATACCGTGCCCTGAAGATGGATCTGAAGCTTCCTCAGCATGGATGCAAAAAAGGAGCTTTGGCCCTTATTGGGTGCATAGTAGGAAACAAATGTGTAGTGTTCTCCGTCTATGTATCCCGAAACCAGAATATATCGCCCCTGTGGGTCCTGAACAATCTCAGGTTGAGAGAGGTTTATATGTTTGGAGAAACACACTGCCACACCTCTAGTCTTGTTTTCCGCGGAGGCCAAAAAGAACTGAGGATAGTGCTGATGTAAAAATGTGGGTTTGAAAGAGGAAGGGAAGTGCGTCTCCTGTAGCAATAAAATGTCTGCATGTATGGATCGGTAATGTTCTAGAATCTTCCTGCGTTTTAGTGGAGAGTTAAGGCCCTGAGTGTTATGCGAAACTAGTTTAAGGGTGGGCACTTTAGCAGGCGTGTCAGCCATGGACCAGAGGGGGGGAACCCACGCAACTGAAAAATAACTCACCGCTCACATGAGGAGAGCCACGCTGTGTGCGAAGTAAGAACCACCAAGAGATCCTATAAATGTCCAGGAGTGCAGGCCGGATGTCGTATGTGAAGTTGTCTTGTCTGCAATAAACATGAGGAGAAAGGAGAAAGAAAGAGATGAAAAAGAAAAAGAATAAACCATCATAGAGAGAGAGAACATCAGCATGAGGAGAACCATGTTGTAACATCTTTGCGTTGACAGAAAAATACATACAGGGGACCCCTGTCCCCTTTCTCCCCCCTGAGCGATCGGAACCCCTCCAATCAACTCTCCTTCGTAAATGAACGGGACAACCCCAGAAAAGGTTACCCCGAAAATGGCCCAGAAGCGTAAACATTACCTCTGAGCCAGGGGGAGCGCACTAAATCCACCACCGCCCCGCCACCTTAAATATATAAACTTTGGAGCTGTCACCAGCTCCTATCTAGAATTTAAACCGAGCGCCCCTCAAAAATTATGACCATGGAGTAACACTCCTGTACCTATGGCAAAAATAATGGCCCAATCTCCTATTCAGACCCATCTTCCCCCACCCCCCCTCCCCCCAAATAGAGATGGTGGAGAAATGACCATACCCTTGTCATACCAGTATCTAATGGCCGAAGAGGACTTTTCAAAACAAGGATTGTGAAAATGAGCATATCCCCGAAAACATTCCCTGCTACCTTATACCGTTAAGTAACTTTCCCAATAATGCATATACTGTACAGGCCCGTCTGATATGAGAAGAGTTCGTTGTACCGGTCATTCGAGTCCGTAATAGCAAGGCCTGAGACCTCAACCTGAAACTAAAAAAAATTGTTAACCCGGACCAAAGTTATTATGCAAAAAGAAATTTTATAACAAAAGTTATAAAAAAATACCAAAAATGTAAAAAAATTCAAAAAGTGCCAAAGCCCTCCTCCATACAGATACATGGCGAAAAAAGAGCAGAACATCAGGCAACTTAGGGAGGGGAAAAAGTCCCCCAAAAAGAACATTTCAGAACATGGGAAGACTTCCCAACCATAACCCTCTAGGTCGAGGAGGGGGCCAAGAGAGTCCCGTAAGACCCCCGAGTCCCGTGGCCCGGGCCTCAACCATGGGAACCCCAAAAAAGTGTGAGTTCAGCCCCCATATGGGAAAACTAAAATAGTCTCAAGGTGGTAGATTTTCTTTGGATCGTTTGGAGCTTTGCGTCAGCCAGATCTGTTGCAGCGGGCTCGCTGGGGGAGGCCTCTTGGTTGAAGCTGGGGTGCCCTTGCTGGAAGTTTCCATTGCGGGTTCCAGTTGTATCAGACCTAGTCGAGTCAAAAGTTTTTCGCCTTCCTGGAATGAGGAGAATCCAAAGCTTTTGTTCTTGTAAGAAAAGTTCAGCCTCAAAGGGAACGACCATCTGTATGCGATTTCCTTGTCCATCAAAACTTGTAGTAAAGGTTTAAACGACCTTCTCCTCTGTATAGTGTATGGGGAGAGGTCAGTGAATAGCTGGATCTTGTGACCCTGGAACGATAGATTTTCTGCATATCTGGATTTTCGCATGACCTCCTCCTTCACCGAGTAATAGTGCGGCTTGACTATAATGTCCCTGGGTAAACCGTCAGAGCGGGGGGCCTGGAGAGCCCTGTGTGCTCTATCCAGTTCCAGATGGCGATCTGGGATGTCAGGGATCAAATTCTTAATGAGAGATCTCACCACCTTGTGAACCTCTTTTTCAGATTCTGGTATCCCCCGTACCCTAAAATTGTATCTTCTTGACCTGTTTTCGAGGTCATCGATTTTTGCAAACGCAGTCTCTAGTTGGTCCTGAACCTCCTCCAATCTAGCAGAATTTTGATTGATCTGTAATACAGCCTGGTCAGTTTTCCGTTCCACAGTGTCCAGTCTCAGACCTATTTGCTGCAGATCTGCATGTATGGAGGTAGTGATCTGAGTAGCCTGAATAGCAAGGCTTTTGGAAAGCATATGTGAAAAAGCTGTCATCATGGAAGGAAAGTCTGTGGGGGGAGGGAAATCTTCCTGTGCCTCACTGACTGCCAGCAGCATGCCTGTATGGGGATCCCTCATAGGTGTAGTGGGATATCCTGCACTCAATCCCCCTAGCAATGACTCAGTGGAGGAGGGAGAGTGAACTGAAGGTAGAGGGGCACAGTCTGTACCTTGAAAAGGCATCCGATCCTGGTCCTGGTCTGCTATGGATTCCTCCTGAGGAGCTGTGACTGGGAGGCAACGTGTAGCCGCCGCCATCTTGGCGTAACTGACAGGGCCGGTTTCGGCCTTCATACGGCCTGATAAGTCCTTTCTGGCGCTCGGGGACGCCATCCGCGGGTTCCCTGAGTGTTCCCCCACCAGGATTAGCTGTCCGGTATGGCGTGGGGGCGCTCAGAAGGCTCCGGTGGATAGATCAGGGCGGCGGTGGAGCGGAGCTCTAGATGCCGGCGGCCATCTTAGGAGACCCCGCGCATGCGCTCCCCAGTTTTTTTTTTTTAAACAACAAACATGTTATACTTACCTGCTCTGTGTAATGGTTGTGCACAGAGCAGGCCCGACCCTCTTCTTCTCTGATCCCCCACCAGCGCTCCTGGCTTCTCCCCCTTGACCAGTGCCCCCAATAGCAAGCTGCTTGCTATGGGGGCGCCCTGTTTCCCCGAAAATAAGACCTAGCGTGATTGTCGGTGATGGCTGCAATATAAGTCCTACCCCCCAAATTAGCCCTAGTTAAAGTCCTTGTAGGTCTTATTTTCAGGGTAGGGCTTATTTTCGGGGAAACAGGGTAGGGCTTTTTTGGGGGTAGGGCTTATATTGCAGCCACCAGCGACAATCACGCTAGGTCTTATTTTCGGGGAAACAGGGTAAAGCCGTGGCTCAGCCCGCCCCCTCTCTCTCCTCATTGGCTGTGATTGACAGCAGTGGGAGTCAATGGCTCCCGCTGTTGTGTCTCAGCCAATGAAGAGAGAGGGACATGGGGCAGCCGAGGCTCCAGTGCACATTGCTGGATTGAGAGAGGGCTCAGGTAAGTATTAGGGGGGCTGTGGGGGGAGCAGAGCACTGGAGTTTTGTTTTTTTACCTCCATGCATAGAATTCAAGAAGGTAACAAATCTTCAGCCTTTAAAACTACTTAAGCCTTGCAGTAAAGCTGCCTCAACACTTCAAGAGTTAAGTGCTTGTTTATGTCTAGGGTACCTAAAAAAGCCGTTCTACTTACCTGATCTCCTTCTCCCCTGGCAACTGGTGATCTCCTCTTCTCTAATACACTCCAGCTTTTGGATTGTCCCTTGGCTTCCTCATGTCCAATGCAAGGATATGGGTCTTGTAATGTACTTGATGATGGCAGACGGCATGTGACCGCTGGAGCGCTGGGGAGAAGAGGCTATGGGCTATGGGGATTTAGATAAAAAAGTGCTTTTTCTGGTACCCTAGACATAAACCAGATTTTAACCCTTGCAGTGACAGAATATGGGTGCTGCTATTGCTTTCCCTCTAATAATGCTAGATGTCTGCCCGTGTTTGGCTTCAATACTTATTTTCAGGGCTTTTTTTCTCAGCGAATAGGTGCAGGTACGCACCCCTTTCTGTGTCGCCCCTTGTCTCGCCCACTATCCATCTTCGAGCACATCCCCCCTAGCCACCTCCCAGTACCGCCCCTTTAGAGAATACAGAACTAAGTATCATTTTTTTTATGCTAAGTAATTTGTATGGAATTTATTAATTATAACAGGAAAATCAGTAAAGTAGATGCCTCCAACAATAGATGCCCCCACCACCAACAATTGATTCCCTAGCAACAATAGATGCCCCCACCACCAACAATTGATTCCCTAGCAACAATAGATGCCCCCACCCTCAACAATAGATCCCCCTAGCAACAATAGATGCCCCACCACCAACAAAAGATCCCCTAGCAACAATAGATGCCCCCACCACCAACAATACATCCCCTAGCAACAATAGATGCCCCCCACCACCAACAAAAGATCCCCTAGCAACAATAGATGCCCCACCACCAACAAAAGATACCCTAGCAACAATAAATGCCCCCACCACCAACAATAGATGCTCCCACCACCAACAATAGATGCCCCCACCACCAACAATAGATCCCCTAGCAACAATAGATGCCCTCACCACCAACAATAGATCCCCTAGTAACAATAGATGCCCCCAACAAAACAATAGATCCACTTCAGCAACAATAGACACCCCTCCCACAGCAAAACCATATCTCTTAGCAGAATAGAATGCATTAAGAAAAAAAAAATTCTGACTTTACCACTCCTTTCATTTCCATTGTCCCTTCTATTTTTGTATATGGATTATGACACTGTAATTATTTTAATAAGAAAACATCCAAGTACCTTTTTCCTAATCCATATAAAGCTGTCACATGACCCAGATCTTTTCCAGCCTGTCTGCAGGGAAACATAAGCAGGAGGAGCTTCTAGTCCTCTGCTGCTGGTCACATGTTCAAGAAAATAAAATAAAATCAATAAACTGTTTTAAATTGTCATTCAAATATATATTTGCAATCATATCTTTATTATTTTTTTTGGCAATACCATGGTGTGGGCGGATTTCTGCCAGGCACAGGCTGTGTCTTGCCCCTCCAGCCTGTGACTGACGGAAATCCGCTCAGGATAGAATTTTACTGAAAACTGAGCATGTGCAAAGTTGCCACCACAGCTGCAAAATCCCTAGCTGAATGAGGGACATGAACAGAAGGTGGAGATAGAGAGCAGCAGGATCAACCAGGTTTTTTGCAGAATACAGAAAACATAATGAATGATGAGAATGAACAGCATGTAATAAACCATTTATTGATAGTTTTTTTATGATGTGAGTTTAGTGACACTTTAATTTAAATGCTTTGGCTGTGAGTACTATAATAACGCGGCCTTTTTCCAGGTAAGATGTGCTCCTATATACTATTTATCAATATGCACTTTTATTGTTATTTAATACCACTAATCCTGTAAAACTACATAATTATCAGATATGAGCAGAAGGTTCTCAGAAACATTATTGCACCATGCAATGGTCACATTATTTGGAGTATGTCTAAAACCTTACCCTGCATTGTGCATTGCAGAATCATTTTCAACCACAGGGTCAACTTTTCAATGGTTGGAGAAGACTCTATATACAGTAAAGCTGCAAACTGTTATTGAACATGATGGCAATTGAATTGCATGGAAGAGGCTTTGCTTCCTCTTGTCAGAGCCTCCATCAAGGTGAACAGTTAGCAGTAGTGATGGACGAACTTCCGACGGGACGTTTCGCGAACGCGAAACGCGAACGGACACAAACGTTCGCGAAAACGACCGTTCGCCGCGGGCTCCATTGACTTCAATGGGAGGCGAATTTCGCAAACCTTTAGGTCGAATTTGCGGCCACGGGGTAATTATTAGGGGGTAGCACGTAGTCCCACCACCTGGACAATAGCATAATACATGTATGAGGTGAATTTGGGATCGATAACTACAAGCATTTTTTTTTTATTTGGGAAATTGTTCTGACAATTCAGGACTATGGAGCTAATGAAGGCAATGGAGGAGAGGGAAGGTCAGGGACCAGGGTAGGCAAACAAGAGGGTGCAGGAGATACAGAGCACTGACAGCAGCACCGTAATACAGAGCACTGACATCAGCACCGTGACATACAGCGCTGACAGCAGCTCCGTGACATACAGCGCTGACAGCAGCTCCGTGACATACAGCGCTGACAGCAGCTCCGTGACATACAGCGCTGACAGCAGCTCCGTGACATACAGCGCTGACAGCAGCTCCGTGACATACAGCGCTGACAGCAGCACCGTGACATACAGCGCTGACAGCAGCTCCGTGACATACAGCGCTGACAGCAGCTCCGTGACATACAGCGCTGACAGCAGCTCCGTGACATACAGCGCTGACAGCAGCTCCGTGACATACAGCGCTGACAGCAGCTCCGTGACATACAGCGCTGACAGCAGCTCCGTGACATACAGCGCTGACAGCAGCTCCGTGACATACAGCGCTGACAGCAGCTCCGTGACATACAGCGCTGACAGCAGCTCCGTGACATACAGCGCTGACAGCAGCTCCGTGACATACAGCGCTGACAGCAGCACCGTAAGCAGCCCCAGGAGGAAGTCAGCACAGCACAGGGATGGTGTGATCCCCTCATAATAAGAACCCCCAGGAGGAAGTCAGCACAGCACAGGGATGGTGGGAGCCCCTCATAATAAGAACACCCAGGAGGAAGTCAGCACAGCACAGGGATGGTGGGAACCCCTCATAATAAGCAGCCCCAGTAGAAATATGACACCGCTCAACCTCTTCAAAGAGGAGGGTAGGGGCATATAGTACGGTGTGCTTTTTTGGGTCAGGGAAGTGAGCCAAATGAATTAAGAAGGTCTGTGTGCTTGATTCCAAAAATTGTTTATAGACATATACATGGTCTACTGATCACATGTGTTGAATTCCTCCGAGATCCATGCCTCATTCATTTTTAGAAATGTGAGGTAGTTAACACTGTGGTGAGCTAGGCGAGTACGCTTATCGGTCACAATCCCCCCTGCTGCGCTGAACGTCCTTTCGGACAGGACACTGGATGAGGGGCAAGCCAACAGTTCGATTGCAAATTGGGCAAGCTCTGGCCAGAGGTCAAGCCTGCCCACCCAGTAGTCTAGGGGTTCATCACTCCTCAGAGCGTCCACATCGGCCGTTAACCCAATGTAGTCGGACACCTGACGGTCTAGGCGTTCCCTGATGCTGGATCCGGATGACACCTGTCGATGGGTCGGCTGAAAGAATGACCTCATATCCGAAGTCACCAACACATCTTCAAACCGGCCTCTTCTTGCAGGCGCTGTTGGATTGGTACCCGCAAATCCTTCTCTGGGAGTGGGAATTGCTCCTCTGCCAGCGCACGCAAAAGCAGAATGCAGCATTTCTCGAAGCAAGGCCTGGAAGTGCTGCATTCTGACAGCCCTCTGCGACGGCGGTAACATTTCCGCCATTTTGTGTTTGTACCGGGGGTCTAAGTACGTTGCCACCCAGTACTGGTCCTTGACCCTCATGCTTTTTATACGGGGGTCCCTATTAAAACACTGGAGCATGAAGGCCCCCATTTGCACTAAAGTGGAAGCGGTGTGGTGGCCTGGCTCCTGCTCATCATCCAGGATAATGTCGTCCTCTTCATTCTCCTCTCCCCATCCTCGCACAACAGGGATCCCAGAAAGGTTTAAAGCATGCTCTTCTTGCTCCTGCTCATCCGCCCCGGCACCATCCTCCTCTGACTCCTCATCAGACTCCTGTTGTTGACTTGTCTCAGATAGAGTAGCCCCCCCTGGGAATTCATCCAGCATTGCGACTTCCTCATCTTCCCGCTCCTGCTCCTCCACAGCCTGATCAATGACACGACGCAATGCACGCTCCAGAAAGAAGGCATAAGGTACCATGTCACTGATGGCGCCATGGCTGCGACTGACCAGTTTGGTGATCTCCTCAAATGGCCGCAGAAGTCTGCATGTGTCGCGCATGAGCAGCCACTGGCGCGGTGAAAAAAAACCCAGCTCCCCAGAACCGTTTCTTTCGCAGAGTTCATACAGGTAGACGTTAACTGCACGTTTCTGCTGGAGCAGCCTATCAAGCATATAGAAGGTTGAGTTCCATCGCGTCGGGCAATCGCAAATAAGACGTCTGACCGGCAGATGGTGTCGCCGCTGAATGTCAGCAAGGCGAGCCATGGCCGTGTAAGATCTTCTGAAATGGGCCGAGATTTTCCTTGCCTGCCGCAAGATGTCCTGGACCCCAGGGTATTTGACAAGGAATCGCTGCACGACCAAGTTTAAGACGTGTGCCATGCACGGCACGTGCGTGATTTTGCCCTGTTTCAATGCGCTAAGCAGATTGGCACCGTTGTCACACACCACTTTACCAACTGTCAAATTGAGCGGTGTTAGCCACTCATCTGCCTGTGAACGCAAAGCTGAAAGGAGTGCCGGGCCAGTGTGGCTCTTTGCTTCCAGGCACAACAGACGCAGCACGGCATGGCAACGTCTCACCTGGCATGTGGAATAGGTTCTGGGGAGCTTGGGCGGTGCAGTGGAAGAGACGCTAGCAGCGGAAAAGGAGGAGGCAGCTGAGGAGGAGAGGGAGGAGGATGGAGTAGGAGGAGGAGAAGAAGAGTCAGGCCTGCATGCAATCCGTGGCGGTAAAACCAAATCTACACGGGTGCCACGGGTTACATGCTTGACGGCCGTCAGAAGGTTCACCCAGTGGGCAGTAAAACTGATATACCTTCCCTGCCCGTGTTTGCTAGACCACGTGTCTGTGGTCAGATGTATCTTGGCACCGACACTGTGTGCCAGAGATACATTCACTTGCCGCTGAACATGGCCATATAGCTCTGGGATGCCCTTCTCTGAGAAATACTTCCTTCCTGGGACCTTCCATTGTGGTGTTCCAATGGCCACAAATTTGCGAAAGGCCTCCGAGTCCACCAGTTTATATGGCAGTAGTTGGCGGGCTATGAGTTCTGACAAGCCAGCCGCCAACCGTTGGGCAAGAGGGTTATCCGGCGTCATCATTTTTTTACGCTCAAACATTAGGCCCACGGAAGCCTGCCTTTTTGCAGAAAAATGTGAGCTTGGCGTGATGGAAGGTGGAGTGGAGGACAATTGTGAGGAGAGAGGAGAAGGAGAAGTAGAAGACGAGGCTGGACGGTGAGAGCCTGCAGTGTGGCTTTGTGTGTTCCGTTGCTCCCACTGGGCTCGGTGATGGCTGCTCATGTGCCTTCTTAAGGCGGTCGTCCCTAGGTGAGTATTGGGCTTACCGCGACTAACGCGTTGACTGCAAAGATTGCAGATGGCAACGCTATTGTCAGCAGCGGACACGTTAAAAAAAGCCCACACTGCGGAGCCATGTGCCGGTGTCCTGGGAGCGCCAGATGTGACCGTACATGGTCGATGACTCGCTCCTGATACATTTGCAGTCTGCTTTGTCCCTGCTGTGCAATGTAAGTCATTGCTGCTTCTCCTCCCTATCTGCTGGTCCATATCTCCCTCTGAACTCCCCTCCTCTTCCTCTCTTGTGGGCACCCACGTGACATCACTAGACACGTCATCATCAACGTCACCTTCC
The DNA here is from genome assembly GCF_037356315.1 of Lithobates pipiens. NCBI lineage: Eukaryota > Metazoa > Chordata > Amphibia > Anura > Ranidae > Lithobates > Lithobates pipiens. The sequence goes on from NW_027507748.1 coordinate 177,124,287, forward strand.
CCACCGCTATAAGTAGAGTAGGCAGCAACACCGGGGACCAACCTCCTCCTTGGGCTGATCTGGGTACTGGCGTCAGACTGCTGAGTAGCGCTTGTTGCTACCTCCTCTTCCTGATCCAATACCAAGAGTGGCTGCGCATCAGAAATGTCCTCTTGATATGGATCGGAAAATAATTCCAGTGACTCAAGCGGAAGGTATGTGGTGGTGGTGGTGGTGGTCGTGTTGTTGGTGGTAGTGTCTTTGGGGGTGCACATAGCAGAGAGTGAAGAAGAGGGTGCAGATCGAGAGGATGAGGAGGGTGCAGAAGAGTAAGGCTGAGCGAGCCACTCAACCAAGTCTGGTGCATCCTTTAAAGTAATTGAACGCACCTTCTGCAACTTCCCACTTTGGCTCAAGCCTGTTGCTCCTGCCCTACCCCTACCACCCCTGCGGAAGGGCCTGCCTCTTCCTCTGCATGTCATTTTTTAAATGACCCTGTGACAAAACTCTTAGTCCCTATACCGCTGAAGGACTGCTGCAGTATAGGTGAGCGGTCAGCAGTGGTGCACGTCAACCCTATCTATTGTGGACCTATAGCGGTCCTTACAGAACAGCAGACTGTACCGCACTCAAGCCTATGTACCGTAGCACCCTATACCAAGTTACCAGTCCTTATAAGAACTTTTGTGGACCAAGCAGGTTGTGTATTAGTGTTTAGCAGACTGTACGTCAGTCCCTATACCGCTGAAGGACTGCTGCAGTATAGGGCAGCGGTCAGCAGTGGTGCACGTCAACCCTATCTATTGTGGACCGATAGCGGTCCTTACAGAACAGCAGACTGTACCGCACTCAAGCCTATGTACCGTAGCACCCTATACCAAGTTACCAGTCCTTATAAGAACTTTTGTGGACCAAGCAGGTTGTGTATTAGTGTTTAGCAGACTGTACGTCAGTCCCTATACCGCTGAAGGACTGCTGCAGTATAGGGCAGCGGTCAGCAGTGGTGCACGTCAACCCTATCTATTGTGGACCGATAGCGGTCCTTACAGAACAGCAGACTGTACCGCACTCAAGCCTATGTACCGTAGCACCCTATACCAAGTTACCAGTCCTTATAAGAACTTTTGTGGAACAAGCAGGTTGTGTGTTAGTGATTAGCAGACTGTACGTCAGTCCCTATACCAATGAAGGACTGCTGCAGTATAGGGCAGCGGTCAGCAGTAGTGCACGGCAACCCTATGTATTGTGGACCGATAGCGGTCCTTACAGAACAGCAGACTGTACTGCACTCAGGCCTATGTACCGTAGCACCCTATACCAAGTTACCAGTCCTTATAAGAACTTTTGTGGACCAAGCAGGTTGTGTGTTAGTGTTTAGCAGACTGTGCGTCAGTCCCTATACCGCTGAAGGACTGCTGCAGTATAGGGCAGCGGTCAGCAGTAGTGCACGGCAACCCTATGTATTGTGGACCGATAGCGGTCCTTACAGAACAGCAGACTGTAACGCACTCAGGCCTATGTACCGTAGCACCCTATACCAAGTTACCAGTCCTTATAAGAACTTTTGTGGACCAAGCAGGTTGTGTGTTAGTGATTAGCAGACTGTACGTCAGTCCCTATACCAATGAAGGACTGCTGCAGTATAGGGCAGCGGTCAGCAGTAGTGCACGGCAACCCTATGTATTGTGGACCGATAGCGGTCCTTACAGAACAGCAGACTGTACCGCACCCAAGCCTATGTACCGTAGCACCCTAGACAGACCAAGTTACCAGTCCTGATAAAGAGCTTTGTGGAACAAGTGAGTTGTGAATGATTAGCAGACTGCAGCAGAAGGGCAGCAGTCAAGTATAATATTCTTTCTATATTTGGAAGAAAGAATATTATACGTGTACAAGCCTATTACCGTACCACTGATACCAGTCCTGAAAAGAACCTTTGTGGAACTAATAGTAACAGCAAGTCTTTAAAATTATCCTCACTGCCTGACACACTGCTTCCTGCCTGTCCCTATACAAATTGGCAAAAAAGAGTAGGCTGGAACGATTAGCTGGAACAGCTCTTTTGTGGACCTGATAGTAACAGCTAATGATGATGATGATGATGATGATGAAGAAAGACTAATCTGGCTGAGCTGTCCCTAAAATAGCAGCATACAGCGCTCTGTCCCTTTATCTAAACTGACAAAAGAAACTCAGGCTGCTGACCTAACACCTATACCAGTCCTGAAAAGAACTTTTGTGTACCAAATAGCTAGCGTTTTCTCTGTCCCTACTCCACACAGGATCCTTTCCCTACAGTGACAGAAGAAAGAATGTAAAATGGCCACCGGATCGGGTGTATTTATAGGTTAGGGGGAATGTCCAAGTGTCCATGAGCTGTCATGTCTCAATTGGTTGTCCTGTAACACATGATAAACGTGTCACGAAAGGTTAAAGTTCTTGTATACATTAAACACGTAAGTCCGCCGGGGCGAACGACGGAAAAAGGCGTTCGAACCCGCGGACGGCGAAAGTCGGAAATTCGCCGCGAAACGACCGCCGGGCGAACCGTTCGGCCATCACTAGTTAGCAGTGTTGTAGTGACATTATCAGATCTTGCTGGAGGTACATACAGGGAAGTGCACTGCTTTTTAAGGTGGAATGCCAGACAAAAGGTACATTTTTCAAGGTATTGCTTAGGCACAATTAAAGCGTAATTCCTCTTTTGTAACATTCCCCTCCGGGTGATCTATGTACATTGCAGGGATTTTAACAAACGTTGTTGCAGATTCCTACCTTTTGTTATTCCAACCACTTAAGGACCGGAAGGATTTACCCCCTTAATGACCAGGCCATTTTTTTGCGATACGGCACGGCGTCACTTTAAAGTGGTTGTAAACCCTTACAGACCACTTTGACCTACAGGTAAGTCTAGATTAAGGCTTACCTGTAGGTCCAAGAAATATCTCCTGAACCTACACGGTTTAGGAGATATTTGCAAAAAGACAGGCACCGCTGTCTACGACGCATGCGCAGTAGACAGTGGCGCGCAGGCGCACTGAGCATGCCACTGCTGGCGGTGATATGCCATTAGTGGCGGCTCCCGTGCACATGCGGGGGAGTGACGCCATCGCGGCTCCGGCCAATCACAGCGCCGGAGCCACGATACCCAGAAAGAAGATGGACACTCCGTGGAAGAGGGGACAGCGGTGACATCGCTGGCTCCTGTGTCACGTAAGTGACACATAATGGGCTACTATGCAATGCATAGTAGCCCATTATGCTTTACCTTTGCAGGGAAACACAGAGGAAGTAAAACCCATCAGGGTTTACTTCCTTTTTAATTGCGCAGTTGTGGGACACTATACCCAAACAAAATTGACATCCTTTTTTCCCTCACAAATGGAGCTTTCTTTTGGTGGTATTTGATCGCCTCTGCAGTTTTTATTTTTTTTGTGCTATAAATAAAAAAAAAGTGACAATGTCACTAGGAACAGACAATCACTCTCAGCTCCCCTGTCAGAACGGGATCCACTGTGTTTACACTGGCAGATCCCTGTTCTGCCTCTGTGTGGAGTGATTACGGGTGGCCAGTGGACATCGCACCCGCCAGGCACTTGAATGGGCTTCTGCTATATCTATTACACGAAGTGATGTACAATGATGGTGATTCGCGTACGTACAACTGCGGCAGCTGGTCTTTAAGTGGTTAAAGAAATAGTTGTTTGTTTTCTATTTCCATGTGTAAAGTGAATGTGAATAGGAGTAACTTTATAATTATCAATCAGCTGCTGCACTTTCAGGACTCTAAGGCTGTATTCACACCGATGCATTTTTAGTGCTTTTTGAATTTTACTGATTTGCACTACAGAACGTGTTCCATAGGAAACCATGTTAAATGGACTGTAGTGCAAATCTGCAAAATGCAAAAAGCACTAAAAATGCATAGATGTGAATCCAGCCTAATAGGGAAAGTGGCAGTTTCTGCATCCCTTTAGATGCAATTTCCCTTTTGAAAGTAGCTTACAAAAAATAACATTTTTGTTGGAGGGGGTGCCCGAAATCTGACTTGTATCTTAGTGCAAACTTCTGGGAAAATCAGTAAGCCAATCATACAAGCTGGAGATGACATATCTGGAGGGTGTTCTATACACCATCTGTGTACAGAATGCCTCCAGGCGGCCATATTGCATTGTATTTTACAGAAAATTACAGCAATGCAGATTGACAAGGAAACATAATTAACATTCAATTACAATATGACTTGTGTAGGAATCATGTATGCTACATTCTTATTTATTTTTATTTGTTTTTGCTTTTTTTTCCCCCACCAAAGTGGTTTAGGGTTTCTAGATGATCCCTATAATATAGAAAATCTTTATTTTATGAGTTCAGGTCCACTTTAAGATTATGACACTAATACGGTGTATACCAATGTGTTTAATAATTGAATCGCACAGATATAAAAATAGCTTTCAGCCTGTAAGTAATCACATAAAATAAATTCTACCATAAATAAATGGATGAGATTGCAAGAAACAGTGCTTGGATGTGCTGTAAAAATTTTCATAAGGCTCTTTTCACATGCAGCGGAGTCTGCTCCAATCAACAGGGGGTTCGTGAGCAGATCCTCTGCTGAATTGGAGCCAAATGGGGGTCTGTTTTTAACATATGTGCTGTTCAGTTTGTGCCTGATGGACATGGGTGGATCCATGACAGCTCTATAGAAGGCCAGGACTCCATTTACTGTACATCAGGCTACCTCAGATTCTTAGGCCGCGTACACACGGGCGGATTGTCTGCCCAACTTAGTCCGCTGAACCGTGTTTCAGCGGACAATCCGCTCGTGTGTGGGCTTCAGTGGACTTTTTCAGCGGACTGTCTGACAAACAAAGTCTTACGGAATTTCCGAAATGTTGTCCGTTCAAACTTGGTTTTGTCCGTCCAAACTTGGTTTCAGCGGACAGTCCGCTCGTGTGTAGGCAAGTTGGACGGACTAAGTATGGCGCATGCTCAGAAAGGATTTACACGGCCGAAGGTTGCATTGCAGTGTATTGGACGTCGTATTTCTAGTCCCGTCGTACGTGCTGTATACGTCATCGCGCAAGCTTTCAGCGGACTGTCTGTTCATCGTGTGTGGTCAATTCCGTTCATTCAAAAGTTGAACGGACTGTCTGTCGGATTGTCTGACGAACTTAGTTGGGCAGACAATCCGCCCGTGTGTACGCGGCCTTACTGTTTGGGTCCGCAAGCTTTTTTTCTTTTTTATGCACCTAGATGAACTCAGAGGTAGTCAGATGTAAATAGACAAAGGTCTGTTTACATCTGACTGTCCATAGGGCTGAATGGAGCTTCCAATCAATTCCTTCTGAAAAATTTGATGGGTGGACCTGATAGGAAAGCCTGTGTGAAAGGGCCCTATTCCATATCTAAAGTCAAAACTTTTTTTTTCTTTGCAGAGTTGCAAGGGTTAGAACTCTGTCTTGTTCTTAGTGCTGTTTAGTCCTGCATAAGTGTGCGCAACCTAGTGCAGGGCGTGCACCCTAAAGCTCAAAAACACACGTGTGTGTGTGTGTCTACACTTATAGGGCCCTGGCATATTCATCTCCCTGCCGACACAATGAAATGCGTAAGCATTTCGTTTGTGGGAGGGAATTCTTTCCTAACTTCCTGCTTCCACATACAGTGATAATGCGAATGCTCAAGGGGTGATTAGCGTGTGTCCTGGCACATCCGGCACACTCTGTGCACATGCCTATGATGTCCCATTAGGGGGAATTGCTCTCTGTAGTTGCACTGGTGACCAATGTCACTGGGATAGAAAGTCAGAGAAAATCTAAAAGCTCCAAAATATTATTATTTTTTTTTACCAAGAATAGAGGGGGAACCTACCAACAGGGGCGTTTGTTCCAGTGACAAATTTCAGAGGAAATTTTCCTCTCCTTGAAATGTTTTTTTTTTCCCTGTTCTTGTCGTGTGAACAGGAAAAAAAGGATTCCCTAGTGGGGCACAGATAACAAAACAAATGAAACTGTTTTCTTTAGTTATATTATAAAAATAATATACCTGTGCAGTTTTTTGTCTAATCCTATACTGTATAATGTCTTACGCATGCCCGTGGGTATGCCACCATAGGAGCAGCTTCCTATGGTGGCACACCAAGATCAGGAGGAGCCAGGAGGCTTTAAGTTTCGGGGCCGCTCTGTGCAATGCAATTAAGGTAAGTATAAACCTGTTTGTTATTTAAGAAAAATTGAGTTTACAATCACTTTAAATACAATTTAAATTCTGTAACTTGATTTAACTAAACTTTTATAAAAATTCCCCTTTATGTGTATAGTGTAATCTTTTCATTGCACATCTAACAATGATAATATCAGACACTTGCTTCAGAGGACAAAAAATGATAATGTAGGTTTCTGGTTCTGCTTAACAAATGAGGTCCAGAATGTCATATTTTCAGCTCTTTGACCTCCCTTTCTCATCTTTCCAGCTGTGAACAAATAAAGCACAGATTCATTATCATCCAAGCAAATGGACCATTATGTTACTTGATGACAACAATGCAAAATGTGCAGGTGGTCAGAGGGCCTCACTGACTGATTGCAGCATGCTGAAAATCAATCATTTGCTCTGTGAACCGCATTCAAGTTATACTGCAACAATCTGGGAATATATAATATATTTTTCCTTTCCAATTATGAATATGTCAGAAACAGCAAGTAACTGTATATAGATTAATAATGTGCAATTTGCAAAAGATGAGTAGAGAACACAAGTGGGGATATTTACTAAAACTGGTACAATTAGAATCTGGTGCAGTTGTAAGTGGCGGACTGACCATTCGAGCACTCGGGCACTGCCCGAGGGCCCCATGCCACTAAGGGGCCCCATCAGGGTTGCCAGCCTCAATAAAACCAGGGACATTATGTAAAAATCTGTGTTTTTTTTTTAAATCCCAAGATTATAGCTGCCCCTCATCACACCTTTTCAGTGTGTGTATGTGTATTCTGTGTGTGTATACTGTGTGTGTATGTTGTATGTGTGTGTGTGTATACTGTGTGGCCCCATAATCTATTGCCTGGGGCCCCATAATCTCCTATTGCCCGGGGGCCCCATGAGTTGTCTGTCCGCCCCTGGCAGTTGTCCATGTAGCCAATCAGCTTCTAACTTCAGCTTTTTCAACTAGGTTTTGACAATAAAAACCTAGAAGCTGATTGGTTTCTATGCGGAGCTGCACCAGATTTTGCACTCTCCAGTTTTAGTAAATCTCTCCCAAAGAATACATGGAACTAATATTTTACTTTGTAGTGAGTTACTGTGGAAAACTATTGAAGAATGTAATCTAAGGAAATAATGCTAAGCTCCCGAGAGAACAGACATGGACACATGGACAGACTGATCAATGAATGCCACCAACCTGCACGACCAGTGCAAGATGTAGAGCAGGATTCTCAAACATCAAGAGATCCTTCTACAAATATAGTGCCTAATATGTTCATATCTCTAAACAGAACAAGGTTTTTTTGTACATGATGAAGCAAGGCACATACCAATCAAATTTCCCTAGGGCTCCATTCACACCTGAGTGTAGCGCAGAAGCATCTGCTGCAACCCGTTTTTTTATTTATCTTTTTTTGATTTGTATTGGAGTGTTTTTTTTGGAGGGGCACCATTCATTTGAATGGGCCTCGCTCCTCTCCAAAAATTCTCCAAAGAAGCTCATATACCAAATCTTGGCAAAGAGCCAGGAGCATTTGCGGTTGCAATTTTTGCCGCGATTGTAGCACGTTTTCTCACTCGACAAGCATGGAAAAACCGCACTGCGTTTGGGTCACCATTAAGAAATCATGGTATCGCAAATGCATGCCACGTTTTACCACGATTCTGAAATTGTGGGCAGAATCGCAGTGATTCTGCCCGTGATCCAAATCGCTCAGGTGTGAATGGAGCCTTAGATTAGATCTATTAGTTCAGAAAATTGTAATCATGGTATCGCAAACGTGTGCCACGTTTTGCCAATAACAATATAGTGTGAGGACCTACCTCATTGCATATAAATTAAATTATTGCTTAGGTGGGCCCTCACATTACCCAATCATTTGCAAATTTACACTGGTTGATATAAAGCAGTGGTCTCCAAACTGTGGCCTGGGGGCCAGATGTGGCTACTTACTTGCCTTTATCTGGCCTTTGGGTTGCTATTTCTCCCACTGATACAAGGCACTATTGCTTCCACTGACACCAATGATGGGGCACTATTCCTCTCACTGACACCAACAATGGGACACTATTCCTCCCACTTACACCAATCACGGAGCACTGTTCCTTCCACTGACACCAATGATGGGGCACCATTCCTTGCCCTGACGCCAATGATGGGGGGCTATTCGTTGCACTGACACCAATGGTGGGGCACTATTTCTCCCTCAGTGACCAACAATGAAGCACTATGCCTCCTACTAATGCCAATAATGGGGCATTTTTACTCCCATTGACGCAAGGCCTTTTTTTCTACTCCCACTGGCCACAGTTCCGCTCCCACAATGTCTGAAGGACAGTAAATTGGCTCTTTTGTTATTAAGTTTGGAGACTCCTGATCTAAAGGTCAAATCTAAAGAAAATCTAATTGATGTGTAGCCATCTTTTGACAGGTCAAAGAAGTCCTACATAAATGAGCTGCCATGGCCAATGCAGACTCCAGGGCAGAGATTCCAAATATCATTTAAAGCCTCACAGCCTCACTCTGATACATGTTCACTGCTAATAGAAACTCCAGATTGAAGACTTCACTACAAGTACATAGCGCCTAGATCAAAGAGGACAAGCAGGTATGATTAGATAGACAAGTCTAGGAAATCCCAACAAACACACAATTTAGGGCTAACGCAGGACTCAGGACAGGGTTCACAAACATCAATGGAACCAAATTGAACCCTTACCAATCTTATCCCTATGTGCTTACACACAAGTTGAACTGGATGGACTGTTGTCTTTATTCAACCTTACCAACTATGGAACTAATACAAAATTATAGATTTGGGTCCTTACAACACAGTATGTTGGATATGTGACTTAATTATCCAAAGAAGTCTGTGTCCCTTCTCTCAAAGGCTTGCGTGCTGCATATATTAAAAGGCTTTTCATTGGTATTCCTATTATTATGGTATACAGTCTCATTCTTTTTAACTGTTAAGTGCTTTTCATGCCAAATACTTGTTTATTGCCACATTTTCACTCTATGACCTAATTATGCAAACAGTGTGTTTTGAAGATTAAAATCCTATTTTAACAAGCTTAATCTGAGTTAATATGCCTCCATACAAATGTACATGATAACATTTAAATTATTTGCAATATATTAACTATGTCTGAATAAAACAAACAAGCTATATACAGAAAATTTAATAGGCTATTTAACTATCCATATTTTCCATTCAGCAGTATTTGTTTTTATATCGTAAATTGCATGTATGGTTAAAGATTAAAAGAGATATTATAAGCATGGGGCAGTCCAATATATTTTATTTAATGTACAATCTGTTCCAAAATACCTGATTTATTTAAGAAAATGTGCATACACGGTTGCATTGATAGCACCACAAACCCAGCTGAACAGCCAAAGCTTATTCTTATTTTTATTTATTTATTTATGTTTTTTTTTAGGCACAGGTGATGGTTGTGGAACTATGCCAACTATGGTAGAGCACATAAGGCTAATTTACTAACATATGGGCTTTTCTAAGCAGCACACTCTCCAACATCCAATTTTACCCCGGCTAGGTGCTTATGGACATAAAACAAAGTTCAGATTTTCTCCGCTGTTTTTAGGGTAATCCCATATCTGTTGGCTATTTTGCAATCCTTTTCCATGTAGGAATAATACATCTTTAGGTACATACTAACTTCATTGGCATTGACCATAAAAATTTCAAAAAGGCTATGGTGCAATTTTTTTACTACTGAACATGAAAAACAAATATGTAGTACACCTCATCTTAATACAGAGCTTAACATTTTATTATTTTGATGTTCAATACACATTGCAAACGTGAACTGGAATAGTCATATGGAAAAGTAAATACATTTTATGGAAATGTTTGACTTTTTCACAAGATTTGTACCAGCAAACATTAGAAAAAGGTGATATATTTGATTAAAACATATTTGCATTTTCAATTATTTACTCAATAAAAATATCTATAGCTGTAGTGTGCTAAAAGTAAGTATACCCTTGGCCCCTGAAACTGGTATTGCCTACTTTAGCTTCTTGTAGACATTTGCAGAGCTACCCACCAGTCTCTGACATTGACAGTAAAATCTTTGACCACTCTTTCATGCCAAATTCCATCAGTTGCAAAATGTCTGTGGGCTTCCTTGCATGAACTGCTCATTTGTGATCACCCCACATCATTTCAATGTAATTCAAATCAGGGATTTGACTAGGCCGGTCCATAGCCCTCCATTTCCTCTTATTGTGACACTCCTTGGTAGGTTCTCTTGTGTGCTTCAGATCATTATTCAAGTTGAAAAATACATTTCTGGTTCAGCTTCAACTAAGATAGATAACCTCACACCCTCATCAGGCATACCATGATACGTTGCAGAATTCATAGTTGACACAATGGCTGCAAGATGTCCAGATCCTGAAGCAGCAAAGCAAACCCAAACCATGAATTTCCATCACAATGCTTCCCTGAAATGCTGCCTTCTGTTTGCACCAAACATGTATACTGTTACTGTGTCATAACAACTCTATGTTTGACTTATCTGTCCAAATGCAATGTTTAAGATGGCAGGGTCTGTGCCTATAAATTCTGTGGCAAACTAGTCTTGAAATAAAAGTTTTTTGGACACCAAATGCTTATTCCTAACACACTTCCCATGCGGGTTACATTTATGTAGTCATGGTATTTTGGAAAAAGATTGTAGACCTACACAAGGCTGGAATGGGCTACAAGACTATCCCCAAGCTGCTTGGTGAGAGGGTGGCAACAGTTGGTGCGATTATTCACAAATTGAAGAAACACAAAATTGCTGTCAATCTCCCTTGGTCTGGGGCTCCATGTAAGATTGTGGAGTTTCAATGATCATGAGATCGGTGAGGAATCAGTCCAGAACTACATGGGAGAATCTTGTCAATGATCTCAAGGCAGCTGGGACCATAGTCACCAAGAACACAATTGGTAACACACTACGCCATAAAGGACTGAAATCTAGCAGCGCCCACAAGGTCCCCCTGCTCAAGAATGCACATGTACAGACCCATCTGAAGTCTGCTAATGAGCATCTGAATGATTTAGAGAACTGGGTAAAAGTGTTGTGGTCAGATAAGACCAAAATCAAGATCTTTGGCATCAACTCAACTCACTGTGTTTGAAGAGAAGGAGGAGGAATGCTGCCTATGATCCCAAGATCACCATCCCCACCATCAAACATGGAGGTGGAAACATTATGCTTTGGGGGTGTTTTTCTGCTAAGGGGACAGGACATCTTCACCGTATCAAAGGGACGATGGACGGGGCCATGTACCATCAAATCTTGGGTGAGAACCTCCCTCCCTCAGCCAGGGCATTGAAAATGGCTCATGGATGGGTATTCAAGCATGACAATGACCCAAAACACACAGCTAAGGCAACAAATGTGGAGGGAGCTAAAGGTTCAAGTTACCAAACATCAGCCTTAAAACCTTAATAACTTGGAGAGGATCTGCAAAGAGGAGTGGACCAAAATCCCTCCTGAGATGTGTGCAAACTAGCGTTGCACCAATACCAATACTAGTATTGGTATCGGTGCCGATACTGAGTATTTGCAGGAGTACTTGTACTCCTGAAAATGATCCCGATGCCTAATCCGATACCTGGACACTTAGGGATGATCGGGGAGGCGGCAGGGGAAGTTATAATCACCGATCTCCATGCGTGGCTTTCAGTAAAGCAGCTAACAGCAGCTTCTTCTCCTCTCCCCTTTGCGGCTTTCCGCTGCTTTATTGAAAGCCACACAGGGAGATCAGTGATTATAACCTCCCCTGCCACTGCACCAATCATCCCTGAGTGTCCCCTATGTCCTACTCCGGTTCCCCTCTGTGTCCTCCTCTGTGCTCCTCCGCAAACTCCTCCTGCCCCCCTGTCCTCCTCCAGTCCCCCGTCCTCCTCCAGTCCCCCTTCGAGTGCTCCTCCGATCCCCCCCCTCCCCTCTTTCTCCACCACCCCCCTTCTCAGATCTTTCAGGATGGAGAGCAGGAGCTGGTAAATATGTAATTTACAATGCTCCAGTTGATGAATGGAAAGGATCCTCTGTCTCCTGTCCATGTCATGTTCTGTGCAGCTGAGGCTGCTGAGAAAGGGACTGGGGAATCTATATCCTCAGTCACTTTCCATGTCTCAAAGGGGAGATGTCAGGGGTCTGTTTAGACCCCTGACATCTCACCAAAGCCCCCCAACAGGGTTGAATAATAAAAAAAAAAAAAAATAGGAATCATTGTAATAAATATTGTAAAGTGAAATTGTGAAAATAATAATAATAAAAAAATAAAATAAATACACTGACACTGACTGTCCACTTCTCTCCCCTCCCCCCAAAAAAAGAAGGCATTGTAAAAAAAAGAGCAAATTATATATATTTTATATATATATATATATATATATATATATATGTATATATATATCCAGCAGTGTAACACAATGCAAATCTGCACAATGGGGACACAAACAACATATACAGTAAATCCTGACAGAGGTTCTAACCCTTCCCCATGTACTCAATATTAATATTACACTAGCTAAAGTTGGGCTTTAAAGCAGTATTAAACACAAAACCCCAAATTTTTTATTTTTTTTGCAACTTACCAATCACTAGATGTGGTGGCTGTATTTGTTTTCTTATTTAGGCTTTCCCCCCTCTGTTTTTACCCGGTGATCTGGCCAGTAACACACCTCCTGTATTACAGTGCCCCCACTCTGGATGAAAGTGCACGGGGGGCACCTTTGGACAGCAGCATTGTCAGTCTGAGGAGGGGGGGGGGGTGTTAGATGTATTGTTAGAGTTAGATCCACCAACAATGTGAAGCCAAACTCCAGGTAACATAGTTACATAGTAGGCAAAAAAAGACACAAGTCTAACAAGTCTGACCTACTGTATGTGTGTGATTTTATGTAAGTATTACATTGTATATAAAGTTTTATCCCTATTGTGAGGTCCCCAGTACTGTATTTGTACATTGAAATCATATCCCTTTTCAAGCGTCTCTTCTCCAGAGAGAACAAGTTCAGTGCTCGTAACCTTTCCTCATAACTAAGGTCCTCCAGTACCTTTATTAGTTTTGTTGCCCTTCCCTGTACTCTCTCCAGTTCCAGTACATCTTTCCTGAGGACTGGTGCCCAGAACTGGACGGCATACACCAGGCTCCAGGTGAGGTCGAACCAGAGTCTTGTAGAGTGGGAGAATTATCGTTTTATCTCTTGAGTTAATCCCTTTTATAATGCATGCCAATATTCTGATTGCTTTGTTAGAAGCAGCTTGGCATTGCATGCCATTGCTGAGCCTGTCATCTACTAGGATCCCCAGGTCCTTTTCCATCTTAGATTGCCTCAGAGATTCTCCCCCTAGCAAGTAGATTGCATTCAAGTTTTTGCCACCCAAATGCATTATTTAAAATTGTTCTACATTAAACCTCAATGTAGTTGCCCACTCCATTAATTTGTTCAAATCTTATTGCAAGGTTTCCATATCCTGCAGAGAAGTTATTGCCCTGCTTAGCTTAGTATTGTCCGCAAATACAGAGATTGATCTGTTTATCCCATCCTCCAGGTCGTTTATGAATAAATTAAATAGGATACGTCCCAGGATAGAACCCTGGGGGACCCCACTGCCCACCTCTGACCATTCTGAGTACTCCCATTTATTACTACCCTCTGAACTTGCCCTTGTAGCCAGTTTTCAATCTATGTACTTACACTATGGTCCATGCCAACAGACCTTACTGTACACTTTATAAAAAATTTCAGTAAACAGTTTTCCCTTTTGGGATAAACAGATGCAGCCATCACATCCAGGAATTGGTAAACTGCAATGTAATACATGTTTGCTTTTGGGTTTAATTCCACTTTAAAGTTTAGTCAACTCCTTTTTTTTAAAGTCAGCACAGGGGAGAGTACTTACTTCTAATACAGAGTGCCCCTTGATGGCTGCTACTTTAAGTTTAATGCTTTAGTCCCCTGAATCCCCCCACTTTCAGATGATCTATGAATGGAGGGCAAGCAGATGAATGAAAGGTCTACCTCCTCCATTCATAGAGTGCTTATCATTCATGAAAGTTATATTATGGCTTCTATGAATGGAGGAAGTGGGCTGCAAGGGTGGGAAAAGTTGGCACACTTGATGAATGCCTGAGGTGTCTTGGCTCTATTAACCCCTACAGCACTGGAATATTAAGGCCGCAAGTATGGGGGGGGGGGGGTTCAGAGTGCTTCAGATTTCAACTAAAGCAGCAGTCATCAGGGACCTTTTGCATTGATATTTCTTTGTATTGTCCCTTGTGTTGATTTAAAGAAAATGCTTGACTAAATGTAGGCTTTAAAGTCTATCCAAACCCCAGAATATGTAATATATTGCAGCTTACCAGTCTCATTCAGATACATGCTGGGTGCACCACCCCAAACACACAGTCTCTTGGATTGATGGGATTAGTAGTTTACACAAGAGAGATAGAAATGTTTGTGCTTTATTTACAACTCACTTAGCTTGTGAAAAAAAGAAAACAAATGAAGCCACCACACCTAAGGACTGGTAAGCTACAATATATGACATTTTTGTTTTTAGGTTTAGATGGGCTTGTAGTTTGAAGAACATAAAAGAAGAACCACCACCAGGACACAGTCAAATCAGGTCAGGTAGATGCTTTTTACACAAACGTTGTGCTTATTCAATGAATTAGCACAATGTTTGTGTGAAATGCGTCAAACTTACCTGATTTGACTGTGTCCTGGTGGGGGTTCTTCTTTTATGAAGATTTATATAATAAATACTTTGGACTAGCCGTGGTGTGCAGCTGACTTTGTTTGGTATTCACCGTTAATGGAAGCGAGCCGGGGTTAGCACCCAGATGCGGAGTCCATCAGGATAATATACTCACCTGGAGCGGCGACATTTCTTCTTTCCTTCAAATTAGAATTAAAAAATATCAACAGTTTTACAGCTCCCAATAAATCTTTTTTGCCCACCAAATGTGTGTTTTTTGTGCATTAATATGGTGTAGGCAGAGCCAACAGGTGATTGACACTAGCTTGCATTTTGTTCAGACGGCATCTACATTCAAAGTTATTTTTTTTACTTTACAGGCTATTAGCAATTACATTTGATATATTAAATACTGATTCATTTAAAAAATAAGCGCTTTTGTGAGCGCCTTAGTGAATGTAATCAATAAGCACACTATACCCCACCCTTATGGTGTTTAGCAATAGGAGTACATGTAAGAGGAGGGCAGGGAGTGTCATCTATCACTGTGGATATGCCCATATGTGTGACTCTGTACTCATGTGGGCTGCAAACTGCAAAGGTAAGAAAAAGGAGGAAATGAATAGCTTAGAAGGGAACTGAAATTGGAGCATGCTCCGTAGAGGACACCAGCTGGTCTACACAATCTCATACTGCAATGGGGACACAGAGAAGATAGGAAGGACAGCTGAAGGTAGGATCAACCTGGCTTATATCACTCGTCTACACTAAACAAATGCTTTAGTGGCTTTGTGAGCAATCTGTTATATAGTATGTAATACAATTTTTTTTTTTATAGTCTGGGTTTAATGACACTTTAACTTGTTTACTAATGCTTTCTCTTTTGGATGTAGTGACATGCCTAAATGGCATTTTGATTTTTTTTTTTATATTTCAATGTTTCCTGTCATAGTTTGACAAGCAGCAGTTTGAAGCCCGGTGTGAACCAATGTGATTACATAATACATGCAATTTTTGTTTAGAAGGCTTATATTGTTTACACTCTTAAAACTAGGCTATGCAGGTGATTTTTGATTGCGTACCTCTGCAATCAAGTTCACCCTTGGGGCGATGTCACACAGAACTTTTGTTATGCCGTTGTTTTTTAAATTAAAAATTGGAGCTTCTTTTTCTCATGCTGGGCTGATAAATTATACATCAACTCAGCGCAGATTTAAATGGGGATTACTCTCCTCCTGCTACAAGAGCATGAGATCAAGCTATCCTCATTCTGAACTGTGGAATTTATCAATCTAGCCATGAGAAAATGAAGCTGCATTTTTTAATTTAGGTTAAAGGAAATCTCTCATTAGAAAAAAATAGAGTGCTACTGACCTCACAAAAATGCTAGTGGCCTGGCTGTTATGCTAATACAATCACTTCATTACTCTCTGAGCCTCCGACCTGGAACACGCATGCAGCAAGTGATATCAAAAAATTGCTTATGTATGCAGTGACTGAAAAAAATAAAAACGGAATCAGTGGTAGTTATCTAGCATTTTTTGAAGGAGGGCAGCAATGGCACTGTTTGTATTCCTTTTATGACAGGTCTTCTTTAAATCTTTTCCCTTGCTGTGGAGGTATGAATGACATTAGGGGGGTGAAAACAATTGCGGAGAATTCAATTCCACACATGGGAGATTTCCAGGCCCTGAACTCGCTAATGGGTTTGTATTATTGGTATATGCCACAATTTAGTTGCATTACAATACATATTCCTCTTAATTACATTAATTATCTTGAGCTGGCCAAGTAATTAACTCTGAGTTAAAGTGAATGCATAGTGTTCTGCATGTACTTTATTTATTTATACTAGATTGTAAAGAATATTTTTTTTAAGTGTTGCACTTGTTTTATTACTATTTACAAACAGCCTAAATGTTAATCAGTAAAACATATGGGATTTGTTGAAAAAAGGCTGTTGTTTTAACCTGACCAAAAAAAGAAAATGATGTGGGGGTCCATTAGACTTTCATCTATGACTATGCTGATGTCTCTCTATCTGGCACATAGCTCCGTTTGAAATTCTTCTGAATCATTTGATATACCTCCCAAATCTTCTTGAGTTTTGGTGCTGGATGAGTAGTTTCATCAAATTCTTAAAGTGGAAGTAAACTCCCCCATCGTTTTCAGCCAAGGAAGCTGCCATCTTTGCCTCTGTTTAATCTTCAACTGCTATGGTGCTGCACATGTGATTCGTTATGACACCAGCCATTGGATGGTTTGATAGTTTGGCTGAGAGCACAGCCAATGTGCAGTTAGCATTCCCGGCATGCCTTTTTTTTTTAACTGTTTAAATTGATGGGTTAAGGCCGCGTACACACGCGGGGACTGTTCGCTCAACTTTGTCCGCTGAACAGTGTTTCAGAGGACAGTCCGCTCGTGTGTGGGCTTTCAGCGGACAGTTTCAGCGGACAGTCTGCTGAACAAAGTTTTTCGGAAATTCCGAAAAACTGTCCGCTGAAACTTTGTTTCAGCGAACAGTCCCCTCGTGTGTAGGCTTGTTCGTCAAACTAAGTTCCGCGCATGCTCAGAAAGTTTGCATTGCAGTGTATAGGACGTCGTTTTCTAGTCCCGTCGTACGTGCCGTTCACGTCATCGCGCACGGTTTCAGCGGACTGTTCGTTCGTCGTGTGTGGCCAAGTCCGTCCATGCTAATTTTGAGCGGACTGTCCGCTGAAACTGTTTGACGGACAAAGTTGAGCGAACAGTCCCCGCGTGTGTACGCGGCCTTACTTCCACTTTAATTGTTTTCAGTGCAAATACTTCATTATCAGAGAAAATATTTACTCTGACATGACCGTGCCAAAGAATGGAGTAGTTAGTAATTTATTGGTTGTCCAATACCCCACCACTCCTTGAAGAATTATTATTCCCAGAAATTTACAAATGTCCTCTTTGGTCACTGGTTCCCACTTTCTGCTCCTTAAAAACTTCTGATGTGTAGCAGCTTGTTGCTCCTGGTACCGGTTTGTCTCCGTAACTATTTTTTCAATAACCTCATTGGTCAAAAATAGTTGGAGGTATGCCAAGGGGTTGTCATCTTCAACATCCACTTTGATACCAGGTTCTCCAATAAATGGGAATCTTGGGGGCGCTGCGTGATCCATACCGCAGTCAATAGAGCACCAAGTCCGCACATCACTGAGCTCAGTCGCGGGATCGTCGCTGAAATTCGCTTTCTGTGCTTGATGACGAATTTGCCCACAAATCGCTATCACTCAGTTCTGCAAGTGATTCTGTATCGCTATTGCTGTTTTCCTGCAGGCCATAAACCGATTTGATGTAGAGACACACTTTTTTGGATGCCATGGTCATTCTCCAGTTTCCAGGCAGAAAGTATAGTAAAACTACAGTCAAGCGCACTGGTCATATTATTTGATACAGTAATGTATTCCAGTAAGATTACAATGTATTGTGTGTGTTGTGTTTTACACATTTTGAATTGCCACTCTCTCAGGGAAGGCAAGCCGGAATACACAGAGCATCAGGCAGAAGATCCGGCCGCCAGGCACAGCGGGAGTACATTGCAGGATCCCAGGGACAAAGTAAGTCCCCTCTTCTAGGATCCAGCGATGCAAACGCGAGTGTGGCTCGAGGTTACCGCTAATGGTACTGCAATTTCACACCAAGCCACATTCGGGAATACCGCCAAAGAGGTTAACCACTTCAGCTCTGGACCAATAAACACCTTAAGGACCAGAGGTCTTTTTCCAATTTCGCACTGCGCTGCTTTAACTGGTAATTGGCCCAGTCATGCAATATTGCACCCAAACGAAATTTGCGTCCTTTTCTTCCCACAAATAGAGCTTTCTTTTGATGGTATTTGATTGCCTCTGCGATTTTTTTTTTTTGCGATATAAATGGAAAAAGAGCGAAAATTTTGAAAAAAAAAGATATTTTCTTCTTTTTGTTATAAGAAAAATCGAATAAACTAAATTTTAGTCATACATTGAGGGCAAAATTTATTCAGCCACATGTCTTTAGTAAAAAAAATGTCAATAAGCGTATATTTTTTGGTTTGCGCAAAAGTTATAGCGTCTACAAACTAGAGTACATTTTCTGGAATTTACACAGCTTTTCATTTATGACTGCCTATCTCATTTCTTGAGGTGCTAAAATGGCAGGGCAGTACAAGCCCCCCCCAAATGACCCCATTTTGGAAAGTAGACACCCCAAGGAAATTGCTGATGGGTATGTTGAGCCCATTGAATATTTATTTTTTTTGTCCTAAGGGATTGAATAATGACAAAAAAAAATAATAATTTTTACAAAAAGTTGTCACTAAATGATATATTGCTCACACATGCCATGGTTATATGTGGAATTGCACCCCAAAATATATTCCGCTACTTCTCCCGAGTATGGGGATACCACATGTGTGGGACTTTTTGGGAGTCTAGTCGCGCACGGCACCCCGAAAACCAATCACCACCTTCAGGATTTCTAAGGGTGCAAATTTTTGATTTAACTCCTCACTACCTATCACAGTTTCGAAGGCCATAAAATGCCAAAATAGCACAAAACCCCCCAAAATGTCCCCATTTTGGAAAGAAGACACCCCAAGCTATTTACTGAGAGGCATGTTGAGTCCATGGAATATTTTATATTTTGCCACAAGTTGCGGGAATATTACAAACTTTTTTTTTTTTTGCACAAAGTTGTCACTAAATGATATATTGCTCACACATGCTATGGGCATATGTGAAATGACACCCCAAAAAACATTCTGCTGCTTCTCCTGAGTATGGGGATACCACATGTGTGGGACTTTTTGGGAGCCTAGCCGCGTACGGGACCCCGAAATCCAAGCACCGCCTTCAGGATTTCTAAGGGCATACATTTTTTATTTTACTCCTCACTACCTATCACTACCTATCACAGTTTTGAAGGCCATAAAATGCCAAGATGGCACAAAACCCCCCCAAATGACCCCATTTTGGAAAGTAGACACCCCAAGCTATTTGCTGAGGGCCATGTTGAGACCATTGAATATTTTATATTTTGCCACAAGTTGCGGGAATATTACAAATTATTATTTTTTTTGCACAAAGTTGTCACTAAATGATATATTGCTCACACATGCTATGGGCAGAAGTCAAATTACACCCCAAAATAAATTCTGCTGCTTCTCCCGAGTATGGGGATACCACATGAGGGGGACTTTTTGGGAGCCTAGCCACGTACGGGACCCCGAAAACCAAGCACTGCCTTCCGGATTTAAATATAAAATGCTACCAAAAAAACTGTTAGCGATCGCAGGGATCAGGCCTGACTCTGCGATCGCTGCAGTTATGTGTTTAGTGTTTTGTAAGTGACAGTGATCGATCGATACTGCACTTGGGTGGGCTGGGCAGAGGGGCAAAACGCAGGTGCTAGCAGGTATCTGGGCTGATCCCACTAACAATGCGTTTTTTTGGAACCCTGAACTGCTGGGGACGCTAGTATAGATCTGATCAGATCAGATATTGATCTGTTCAGATTTTATACCACTATGGGAGGTGTATGCTTTGCGCGTGGGTGTTAGCGGTACTGGCACTAACCTAGCGCTGCCTGGGGCGACGCAGACCCTGACCCTAAAACCTAATTGATATCACCCGCCGGGTGATCAGGGGGTTAAACCTTTATTGGGTAATAAATGGTGGGTGCCCTGATGCTATAAAAAGCAAACTAACCAGAGTCACCCGTAACACTTATACGGTGATTAGTGGTGAAAGGGTTAACTAGGGGCAATCAGGGGGTTCAAATTTTTATTAGGTAGTATATGGGGGTCCCTGGCGCTATATAAAAACCTGACGGGGAACCTAAATAACTAACTGGCTAACCAGCGTCACCAGTGACACTTATACTGTGATCGCTGGTAAAAGGGTTAACTAGGGGCAATCAGGGGGTTAAAACCATTATTGGGTAGTATATCGGGGTACCTAGCGCTATAAAAACCTGGCGGTGAACCTAAAAAAATAACTAGCTACCTAGCGACAGTAGCGACACTGATGCAGCGATCAGAAAAATTATCGCTTAGTGACACTGGCAAAAGGGGGTGAAAGGGTTAACTACGGGCAATCAGGATGTTAAAACCATTATTGGGTAGTATATCGGGGTACCTAGCGATATAAAAACCTGGCGGTGAACCTAAAAAAATAACTAGCTACCTAGCGACAGTAGCGACACTGATGCAGCGATCAGAAAAATGATCGCTTAGTGACACTGGCAAAAGGGGGTGAAAGGGTTAACTAGGGGCAATCAGGATGTTAAAACCATTATTGGGTAGTATATCGGGGTACCTAGCGCTATAAAAACCTGGCGGTGAACCTAAAAAAATAACTAGCTACCTAGCGACAGTAGCGACACTGATGCAGCGATCAGAAAAATGATCGCTTAGTGACACTGACAAAAGGGGGTGAAAGGGTTAACTAGGGGCAATCAGGATGTTAAAACCATTATTGGGTAGTATATCGGGGTACCTAGCGCTATAAAAACCTGGCGGTGAACCTAAAAAAATAACTAGCTACCTAGCGACAGTAGCGACACTGATGCAGCGATCAGAAAAATGATCGCTTAGTGACACTGGCAAAAGGGGGTGAAAGGGTTAACTAGGGGCAATCAGGATGTTAAAACCATTATTGGGTAGTATATCGGGGTACCTAGCGATATAAAAACCTGGCGGTGAACCTAAAAAAATAACTAGCTACCTAGCGACAGTAGCGACACTAATGCAGCGATCAGAAAAATGATCGCTTAGTGACAGTGGCAAAAGGGGGTGAAAGGGTTAACTAGGGGCAATCAGGATGTTAAAACCATTATTGGGTAGTATATCGGGGTACCTAGCGCTATAAAAACCTGGCGGTGAACCTAAAAAAATAACTAGCTACCTAGCGACACTAGCGACACTGATGCAGTGATCAGAAAAATTATCGCTTAGTGACACTGGCAAAAGGGGGTGAAAGGGTTAACTCTAGGGGCAATCAGGGGGTTAAATCTTTATTGAGGGGTGATAGGGGGCTACCCTGGACCTAACACTAACTGCCCTGACAGTTTTTACTTTTACAACTGACACTGAATGCATTGATCAGTAAAGAAATGATCAATGCAATCAGTGACACTGTGACTGGGGGGGGGGGGGCGGGGGAGGATTGGGGGGCGATCGGGGGGGGGGGGTCGGGGGGGGTTTGTGTACCTGTGTGTACCTACATGTCAGTGTAGTGTTGGTGCACACTTACTATTAGTCTTCTCCTCGTAGTCCGGTCAAAAAGACCACCCCAAGGAGAATGACATCACTTCCTCCTTCCTGTGTAAACAATACACAGTGGGAGGAAGTTCGTCATTGGCCAGGAGCGATCCAGAGGGGGTGGCCAGAAACCAACGGCCATCCCCTCATCACGGATCACTGCTGGAGGGAAACAGACCGCCGTATCCAGCGGGAGGGGGTCCGATCGGACCCCCACCCGCTGGAAGGCAGGCAAGCACATCTACGTGCTTGTGCCTGCCTGTGCCATTCTGATGACGTATAATGGTAATACGGCGGTCCTTAAGTGGTTAAAGTCACTTGTCTTGACAAAGATATAGTTATCACTTTAACCAATTAACCAATTTGACCATTAGGTGTGGTGACGGTGAGGCAAGCGCTGTATATTTTTTTATTATTACTTCTCTGTTCCCTTCCAAGGGGTATAGCACTCACAACAGCGGTCTAAACAATTATTCCACGCTACAAAGTGCGAGTGTCACACACTTTCATACAAATATATTGAATCAGGTTTACATCCACTTTAAGGCCCCTTTTATACTCATGGATCGATTGGGCCCATCTGTCAGTTTTTCAGGAAGACCCGATCGGACTCTCCAGTCTTCTCTATGGAGCAGTGGGTGTCAAAAGACATGTGTCCGTGAACGCCAGCTGACATTCCAATATGATCCTGTCTGTTAAAAACAGATGAGTGGTCATCCGTTCCCATCTGTCTAGCGGATCGGATGGCAGTTGGGTGTAAAATCGGCAGGTGGTCCGTTTACATCCGACCACCCATAGAGGATAGCGGGCTGCATCTGTGTCTGCTCTGCATAAGCAGAGTGGACACGGACCAGCCGTCTGCCCTTTCAGTGGGGATTAGCGGACAGATTCCCTGCTGAGCAGGCAGACTCTAACAGAGCCCATCCCTTGTGGAAGGGTCCTAAAGCAGTATTAAACCAAATACCAAAAATGTTATATATTACAGCTTACCAATCATTAGATGTGGTGGTTGCCTTAGTTCTCTTTTTTTAAAGGTTTTTTCCCCTCTCTTTTACCTGGTGATCTGGTTACAGTGACAGCTTTTTTTTTTCCTTTAGTTATATAGGTTTTACATAAATAAATAAAAGCTAATCATTGTAAAGCTGGCCATAGATGGATCATATATCAGCTGGTTCAGCAGGGGCTGACCAAGATTCGATCCAGCCTGTGATATTTTTGCATGTGATTACTGTCGGCGGCTATAGCCACAGGGAAGGCTCCCCACCAGCAGAACACAATAGTGCAGCCGGAGCAGAATTTAGCAATTTTCTTTCCTGCAACTGATGGTTACAGGAAAGAAAACTGAATCATTTATGGCTTGCTTATAGGGTAACTCCACTTTTGTGGAGAAAAAAAAAATAGCAAATAAAGAAAAAAATTATATAGCATATACAATTGTGACACAAGTCATATGGTCATCAAATGTTATTAACAATTACCTTTCCTTTTCAATCTGCAGCTCTGTAATTTTCTGAAAATGCAATGCAATATGGCTACCTGGAAGTGTTCTATACAAAGAATGTGTACAGAACGCCCCCCAGAAACATCATTTCCTGCTTGTGTGATTGGCTCACTGGTTTTCTGATAAGTCTGCACTAAGATACAAGTCAAATTTCTGGCATCCCCTGCAACAAAAATATCATTTTGGTGAGATACTTTCAATAGGAAATCAAGGCTAAAGGGATGCAGACCCTGCAATTTTCCTCATTAGAGGTCTGCAGATGCAGCAGCTGCTTGATAATTATGAAACCACTCCAATTAGGCTCACTGTGCACAGGGGCACAGAGGAACAAACAGCTATTTCTTCAGCATAACAAAAGGTCGGAATCTGCAACAAAGTTGGATAAAATCCCTGTAATGTACATAGATCCCCCAGAGGGGAATGTTTTTTTCTCAACAAAAGTGGAGTTATACTTTAGGCATCCCCCCTTGTGATAAATGGTTTGTCTTATCTCTGTAAACTGATACATCTGGAAGAGAGCTTGTTCTTTTAAAAAAAAAATTAGAGACTTACTGGCCAGATCACCAACATTTTAAAACAAATGGCCTGGTCACATAGGGAGTAAAATCTTCTGGAGCTCAAGTGGTTAAACCCAAATGCAAACAAATCTTAGATGTGATGGCTCCATTAGTTTACTTTTTTAGGCTTTCTTTCCTTTGTTGTCATCTTGTGATCTGGACAGTAGGTCTGTTGTTTTTCAATAGAACATGCTCTCCTGCAACTATAGCAGTTAGGGGGTTAAAACAAACCATGTAGCACTGATAGGGGTTCTTAAAATGATCAAATTTAATAATTTAAACATTTATCCCCCCAAAAAAAAACCTTACCAATTTTTCTGTAAAGGTGAACTTACCCTTTAAGCTAAAATTGCTAAACCATTATAGTTTCCTGCTAAAGTGATTTAACCACCTCCCGTCTGCGCTATAGCTGAATGACGGCTACAGTGTGGGCCTTAAATGCCAGGACGCTGTCATATGACATCCCCCCATGCATGAGCTGCCTGCATGCCCCCTGTGGGTAGCGCATGGCATGCTCTGTGATCACCGAGTTTATGAGACTCGACTCATCACAGATCGGAGTCAGGGGCCAATCCCAGTCCCTGAACAGGCGATCAGCTGTCAGCCGATGGTCGGTAATCTTTTTTTTTTCTGTGAGGGGCAAAAAAAAGTAGAATACCGGCTTCTGTCAGAAGGACATTGGTTCCTCAAACAGAGAGCCGTGGCAGCCTCATCTGTGTCCACCAGTGCCACCTGCCATTACCACCTACCAGTGCCCATAATGCCACCTACCTTTGTCCAACAGTGCCACCTATCAATGCCCACCAGTGCTGCCAATCAATGCCCATCAGTACCTCATCATCAATGCCACCGATCAGTGTCACCTACCAGTGCCCATCAGTGCCACCAATCAGTGATCATCAGTGCCACCTATCAGTGCCCTTCAGTGTCACCCATTAGTGCCAACCATCAGTGCCACCTTATCAGTGCCCATCAGTGCAGCCTCATCAGCGCACATGGATGAAGGAGAAAAATTACCTGTTTTAAAATTTTATAACAAAATATGAAACTTTTTTTTTTTCAACATTTTCTTAGCAAAAAATTAAAAACCCAGCAGTGATTAAATACTACCAAAAGAAAGCTCTATTTCTGTGAAAATAAATTATAAAAATTGAATTTGGGTACATTGTTGTATGACCGCGCAATTGTCATTCCAAATGTGAGAGCACTGAAATCTGAAAATTGGTCTGGGCAGGGAGGGGGTTTACGTGCCCAGGAATCAAGTGGTTAATAGTGGTTGTCTTTTTAAACATGTCTTTATGGGATTAATCACATGAGATTAATCTAGAATACAGTATACCATCTAGAAGTCTCCAGATTATATCATTTATAAATCTCCTTAAGGGGCAAAAAAAGGCTAAATCAGTTTAACCTCCCTGGCGGTACGATTATTTCAGATTTTAGGTGCTGAAAGCAGTACAATTATTTTGCATGAAAATTTGGCATTTTATATTGTAGTCCTGTAACTCTTAGGCCGCGTACACACGGGCGGATTGTCTGCCCAACTAAGTTCGTCAGACAATCCGACAGACAGTCCGTCCAAATTTTGAATGAACGGACTTGACCACACAAGATGAACAGACAGTCCGCTGAAAGCTTGCGCGATGACGTGTACAGCACGTACGACGGGACTAGAAATACGACGTCCAATACACTGCAATGCAACCTTCGGCCGTGTAAATCCTTTCTGAGCATGCGCCATACTTAGTCCGTCCAACTTGCCTACACACGAGCGGACTGTCCGCTGAAACCAAGTTTGGACGGACAAAACCAAGTTTGAACGGACAAAATTACGGAAATTCCGAAAGACAAAGTCCGTCAGACTGTCCGCTGAAAAAGTCCGCTGAAGCCCACACACGAGCGGATTGTCCGCTGAAACACGGTTCAGCGGACTAAGTTGGGCAGACAATCCGCCCGTGTGTACGCGGCCTTAGGAATAACTCACTTAAATCTGTCCAAACCAGAGTCTAGCAGACATCCCAGGTATGATAAAGTTTGAAAATTGAAATCATAAATTATAATATAATAAATAACTATAAATAATTATACCAAATAATAATATAACAATAATAGAAAATGATTCAATAATGTAATCAAATCAAAAACAATAAAATTTGCTCAGTTGCAGAATTGTCACTGTCATTACTTTCAGTATTTGATGACGGATCTCCCCACAAATCGCTATCGCTCAATTCTACAAGTGATTCTAATTTATTATCGCTGTTTTCTAGCTGGTCTAAAATCACTTTTGATGTAAAGGGACAGTTTTGGTTGCTATGGACAATCTCCAGTTTCCTGGCATAAAGAACAGTTTTTATAATATAAAACTACATGCAGGGCACCGGACAGACCACTAGGGACAAAGGGGATGTGAAATAATTACATACAGCAATGTAATCTGTAAGATTACATTATACTGTATGTAATGTGTGTGTTTCACTTTTTGAATTTGGCGCCGATCTCCATCCCCGTGCGTCGCAACGCTGGGAGGGAACGGAGATCGGCTCTGTGATGAATCGAGCGGAGGATGAGCCTCTCGTACAGTGGAGGGACATCACTGGATCCAGGGGACAAGGTAAGTAATCTCCTCCTGCATTCAGCGATGCGGTCCCGAGTCTGGTTTTGGGTTACCGCTTTTGGTATAAAACTTCCACCCCGAAGCCATATTCGGGAATACCGCCAGGGGGGTTAAAAATATATATATATATTTTGCTTGTGAAATAAAAATCAACAGATTTGTTTCAGGAAAAGACTATGAAAAAATCTTGTGGTTGCCAGCACACACAATTGTCTTTATGTTTTTTATTATCAAAGAGTGCTTAAAGTGATACTAAGCACACACTGTTTAATTTACATTGTCCCTTCTATCTGTGTACACGGATGATGGCACTATAATTATTTTAATTAAAAAAAACATCTAAGTACCTTTTTCCTAATCCATATAAAGCTGTCACATGACCCAGATCTTTCCCAGCCTGTCTGTAGGGAAACATAAGCATCCTCTGCTGCTGGTCACATGTTCAAAATAAATTAAAAAAAACACAGCCTTTGGAATGTATAGTTAAAATAAATAATTAATATAAATAAAACGGTTTTAAATTGTCATACACATATATATTTGAAATCAAATCTTTATTATTTTTTGGAAATAACCTGGTGTTGGCAGATTTCTACCAGGCACAGGCTGTGTCATGCCCTTTCAACCTGTGTCTAAGAATAGGAGGGAGGTGAAGCCTCCATTCATCTGCATGTAATATCCCACTTCTAATTGTATTTAGCTGGTTAGTGGGCATGGAAAAGGAGGGAGGGAGTGGGTTGTAATTTACCACTGTGTATACACCCATATGTGTAACTCTATAGTCACATGGGCTGCGCATATGTGATACGGAGGAAATGTTCAGAATAGAAACTCACTGAAAACTGAGCATGTGCAGAGTTGCCACCACAGCTACAGAATCCCTAGCTGAATTGGGCACATGGACAGAAGGTTGAGATAGAGAGCAGCAGGATCAACCAGGTTTTTTGCAGAATACAAAAAACAAATCACATAGTGACTGAGTATGACAGCATTTATTGATAGTTTTTATGATGTTTAGCAACACTTTGTGTGTTGATTATGAAGAACAAAGCAATGCTCATTAACTCACCTATAGCATTTATGACATGTTTTTGTTGTTTTTTTTGAAGCATTCAAAAAGCATCAAGAATGTATGATAAATACCCCAAATGTGTTGTTTTTCTTGTGGGAAGTGCTTACAAGGGGAAGTGATGTAGATGCAGTGGCAGGACTACCAGGGTCGCAAAGTTCACACTTGCAACTATCCCTGGCATTTCCCATGATGCACACACAGGAGGAGAGGGGCAGGAGGAGAAGGAGCAGATTGTCTCTCTTCTCTCCCATCCATGCAAGGAAGGGGGAACTGTCAGTGCAGGTTCTGGGCTGTATGAGAGAGACACTCTCAGCACAGAGTCCTGCTGAGGAGGCACTGATGAAGAGGTACTGATAGGCAGCACTGATAGGTGGCACTGATGAGCACTGATAGGCAGCACTGATAGGTGGCCCTGATAGGCGGCACAAATGAGCACTGATAGGCAGCACTGATAGGCAGCACTAATAGGTAGCATTGATAAACTCTGATATGTGGCACTGATAGGCGGCATTGATGAGCACTGATAGACGGCACTGATAGGCAGCACAGATGGGGCTGCACTGATGATCAGTGCCCTGATTATCAGTGTAAACAATGTACTGACAGTCTTGCAGGTAAACGGCTCTCTTTTCCTCACACAGACGCAGCGTGGGTACACTGTGACCATACCTAAAGCATTTACGTTGCATTAGTGAAGTATTTATTGACACACATGAACAAGCCCAAAGAAACGTTTTTACTTTATATAGAACTGCAGGTACTTACTGTATATTTTTACTTATCACATGTACTTTATGGCAACATGCCATGTGTCCTTTTTCACATTGGGACAGTCTGTGCAGTGGGGGGAAATCTGGAGTTGTGTTTTGATTGGTCGATGAGGTAATTCAAAGTGCAATGGAACCCTTCTATCTTTTTTTAGCCAAGGAAGCTGCCATCTTAGTCTTTGTTTGATCTTCAACTGCCATGGTGCTGTGCATGTGATTTGACTGGTTGAGAGCACAAGCAAATGCTGGGAATGTAACTGTTTTCTAAAACTGTTAATTTATTGAACGTTTTTACAGCTGCTGTAAGGGGCATTTAACTTTTTTTTAACTGCCTCTAAAAGCCCCTCCATGTTAGCCTATGTGTCCATGCACACATAAACTAACAGAGGCGTTTGGAGGCATAAGCGTTAAGTGGCAGTAAAAAATAAAAGAAATTAAAAATCTGCAGCCTATGCTTCCAGAAACAGTAAAAATTACCTGTAAAAATGGAAAACGTGTCTAAACGCGTCAAGCCGCGTTTAGCCTTGTCTGACGTTTTTAGGCGTTTTTACATTATAGAGAGTGTTTTCAATAAAAAAACACCCAAAAACCGCTAACGTGTCAAAACGCGCAAAAACGCTAAAGTAAAAACGCAGCTAAATGTGAAAAAATGCTGTTTTTAGAGCTGCTGTAGCGCTGGAATTTTTAAAACGTCCTGTGTGCATGAGCCCTAAATCTGAAGTTTATTAAAAACATAATTTTCCTCCTATAGCTGCAGTCACATCATTTACCTGTAGTGAAGTACCGTATGTCCCAGCCAGGCCTGTCAATTAGCTGGATCTACACTACATCTAACATGAACTGTGAATGGAGAAGAGTCTGGAAAATTACAAGATTCTCTCCCTCATTCACAGATTATGTTACGTGCAGTGTAATTAATGTACAGTCTTTTCTCAATAATGGAAGAAGAGAAGAGTTCCGCTGTCTATGTCAGTGGACACAGCAGCAGGGATTGGGAGAGAGTATGCACGAGTGCCCCCAGGTAAGTATACAGATGTTTGTTATTTAACCACTTGATGACCATCCACCATCATTATCCGCTTTCCGATTGGCTCCTGTATATATATGGCGCCAGGGTGGCTCTCGGGCGCGAATCGCCATATATATAAGGCGGCTCCTTTGAGAGCCATCCGCTGCACGGTGGGGGACCCGATGCACATGGCCGGTGGGTGTGATTGCCACGGGTCCACCCGCAATCATGGGCATGAGAGCCAGAATGAGGAATTGTGTGTGTAAACACACAAATCCCTGTTCTGACAGGGGAGGAGAGACAGATTGTTTGTTCCTAGTAAGTAGGAACAAGGATCTGTCTCCTCCCCCAGTCAGTCACATCCCCTCACAGTTAGAAACACACCTAGGGAGCACACCTAACCCCTTGATCGCCCCCTAGTGTTAACCCCTTCCCTGCCAGTGACATTTATACAGTAATCAGTGGCTATTTTTAGCTCTGATCATTGTGTCAATGGTCCCAAAAAGGTGTCAAAAGTGTCCGATCTGTACACCGCAATGTCACAGTCATAATAAAAATCGTCATTACCAGTGAAAATATTCTTCGGCCACTTGCGGGGGTTAAAAGCGCCCTGCTAGTGGCTTAAAAGTGGCATTTAAACAGCGCTAAAGTGCCGCTAAAATGGCCAGCACTTTAGCTATACTATGCGGCCATGGCTCAGTGTGAAAGAGGTCTAACTCGGAGTTATGACTATTAACTCCCTCATTGCCAAACATTTAGCAGCAGGAAAAAGACCTGTCAGCAATACACAGAATTTTTCTTCAGAATCCACGGACAGACATGACAGACAGACTTTAAACCATTTAACACTGATAGGGGTCCTTACAATGGTCAACTTTTATTTAACAAATTAGCACCACACCGATTCCCCAAAAGTAGTTCCTACACTACTTTTGCCAACTTCGGGTGCGATTTCAATAGACATATGTGCAGTAACCCGCACAGATATCTCTCAAATCACCCCCAAAGTCGGACTGCATTGCCAGGCTGAAATGTCTAACCCGCAGCAATGTGAACCTAGGCTTTATCCTGTTTTTTTCCCTGAGCACTAGCCCATGTCTAAGAGTAGTCCCCCATTGGAAAATAAAAACAGAGTACACACCAGACTCCTTGAAAGCAGCAAACAGATTTTACCAAAGGCAGAGGTTTCACATCACTGGATTCCTAGACACTTGGTGGAACATAGCTTTGATATCAAGATTACTATTTTTGATATAAGTTTGGAATATCTCATTCTGGTGGGTGTATAGTAAGATAGGGGTTTAAAGTAGGACTGTTACTGATTAAAATTTTCCTGTTCGATTAATCGATTTTATTTTTAATCGATGAATCGACTAATTTCGATTAATTATAACGCACATACAGTTTTTACAATTTTTTTAATTAAACTTTACGTAAAACGTAGAAAGCTAGTTTAACTTTAACTGTAATGTCCACATCTCCCCCATACTGTACGGCCCACATTTCCTCACATCTCCCCCCCATGCTGTATTGTCCACATCTCCCCCCATGCTGTACTGTCCACATCTCCCCCCATAAAGTACTGCCCACATCTCCCCCCATAAAGTACTGCCCACATCTTCCCCCATGCTGTACTGCCCACATCTCCCCCCCCATGCTGTACTGCCCACATCTCCCCCCCCCATGCTGTACTGCCCACATCTCCCCCCATGCTGTACTGCCCACATCTCCCCCCCATGCTGTACTGCCTACATCTCCCCCCCATGCTGTACTGCCCACATCTCCCCCCCCATGCTGTACTGCCCACATCTCCCCCCATGCTGTACTGCCCACATCTCCCCACATCTCCCCCATACCTTAATATTCATGATTGTCTGCTCTGTCTGTAATAGACAGCAGGCAGACCCGTCCGTCCTCAGAGTAGACACAAGCAGGCGGATCAAAATAATTTTTATCGATCAAAGAAATTAACGATTAATCGAACAATTAATCGTTAATTTCCACAGCCCTAGTTTAAAGTGGTTGCAAACCCTTACAACACACTTTGATCTACAGGTAAGCCTAGATTAAGGCTTACCTGTAGGTCCAAGAAATATCTCCTATCACGGTGTCATGCACCGTAGATAGCGGCGCGCAGACACACTGAGCGCGTCACGGTCAACGGCGATATGCTGCGAGTGGCGGCTCCCGTGTGCATGCGCGGGAGTGATGTCATCGCGGCTTCGCCGAATGACAGATGTGGAGCAGCGAGACCCACTGAGAAGATGGATGCGCCGGACTACAGGGGACAGCGGTGACTTCGCTGGCTCCTGTGTCAGGTAAGTGACACATAATGGACTACTATGCAATGCATAGTAGTCCATTATGCTTTACCTTTGCAGGTGTAGTGTCACAGTTTGATGCCTATCACAGGATGGTGCGGAAGTGACGTTGTTGCGTACTGCGCATGCGCGATGCGCTCCAAACGCTCGCGCCGTGCGTTCCAACATAGTTTCGGCAATACAGTTCAGCGAAACCATCACATAATGTTACGGAAGTGATGTTACACACAACACAAACACGGCCACGTTGTTGCGTACTGCCCATGCGCGATGCGTTCCAAACACTTGCGCCGTGCGTTCCAACATAGTTTCGGCAATACAGTTCAGCGAAACCATCACATAATGTTACGGAAGTGAAGTTACACACAACACAAACACTGGGCCGTTCGTTACAACACTAATACTTCCCTTGTTACCTAGTAGGTTTTGCATTGCTGGGACTTGTAGTGCCTATCCTGAGCTACATGCTTCAATGTTCAGTGTCCTCATCCCGATCCGCAAGCTTCAATGTTCAGTGTCCTCATCCTTATCCCTGTGCTTCAATGTTCAGTGTCCTCATCCCTATCCGCAAGCTTTAAATGTTCAGTGTCCTCATCCTTATCCCTGTGCTTCAATGTTCAGTGTCCTCATCCTTATCCCTGAGCTTCAATGTTCAGTGTCCTCATCCCTATCCCCCTGCTTCAATGTTCAGTGTCCTCATCCCTATCCGCGAGCTTCATGGGATAAGGATGAGGACACTGAACATTGAAGCTTGCGGATAGGGATGAGGACACTGAACATTGAAGCACAGGGATAAGGATGGACACTGAACATTGAAGCTCGGGGATAGGGATGAGGACACTGAACATTGAAGCAGGGGGATAGGGATGAGGACACTGAACATTGAAGCTCGGGGATAAGGATGAGGACACTGAACATTGAAGCAGGGGGATAGGGATGAGGACACTGAACATTGAAGCTCGGGGATAAGGATGAGGACACTGAACATTGAAGCTCGGGGATAGGGATGAGGACACTGAACATTGAAGCTCGGGGATAGGGATGAGGACACTGAACATTGAAGCATGGGGATAGGGATGAGGACACTGAACATTGAAGCACAGGGATAAGGATGAGGACACTGAACATTGAAGCTCGCGGATAGGGATGAGGACACTGAACATTGAAGCATGGGGATAGGGATGAGGACACTGAACATTGAAGCACAGGGATAAGGATGAGGACACTGAACATTGAAGCTCGCGGATAGGGATGAGGACACTGAACATTGAAGCATGGGGATAGGGATGAGGACACTGAACATTGAAGCACAGGGATAAGGATGAGGACACTGAACATTGAAGCTCGCGGATAGGGATGAGGACACTGAACATTGAAGCACGGGGATAAGGATGGACACTGAACATTGAAGCTCGGGGATAAGGATGAGGACACTGAACATTGAAGCACGGGGATAAGGATGGACACTGAACATTGAAGCATGGGGATAGGGATGAGGACACTGAACATTGAAGCATGTAGCTCAGGATAGGCACTACAAGTCCCAGCAATGCAAAACCTACTAGGTAACAAGGGAAGTATTAGTGTTGTAACGAACGGCCCAGTGTTTGTGTTGTGTGTAACTTCACTTCCGTAACATTATGTGATGGTTTCGCTGAACTGTATTGCCGAAACTATGTTGGAACGCACGGCGCGAGCGTTTGGAGCGCATCGCGCATGCGCAGTACGCAACAACGTCACTTCCGCACCATCCTGTGATAGGCATCAAACTGTGACACTACACAGGGAATGAAAGAGGAAGTTAACTCATCAGGGTTTACTTCCTCTTTAAGCACATACCAATATTTGTGCACATGGTAGACATCTTTCAACTACAATTTACTTTATTATTGTATCAATATTTGGACTAATTTCTTTTGTCACTTATGTTTATATGGTTTGATGTAAGTGCTGAAATTGTGTTTAATAGTTTTATATACAAGGCTTTGTATGGTCACCTTGTGTGCTAGCAGCTATATGGTTTTAGACGCTTACAATTTATTTGTGTGTATTTCCACAGTTGTACTCACCTAAATCCCCATCTAGGTCCAATCCGGTGCTATTTACGGGTGAGGGCTCCACCAATCCAGTGCAGTTATGGCCCTCTGAGACCACTGGCCCCTTAATTCCCCTCCACTGATGTCTGTCTTCTACTTGATCCTGAAAGGACCTTGCCACTGGCCATTCAATAGGAAGTGTCCATATCATGCCGGCAAGGATGTGGATACCCAAAGAAGAACTCATACAAGAAGAAATCAGAAGAGGAAAAGGTTCAGGGCCATAGCACCATGTGACCATGGCTTCACAAAAGTAAAAAGGGCTTTTAGATTGGGATGTTACTTATATTACATAATATACACACAACCACCATGTCCACACATAAAACCTCTTTAATGCTACACACTTTAGGTTAATTTTAGAACTTTAATGCCGCGTACACACTCTCAGACTTTCCGTGGATTTTATTCGAAGGTTGTTGGCTCAAACTTGTCTTGCATACACACGGTCATACAAATGTTGGCCAACAATTACGAACGTGTGAACGTGGTGACGTACAAGATGTACAATGAGCCAAGAAAAAGTGTGTTCAATAGCCAGTGCGGCTCCTTCTGCTTGATTCCTAGAATGTGTGAACTTTTGTGCGACTGACTTTTGTACACATGATTGGACTTTCCAACAACAACGTTTTTTGGGCGGAAAATTGGAGAACCTGCTATCAAATATTTGTTGGTGGAAAGTCTGACAGCAAATGTTCGATGGAGCATACACGTGGTCGGACCTTCGGACAACAAGCTCACATCAAACATTTCCTGTCGGAAAATCCAACCGTGTGTACGTGGCAAAAGACTACATTTGGTGACAATTTAATGTAAAGCAGGGGAAGTAAGGGCCGGTTCACACAGCGAGGCGAGGCGAGGCGACACGGCTCGCCTCGCCTCGCTCCCGCAAGTCGCCCCCATTCAGTACTATGGAACCGTTCTGAGAGGAGCGACTCGAGTCGCTCCGACTCAGAAAAAAGGTTCCTGTACTACTTCGGGGCGACTTCGGGGGCGACTTGCATTGACTTCTATACAGAAGTCCTCTGCAAGTCGCCGCTGAGCTCCCCGCAGGTCGCGGCGAGGTAAGTCGGAGACGCCTCGCCGCGCCTCGCTGTGTGAACCGGCCCTAATGTTTTTTGTGCTGTCTATTCACACTTTTATGTCTCATCATTTTTCACTGTTTTGCAAACATGCACATTGGGTGTGAAAGCATGAATTTAGCCGTACAGTTTTAGTTTAATTCAGAGAAAATCAGTTTAAATCAAAAAGGTAAAGTTCTTAAGGTTTTGGCGTAAATTAGGACCCATTCATACTAGTATGATGATACCAATTTGCTGTGGTAACACACATTCTAGTGCACTCAGAGAAAATGCTTCAGGTCCAACTTTTGGTCAGTTTTGGTGCATTAGGCATCTAATTCAAATGAATAGGCTGCCGTAACCTAATGCAATTTAATGCACAACTTAACACTTGTTAATACATGCATGCTAAATGCACCACAACAGACTGCCCAGGTGTGAATGGACCGTTACAGGTAAGTAAATCTTATTATTTGAATTTAGCCAAACTAAATTGAACCCCTTAAATATATCTTTAGCCAACACTTTATACATCTTTGGATAGCATTTGACCAGTGTATGACCAGCTTTAAAGCATTAATAAACCCAAAACCCAAAATGTTATATATTGCGGCTTACCAATCATTAGATGTGGTAGCTGCATTAGATTTCTTTTTTCAGGCTTTTTCCTCCCTGTTTTCACCTGGCGATCTTGCCAGTAATACACCTCCTGTATTAGAGTGCCCCCATTTTGGGTGCACAGGGGGCATCTATAGATAGCAGCATTGTCAGCCTGGTGGGGGTGTAAGACGGACTAACAGATTTAGATACACTAACAAATTTAAGCCAAACTCTACCCCACACTTTATAAGCAGTTACAGAAAACAGTTTTGTTCATTGTGCGATAAAGGTTATACATAAATGAATAAAAGCTGATCATTGTAGGCACCCCTGTCGGTGGTAATTGGTTTGTCTCATCCCTCCAAATGCTACATCTGCAGGATAGCTTGTTCTTTTGAAAAACAACAGACCAGATCACCAGGTGAAATAAAAGAAAGATAGCATAAAATATATAACAAATGCAGCCATCACATCTAAGCTGCAATATAATAAATGTTTTGTTTTGGGTTTAATACCACTTTAACTTTTAATTGTTTTCTGTATCCATATTGAAGATTTCCCCTTGCCGTCTACCTCAGTAACAGCATTGGGGGTTATTTACTAAAGGCAAATCCACTTTGCACTACAAGTGCACTTAGAAGTAAAGTCGCTGTAGATCCGAGGCGGATATGTAAGGAAAATAAAAAACAGCATTTTAGCTTGCACATGATTGGATGATAAATTCAGCAGAGCTTCCACTCATTTCAGATCTACCCCTTAGATTTAGAGCGACTGCACTTCCAAGTGCACTTGTGGTGCAAAGTGGATTTGCCTTTCGTAAATAACCCCCATTGTCTTCAGGATGGAATGTGAATAGAAATCTTTGTCTCATTTACTAAGTCCTGAAGCAACTGAATTTGTAGAGGTGCAACTGCACTTGCAAAGTGCACGGTCTATTTGCCTTTAGTAAATCCACTCTCTGTATTTTTCAGTATCTTCATTTACCTCCTAGTGTCACTTTATTTATTTTTTGTTCAGTACAGGTATACTTTAAGTCTAGATGTATTTTTTCTTTTTTGAAGGAAACCATAGGCAAATTCCTTCTGCAATGCCTAGTTGTCTGGCTGTCATGTTAGTCCCTTGGCTTCACTACATTCTTCACCACTGACCTAGATCAAGATCAATATCTGAATTTATTTCAGCCATATTTACTGCATATTTGTCCTGTGTGAGTAGAAGCAGGTAGTGTATTTATTTCCTTGTTTTTGACGTATATGGTTAGCTCCAGTTTTGGAGATTGTATTTTGTTTATGAGGTGCTAATAATGATGTTAGTATTATTGTTGTGGAAAATACGGTTTTGTTAAAAAATACATTATGAGATAAAATGAACCTGCTTCTCTCTGATTACTGAACCTTTACTAACCCCTGTTTTCATTTACCTGAAACCATGGTCACATAATCATCGAGCGCCGGGTCCCCTGCTCTGTTTACTTCCTGGAAGGGTCCTTCTTCCAGGTGGCCAGGTTACCTGGACAATTTCCATTGGCTGTCAAGCGGAAGGGTCTCTCAGGATTCAGAAGACTGACATTGGACCAAGAGCAGTGAAGGGGACTGGGTTAAGGTGCAACACTGAACCAGTGGTCCATGCAAATGTAAATGACATCAGCAAGGGACCAGTATGGTCAGGTATAAGTGACTTCACCAGGTAAGGTTAATTGAACAGCTGATAGGTTAGAAGGTGGTAGGAGGGTAGGATGGGGAAATTATAGATTTTGTTCAGAGTTGAGCTTTAGATATTTACAGGAGTATTATAGAATGATTTAAAAAAAAAACGTAATCTTGAGATGGGGGCAATTGTTGCATCAGTCTACGAGGAAAATGGAAAATACATAGCTTGGCCATGAAGAACATAAAAAGTAAGCTGGGGAACAACGGTGAAAGGGTTACACATTTAATCTCACACACCTAGCACCCAATTAACATGTCTGAGCACTGTATTAAACTTTCCAACCTAGCAGAACATCTCGTCCAACTTAGAAATAATCCATTTACCTGAAATAATGCAACATTTTGCCAAAAGATGCACAAGAACGCCGTTTTATAGCCTAGGCTATTGACTTGGTGTGGTGTGTGTTTATCATTCACAGTACAGCTGCTAGTGCCACAGGCTCTGACAGAACACCATATAAAAGGCTAATGTATGAGGTAAGCTTTTTTTTTTTTTCTTTTTTTTTTTTCCCGGCGAACTGCATTTTGATAAATACACCTCATTTAAAGAAGCTGTGTCCGTTCTTTCAGCCTCGCCATCTTTGTTGTAAGCATTTCCAGGCTAAGCGTTGACAAACTATTTGCCTTTTCAATGACTATCCTGCCTTTATCCTGAGGGTTCTCCTTCATCATCAGTATGAGATCGCTGCTGTTATCTCTTGCATATCAATGCGGTCCGCAAAGCATTTTCATGCTTTCTGTCCTTCCCTGTCTCCCTTCATGCACTGAGACAAAACAAATCATGTGAATGCTGGCTGTTTCATGTTCATATCAAGCCCTGCATGCATTAATTCACACCAAAACCTGTCACTTTTCTCTCTTATAACACAATCCTCAGAGAATGTATTAAGCCTTTGCTCCTGTGAAACAATAAATGGGTCAG
This sequence comes from Lithobates pipiens, assembly GCF_037356315.1. NCBI lineage: Eukaryota > Metazoa > Chordata > Amphibia > Anura > Ranidae > Lithobates > Lithobates pipiens. The sequence continues at coordinate 177,162,702 of NW_027507748.1, forward strand.
TTGGATCCTCAATATAAAAAAAACTACCTTGTGTTTTAAAAAAAAAATATATTGTTTAAAATGGCTTGGTATATAATCAAAATCTCCTTTTTTTAAATATTTAACCCATATGATAAAGTCTAAGGAAGATACAGTAGGGAAATCTGCAAATGATAAGTAGGACTTAATCCAGTCATGATTGGAGCTTTTAACCTAAACTGTTGCCCTAAATGACCTCTAACCTTACTCAAACACCTTGAGATAATACCTTCCCCAGAGAATGGTTTTAGCTACCACTTACCAAGTATATTGTGCCAGGTTTTATATACCTCTAAAGGTAATTAAAGTTTTCAATGGCTGTTTTTATTGAAATATTGGTTATTTGGTCTTTGGAGTAGCTGTGGCATTATATGCAAAACACCACCACGCTGTACTGAAAATACATATAATACATTTACCGCTATTTACAGTTTGCAATTCATTGATGAGTTCCAAAACCTGTATTTTGTTACTATTGATAAAAGGTAACTTACCGAATCACCCTGAGTTCTGAAGGTCAGTTTCTGGTCTTTGCTTGTCATGAAAAATAGTGGCTAATGACGGCTTCATTGATTCCTATCGTGACCAACTCTGTTCCTACTCCATTGCCTGGTATCCCACATTAAATTCCATGATCACAATCCACGTCTCTGCAGATATACCACAAGATCACATAGAGGATCAAGAGAATGGCAAAAATAAATAAAGCTACTAGGATAGCCTTGGTCACCGGAGATATGAGCGACTGCATGTCACCTAGGGGGGTTCAGGTGGAGAGGTCTAGTTGGCAATTACTGTGATTAACGGAGCAAAGGTTAACCGATGGTCTCTGGCACACAAGTGCTGTGGAGCGAGGTACCAACTAGGACCTGTGGATCCTCTGCATTGCTTCGTGCCAAGTTGAATGAGATGTACAAATGGTGCCTTATTCCCCCTGACAGGAAAAAGGGAAAGAAAATGACAGCTCTTCTATACACGGGCTCAAAATCTTCTCTGCACACGTCCATCTGAGTCTCCAGCACAAGAGATCAAAGCCTTAACTAGAGCAAAGAGAGGGACTGCGCTGAGGAAACTTAATGATGCTAATAATCCTGCCATGGGAGCAAACCAATCTTCCCGGTTTCTTTTATTCTAGCAGAAGACAAGATGCATTCAAACTTGTGGAACAAAACTGGGTAGCAATTGATGAGCGAAGTAGTCTCCTGCTGTTACATCCATCAAAAGCCATCAACCGGGGGGGCAAATAGAGAAAAAAAAAAAGAGGCAGGAAAGTTGGACAAGTAGAAGGTCAGAGGTTACGGTTGACTATTATAGCCTAGAAGCTGGAGTTATTATTTCAAGTATCAGCATTGTAAAGTTGAGTTAGCCTAACTGCATGCAGCAGGTAGTATGCATGGGGGATAGAGAGACTCCAGCATGTGTGAGACTGAAGCGTGTGTGTGTGTATATGTCTGCAGCTTGCTTGCTGCAGACTGAGAAGTAGGTTGATTAGTATTCCACCCAGCAAAGTCTCTCCCTCCCCTACCTCAGTATCTCCCTCTGTCCTCCCCCTTTCTCACTGCACAGCTCCTCCTCTTGTTTCTCTATCATTCAGTCACCAAACAGCACGCTCTTATCCTCTGGTGTTGTGATTATGTTTTGTTTAGGCAGCGTGCTGCAGGTTATCATAGAAATACACAAGCAAAATGAAATGCAGAGATGTTGTGTATACCGACTGCTACCTAGAACTATAATCTTCTGCATTAAGGAATATAAGCCTTGTTAGTTCACCAGGTATTGTAAGAAGTAAGCTTTGCATGGGTGCCAAACACTGTTATAAATTGGCAGAAAGATCCAAGTACAAAATTATTGCGTCCGCTCCCAAAGCCCATCTTATAACGCATATGACAGAAATCATTTAATCATAGAAAATTTTTATTGGTTTTATGGAATAATCTCTGTGTGCATGGATTGCAAGGCGGAAGGATGCTAGGAGCCGAAATATGGAGATGGGCTCATATGCACTAAGGAGTGTCGTAAACACCCTTTAAAATTCGGATGGGCACCCAAATAAACATTTTCCATGCTTAGGTCTGATTCATATACCTGCCACAGGCAGCTACATTAATCTGTCAGGTCCCGAGGTCAATTTCCATACTAGACATTCCTTCTTTGTGGTTCTTCTCTCTTTGGTCACTGTGCCGGTCACACTGACGGGTGCTTGCACCGAGAAGTTTTGCAGTAGGGTAAGTGGAGCCCGATTGGCAACTGAGAGACTATTTCCCTATTAAGTCCACCTTGCTGTTGATTTATTTTTATTTATTACAGGTACTTCTATAGCACTTTCAATTTACATATATATTGTACATTTACATCAGTCCCTGCCCTCAAGGATCTTACAATCTAAGGTTCCTTACTCACATTCATACATATACAGGACATACATAGACAGGATCCATCCAATTAACCTAGCAGCATGTCTCTGGAGTGTGGGAGGAAACCCGCAAGGGCACAGGGAGCACATGCAAACTCCAGGCATGTAGTGTCATGGTTGGGCTTTGAACCAGTGTCCCTAGCGCTGCTAAGCGGAAGTGCTACCCACTTCACCACTGTGCTGCCCCGTTGACAATATATGGCAGTGGGTGGATCCATAGGCACTATTCAGTCCAATACCAGCTTTCAAATCTCCTCACTGCCATTCACTCTCAATCAAAAGTAGACTTGGCCTCTCAGTTCCCCATCGGGTTCTGCCCACCCAGCGACTCAAACTATTTCCAAAAATATGGACTTTGCCATTTTTGGGTAATGACATTACCGATTTGCTTGGCTCCTTTGTTCACATTTAACTTTCATCCTTGGAATCTCCTAGTCAACAGCAGAATGGGGCTGGGAATACAGCACTATCCGGGAATCTGTCACAAAAATGCCCCCTACTTTGAGCACTGGTGTACCACGCCAGCTCACTAGAGCTGATCTTAATTACCATCAGTTTCCCAATTTGACAACTGGCGGTATTTCTTTAGGAATCTGTCACTGCCAAGTGGCAATAGTAAGAACTTTCTGATTTTGGTGCATGTGTCAGTAATGTTACCAAAACCTGAGGAAATGCTTGCCTGAATAAGGTGCAGATAGTGTTAACCCCTGTGGTGAGTACATATGGTAAAATACACATATATACTTACCCGTACAGGATACCAGTTAAGAATTTTAAATGAGTGGAACTCTTCGCAAAGTAAGGGTACACATTTCAAGAGCGTTCAGAGTGATAGGAGTAGGCTAGAAATAATTAATATATAATGTGGAAATTACTATATTTAAAATTTGATCAAAGATGCACTATAGATCAGTTTAGACATTGAACAAACAACCTTTATTTTGATAGTCTTTCTTCAATTTCCTGCTATATCAGTTGTGTTCCATGTGTAAATATAAATGTGCATTCCAATAAGTACCAGAGTTATACCAAGTGCACTCAGTATTCTGCAATCAGTAACAAAACCAGTCAGACATACCCACTCTCTGCCTTTTCAATACAAGTCTGTGTGAGGAAGACTTGTGCTGAGGGGAATGGCTGTCACTGAGAGTACTGAAGAGGAAAGGCATGAAGCAGTGTTTTCACTGAGAAGATATGGTATTTATTCCCTTCTTGTCTGCAATTAGTTTTTCTATTATTCCCCAGCATGATACCCCATGCCAGGGATATATCAGTCATCATCCCCACCATCAACATCACACCCTTTTGACCACCAGCAGTTTACATTTCGTGAAGCTGTGAACTCCCAATCCCATTGTTCGCTTCCAGCCAGGGTCCTGATTGATGATCATGAACTAATCAGATTGGTTACTGATCAGTTGATGACTACTCATCTGTCAGCTTTGACATGGTGATTACTTGCAGCCTTAGGCTGTATTCACACCTATGCATTTTTAGTGCTTTTTGCATTTTGCAGATTTGTTCTACAGAGAGTGTTCCATAGGAAACCATGGTAAATAGACTGTAGTGCAAATCTGCAAAATGCAAAAAGCACTAAAAATGCATAGATGTGAATCCAGGCTAAAGGCTTCATTGATAGGCTGCAGTATTTAACTGAGGTTTAACCTCCCTGGAGGTGTGATTATTTCAGATTTTAGGTGCTAAAAGCGATACCATTATTTTGCATGGAAATTTGGTGTTTTATATTGTAGTCCTGTAATTCTTAGGAATAACTCACTTAAATCTGTCCAAACCAGAGTCTAGTAGACACCCCGGGTATGATAAAGTTTGAAAATGAAATCATAAATTATAATATAATAAATAAAAAAAAAGGTGTATGGCTCCTGCGCCATTATTAAGGACAGTGGGTAAAACAATCACTTTTAGCAAGTGCTGCACACACCGTATGAGTCAAACAAATCCCAACAAAAAAGAATAAAAATGGTGTTGCGCTCCTGGCGTGAAACTAAATTGAATACTCAATAAATAAAAAAATTATTAAAAAAAACACAAAATTCCTAGCCTGAAGCTAATTAAATATTAAAAAATTCTCAAAATTCATGTGGTAAAAACCTAAAAAAAAACAGAATCACTGAGTAATCAATCATCAAATGTATAAAGAAATCCAAAAAAAAAGAAAGAAGGACATATATGTATAACTAATGGTGACAACGATAAATATCGCAGAAATAAAATAAATGTGAATAATGATATTTAATCATATAAAGTGAAATAGTGAATAAATTAATTAATTTAGACTTAAAAAACATATATATAAATAAATAAATATCATAGTGTATATCCCAATGTAAAGTGCAATAGTGTCACTCAGGTGAAGAAAATATCAATCAATACATAAAAAGTCCTCCAAACAAAACTAGAAAGACATCATTCATATGTGCCAAAACAAGTGTCCAGTCCTTATCATCCAGGTGTTCGCCAACCGGTGAATGTGCTAAACAATTACCTTACAGCTGTAAGGTCAAACAGCATAAACACTGACTCCTGGGTTGGAAGGGGAGAGAAGGGAGAGAGGACAGCTCGCTCGTACAGCGAGGGGACATCGCTGGATCCAGGGGACAAGGTAAGTAACCTGTCCCTGGATTCAGCGATGTGGTCCTGAGTCTGGCTCGGGGTTAGCGCTAATGGTACAAATTTTTCACCCTGAGCCAGACTCGGGAATACCGCCAGGGGGGTTAATAGATTGACAAAAGTTTTCCAGCATATCTCTTCAACAGAAGTACATCAAAATATCAACTTCTGTTGAGTGAATTTCCACATCGGGATTGAAATTCAACTGGTCTCTGTGGAACCTACCGAATTTTGATCAGTGTATGGACAGCTTAGGACATGCAAACATCATAGTTTTAATGCAGACTCAATTCACAAATCTAAGTATTTTGTAGTTTACAATTCTTAACCTCTTTCCACTGACTTTATGCATATATGGGGCCTCTACCACCGAGAGGCCACATATATGAGGCCCTATGTAAACACTTTCCTGTTCTGGGAGCACACGCCCTGCACACTCCCAGCACAGTCACCGGTGGGGACAGAAAAGCTCCCAATGCGATCAGGAACTTTCCAATCATGTGACCGCTTGGACAGAATCCCAGTGTTCACATGACCCAAATGCCCTTCTGCCTCCCGGCATTTTCAAGCTCTTAAAGGGATGGGAGACAGCAGTGGAAAGGGGTAAAGGTGTGATGGTTACATTATGTAGTCCACAAATCAGAGGAAAATTCTCTGCTTGTGTGTCCACATCCTACAATCCATAAACTAAACAGATATGTTGCAGGGACCTTTAAGGGCACATGTGAAAATATTGTGGCAATGAAAAAACAGTACAGTTAATAAGTACTTTTTTTTTTTTAAATTAAATACTGATAAAAGACAAGCATTTGGACCAAGGTATACACTATGCATCCATACTATGCAATATACCAAGAGCATGGTTCACACGTCAGTTGTAAATGGTTCTAACTGGATGGTGACACATGAGAAAACTCAACACGTTTCTAAACATCTGTCTTTATCAGGATTACATGTGAACAATATATGTTGTTATCATCATCACTAGTCTTAATCATATAAACTCATAATCTATATGCATTGTTTTCTCAACAGTGCAGAATGGGACCCTCTGGATCCACAGCTACCAAAGAACAAACACAAGGAGCTCCAAGAAATGCTGCCAGATGCCAGGAAGACTCATGTTATATATCCTATTTGTTGACAGCTCACAACAATGTAGGAGGGCTTTATACTTGAAAACAAACGTATACATGTAGTTGTAGAGATGGTCATGCAGGGCCCATGTGATTTAGATCAAGAAGAGTCCACATATCCTTCATCCATATCACAGACAGACTCCCCAAGAATCCTTTATTCTATAAGAAATTAAAAAAATATCCCTCAGCAGAAACTTAAAAAATGCACTAGTCTATAATGTGATAATGTTATGCTAAGATTAAATGATTAATGGGGAATTAAATGTGTATTTTTGGTGAACACATAGTTTGCATTACTTTTACAGTGTTCACTTTTAATTCATATTTTTATCTGACTCCTATATGCTTTCTTTTCATATGATTTTTGTAATAAATATAGAAATTTCAAAATTAGCCACTAAACAGACCTTTATGTTTTACCTCAATCAATTTTTCTCCTTGCTAGAATTAGATGTAAACCCTAACTGAATTTTATTTAGTTTGCTAAAGCCCTTTTTTGGTTTGTTTAAAAAACAAAACAAAACAAAAACGTATATATATATATATATATATATATATATATATATATATATATATATATATTCACCTTTTTTCATCCTTTTTTTTGTAACATAGTAACATAGTTTGTGAGGTTGAAAAAAGAGACAAGTCCATCCAGTCCAACCTGTGTGTGAGTGTGTGTTTATGTCAATAGTACAATGTATATCCCTGTATGTTGTGGCCATCTAATTGTTTTTTGAAATTATCGATGCTCCCTGCTGACACCAAACAAAAAGAAACCCCAATGGAAGCGGGACTTTAAAGGCAACATAAACACCAAATTGTTAAAAGGTATACATTTTATTACAAAAGAAATTAGAACATATCAATAAAATCATATCTGTACAAAGACAAATACAAAATTGACAATATGAACTATTGTGAAGCATGTATAGATACTTAGTTGATCTCTAATGTACCCAACATGTTTCTGGCTTTTAAATGCCTTTCTTCAGGGTAATAACAGGGAAATCTGTATTCGTACATTAATTCATTTAGTGTCTTGTATAGTTATGCACTTGATAATAAAAAGACCCACATAAGGTTGGTTGCCACAAGGTAGACCGGACAGGTAAGATGGAAAAGTGGCCGCTTCAGAAGCAAGAGATAACCCTGCGAAGGTCCACCTCAAAGAGAGCCATAGATATATGTCATCACAGATATTCTGGCACTTTGTTTGATTTCAAGCTCAAATCAAATGGTTATAACTTTGGCCTAGATAGACCAAATATCAAAATTCCAAATGTCTGTGGATCTTTCATTGATCCCCAGTGTTTCAAGGAGGAGGGTTACATACAAACTTGATGCATCAAACACTTTGACACAGGTTAGTCTAACTGTATTATTTGGCTGGCTGAACCTGTGCATTTACATACTTCTTTCCCTGCCTGTTTAAAGTCGGGCACTATTCAATTAATTTTGACTGATATATGTATTTAAACTTTTTTAATAAACATTTTCAATACCAGCTGGGCAATCACAGGGCCATAAAAGGACTGTGTTAATCTCAACTTGGTACTAATCAATACACCTTCAATATTGGTCGAACCCAGACTCACCATTAAGGTATAATTAAGTTTATTGATTTTTGGAATGATAGCCATATACATAATATGATTTGCCATAACAAACAATACTTTTTGTTCACATTTTGTTTTTATTTTCTCTTACGCACGCCATTTGAATACACCATTATTCAGCATTGATTATTTGTTATTGAGACATGGCCCCATCAGGGTGTCTTCCACTTTTCCACAATTTGTCTGTGTTGGTTTGTGTTTCATTATTTTTCCAACACAATTTTACCCACCCATTTACATCCACACCTAACACAATTTGTATCCATTCAACCATACCTGCACATTCACCAGCATTCAGTAACACACTTTTTGATTCTCTCACACAGCCATAGGCATTAACCCCTTACCACTTTGTCATCATTTCATCACCAATATTTTATATATATATATTTTTTTTTTCATATTCAATTTCACATCTCATCACATATTTAATTCACCGACACATGATACTCTTAATTCAATATATGGTAATCTTTAGCATTATATATAATAAATGGGTAATTCCTACTTTAAATCAAATTTGAATTGAAATTCATGATACAATTGGAGAACACTCATTGTGGTTTTGCTACAGGTGCCGGACCCACCTACCCATCAACTCCTCTGTTGACTGCTCCTTAGTGTGACTCCTTGTAAGTCACATTAAGGGGGAGGTGTTCTCCCTTGGAATGCACATGGTACTGGATTATCTGATCGATTTTAGAGGAACTCTGGTCAGGAGATTGTTTATCTACACCCTTCATTGGTAACTATATTCCATGTAAATTCTACTCTTTCTTGATAATACAAGGAACACTGTTTTTGTATACTCTATGAAATTATGTCAATAAATGTAAGCAATATATATTTTTTGACAGCAAATCAATCCCCTGAGGAAAACTTTGACCACGCAGATTGAAACGCGTTGATAATTTGCATACCAAATATTTTGATATAATATTGTGTACTATTGTATGTTCACATATTCTTGTAGAATTGTGAATGGTGTTACATCCCTCGACCAGAACTCATATTTAAAATGCCTATGTGTCCATGTTACATTGCCATTTTTCAATAAAGAATTATTTTAACTACTTTTCTAACAAATTGTATTTTTTCCTGCGAAAAAAACACATTGGGGGAGACCTTCCCATATTGTAGATAGACCAAATATAGCCTCTAAATAAATTCACTACTTGCTGGGCATTCCCCTGGCATTCACAGTGTCCGGTTATGTGTGTGGTGTCCCATCAGTCACAACAAGAGTCGTTTGAGCTTGAGATCAAACACAGCGATCCAGGCAAGAATATCTGTGATGTCTTATATCTGTGGTCCTCTTTGAGGTGGACCTCTGCGAGGGTATCTCTTGCTTCTGAGGCGGCCACTTTTCCATCTTACCTGACTGGCCTACCTTGTGACAATCAACCTTATGTAGGTCTTTTATTATCAAGTGCATGACTATACAAGATTCTAAATGAATTACTGTAAGAATACAGATCTCCCTGTTATTACCTCTGAAGGAAGGTGTTTAAAAGCCAGAAACATGTCGGGTTCATTGAAGACCAACTAAGTATCTGTACATGCTACACAATAGTTCATACTGTCAAATTTGTATTTGTCTTTGCACAGACATGATTTTATTGATATGTTCTCATTTCCTTTTTTAATAAAATGTATACCTTTTAACAATTTGGTATTTATGTTGCCTTTAAATTCTCGCTCCCAAGGGAGTTTTCTTTTTGTTTGCAATCAATTGAGATGTTGGCGACAGGACACCTTGTTCTGTTGATGGTGGCATCCCTTTTTTCCTGCTGATACCACTGCTTGTGGAAAAGAATTTCTGTTAACCCTTTGGGGAAGTTATCTGGGTTTTGCTTAATGTTTGGTTGTTTATCAGTCACATTGCTAATTCCTGGTAATGTATTACAATTGTCATCGCTGAATTTCTGCCTTCTTAGTTTACTCCAAGTCCAGCTAGAGCTCCCGAGAGGGGCACTCATGTTTACTTCGTATATCCATGCACAACAATTTGAAGATGACGTCCATTAACATTCTGTCCTGGAACACCAGGATGTTAACCACTTTCAGACCGGACCAATTTGCTGGTCAAAGACCAGACCACTTTTTGCGATTCGGCACTGCGTCGCTTTAACTGACAATTGCGCGGTCGTGCGACGTGGCTCCCAAACAAAATTGACGTCCTTTTTTTCCCACAAATAGAGCTTTCTTTTGGTGGTATTTGATCACCCCTGCGGTTTTTATTTTTTGCGCTATAAACAAAAATAGAGCGACAATTTTGAAAAAAACGCATTATTTTTTACTTTTTGTTATAATAAATATCCCCCAAAAATATATAAAAAAACATTTTTTTCCCTCAATTTAGGCCGATACGTATTCTTCTACGTATTTTTGGTAAAAAAAATCGCAATAAGCGATTATTGATTGGTTTACGCAAAAGTTATAGCGTTTACAAAATAGGGATAGTTTTATAGCATTTTTATTAATAATTTTTTTTTTTTTTTTTTTTTTTTACTAGTAATGGCGGCGATCTGCGATTTTTATTGTGACTGCGACATTGTCGGGGACCCATCGGACATTTTTGACACATTTTTGGGACCATTGTCATTTATACAGTAATCACTGCTATATAAATGCAGTGATTCCTGTGTAAATGACACTGGCAGTGAATGGGTTAACCTGTGGGTGGCAGTGTAGGGGTTAAGTGTTCCTAGGGGTGTGTTACTAACTGTGGGGGGGTTGGGCTTTCATTTAGTGTACACTGATCTCTGCTCCAATCACATGGAGCAGAGATCAGCGTCACTAGTTGCTAGGCAGAATGGGAAAATGTTGTTTATACAGCATTTCCTCCATTCGGCCGCTCCGTGAGACGATCGCGGGGATGCCCGCGGCGATCGAGTCCGCGGGTCCCGCGACCGGACTCACGGGGTCCCGACCAGCGCGGGAGTGCGCCGCCGCCGGCGGCGCGCTCCCGATGGCACGGCGGCAACGAATATTGGACGTACATGTACGCCAATATGCCTGCCCGTGCCATTCTGTCGACGTACATCGTTGTGCGCTGGTCGGGATGTGGTTAAACTCACCAGTTAAGAGATCCCTGGTATTCCAGTTTATCAAGGCCCACAACCCACACATATGTATTTTACAAGAGACCCACCTAGTGGGCAGTAGAACTATGTCCCATAAAAAGCCCTGGATCCACGTAACTTCACGAGGCATGTCAGCATACTAGTACACAAGTCTATCCCACTCCGGTTTGCTGGACTCAGAGGGCAGATATGTACTAATTCACTAAAAAGGAGGAGGATGGAGCGCTGGTGGGAGCTGCTAGTGAACAGTCATAAGATGGTTGATAAAAAATGGGGATGAGAAAAGGCTGGGGGGATTTTTTCGTGTTGCAATTCAGAACAGTTTTTACAGTTCAGACTTATGTTAATAAGTTCTGGTGAATGTTGTGAGTGGCAGCCGGCTCCAGAGAGCTGAAGAGACTCTGTACCATAGGAGAAAAGAGAGGTAGAGCAGCGCCGCTCTGAGAGTAGTATGTCTATTAAAACATGGCTTTATTTATAATTTAAAAGATGTGCACTCACATTTGAGTACATAAAAACAGGCATAATAGATCTCTGTGGCCGTCCTTAGCTATCATCCATTGTGTCTTGCTGGGCTGTTGTAGGGGATCAGACCCCGATCGCTTCCGGTGGCGTCCGTCGCTCCGGGGTGTTTGTGTCCTACAATGAGCATGTCAGCAGGTGGAGAACGTCAGCAGGTGGAGAACGTCTGCCGATTGAGATCGAGGGGCGTGGCTACAGCGCACGCGTTCGGAGCATGCGTTCTCCTTCATCAGGCATTGGATGAATGCCTGATGAAGGAGCACGCCAGGTTCTGTTCAACTGCCTAGACACCACACATGGAGATAGTCTGTTCCCCCAGCAGCACAATATAAGACCTATGTGCGGGTTTGATGCGGGCCACCTATGGGTCCCTAGCACTTTCTGGCTGTGCATCTCCGTGGGGTGATCTATCAATAATTCTGGCAGACAACATTTTTGATATGCATGTATATATATATTCAAACACAACTATTTACTCTTGATATGAGATTTATTCTCAGTAGTTTTGTTCATTTACAAATAAATGATTACGGCTATTTGTTCTCCTTAGATATGCCTCTGAAGAAGGGAATGTTTTCCTGAAATATGTCAGGCGTTTTGGAGTTCACATTATAAAATCATACATGAAACCTTTGCTGTTGTGCAGACTATATATTTACATGTATGATTCCACGCATTGATATATGATTTTTATACTGTCCTGTAAAACGATTTTGTGTATTATTTTTGTGAATAAATTTGTAATATTGTTTTACTCATATTTTGGTCTGCCTTAAAAGTCCCGCTGTACTGGGGGGTATTGTGATCTCCTTGTTAGGGGATCTTTCTATTTAGTTCATGCCTGTCACGTACCTGGTGGACATCGAGCTGGAGAGAGGGCTTCTCTTGCACCTCCTGTCCGATACCCCTGATAGTGGTGACAGGGAGTGAAGGACAAAGAGTGGCACGAGGGCGGTGCTGGCCAGACCTTGACAGGAACAAGAGGGCTGTAGAGAGCTGGACAGACTCTGAGGATCGGAGCTCCGTAGTGCTGGGTCAGCAGATGGAGGCGTAGCTGGGACGTAAGCCAGGAGGTCATCAACAGCTGGACAGAGCACGTACTGAGACGAAAGGCAGAGGCAGAGATGGGACACAGGCTGGGTTCAGTACACAGACGGGCAGCAAGGTACAAGAGCATCAGGCAATAGCAGAGTCAAACACAAGCTGGGATCAGGTAGGCAGGCGGAGGTCAAGGAGAAGGTTTAGGTGAAGCCGGGTCAAGATACTGGAAACAGGAATAGATCAGGTAAACTAGCACTAGCTGAAAGACCACCCAGCAAGGTTCATGTGTCAGTGCTCAGTTTAAATAGCTACTTGGAGCCCATACCTGCACGTGTGCATGCGCGCATTTGCGCGCACCTGCCCACACATTTGCGCGCACCTGCGTGCATGGGCGCGCACATTAGTGTGCACCTGTGTGCGCATACGCGCATTAACGTGCATCTGTGTGTGCACATTGGTGCGCGCCTGTGCGCATCCGCACACCTGTGCACGCACACGCCAATGCAAGTCCTTCTTTACACTGTACTTATGCGCAGGCATGCGTCTGTTAGCCGGACTTCTCTTACAATTCCCCAGATGCAACACAGAAGTAGGCACATTCTGGCATATGCTGTGGGCCTGCCCTAAAATCCAGGCCTACAGGGAACACATAGTAGGGAAACTGAGCGAACTGCTGGGGACATCAGTACCAAAGGAACCAATGGTGCTCCTGCTGAGCTCCTTGGGGAGGTTGAGGGGGACAGGTATGCTAAACTCTGCATTACTTTTTCACTATTCTATGCCAGGAGGGAGATAATGATACACTGGAATTCAGCCGAACCCCCCACCCTGAAATCCTGGCAAGACGGTTGATTCAGTACTACTCCTGTACAAACTAACCTACGAGTAGGCAGTGCCCAGCTCAATTTGATAAGGTGTGGTCTGCATGGGTGGATGCGAGTGGGTGAGGGGCCAGAGAGAAGCAGGGGACCAAGGATGGTTTCCCACCCTTTTTCAGCCGGGGGTTACCCACCCCCCCACACCGGGTGTCCCTCAACCATACCAAATAAAAACTATTTTAAATGCACTTGTTATGTATCTGATGACCCCCCCCCCCCCCCCCCCCCCAAGGGGAAGAGATTGAGTACCCTAATCGTATTGTGGATCGGGCTTAGATGGGAACATACTTGGGAATTATCATCGGTTGAGAAATGGTAGAAATTGTGTTTTCATGGATTTGTAGGATGCTAACCTCTGAATATGGATATTTTCTAACTGATACTGTAACTAAGAAATATTTGCTTGCCTGAATCCGACTGTATTGTAATACTGATTTGTTAAATAAAACTTTTTCTGTTAAACCGCTTCTCTTCTAATTTTAGTGAACGGCCGTGTGTCTTTTTAAATTCCCTTTCACTGAAAAGTGTTCCCCCTATGCTAGGGTTGCCAGTAAAGTATTTGTACATCGATATCATATCCCCTCTTAAGCACCTCCTCTCCAGAGAAAATAAGTTCAATGCTTGTTGCCTTTCTTAGCCTTTCTCAGCTATCTCAGTGCTACCAATCTCCTCAACATGTTTGCAGCTACTTCACATCTACATGCATTCATTGCAGTGGTGGCTGCATACATACTATTGCTTAGGACAGGCTTTCTTATGGTGACAAGTGTGGAACATGCCTGCACATTGAGCATTAATACAGCTTCTGTTGAATAGGCATGTTGAAAAACTAGCATTTGATCTATGTATTCTGGCGGAGTACAACATCTAAGCAGGAGAGATCCCCTCATCAATATCCTGTTTATGCTGGCATCTGTCAGGTTTTTTGTTTTTATTTAACTCGCTGGCTGAACGAAAAAAAAAAACACTGTATGTGTATACCCAGCTTTACTCTATAACAAGAATTTTCTGATCAAAGGGACATATTGTCAGTTGTTTACACAGTACTTAAGCAAACTAAATGCTATTCAGTTAGAATATACATTTATTACAAGTAAAACACTCATGCTGCGTACAGACGATCGGACATTCCGACAACAAAATCCTGGATTTATTTCCGACGGATGTTGGCTCAAACTTGTCTTGTTTTCACACGGTCGCACAAATGTTGACGGAAATGCCAAACGTCAAGAACGCGGTGACGTACAACACATATGACGAGCGGAGAAAAATGAAGTTCAATAGCCAGTACAGCTCTTCTGCTTGATTCCGAGCATGAGTTTAATTTTGTGCATCGGAATTGTGTACACGCGATCAGAATTTATGACAACAGATTTTGTTGTCGGAAAATTTGAGAACCAGCTCTCAAATTTTGTTTGTTGGAAATTCCGACAAAAAATTTCCGATGGAGCCTACACAAGGTCGGAATTTCCAACAACAAGCTCACATCAAACATTTGTTGTTAGAAATTCTGACCGTGTTTACGCTGCATAACAATCTCCACAATGACATGAGGCAAGTTTTTAAAGTGTCTGTCAATGTGTGTATTTCATAAATCTCTGCAATACATATACATTTGCCATGTTTTATCCTTATAAACATGCTGCAAGTACAGAAAAATAACTGTTCATGTGTCAGAAACATAGTATGCTCCTACCTTCCACTTTGACATGACAAAGTGTTTCTTTGGCTCTGAATTCCAAAGTATGTGTTGACAGCCATGCCTACTTAATTTTTGATGCTTTAGAACCCAGACCTCTCTTCATCTCCTACCCCACTCCTCATCTCCATAACCCCTCCTTGTGCAAAGGCAATGAGCACTTCACGAGATTTCTAGCAAGATCAACAAATAACAAAAAAAATGATTTAACAATATACATTTTAATGGTATGTTCAGCAGACCAAAAAGGAGCAAATAAGAGAATTTGATTGTTAGGGTCTACATAAATTTAGTCTAGATAAGCACATCTTTTTTCTGTAGTAACCAAATAGCAAGAGCAGATGCTGCTAAGATGCCATGTAAATGATACTAAAAATCAAATAACAGTAAAAACTGTTACTCTTTCATGCAAAACAGCTTTTGGTAAGCGGGGCTGTTTGTTTGCATTTGCACTCTGGTTCAGAACATGATATGCATAACAATGATTGCACATATAATGAATAACAAAATTAAGGAAACCCCTTTGCTGAATATTTTGTCTTATTATTTAAAAGTGGGGTTCCACCCTAAAGTGGAACTTCCGCTGATCGGAACCCCCCCCCCTCCGGTGTCACAATTGGCACCTTTCAGGGGGGAGGGGGGTGGAGATACCTGTCAAAGACAGGTATTTACACCCACTTCCGGGCATAGACTCCCGTGGGAGTCTATGCCTCTTCCTGTCCTGCCGCGCTGTCTGCTGGGACACACACGGGTCCCAGAGACAGCGCAGACAATTCCTATTGCGCTGCGCGACTAGTAGGGAACCGGGAAGTGAAGCCGATTCGCTTCACTTCCTGATTCCCTCACCTAGAATGGTGGCGGCAGCAGCCGGGAGCCGAGCGATCGATCGGCCTCGGCATCGCTGGACCCCGGGACAGGTGAGTGTCCATTTATTAAAAGTCAGCAGCTGTAGTATTTATAGCTGCTGGCTTTTAAGATTTTTTTTTCCCCAGTACAGTCCCGCTTTAATTTTAATTACAAGAAAGTTACAGAAAACAAGAACATAGAATTATTGAAGTCTTTAATGGAGGTTTCAGGGAGATTCCAAGCCTGGGAAGTTTTGATGAGGACCATTAATGAAAAGAAGAGAAAAGACAATTTTAACAATGTGAATAAAATATAATATGTACGAAAGTCCAATCCATGGTTTCGTTTATATATTCCATAGATGCTCAGTGTCCAGAAACAATCAGTGATAATGGTTCACAATAAATTATCCTGTACACCGAGTGTAATCAGCCACCAATCTTACAAGTTGCTCACCTCAATCATATATATACAAGCGCCTTGCCCTTTAACCGGGCTGCAAAACTCTTGAGAACTCTCCAGATGTGCTCAGGAGCGAAATCAACACTAGGGATCTCAACACTCTCCAAAAAGCAATCAACAGTACATCCTGTGAAATGGTGCTCAAAAAAGAATTAGGAATGCTCATTGTGCAGTTAGCATTTAAAATACCATACATTTATTAAAACATTGAAAAAATCCAGAGAAATATACTGACATATTTCAGTGCACATATCCTGTGCACTAGAACATTTGCCACTTTAAAACAATGTTGCCCCCTTAAGGAGCAATGCCAGCATGGATTTCACATACAAGTGTACTTCCTTTCTGCTTAATATTTATCATAGGTGTATTTTAAATGGCGACAGAATATTAACCCCCCCCCCCCCCCCCCCAAAAAAAAAAAAAAAAAAACACATCAAACAAAATCTAGAAATTAAGTTGCAGTTCAGTGAGTAAAATAAATATTTGATCCTCAAGCAAAACATTACTTAGTTCTTGGTGCAGAAACCCTTGTTGGTAAGCACAGAGGTAAGACGTTTCTTGTAGTTGGTGACAAGGTTTGCACACATCTCAGAGAGATTTTGGTCCCCTTTTCTTTACAGATCTTCTCTAAATCCTTAAGGTTTCTTGGGAGTTTTAGCTCCCTCTTTAAATTTTCTATAGAATAAAGGTCTTGAGACTGACTAGGCCACTCCATGACCTTAATGTGTTTCTTCTTGAGACACTCCTTTGTTGCCTTGGCGGTATGTTTTGAGTCATTGTCATGCTGGAAGACCCATCAACGACCCATCTTCAATGATCTGGCTGAGGGAAAAAGATTCTAATCTAAGATTTTACAATACATTTTACGTCCATTGGCCCCTCAATGCGGCAATGTCGGCCTGTACCTTTAGTAGAGAAACAGCCCCAAAAGCATCATGTTCCCACCTCCGTGCTTGACTGTAGGGATAGTGTCCTTATGCCACGTACACATGATCAAACAATCCGGCGGAATCCGCCCGTGTGTGGGCTTCGGCGGACCTTTTTTACCCAAAAGTCCGGCGGACTTAGAAAGTAGTTTTGACTCAAAATTTGTCCACCAGACTCGCAGTCCGGCGGACAATACGGCCGTGCATGTGCTAGTCTGCCGTACTTTTGAAATGAACAGACTTTTCCCGCACGCGCCTCCAGGTAGCTGGGACTAGCGAAGGAAGTCAATGTCGCCTCCTTTGGCGGCGAGATTGACACATTGCTGGCCCCGTCACCTGGGATGGACTTAAAGGGGAAGCCCTATGCCAAAAAAATGGCGTGGGGGTCCCCCCAGGTCCATATCAGACCCTTATCCGAGCACGCAACCTGGCTAGTCAGGAAAGGGGATGGGGACGAGCAAGCGTACCAGGCTGCATGCCCTCAACATGGGGGGTGCTTTGGGGGAGGAGGGATAGCGCGGCCCCCCACCCCAAAGCACCTTGTCCCCATGTTGATGAGGACAAGGGCCTCGGTTGTTGGGGTCTGCGGGCGGGGGCTTATCAGAATACGGGAGCCCCCTTTAATAAGGGGGCCCCTGGATACCGGCCACCCACCCTATGTGAATTAGTATGGGGTACAATGTACCCCTACCCATTCACCTGTGAAAAAAATGTAAATAAAACACAACATACAAGGGTTAAAAATAATTTATTGCACAGCTCCGGGGGTCTTCTTCCATCTTGGGGGGTCTTCTCGCCGGACTCCTCTGCTATCTTCTTTTGCTAGCTCTTTTACTAGCAGAGGAGCCCGGCTTTCTTCTTCATCGCCGCCGCCGTCCGGGGGTCTTCTTCCGACTTCGGGGGTCTTGTCCCCCTCTTCGGGGGTCCTGTCCCCCTCTTTGGTTCTTCTTGCCGGGCCTCCGCTCCTTCTTCCAGCTCTTTTACTGGCGGTGGGCCGGTCTTCTGTCGCCGCTGTCTGCGCCGGCTTCTGTTCTTCTGTTCTTCTCTTCTTCAGATGTTGACTCGTCACTGTCTCTGCCAGCAATGACATTATGATGTCACAGTCCCAGAGGATGCTGGGACTGTGACATCATAATGGGCGGGGACATCACCCGCACACCACATCCCTGTCATTGCGGCCAGAGAGAGCTTCAAGTCAACATCTCAAGAAGAGAAGAAGAGAAGAACCGAAGGCGGCGAAGACAGCAGGGACAGCGGCGACAGAAGACTGGGCCACCGCCAGTAAAAGAGCTGGAAGAAGGAGCGGAGGCCCGGCAAGAAGAACCGAAGAGGGGGACAAGACCCCTGAAGAGGGGGACAAGACCCCCAAAGTTGGAAGAAGACCCCCGTACGGCAGCGGCGACGAAGAAGAAAGCTGGGCTCCTCCGCTAGTAAAAGAGCTAGCAAAAGAGCAGAAGATAGCGGAGGAGTCCAGCAAGAAGACCCCCCAAGACGGAAGAAGTCCCCCAGAGCTGTGCAATAAATTATTTTTGACCCTTGTGTGTGGTGTTTTATTTACATTTATTTACATTTTTTTCACAGGTGAATGGGTAGGGGTACAGTGAACCCCATACTCATTCACATAGGGTGGGGGGCCGGTATCCGGGGGCCCCTTATTAAAGGAGGCTCCCGGATTCCGATAAGCCCCCCGCCTGCAGACCCTGACAACCAACGGCCAGGATTGTTGGGAAGAGGCCCTTGTCCTCATCAACATGGGCACAAGGTGCCAAAGCACCCCCCCATGTTGAGGGCACGTGGTCTGGTATGGCTCAGGAGGGGGAGCGCTCACTCGTTCCCACCCCCTTTCCTGACCGGCCGGGTTGCGTGCTCGGATAAGGGTCTGATATGGACCTAGGTGGGGACTCCACCGTTTTTTCAGTGTAGCGCTTCCCCTTTAAGTCCACACCAGGTGACGGGGCCAGCGACGTGTCAATCTCATCGCCAAAGGCGGCGACATTGAATTCCTTTGCTAGTCCCGGGTACCTGGAGACGCGTTCAAAATGAACGGACTTTGCTCTGTGTGTGTGGGCGTCCGTTCATTTCAAAAGTACGACGGATAGTCCGGCGGACTATACGGTGGCAGGTGACATGGCAAGTGGACAATCCACAACTTGGTCACGTGGCACTTGTGGCCAGCCACGTGGCACTTGTGGCAGGTCACGTGGCACTCGTGGCAGGTGTCGTGGCAAGTGGACAAAACACAACTTGTGGCAGGTGACGTGGCAAGTGGACGATACACAACTTGTGGCAGGTGACGTGGCAAGTGGACAAATACAATACACAACTTGTGGCAAGTGGACAATGACATACAGCATGTGCACTTGCCTTGCGATTGACATCCGTGACTTCTTCAATCAGGCATGCTGACAACTTCATTGATACCATGAATATAAATGAAATTAGATGTGTGTATTTTTTTTGCACTGGTGCACTGCAAATATGAAAAGTTGATGTGACAGATATATATAAGTAAGTATAAGTAACTAACCATCTTCCAAAATTTCTAATTCAAATAGAAAAGATTAGAACAGAATAGAAAAAATATATAATTTAATAGACTAAAATAGAAAGAATATACAACCATCTTCTGAAATTTGAATAGAATAAATTTGAATTTCGAATAGTATGAATTCAAATTTTGTAATTAAATTTTTTTTTTATTTGGATAGAGAAGATTATAATAAAATAGAAAATAGACTAGAAAAACGATAGAATATATTATATTTTATTCTGTTCTGTTCTATTGTTTTTCTAGTCTATTCTTTTATATTCTATTAAAATCTTTTCTATTAAAATCTAAATCATTATATACTAAATTCGAATTTCGGAAGATGGTTTTATATATATATATATATATATATATATATATATATATATATTTCTTTCCGAAATTCGCATTTTGTATAGAATGAATTCGAATTAGAATAGAAATAGAGAATAGACTAGAACAATAGAACAGAATAGAATATAGATACTATCTATTTAATTTTTAATTTGTTTGCAGATTACCATTTGTTTTAATAATATCTCCTGCAGACTATTAGCATCTATTTCATTTTTCAGATCTCCTGCAGACTATTAGTATCTATTTCGTTTTTCCACCAGGTCTCCTGCAGACTATTAGCATCTATTTCTTTTTTTGTGCAGATCTCCTGCAGACTATTAGTATATTTTATTTTCTCACCAGATCTCCTGCAGACTATTAGCATCTACTTCTTTTTTAGCAGATCTCCTGTAAACTATTAACAGCCATTTTACTTCTTTTTTTTGCAGATCTCCTGCAGACTGTTAGAATCAATTTAATTTTTCTTTTTTTTGCAGATTACTATTTATTTCCATCAGATCTCATGCAGTATATTAATATAGTCTGCAGGAGATCTGCTGAAATAAAGGAAATGGCTGCTCTAATGCAAAAGGAGATCTGCAAAAAAATTAAATAGATGTTAATATACTACAGGAGATCTGATGGAAATAAATAGTAATCTGCAAAAAAAAAAAAAAAAATTATTCTAACAGTCTGCAGGAGATCTGCAAAAAAAAAAGAAGTGAAATGACTGTTAATAATCTACAGGAGATCTGCTAAAAAAAAACGAAATAGATGCTAATAGTCTGCAGGAGATCTGGTGAAAAAACGAAATAGATACTAATAGTCTGCAGGAGATCTGCAAAAAAATGAAATAGATGCTAATAGTCTGCAAGAGATCTTATGGAAACAAATAGTAATCTGCAAAATAAATAAAAAATGAAATAGATAGTATCTGTATTCTATTCTGTTCTATTGTTTTTCTAGTCTATTCTCTATTTCCATTCTAATCTTTTCTATTCTAATTCAAATTCATTCTATACGAAATTCAAATGTCGAAATTTAAAAAATAAAAAATATATATATAAAACCATCTTCCGAAATTCACATTTAGTATATAATGATTTCGACTTTAATAGAAAAGATTTTAATAGAATATAAAAGAATAGACTAGAAAAACAATAGAACAGAATAGAATAAAATATAATATATTCTATTCTGTTCTATTGTTTTTCTAGTCTATTCTCTATTTCTATTCTAATCTTTTCTATTCAAATTCAAATTCATTCTATACGAAATTCGAATGTCGGAAATAAATATATATATATATTATAAAACCACCATCTTCCGAAATTCTAATTTTGTATATAATGATTTCGATTTTAATAGAAAAGATTTTAATGGAACATAAAAGAATAGACTAGAAAAACAATAGAACAGAACAGAATAAAATATAATATATTCTATTCTGTTCTGTTCTATCATTTTTCTAGTCTATTTTCTATTTTATTATAATCTTTTCTATCCAAATTTAAAATGAATTAATTAAAAAATGTGAATTCATACTATTCGAAATTCAAATTTATTCTATTTGAAATTTGAATTTCAGAAAATGTTGTATATTCTTTCTATTTTATTCTATTAAATTATATTTTTTTCTAATCTTTTCTATTTGAATTAGAAATTTTGGAAGATGGTTAGTTATTTACTTATATACATCTGTCACATCAACTTCTCATACTTGCAGTGTACCCGTGCAAAAAAACACACACATCTTATTTCATTTATATTTATCACATCAATGAAGTTGTCTGCATGCCTGATTGAAGAAGTCACGGATTTCGATCACAAGGCAAGTACATATGCTGTATGTCATTGTCCACTTGCCACGTCACCTGCCACAAGTTGTGTATTGTCCACTTGCCACATCACCTGCCACAAGTTGTGTATTGTCCACTTGCCATGACCCCTGCCACGAGTGCCATGTGACTGGCCACGAGTGCCACGTGACCTGCCACGAGTGCCACATGACCAAGTTGTAGATTGTCCACTTGCCACGTCACCTGCCACAAGTTGTGGGGTTCATAGCACCAAGTGACCCTGAGATATGGACAATATATCAAGTACTTTTCTGCAGAAGAGAATGACATTTTGCGACCCGACTTTGGGGCCACGTATCTCGGGGCCACTTGTAGCTAGGAATCCCAAATTTTGTATGCAAACACAGTAGAACTAGCACTACAAAATCACCAATTGTGGTTTCTAGCTACAAGTGATCCCGAGATACAAGGCCCCAAATTCGGGTCGCAAAATGTCATTTTTTGAATTTGATTAGAATTTCGTCCGAATTCGGTTGAAGGGGAGGGAATCATCTTGTTTTGAGGAAGAAAATTCTGACTATGACCCTAAAAGAACACGATCCCTACAGTCAAGCAGGGGAAACATTATGCTTTGGAGCTTTTTCTCTGCTAATCGTTCAGGCCAACTTTGCCGCATTGAGGAGCCAATGGACCGGGCCATGTATTGTTAAATCTTAGATGAGAACCTTCTTCCCTCAGCCAAAATACTAAAGATGGGTCGTGGATGTATATTTTTTGCATGACAATGACCCAAAACATATTGCCAAGGCAACAAAGGAGTGTCTCAAGAAGAAGCACATTAAGGGCATGGCGTGGCCTAGTCAGTCTCCAGACCTTAATCCTATGGAAAATGTATGGAGGGAGTTGAAACTTCAAATTGCCAAGAGATAGCCAAAAAACCTTAAGGATTTAGACAAGATCTGTAAAGAAGAGTGGACCAAAATCCCTCCTGAGATGTGTGCAAACCTGGTCACTAACTACTATAAACATCTTACCTCTGAGTTTGGTTGATATTCTGTCTCTATCGTTTAAAATACACGGATGATACAAATTGTAGACCCTTCATTTCTTTTTAAGTTGCAAAACGTACAAAATCTGCAGGGGATCAAATAATTATTTTCCCCACTGTATATTTATTGTACTTTTGTACATAAATTATTCACATTTATATATCAACCACTTAGCGACTATGCTATGACCGTTTTACTGCTACAAATCACATATATACAGTATCTCACAAAACTGAGTACACCCCTTGTATAACAGTATACATTTGCTGTCCCCTCAAAATAACTCAACCTAGCCATTATTGTCTAAACCGCTGGCAACAAATGTGAGTACACCCCTAAGTGAAAATGTCCAAATTGGGCCCAATTAGCCATTTTCCCTCCCAGGTGTCATGTGACTCCTTAGTGTTACATGATCTCAGGTGTGAATGGGGAGCAGGTGTGTTAAATTTAGTGTTTTCCCTCTCACTCTCTCTTACTGGTCACTGGAAGTTCAACATGGCACCTCATGGCTAAGAACTCTCTGAGGATCTGAAAAAAAGAATTGTTGCTCTACATAAAGATGGCCTAGGCTATAAGAAAATTGGCAAGACCCTTAAACTGAGCTTTAGCACAGTGGCCAAGGCCATACAGCAGTTTAACGGACAGATTCCACTCAGAACAGGCCTACCGGGATACTGGGAAATTTCCCGGTAGGCCGCCAGCCCTGGGGCAGGGCCAGACTGGCCTACCGGGATACCAGGAAATTTCCCAGTAGGCCGCCTACCCTGGGGCCGCTTTGAGGGTGACTGCTGCATTCTCCTCCCTCTGTCCTCCGACGTCGTATGTCACAGAGCTGGGTCTGTGTGTGCAAAGTCCCGCCCCCCTAGAACAGCTCGTGTGATAGTCTTCTAGATGGAACACTGATTGAATCAGTGTTCCTCCTATCACACAATTCAGTCTAGCTAGGGGGAGGGACCTTGCAGATAGACCCAGCTCAGTGACATATGAGACAGAGGGAGGGGAGCGCTGTGGGCAATTCATAAAATGGTGAGGCTGACATTAGTGGGTCAGAGGCTGCAATTGCTGGACACAGAGGCTGCAATTAGTAGGCACAGAGGCTGCAATTGGTGGGCACACAGAGGCTGCAATTGGTTCGCACTGAGGCTGCAATTAGTGGGCACAGAGTCTGCAATTGATGGGCACAGAGGCTGCAACTGGTGGGCACACAGAAGCCACAATTGGTGGGCACAGAGGCTGCAATTGGTGGGCACAGAGAGGCTGCAATTGGTGGGCAGAGATACTGCAATTGGTGGGCACACAGAGGCTGCAATTGGTGGGCACAGAGAGGATGCAATTGGTGGGCACAGTGAGGCTGCATTCATGGGCACAGAAAAGCTGCATTGGTGGTCATAGCAAAGCTGCATTGGTTGGGCACAGCAAGGTTTTATTGGTGGGCACAGTGAGGCTGCATTGATGGGCACAGCGAGGCTTCAATGAAGTGGAGCTGCATTGGTAGGCACAGCAAAGCTGCATTGGTGGGCACAGTGAGGCAGCATTGGTGGGCACAGTGAGGTTGCATTGATGGGCACAATGATGGGCACATAGAGGCTGCAATGATGGGCACAGAGAGGCTGCAATGATGGTCACAGATAGGCTGCATTGATGGGCACAGGGAGGCTGCATTGGTGGGCACAGTGAGACTGCATTCATGGGCACCGTAAAGCTGCATTTGATGGGCACAGTGAGGCTGCATTGGTGACCAACCCATGTGACATAAAGCCATGTGACACCGCCCCTTGTCCCTATATAAGTGGCCGCGCAGTGCGTCCCTGGCATTCCGGCCGGAGAGATCGTCGAGGCAACATCTCCTGGAGAAGAAGAAGAAGAAGAAGAAGAACGGAAAGCGGCGGCGACAGAAGACCGGGCCACCGCCTGTAAAAGAGCTATAAGAAGGCGCGGTGGCCCGGCAGAAGAACCGAAGAGGGGGACAAGACCCCCGAAGTCGGGAGAAGAGGCCGGCGGCGAGGAAGAAAGCCGGACTCCTCCGCTAGCAAAAGAGCTACAAGAAGATAGCGGAGGAGTCCGGCGAGAAGACCCCCGAAGACGGAAGACCCCCGGAGCTGTGCAATAAAGTATTTTATCTCGTGTGTTGTGTTTTTTTTTAGTACTTTTATTTTACAGGTGAATGGGTAGGGGTACATTGTACCCCATACTCATTCACATAGGGTGGGGGGCCGGTATCCGGGGGCCCCCTTATTAAAGGGGGCTCCCGGATTCCGATAAGCCCCCGTCCGCAGACCCCGACAACCAACGGCCAGGGTTGTCGGGAAGAGGCCCTTGTCCTCATCAACATGGGGACAAGGTGCTTTGGGGTGGGGGGGCCGCGCAGCCCCCCCTTCCCCAAGGCACCCCCCCATGTTGAGGGCACGCGGCCTGGTACGGCTCAGGAGGGGGGGCGCTCGCTTGCCCCCCTTTCCTGGCTGGCCGGGTAGCGTGCTCGGACAAGGGTCTGTTGTGGACTTGGGGGGACCCCCACGTCGATTTTTTTCGGCGTTGGGGTTCCCCTTTAAGTCCATACCAGGCGGCGGGGCCAGCGACGTCTCCTTCGCGGGCCCCGCCTACCTGGAGACGCGCTCGAAATGAGCGGACTTTTCTCCGGGCGGGAAAAGTTCGCTCATTTCAAAAGTACGGCGGACTGGCACACACACGGGCGGATTGTCCGCCGAAATGCGAGTCTGACGGACAGTATTACGGAAATTCCGAAATACTTAGTCCGCCAGACTGCACGCTGAAAAAGTCCGCTGAAGCCCACACACGAGCGGACTGTCCGCTGAAATGTGTTTTGGCGGACTAAGTAGGCCAGAAAGTCCGCCCGTGTGTACGCGGCTTTAGGAATAACTCTCTTAAATCTGTTCAAACCAGAGTCTAGCAGACATCCCGGGTATGATAAAGTTTATAATATAATAAATAATAATAAAAATTATTCAATAATGTAATCAAATCCTAAAACACTGAAAAAGGGACACTTTCTGGTTGCTATGGACAATCTCCAAATTCCAGCCATAAAAAACTGAATTTATAATATAAAAGTACATACAGGACACTGCACAGACCACTAGGGACAAAGTACTGTAATCTATAAGATTACAGTACTGTGTGTGTTTTGTGTACTTTTACTTTTTTGAATTAATAAAAATGCCATAACACTATCCCCTATTTTGTAGACGCTAACCAATCAATAATCGCTAATTGCGATTTTTTTTACCAAGCATATGTAGAAGAATACGTATCGGGAAAGCTAATGTTCTAGCTAGACTGTCTCAATATAGCCAGAAAAGAAAAAAAAAAAAACAGTCTGACTTGATGTTTTTTAAGCAATACTACAGAGAATTTCTTGGCATTATTGTCAGAAAAAAAAGCTAGTGGAATAGGGTGTTCTAGGCCAGTCAGGTATAAGGGAACCCTCATTGGAATCAGTTGCCTTTCATGTCCTACAAAATTACACTTGATTGTATCTATAAAGCTTAACCATATTCCTTCAAGAGACAAATAGAAGTGACCAAATATGTAGGATGACTTTGTTAAAAAAAATACATATTGGCTGAAATATATGAAATGTGATTTTTTTACATTTTTTATTGGATATGTTTTTTAGCTGAAAGTACAAAAATATATATATTTTTTTCAAAATTGTCAGTCTTCAATTAGTGCTATCTGTGATAAAACCAAATAAGAGTTACAAAACCCTAAAAAAAACTTGAATATGTTCATCAGTGTTTCAAAATGTAAAAATCCTCATTCAATGTTTGGTGAATCCCACGGTGCAAAGAGGATAAATTCCACCACCAATAAGTTGCAGATGCATGCTCATCTTCCAATATTGACCTTAAAAAGTCCACTTGCACCTTTTCCCCTTTAAAAGCTGGGATCATCTATCCATAATAGACTGTGGTTCCAATGCAGAATACTCCCAAATTCACACAGATAAAACATATAAGAGATAAAAAAAATAATTAATAGTGCACTTTGCTTTTAAAAGATTTATGAGGAATTGTATTTTATTGATAAGCTCTAAATCACGTTCAGTATGTTTATGTAGTCCACAAATGTTGCACTTCATTGCCACACCATTTCCTTTTTAGTACCAAATTATGTTTTATATTTAGTAAAAGTGTATATACTGTGAACTATTTGCTCAATGGCACTTGAGCAGCAGTACAACCCCTTCATACTTTGCTATTATAGTATATTTGCGTTGCATCAGACATTGGCAAGGCATGCCCCAGGGATTTGTAGTGCTGAATATATACAGTCAGGTCCATAAATATTGGGACATCGACACAATTCTAATCTTTTTGGCTCTATACACCACCACAATGGATTTGAAATGAAACAAGATGTGCTTTAACTGCAGACATTCAGCTTTAATTTGAGGATATTTACATCCAAATCAGGCAAATGATGTAGGAATTACAACAGTTTGTATATGTGCCTCCCGCTTTTTAAGGGACCAAAAGTAATGGAACAATTGGCTACTCAGCTGTTCCATGGCCAGATGTGTGTTATTCCCTCATTATCCCATATACAAGGAGCAGATAAAAGGTCCAGAGTTAATTTCAAGTGTGCTATTTCCGTTTGGAATCTGTTGCTGTCAACTCTCAATATGAGATCAAAGAGCTGTCACTATCAGTGAAGCAAGGCATCATTAGGCTGAAAAAACAAAACAAACCCATCAGAGAGATAGCAAAATTATTAGGTGTGGCCAAATCAACTGTTTAGAACATCCTTAAAAAGAAAGCTCAGCAACACCAAAAGACCCGGAAGACCACGGAAAACAACTGTGGTGGATGACCGAAGAATTCTTTCCCTTGTGAAGAAAACACCCTTCAGTTGGCCAGATAAAGAACACTCTCCAGGATGTAGGTGTATGTGTGTCAAAGTCAACAATCAAGAGAAGACTTCACCAGAGTGAATACAGAGGGTTCACCAGAAGATATAAACCATTGGTGAGCCTCAAAAACAGGAAGGCCAGATTAGAGTTTGCCAAAAAACATCTAAAAAAGCCTTCACAGTTCTGGAAAAAAAAACATCCTATGGACAGATGAGACCAAGATCAGCTTGTACCAGAGTGATGGGAAGAGAAGAGTATGGAGAAGGAAAGGAACTGCTCATTATCCAAAACATGCCACCTCATCAGTGAAGCATGGTGGTGGCTGCAGATGTGTGCAGATGGACAATTACCCGAAGCATACTGTGAAAGCAACCAAATCGTTTTTTAATGAAAAGAAGTGAAATGTTATGCAATGGCCAAGTTAATCACCTGACCTGAATCAGATTGAGCATGCATTTCACTTTCTGAAGACAAAACTGAAGGGAAAATTCCCCAAGAAAACAAGCAGGAACTGAAGACAGTTGTAGTAGAGGCCTGGCAGAGCATCACCAGGGATGAAACCCAGTGTCTGGTGATGTCTATGCGTTCCAGACTTCAGGCTGTAATTGACTGCAAAGGATTTGCAACCAAGTACCGGTATTAAAAAATGAAAGTTTGATGGATGATTGTTAATCTGTCCCATTACGTTTGGTCCCTTAAAAAGCGGGAGGCACATATACAAACTGTTGTAATTCCTACAACGTTCACCTGATTTGGATGTAAATACCCTCAAATTAAAGCTGAAAGTCTGCAGTTAAAGCACATATTGTTTGTTCCATTGCAAATCCATTGTGGTGGTGTATAGATAAATATTAGAATTGTGTCGATGTCCCAATATTTATGGACTTGACTATAGTTGCTTTGTGTTAGTGAATAACATAGAAACAAGAAGGAACAAGTAGAACTGCCATCACCTCTTCCTTTTATTATACATTTGCTGCCCTGCATTGGCTAGCTATAAGCATTAGTATGAACAGGTCATACAGACTTTAGAGGGATCATTAAAACTGATCTTTCAAGGATAAGACTGTTCAGAAAAAAAAACAGTAGCCCTATATAATTTCATACCTTAGGCGGCACGGACATCTGTCAGAGTTCCTTAATTCTCTTTTTTCAGGCTTTACTATAGAGAGACTTGGTAATGGAGGCTTGAAAAAGTAAAAAGAAATGCTAATTATGCTTTAATTCAATTTAGGAACTAGCTCTTCACATAACTTTTATAATTTAGTGCGAGGCACATACTTCATGAATAGAACAGTTAGGATACTGTAATTAAGCTACCCTTGAGAAGATTTTGTCAGCCATTTTGTTCCAGTAGACTTTTTTTGAATAATTAGCTTGTGTTTTGGCTTTAGAAGTAACAGTGATTTTTATTTTATTTTTTTAAGAAATATTCTCAAACTTAATTAGATGACTCTGCAATCAAGTTTGTGCATTTTTTGGAGCTAAAACGATATATAGTAGATACCTACCTGTATTCGCTGTGTGTATGCACTCTACAAATAGACATTAAATTGTGCTTAAAATTATTTTAAAAAGCTGAGCTGACCTCTTAACACTTAACCTCTGGAAGATTTACCCCCCTTCAAGACCAGGCCTGTTTTTGCTATACGGCACTGCATTACTTTAACTGATAATTGCGTGGTCATTAAATGCTGTCCATAAATGATTTTTTTCCCCATAGAGTTTCCTTTTGGTGGTATTTGATTACCATTGTGATTTTTTATTTTATGCACTATAAAAAAAAAAAGACTGACAATTTTGCAAACAAAAACAACAATATTTTTTACTTTCTGCAATAAAACCTATCCAATAAAAAAAAACATTAAAAAATCTAATTTCTTCATAAATATAGACCAATATGTATTTTGCTACATATTTTTTGTAAAACAAAATCCCAATAAGCATATATTGATTGGTTTGCGCAAAAGTTTTAGTATCTACGGTATGGTAGAAACTGTAGACACTATGGTAAAAACTATGGTATATACACTGGAATTTTTATTTATTCATTTATTTATTTTTATGAGTAAAGGCAGGGATCAGCGATTAATAGCGGGACTGCGATATTGGGTGGTTAGAACCAGTGACACTAATACAGTGATAATTTTAAAAAATATGCACTGACACCATACTAATGACCCTGGCTGGGAAAGAGGTTAAACATATATGGCAATCAAAGGGTTAAATGTGCACCTAACCAGTGTTTATGTGTACACAGTGTGGTGTTTTTACTAAGGGATGTGCTGGATTTTATTCCCTGCTTTGCAGAGAAAGAAAATCTACCGCACCCTTGCTGACAGGATGGAGCTCTACATTGTTTACATATGCAGAGCTCTGTCCTGTGTCTCTCCTCGCGGACCAGTGGGTGCCGGCGGATATCCATTGGCCGGCACCCACTAATCGGCATCTGCTGTCACTAATCACAGCAAAAGCTTGCAAGCCTTCCCATTCGGAAGTACATAATCACGTATACAGTGCCTTGAAAAAGTGTTCATACCCCTTGAAATTTTCCAAAAAGGTAAATGTATTTTATTGAGATTTTATGTGATAGACCAACACAAAGTGACACATACTGTAATTGTGAAGTGGAAGGAAAATGATTAATGGTTTTCAACATTTTCTACAAATAAATATCTGAAAAGGTTGGCATGCATTTGTATTCAGCCCCTTAGTCAATATTTTGTAAAACCACCTTTCACTGCAATTACAGCTGCAAATCTTATTGGGGATGTCTCTGCCAGCTTTGCACTTCTAGAGAGTGAGATTTTTGCCCATTCTTTGCAAAATAGCTCAAACTCTGTCAGATTGGATGGAGAGCATCTGTGAACAGCAATTTTCAAGTCTTGCCACAGATTCTCAATCGGATTTAGGTTTGGACTTTGACTGGGCCATTCTAACACATGAATATGATTTGAGCTAAACCATTCCATTGTAGCTCTTGCTGTGTGTTTAGGATTATTGTCCTGCTGGAAGGTGAACCTCCGCCCCAGTCTCAAGTCTTTTGCAGACTCTAACAGGTTTTCTTCTAAGTTTGCCCTGTATTTGGCTCCATCCATCTTCCCATCAACTCTGACCACTTTCCCTGTCCCTGCTGAAGAAAAGCATCCCCAATACATGATCCTGCCACCACCATGTTTCACGGTGGGGATGGTGTGTTCGATTGATGTGCAGCATTAGTTTTTTGCCACATATAGCGTTTTGCTTTTAGATCAAAAAGTTCAATTTTGGTCTCATTTGCCCAGAGCACCTTCTTCCACATGTTTGCTGTGTCCCCCACATGGCTTCTCACAAACTGCAAATGGGACTTTTTATGACTTTCTTTCAACAATGGCTTTCTTCTTGCCACTCTTCCATAAAGGTCAGGTTTGTGCATGACTTATACCGCATATACACAACTGGAATTTCCGGTGGAAACAGTCTGATGGGAGCTTTTCATCAGATTTTCCGACCATGTGTATGCCCATCTGTCTTTTTCTGTCTGCATTTCCACCGGTCTTTAGATTGAGTGCCTGTTTTTGATTTTTCCAACGGAAAACCTTCTATCGGATTTTTCGATCGTGTTTATGCAATTCCGACACGCAAATTTCCGATGCATGCTCGCAAATAATTTGACGCATGCTCGGAAGCATTAAACTTCCCTTTTATAGTGCCGTCGAACGTGTTGTATGTCGCGGTGTTATTTACCGTTGGAATTTGGTGTGACCGTGTGTAGGCAAGACAGTTTGAGCGAAATTCTGTCGGAATTCCAAGGGAAAACCATCAGAGATTTTTCTGACGAGAATTTCGATCATGTGTACGCAGCATAATAGTTGTTCTGTGGACAGATTCTCCCACCTAAACTGTGGATCTTTGCAGCTCCTCCAGAGTTACCATGGGCCTTGTGGCTGCTTCTCTGATAAATGCTCTCATTGCCCAGACTATCAGTTTTGGTAGACAGCCATGTCTTGGTAGGTTTGTAGTTGTGCTATACTCTTTCCATTTTCAAATGATGGATTTAACAGTGCTCTATGAGATGTTCAAAGCTTAGGAAATTCTCTTAGAACCTAACCATACTTTAAACTTCTTCACAACTTTATCCCTGACCTGTCTGGTGTGTCTTTTGGTCTTCACGATGCTGTTTGTTCAATAAGGTTCTCCAAAAAAAACTCTGAGGGCTCCAAAGAGCATCTGTATTAATACTGAGATAAAGTTACATACAGGTGGACTCTATTTACTAATTAGGTGACTTCTGAATGAAATTGGTTCTATCCAGGGGTAGGGGTATCAGAGTAAAGGGGGCTGAATAAAAATGCACGCCACACTTTTCAGATATTTGTAAAACATTTAGAAAACCATTTATCATTTTCCTTTCACTTCACAAATATGTGTCACTTTGTGTTGGCTATATCACATAAAATCCCAATAAAATAAATTTCAGTTTTTGGTTGTAATATGACTAAATAAGTAAAATTTCAAGGGTTATAAATATTTTTTCGAGGCACTATACACGTGATTCTGCACTTCCGTGGGGGGGGTTTGGTCAGCTTCTGTTGTGATTAGTGACAGCATCTGTGTGTAATTTAATCTCAGTATAAATACAGCTGTTCTGTAAAACCCTCAGAGGTTTGTTAGGGAACCTTAGTGAACAAACAGCATCATGAAGGCAAGGGAACGCTCCAGACAGGCCAAGGGATCACATCACCCTGAACACACTATTCCCACTGTGAAACATGGTGGTGGCAGCATCATCTTGTGGGATGCTTTTATTCAGCAGGGACAGGGAAGCTGGTCAGAGTTGATGGGAAGATGGATGGAGCCAAATACGGGGCAATCTTAGAAGAAAACCTGTTGGAGTCTGCAAAAGACTGGGGCGGAGGTTCGCCTTCCAACAGTACAACGACCCTAAACATACAGCCAGAGCTACAATGGAATGGTTTAGCTCAAATTATTTTCATGTGTTAGAATGGCCCAGTCAAAGTCCAAGACTTGAAGCTGTAATCGCAGTGAAAGGCTGAATACAAATGTACGCCACACTTTTCAGATATTTATTTGTAAAAAATTTGGAAAACCATTTATCATTTTCCTTCCACTTCACAATTATGTGCCACTTTGTGTTGGTCCATCTCAAAAAATCCCAATAAAATACATTTTAAGTTTGTGGTTGTAACATGAAAAATTTTGGGAAATTTCAAGGGGTAAGAATACTTTTTCAAGACACTGTACATGATTCAGCACAGAATGGCCGCCCTATAGCATTAAATCTGCAATAGGGTGGTCATGAACTGTTTATTGTTTAAGAAGCACTCCAAGCAAACCATAAAATATGTCAACACATATGTAATTTAAAGGGGGACTCCACTTTTGTGTGGAAAAAAATAGCAAATAAAGAAAAAATAATATAGCGCATATGATTGCGACACTAATCATTTTTTAATTGAATGTTATTTAAAATTACCTTTCCTTTTCAATCTGTAGCCAATGTCATTTTCTGAGAATAACTTGCAATATGGCTACCTGGAGTTTTCTGTACACAAAGTGTGTACTGACCACTCCCCAGAAACATAATTTCCTGCTTGTGTGATTGGCTCACCAATTTTCCCAGATGTCTGCTTAAGTAACAAGTCAGATTTCAGGCATCCCTTGGACGGGGGGCACAGTGGTGTAGTGGGTAGCAGTAGGAGTTTGCATGTTCTCCCTGTGTGGGTTTCCTCTAGGTACTTTGGTTTCCTCCCCCACTCCAAAGACATGCTAGTAGGTTAATTGGCTTCTGTCTAAATTTTCCCAAGTATATGAATGTGAGTTAGGGACCTTAGATTGCAAGCTCCTTTAGGGTAGGGATGAATTTACAATGTATATGTAAAGCGCTGCATAAATGGACAGTGCTATATAAGTACCATAAATAATAATAACAAAAATTGCTTTTTTTGAGAGGTACTAAAGGGATGCAGGCCCAGCATATTCCCTCATTAGTGCCCTGTAGCTCAACCCCTGACAGTGAATTATGAAACCACTCCCATCAGACCTACTTAGAACAGAGGCACAGACAAACACACACGGATTTCTTCAGAATATCAAAAAGGTAGGAATCTGCAACAAAGTTTGTAATAATCCTTGCAACCTTCACCCCAAGGGGTTTTTTTTTCTCAACAAAAGTGGAGTTACGCTTTAAGCTATGAGACAATGACACCTACCTTTGACATATCCCCATGTCCAGTAGAAGCAGGAGTTGCAGCCAGACACACTTTGTTCAATTTGGGATCTTTGCCTTCGGTGTCACACCTGTGCTGCACATGTGTCATTGCTTTTTACTTATCTGAGGCGAACAGTCAGATAACAATCCTCTATTTTTCTTTTTACTACCTGGAGTCCTTCTTCCAGTGTCCACAGAACTGCCTGCTTGATGTGCACACCTAATATCGGTAGAAGCTACATTTCCAGCACCCAGATCTTCTTTCATATGCTCCAGAGGCAGGAAAACTCACAGAGAAGGTGCAGGGCCATCTTTACCATGGGGAAAAAGGGGCAGCTGCCCTGGGCCCTGTCATTGTCGAGGGGCCTGATAAAGCAGCTGCCCCTTGAGCCCACGCTGCCTGCAAATTTGGTGTATTCCCCAACCAGCAGGATGGGGCTTGGAACTCCACTGCTGCTCTGACCCAGCCCCATGCAGTATGCATGCTTGGAGGTTCAAAGCTGAGATCAGAGTAGGAACGCTGAGACCCTCCGCACCTGGACCCCTGTGGGCCCGCACCTGGACTCCTGAGGGCCCAGCATCTGGACCTCTGAGGGCCCTGTTCTGTCCACCAGATGTCTATGCTGTTTATCTGTACCTGTATTGCTTAATTTACATGTAAGGTTTGGAATTTACATAAGACAATCATATGCGGAGTGCAGGCTCCATCTAGCGTTCTTTTTTTTGGTATTGCTGCAGTTGTTCTGTTTATTTGATTTACTATGTGTAGTTAAGGAAGTTGTTAGTAAGCAGGGAATTCTGGGTAGAATCTTCACAGGAAGTGAAGCAGCCACCATTCTTTTTGAAGATACTGCAGAAGCAAGACATGTATTTCTCAATCTATCGCCATTACCCCTTAGAGAACTTAAAAAGTATATTTTTAGTATCTCATCCTATTTTGTAGATCGTCATTTCTGTAGTGTATGCTGTAATGTATGCAATATTGTATTCATTGAGGTCTATTGCTGTTATTTTGTAGTTTCACCTGGCTTGTTGTAATAAAACTTAGATCAAAGAAATATGGTATCTGAAGTTTATGGGGCAAGACGGTTTACGATTGTGTTTGAGACAGAACAGTGACATTTTTAAGCTGACCTCTGAAGGGAAGATAAGCTGACTTCGGAAGTCTGTACAGCCCAGAGCTACGCAGTATCCATACTTAGTAGTTAGAAGCCTTAAAGAAACAGGCCTACGGCAGGCAAAGTGAGCAGCCGCGCTACACAGAGACACGCTCTGTCAAGCAGCATTGACACTAGAACGGTCTCTATACAGCAAGACAGCTTCTTCCATGCAGCCATGTCTCACAGTGGGACATTTTCTTGCAAAACACATTCATGAACAAACTCATCTAGGTCATCTGTTGGAAATGCAGCAGCTATTGCCTGTTCAAAAGCTGAAGCAGCAAGACTCAGGGCCACATTCGTAGACCAAGAGCTACAGATGAAAAAAGAAAAGGCCCACCTTGAAGCAGAAAGGGTGAGATAGGAACAAGAGAAGGAAAGAGTACACATGGAACAAGAGAGAGAGAAGGAAAGAGTACGCATGGAACAAGAGAGAGAGAAGGAAAGAGTCATGGAGCAAGAGAAAGAGCAACAAAGAATACGCCTGGTGGTCGAGGTAGCTCAGCCGGAGGCATCTCCTAAGCTATCTTTGAAGCTAACATGGAGAAGCTGGCAGTGGACCAAGATGCTGTTGCCGCCATTGTGGAAGCAGAAGCTTTAGAAGCAGCCATCTACAATGAGCCAAGAGTAGAAAGCAGCATACCAGGTCTAGAGGAGAACCAACAAGATTCTTCGCAACGCACGTCAGATTATGTCTACCAGCACTGGGACCCAAGCAGCATCCCACAACAAGAAATGATGAAATGAATGAATGAATGATGAAATCAAATAAAGCAGCAACAAGACGATCTTGGACCCCAGTGCTACAAGAAAGAAAAATCTGACAGCGTTCCAGACTTTCCAGTCCCAACCAAACCATCTACTCCACAAGTAGGGATGAGCCGAACACCCCCGTTTGGTTCACATCCAGAACATGCAAACAGGCAAAAAATGTGTTCGAACACGCAAACACTGTTAAAGTGACACGAACATGAATAATCAAAATAATCAAAAGTACAAATTTTAAAGGCTTATATGCATGGTATTGTCATAAAAAGTATTTGGGGGCCTGGTTCCTGCCCAAGGGGACATGTATCAATGCAAAAAAAGTTTTAAAAAGGGCTGTTTTTTCGGGAGCAGTGATTTTAATAATGCTTAAAGTGAAACAATAAAAGTGTAATATTCCTTTTAAATTTCGTACCTGGGGGGTGTCTGTAGTATGCCTGTAAAGAGGCGCATGTTTCCTGTGTTTAAGAGATGTGTGAGTAGGTTGCTCTTCAAGTGCGTTATCTGTCGGAAACTTTGTGGTATGCTACAGACACAAAAGATGGCCAATTTACCATCTGACAGACTTAGCATGGATCCGCCTTTTACTAATGTTGGACTTGATGTTTTTGTCCTTGGTCTGTCGTCACCCGGTACACCAAAAAGGGGCACTCAAACATTAAACGCTGGGCAGTCATATTCGTCTGCATGTCCATCTGAGCTGTCCACATTGAAGTGATTGAGTCAACGGACACTTCAAGTTTCATTAATGCTCTTAGACGTTTCATTGCAATCAGGGGCCCAGTGAAACTCATTCACTCTGACAAAGAGTCTAACTTTGTACAAGCAGTAAAAGAACTTCAAATTCCTTCTAACTTGGACGTTCTCAGAGTAGAAAGATACTTGAGTGAGGTGTTTGGGAGAGGATTATAGGCATAGCCCGCAGAATTCTTGACTCTTCCAAGTAGGAACTGCAAGGCTTATTCACGAATGTTTAGTGACATTTATGGCAGAGGTAACAGCTATCATTAACGGCAGACCTTTGACATAAATTTCCAGTGACACTGAAGATCCAGTATTCCTCACACCTGTCAGGTTACTCACGCAAAAGACTAGTCTTCCCGGTGCTCCAGCTGGCGAGTTTTGTGAGAAGGACCTGTACAAACATCAATGGAGAAAAGTACAAACCCTTGCCGATACCTTCTGGAACTGGTGGAGGGAACACTATATATCTACTCTACAAGTAATGAGAAAGTAGCACACTGAAAAGCCTAATCTTAAACCTGGTGATGTTGTGCTCATTAAAGATTGCCAGACACTAAGGAATATGTGGTCTCTAGGTCTGGTCACCAAAGTACTCCCAAGCAAGGATAATCGTGTCTGTAAGGTCAAGATCTTTCAACAGAATGAGGCTAAAGTATTCTTAAGACCAGTGACTGAACTTATTCTGTTTCTTTCTATGGATGACTAAGTTAGTGACATCACTTGACGTCAGGCGGGGAGTGTTCTGTCCACCAGATGTCTATGCTGATTATCTGTACCTGTGTTGTTAAATTTACATGTAAGGTTTGTAATTTACATAAGACAATCCTATGTAAAGTGCAGGCTTCCTCTAGTGTTCTTTTTGGTATTGTTCTGTTTATTTAATTTACTATGTGTAGTTAAGCAAGTTGTTAGTAAGCAGGGAATTCTGGGTAGAATCTTCACAGGAAGTGAAGCAGCCACCATTATTTTATTTTTTTGTAATTGTAATTTTTATTAGTTAAAAAAAAAAATAAGATATAACAGGTATATTACATAATGTACATCCAAGAAAAAAATAAAAAAAACACAGAAGATAAGTATAAAAAGGATCAGGATCAAAAGACAACAAATTCCATGGAGCAGTATTAGAATGTTTTCAGTGTACCATGAATAGATCTAAAATGCCTGTATAAGTAAACAGGTCCAAAAAATATGAAAGTATGAACCTGTCTCCATACCACATCTCCAACACCTAGATGAGAGGGTGGGATCTATATGATGAATACACTCTGGGGTCCTGTACCAAAACATTAAAATCTTCACCGCCGTCTCTCTCTGAACAACACATTTGGAGGATTTGAAAGTTGATACCCATATTTTAGCCCATATTTGCATAGGGATAGTATGTCCCAGTAACATATTCCATTTACACATATATAGGTGGGTATCAGGTGGTACCTTTGTGGGTTCATGCAGGATCCTCAGCACATAGATGTTCAAAGGGAGTGGGTGCGTCCAGAGTTAGGGTCTGAGATAGTGAGTGGAAAAAATTTCTAATTTGAAGGTAAAAATAAAATAGGCTTTGAGGGATAGAGAACTTTTCCTGCAGCATCGCAAAGGTATGGAATTTGTGAGAAACTGGATGTACCAGGTTGCGTAACTGAAAGAGGGGTGTCTGCATCCAAGGCATTAAGTGTCCAAAGGCCAAACTGTCTGGTAGAGCTGGGTTCAACAGCATATTACATAGAGGAGGGCACGCAGAGGAGAGTGGGTATTGTGACACACATTTACCCCATAATTACAAGGTAAATACCATTTTATGCTAAGCACATATGTATCAATACGGGATCAGTTAGCAGGGAGCGGGACCATACTATGGAGCAAGTGTATACCGGATATATAGCACCCCTCTGTATTTCTGACCATTGATTTGGGGCCACCTGACAGGACCAGGATATCACCGCCCTGAGATGAGAGGCATAATAGTTCCTGATGATGCCAGGGGCCCCCAAACCTCCCTGGGATTTTAGGGAATTAAACCACTGAGCTAGCTATCCGGTGTGTCATATTATTCCATATAAATTTTAAAAAAGCCCTATGAAGGGCTTTAAGTTGACTAATAGGTACTGCTACCGGTAGTGTTTCAAAGAGGTATAATAACCGTGGTAACACTGACATTTTCAGGATGTTAATTCTACCCAGCATAGTGATAGGATATGTAGCCCACTGGTGAAGGCAACGGTATATGTCCTGGAACAAAGGGGGAAGATAGTGGAGTATATGCTAGAATATGAGGAAGTAAGCTTAATGCCCAGGTATGTGAGAGCTTGAGGACACCATTTATAGGGATATGTGTTTTTAAGTTGTGTTAGAGTATCTGGTGGAATATGCAAGGGAAGCACTTCAGTCTTGGTGGTATTCATTTTATAGCCTGATATGGACCCAAAGGTATGCAGAAGGGCGTGTAGGGAAGGCAGTGAAATAATAGGTTTTGTCAGTGTCAAAAGAATGTCATCAGCAAAGAGGAATAACTTGTACTCCCGCTGTCTCATCAGTACCCCCTTGATGTCAGGATGGAACCTTATTGCTTCTGCCAGAGGCTCCAGGCAGAGAATGAAAAGGAGGGGAGACATAGGGCATCCCTGCCTGGTGCAATTTGACATGGGAAAATGGGGATAAAAATGTGGCCACCTATGCAGATGTCTGGAAGTACAAGGCCCATATAGCTTAGAGAAAAGGACCCTTAAACCCAAAACTCAAAAGCATAGAGCACATATAGGGCCAGCTAAGGCGATCGAATGCCTTTTGGGCATCTAAACTTAAAATAATAGCTGGATGAGGAAATTTGTTCAATAGATCAATCAGATCTATAGTACGCCTCATGTTGTGCCCAGCGTGTCTGGAGGGCACAAAACACACCTGGTTCCTGTTGATCAATTTGGGTATAAATTGGGACAAGCTACATGACAGGATTTTAGTAAATATCTTATAGTCCGAATTCAATAGGGCTATAGGCCTATAGCTGTCAGGTATAGAGGGGTCCTTTCTTGGTTTTAGAATCACTGATATGTAAGAGTGAGTGAACTGAGAATGTGGCGTATCACCTTGTAATAATGTACCAAAGAGATTCAACATATGTGGCATTAATGTGGGCAAGAAAGTTTTGTAATAAAGGTTCGTTAGGCCATCAGGGCCTGGGGTCTTGTGTAGGGGGAGATCTTTAACTATTCTAGTTAACTCCTCAGAGGAGACAGGAGCATTGAGTTTCTCAAGGTCTGAAGATGTCAATTTAGGTAACGATACAGTAGGTCCTTAACGAACTGGTCAAAATTGTCCCGAGTAAACTTAAAATGTTTTCTGGGTGTAAGACAGTTATAAGGCTCTCTATAGAAGTTTCCAATAGTGTAGAGGACAGTGGGTAGGCATGCCATTTTTTTTATTTTTTTTTATTAATAGTTCAGGTAAAGAATGAAATGGGCCTGGAAGTAGCTTATTAACTAACAACCTGTGTGGCTTATTTGAAAATTCATAAAATTTTTGTTTAGCCCAGATAAGGGATTTTGCTGTTTTACTATATGCTAATGATTTTAGCTGATTACGTAGTGCCACTACCATACGGAGGCCCTCAACCGTTGGGGAGCCCACAAGACCACGATCCGCTTGCTTCAGGTCTGCTAGTAAAGATACTCGACGACTCTCGCTATCCTTCTTCAGGCGAGAGCCCTCGGCAATGCAGAAGCCGCGGAAGCAGGCCTTGTGAGCCTCCCAAAGGGTCGAGACTTTTTGCACCGAGCCTACATTCAGCTTAAAAAATTCGCCCAATTCCCTGGTTAATCTCTCCCTGACAGGCGAGATATCAGAATCAATTATATGGGTAAGTAGAAGTGACGTTATAAAGAAATGGTCTAGCCTAGAATACATTTTGTGGGCCATCGAGTAAAAGGTATATTGCTTTTGTATAGGGTGTTTAATTCTCCAGGCATCCAACAGTCGAAGAGACTTGATTAGTTTCCTAAAGGAGGTAGCCTGGGAGGTCACCCGCTGAGATGGAGTGTCTCCAAATAGTGTGTGTCTATCTCTTGTGAGGGTCAGAGACCACATAAGAATTA
This sequence comes from Lithobates pipiens, assembly GCF_037356315.1. Classification (NCBI taxonomy): domain Eukaryota; kingdom Metazoa; phylum Chordata; class Amphibia; order Anura; family Ranidae; genus Lithobates; species Lithobates pipiens. The sequence goes on from NW_027507748.1 coordinate 177,203,534, forward strand.
GGAAAGTGCTTTGATGCAAATTTCATCAAACCCACAGCTCGGAAATTAGTCTCCTGGATAAGCACAATATCAGCACCTGACCTTATAAAGTCTTTACAGGCAATCCATCGCTTCTGTATAGAATTTAGGCCCTTAACATTATGAGAAATAATTTTTAACACCACAATACATTAACAGTGTGTTTGCATATTGAGATCATAAACCATGGCACCTGTAGTTCTCTTAATGGAGATATTGCCCTATACCAGTATAAAAATATATGAATTGTAAACAGCCCATGGAACAACAAAAATAAAAAATGACAATAGAAAAAAAGAAGAAAACACAAACCAACTTTGATGAGACCCAGGAGGGATCTGAGACAAGAAAAAAGACATTACACCTGAGCAACAGGGACTGCTCAGGAGTAGACAATTTGGGGCCACTTGGCGATTCCCATCAGATGGAGATGAGTAGCAAATTGAAAAAAAAAAATATATATATATATATATATATCAGAACATGAGAGTGTAGATATGTCCTTTTCCTTCTCGTAAGATGCCATAAACAAGGAAGCAGAATATAGAAAAAGAACTAAGTATGTGAACTTTGTATATAAACTAGAAACTATACCCCATGGGTATACAGGGTAATGTCTCCAATTTTAGGAGAAACAATCCACCTTGTGTCCAGAACCACCAACAGCTAGCAACATAAAAAAGAAAGAATAATAGGTATATTCTGTCACCAGGGTGAAGGCAAGCCTGCCTGTAAATTAAAGCCAGTTATAACTGTCATCTTTTCAAGGAGGACGTCTGGAAGGGCGTTGAGGGGTGGAACAGGATCTCTTCTGTTTATTCTGGACCGGGGTCCACATCCAGCTAGGTGTAGTAGGAGCAGCATGGGCAGACATAGTAGCAGGTGGGAGCATAAAATCTTCCGGCAGAGGAGGTAATCCCAGACGTTTAATGAATGCTTCACCTTCATGTTTGTCAAGAAGACAATGTTGTTATCCATTTTGGGGGAGGATCAGGCGAAACAGAAAACCCCAAAAATATGGGATGCATTGGTTTTGTAGGAGAGAGGTAATTGGACGGAGATTTCTGCATTTAGCTAGACTGATCGGTGACAAATCATTATAAATCTGGATTTTTACCCCCTTGTACTCAGTGGATGATTTATTGCATGTGGAAAGGGTCAGGGTCTCTTTGCTGTCATAAAAATGAAAGTGAATTATGACATCTCTCGGTCTAGCTCCAGAGGGTGGCTTAGGGCTCAAGGACTTATGGGCATGGTCCAATCTCCAGTCTATGTCCGCAATTTTGGGAGCTAGAGTGTTGAAGAGACCCAGCAAGTATGGTCGCAGGGTATTGTCTCCCACATTCTCCGGTATACCTCTAAAGCATAAGTTGTGACGTCTCTCTGTTTTCCTGGTCCTCCTGTTTTAATTGGAGTTGGGATACAGTATGTTTCAGTGAGGAGGTTTCTTCCTCTAGTTCCTGGACGTAATGGACAAGATCGTCCATTTTAGTCTCTATAGCATCAGTTCTTTCTCCTATTTCAGCAATTTCCCCCCGCAATTCCTGGGATAGCTTACCCAACTCTGCAGCAATGTTTCACGTCAGTTGGTAGAGGAAGGCCTGGAGCTTCACATCCAGCAACTCAGGGGTTAAAACAGCCTGTGTTGTTTGGGAGGACATTGCAGGGGTGCCCTGTGTGTCTTGGATGTGAGGTGTGCCGCTGTCCATGTCGGGGACCGTAGCAGCAAACGGGTCCATGGAAGTAGGCAAGGCTGTGGCCTAGTAAGAAATTTGTCAATCTTGGTCTGGTATCATGGATCTAGCAATGGCTTATAGCAATGTTTTTGCTGGCCGATCTTACCCATGGGGTGCTGCAGGCATTCAGGGAGTGTTAGTGCTTAACCCCGTGGCAATTGGAGCCGGTTACAAGCGGTGCGGGGCCAGGAGAGCAGATGAGATCCGGAGCTCAGCCTCTATACATCCGCCATGCCCGAGAGCCACGCATGCGCCCCCAGCCACCATTCTTTTTGAAGATACTGCCGAAGCAAGAGATTTATTTCTCAATCTATTGCCATCAGCCCTTAGAGAACTTAAAAATTACGTTTTTACTATCTCATCCTATATTGTAGTTCGTTGTTTCTGTAATGTGTGCAATATTGTACTTATTGAGGTCTAGTTCTGTTATTTTGTTGTTTCACCTTTCTTGTTCTAATACAACTGAGATCAATGAAATATGGTATCTAAAGTTTATGGGACCAGAAGGTTTAACTATATGTCCTTGAGACAGAACAGGCCCCACACCTGGACCTCCAATGGCCTTGCACCTGGACCTATGAGAGCGGGTGGTGATCCTGGCTGGCTAGGTCCTTCACCCCATAGAGTACTTGTAGACTGTTATCCTAGCCCTGACCTGTTTATGAACAGTATAGCTGTACATTGCTGATAAGTAAAAATTTTAAATGGTTACTAAGTTGATCATCTCCTGTACTAGATCCGCAGTCTCTGGTTATCTCCTGTATGAGATCTGCAGTCTGGGTTTATCTACTGTACTAGATCCGCAGTCTCCAGTTATCTTCTGCACTAGATCTGCAGTCTCTGGTTATCTTCTGCCCTATATCTGCAGTCTCTGGTTATCTCCTGTACTAGATCCAAAGTCTCTGATTATCTCCTGTACTAGATCTGCAGTCTCTGGTCATCTCCTGTAGTAGATCTGCAGTCTCTGGTCATCTCCTGTACTAGATTTGCAGTCTCTGGTCATCTCCTTTACTAGATTTTCAGTCTCTGGTCATCTCCTGTAGTACGTCTATCAGTGATTAGTAATGATGTGCGGTAACCTTTAGCAATGATTGAGAAAGCAGAAATGATGTGTTGTAACCTCTGTTAAACAGTCAGTGAGTGGTGGTAACATGCTGTACCCTCTGGCAACCAATTGCAGTTGCTGCCTGATTTGCTGCAGTAAACTAATTTTGAGTCTACCTACTATTTATTATATGTATAAGAGCGGTTGGGGGACCCAAGAAAATTTTTGCCCAGGGTCCAATTAATAGTAAAGGTGGCACTGAGGAGGTGGGGGGACCATTGCCCTTGAAGAGCAGGGAAAAATTACATCCCCCAGGGCAGGATATTAGTTTAGCTCATTGAGGAAGCTGCTACTTTGATCTATTACACTGCAGGATTGTTTAGGAAGAGGTGTTTCAAATCAAGACTGAGGAGTAAAGTAATATATGCACAACACAATATTTAAATTAAAATTTTGCCTGGAGGTAAGCTTTAAGATTTAGAGGAAGTTAATGTTCTAGAAGTACTGCAAGCATACCATAAAATGTGTCAGCATACTAGAAATATAAGCAGCTAAGATAAAATGACACTTATCTGACATATTCCCATGTGCAGTGGAAGCAGGAGCTGCAGCCAATAGACACATTTTGAATAAAAGGAGGAATGTGTGCAGTTTTGCACACATTCCTCCTTGGCCTTTATCCATCCTACCATCGCAACAGGTTGATTTATACATGCATTCATTATATGCTTCATGATTATTTTGCAAATGTAGCAATGTTTAATTATATACATATTATATCATATTATATTATAGTTGTCACCTGAATTGACTATTTAGGACCACAGAGGTCACTCATTTCTACCCATGCCATGTCTGCCTTCTCGTTGTTCTTTGGTCTGGATTTTTGGTTGGCTCCCCTCCCTCAGCGCTCTTCCCAAGCATATATATTGATGCCATCCTCGGTGAACATAGCCATAGGCACCAAGGCCTTGCCGATTGGTGAGTATGGGGTCTGTTATTTTTCTGTAAGGCCCCTCTTACCGCTTATCCACCATTTATTCGCGTGTTACATTACCTTTTTGGTAATTCATTTCCAGATATATCCTACATGCATCCACCCCTGAGGAGCGAGTCACATCTCGTGAAACACGTCGGGTGTTTTAGATGTTATGTATACTCATGTATTTCTAATGCAATGCAATCTTTAACCATGTACAAATTGTATCAGCTTTGCCTATGTTTATGCTACTCTTTTATGTGTGATCATTTGTGCAATAAATGTTTTTATTGTATTTATATTTGTCAATTTCATCGGCCTATTGTGCACACCTCATATAAAGTCCCAAAGGGTTATACCTTTGTTTTTAAAAGACACATTTTGTTCACTTTGGGATCTATACCTTTGTTTGTTCATCTGTGCTGCACATGTGCCAATGCTCCTTCTTTTCAGCATCTGTCTGATGCCACTTTCACTGGCTGAACCTGGTATGTTGACATAACAATTCACTCAAGTGAACATCACCTGTGTGGGATTGCAAGCACTGCATAATTACAATGGAGTAGCTGAAGTATTTTAACCACTTTCAGACCGGACCATTTTGCTGGTAAATGACCAGAGGTCTTTTTACAATTTGGCACTGCGCTGCTTTAACTGGTAATTGCGCGGTTGTACCCAAACAAAATTTGCGTCCTTTTCTTCCCACAAATAGAGCTTTCTTTTGATGGTATTTGATTGCCTCTGCGATTTTTATTTTTTGCGATATAAATGGAAAAAGACCGCAAATTTTGAAAAAAAATGATATTTTCTACTTTTTGTTATTAGAAAAATCCAATAAACTCAATTTTAGTCATACATTTAGGCCAAAATGTATTCAGCCACATGTCTTTGGTAAAAAAAAAGTCAATAACTGTATATTTATTGGTTTGCGCAAAAGTTGTCACATCTACAAACTAAGGTACGTTTTCTGGAATTTACGCAGCTTTTAGTTTATGACTGCCTATCTCATTTCTTGAGGTGCTAAAATGGCAGGGCAGTACAAAACCCCCCCAAATGACCCCATTTTGGAAAGTAGACCCCCTAAGGAAATTGATAAGAGGCATGTTGAGCCCATTGAATATTTAATTTTTTTGCCTCAAGCGATTGAATAATGACAAAAAAAACGTTTTTTTTTTTTTTTTTACACAAAGTTGTCACTAAATGATATATTGCTCACACATGCTATGGGCATATGTGAAATTACACCCCAAAATAAATTCTGCTGCTTCTCCTGAGTACGGGGATACCACATGTGTGGGATTTTTTGGGAGCCTAGCCGCGTACGGGGCCCCGAAAGCCAAGAACCGCCTTCAGGTTTTCTAAGGGCGTAAATATTTGACTTCACTCCTCACTACCTATTACAGTTTTGAAGGCCATAAAATGCCAAGATGGCACAAAACCCCCACAAATGACCCCATTTTAGAAAGTAGACACCCCAAGCTATTTGCTGAGAGGCATGTTGAGTCTATGGAATATTTTATATTTTGCCACAAGTTGCGGGAAAATTACAAACTTTAATTTTTTTTTATTTTTTTTTCACAAAGTTGTCACTAAATGATATATTGCTCACACATGCCATGGGCATATGTGAAATGACACCCCAAAATAAATTCTGCTACTTCTCCTGAGTACGGGGATACCACATGTGTGGGATTTTTTGGGAGCCTAGCCGCGTACGGGGCCCCGAAAGCCAAGAACCGCCTTCAGGTTTTCTAAGGGCGTAAATATTTGACTTCACTCCTCACTACCTATTACAGTTTTGAAGGCCATAAAATGCCAAGATGGCACAAAACCCCCACAAATGACCCCATTTTAGAAAGTAGACACCCCAAGCTATTTGCTGAGAGGCATGTTGAGTCCATGGAATATTTTATATTTTGCCACAAGTTGCGGGAAAATTACAAACTTTTTTTTTTTATTTATTTTTTTCACAAAGTTGTCACTAAATGATATATTGCTCACGCATGCCATGGGCATATGTGAAATGACACCCCAAAATAAATTCTGCTGCTTCTCCTGAGTACGGGGATACCACATATGTGGGACTTTTTGGGAGCCTAGCCGCGTACGGGGCCCCGAAAACCAAGCACCGCCTTCAGGCTTTCTAAGGGCGTTACAGTTTTGAAGGCCATAAAATGCCAAGATGGCACAAACGCCCCCCAAATGACCCCATTTTGGAAAGTAGACACCCCTAAATTTAGGGGTACACTAGTGAGACTAGGTAATAAATGGCGGGTGCCCTGAAACTATAAAAAAATAACTAACCAACCAGCGTCACCTGTAACCGTTATATGGTGATCACTGGTGAAAGGGTTAACTAGGGGGCAATCAGGGGGCTTTATGCGGTAGTATATGGGGGTCCCTGGCGCTATAAAAAGCTGCGGCGAACCTAAATACCTACCTGCCTAACTAGCGTCACCTGTGACACTAATACAGCGATCAGAAAAACGATCGCTTATTAGGCTGGGTTCACACTGGAGCGATGCAGGAACGCCACAAATCCGCGGCGGGTTCCCGCATCGCATGCCTCCCGGCGGCAGTTCACACTGCCCTATGCGAACTGCTGGGAGTGTCAGTGAAATGTTAATGACACCCCCAGATCAGTTCGCATATCGCAGTGCGATCTGCAAACTCGGATCGCATGGTGTGAACACCCATGCGATCCGATTCTGCTGCGGACCAAAAAAAGGGTCCCGTGCGAGTTTGCGGCGGGTGCGGCGGGTGCGACACGAATTCAGCCATACTATCTGTATGGCTGAACTCGAATCGCACAGAGATCGGATGTGATTTGCACTGCAGTGCGGTGCGAATCACATCCGTTCTCAAACCGCTGCAATGTGAACCCAGCCTTAGTGACACTGGCGACGGGGGGTGATCACGGGGTTAAACCTTTATTGGGGGGGTTAGGGGGGTACCTTAGAACTAAAGGGGGCTAACCCTAACTGCCCTAACAGTTATTACAGTCACAAATGACACCCGCCGGGTGATCAGGGGGTTAAACCTTTATTAGGTAATAAATGGCGGGTGCCCTGAAACTATAAAAAAATAACTAACCAACCAGCATCACCTGTAACAGTTATATGGTGATCACTGGTGAAAGGGTTAACTAGGGGGCAATCAGGGGGCTTTATGCGGTAGTATATGGGGGTCCCTGGCGCTATAAAAAGTTGCAGCGAACCTAAATACCTACCTGCCTAACTAGCGTCACCTGTGACACTAATACAGCGATCAGAAAAATGATCGCTTATTAGGCTGGGTTCACACTGGAGCGATGCGGGAACGCCACGAATCCGCGGCGGGTTCCCGCATCGCATGCCTCCCGGCGGCAGTTCACACTGCCCTATGCGAACTGCTGGGAGTGTCAGTGAAATGTTAATGACACCCCCAGATCAGTTCGCATATCGCAGTGCGATCTGCAAACTCGGATCGCATGGTGTGAACACCCATGCGATCCGATTCTGCTGCGGACCAAAAAAAGGGTCCCGTGCGAATTTGCGGCGGGTGCGGCGCGAATTCAGCCATACTATCTGTATGGCTGAACTCGAATCGCACAGAGATCGGATGTGATTTGCACTGCAGTGCGGTGCGAATCACATTCGTTCTCATAAACCGCTGCAATGTGAACCCAGCCTTAGTGACACTGGCGACGGGGGGTGATCACGGGGTTAAACCTTTATTGGGGGGGTTAGGGGGGCACATTAGAGCTAAAGGGGGCTAACCCTAACTGCCCTAACAGTTATTACAGTCACAAATGACACCAATGCAAAAAAAAAAAAAAAAAATGCAATTGGTGTAACTGTGACTGGGGGGGGCAGGGGTAATTGGGGGGGTGATCGGGGGGTAAAGGGGGGTGTGAGTGTACCTGGCATGTTCTACTGTACGTGTGGTGTGTTGGTGCAACTCACCGATCCTCTCTCCTCGGTGCCGGAACGAAAAATACCGACACGGAGGAGAGATTACATCACTTCCTCTCCTGTGAGGAGAGGAAGTGATGTCAGGGAGCATTTCTATTCGTCGGGAGCGATCACGAGGGGGTGGCCATGAATGAATGGCCGCCCCCTCATCCCGGATCGCTCCCGAATGAATGCCGACCGCCGCAGGCACCGGGGGGGGCCCGATCGGGCCCCCCACCCGCGGGAAGGCAGGGACTTATATATATGCCCATATGCCTGCCCGTGCCATTCTGCCGACGTATATCGTCGTGCGGCGGTCGGCAAGTGGTTAAGGGGAAGGAATGAAAGGCGTAGGTTTCATTGGCAGTGCACACATGGCCATGGAACAAGGACAACTCAATGAGGAGCTTAGGGCACTCCTCCAAGGTACATTTATTGGGGGTCACTTTGAACTGACCAAAGAAAACAAGATTTAGATTATTTAAAGCACAGTTCCAGAATATTAGCAACCCTCTCAAAAACAAAACTATCCAAAAGTCAAGTTTACTTAACTGAAGCCACAGTCACATGATGATCTATCTCTTTTTCTGTTTACTTATTAGGGTCCTTCATCAAGAGTCTATTAGAGTTCCCTACTCTAATTTTATAGAGCGTCTGTGATTGACATATCCCAGGTCCTTTTCCCGTTCTGGTTCTCACCCATTTGGGAACTAAACTCTGTGTCTTGCGCTCCTGGGGGGGGGGGGGGGGTCTTTGGGATGGTGCCCCGGGTGTTTGCTGCCATCTTCCTCCAATGATGGAGGTTTTGCATATTGATAATTTAGTGTTATTTATCTATATTGTATTTAGTTTAGCCCTTTTTGGGATTTGGTCAAATTATGTTTGTCTTTAAACGCTGTAATGTAAGTGTGCGGCTTAATTGAATTATTTATATAACGTATACAATTTTCCTTTATTTTTCTTTCTTGAAGTCTTGGGGTTGGGGGGGTATATAAATTATTTTTTTCTCTCTGAGCCTAGCCATGTGGTCTATGTGCCATAAATGCCCAATACGGACGCCTGAGGGTGTGTGGAGGGGCATTTGTTTTTATCCACTCTTTTGTGGGTGACCTGCTTCCCCATAGGCCCGCTCTAGAGGTCCTCCCTGTGACACAGCCTTCCGGAGCCATTGCGCAGGCTCTTTATGAACATACTTGTCTTTTTGGTGCTCCATTAGGTAGTGTCTGCACAGAGGTATTCCCCTGTGCAGACCAGGAGTGAGTATCACTTCCGGTTTGTCAGCCTGTGTTTGTGGACTTCCGCATTAGCTTCCACATGGCGTCAGTGCAACGTGACGTCACACGCCGGGTTTTGGCGCCACACAGAGGGACATTTAAACCCGGCCTGACATGTGTCAGGCTGGGAGTACAAGGGAGCTCGGGACATGTTCGAACTTCTACTTATAGGTAAAAATGAATCCTGCTTAACTTAGGAGCCTTTTTTCCTTCTTTCTTTTGGAGATTCACTTTTAATTGGTATTTCTCTTTATATATATATATATATATATATATATATATATATATATATATATATATAAAATATATATATATATATATATATATATATATATATATATATATATATATATATATATATATGTGTGTATTTTTTTTTTTATTATTTTTTTTAAATTAGGCACATGAATTGAATTTTTTTTATCACTCTGATTGGTGATTTGTCTCTGTTTGGGGATTTTTGTGGCCGCCTTGGCCACCTCCCCCCCCCCCCCCCCCGGGGACCTACTGGGGTGCCCTGTATAAGGGCTTTGGTGCTATTTAAGGTGATAGTTTTATTTTCTGAGAATAATGGGCTATTTTTCCATTTTTCCTTCTTGATGTTTTTCCATAGATCTTGCTGGTGGAAAAAACTTTTTATTAGGATATAGCCTGAGCTCCAGGATTTATTTAGATGTTCTAATCTACTATGAGTGGGAGGTAGGTGCTGTTCAGTGTTGGAAGCCGGTTTTGGACTGTTCCTTTGCCCCCTCTATATTTTTGATTCATAGACTTTTTATTGTTTAATGTCATTACAGGTACCGTTTTGCATTCTGTAGAGAAACATTTAGCAAATTCATCCTTCTCTACGGGCATTCTGGCTTTTCTATGGACCACTCTTGGCTGTGTGAGCGATGAGATTTGTGGGGAACTCTCTTTAGACTGGACCTGACCCACATGCCCCCCATTTTGGAGGTAGGGGGAACATGTAATATCATGTTTTGTAGCAGGGGTTATATTCAGGATTTTTCTTGGGTGTATGAGTTGTAGAGCCATGCACTTGCAAAGATGTACATTATGAATGTGTTAACATAATTTTTGCAATATTATTTATTAATTTTTGTTTTTGTTTCTTTGTTATGTACATCTAGAGTGGGATATATCTCTGTATACTTAGAAATATTACTTAGCGCCCCTTTTCCTGAAGAAGCCACATCAGTGAAACATGTTGAAAAAATGGGGACGGAGTATTTAACATTCTTTTATGTATTTGAGTGCTGTGATTCCTGTTTTTCTGTGATAGGTTGTGTATATATACTTATGACAACAGGTATCATTGCAGTCATTATATTTCTCTTTTTAACTTTTTCTAAATAAAAAATATTTGTTTGTTTTATTTCATTGTCATGTGTTATCTGTATAAATGGGTACCCTAAAAGTCCCGTATCTCCAAGTTCTTTTTCCACTTGTTACCAACCTTTGGCTTGTTGCCTGCTATGCTTCTGCTTGATCCATACCTGCAAAATTTGCTACTGCACCCTGGCTTGCAGGCACTAATGCCTTAACCCAAGGTAGGGAACTGCGGTCATGTGGCAGTCAACAATAAGGAAGATCTCCTGAGCTTAGAAGTGGGCTGCAACTTCACTGTTAGCTTTGTGTACTCTGTGGCTAACTGCACTACACTGATGACACTTGAACACGCTTATGCATAGAGGACATCAAACCCAGGTGTGCAGCATTTTGCGGCTGGTACCACTGAGCCTATACAGTTCCACCAAATAAAAAATGCATGTCTCCTCTCTCCCAGTGACCTATCCCATGGTTTCTCTGCGATACAGGAAACACTCTCTCTCCTTCTCCAACCACCGTGCTTACTTAGTCTCCCAAGGTACCTCTCCTTCCTCCTTCCCTGAATAAAGGTTGGGTCCCTAGGCACTCCGTGTCATGGGTCCAGTCACAAAAAGTGGGGAACCAGCCACAAGTGGAGGTTCCAAGCACTTAACCCCCTCCACTACCTCTGCACCTATCTTCTGACTGATTGGCAGCCTTGCATGTGACAAACACTGAAGTCTTTAGTAAGAGCACATTACCATCCACTGGGCACTACTCTGCGTGTTAGACCCATATATTGCATCTTCCTCTAGCTCAGTTCCCTTGTTGTGTCCCCTCTGTTCTTTTGATACACTGTGCATAAACCCTTTCAAGAGACATCAGACCAGGCAAATAAAGTAAACATACAAGATCCTTTCCAATACAGTTCTGAAGAGGCATTCTCAGCACAGTTCCTATACAGAGCTATTCTAATAACCCATAGAGTGTGCATACCTTATACAGAAGGCAAATCCATTAAGCAATCCCTTTTAAGGCAAAAGTCCATTAAGGCAATAATCCACAAGAGGCACTACAAGTCCCTTAGAGTCAAGATTGGCAGTAGCAATCCATAAAAGCAAGTCCATGGTTAGAAGCTAAAAGTTCATAGGGTCACTAGGCAAGAGATTCCCCACCAGGAGCCCCGAATGGGCACCTATCAACCCCCCCAAAGGGGGTGATCTCTCCAGCAGAGTATCCAGCTACATTTTGGCAGTATTTCCCCAAGAACTCTCCCAGGGGCTTGAAGAAAGCCCCCTTTTATGTTGGTTAACCTGTAGGGGGCAGTAACCTGGCTGAAAATGGTGGAAAAAGCATTTACCCTTACAGCCCGGGCACCTCTAGCTCTCAGGTCAACCTCAGTCACACAGGGGACTGTGTGATTGGCATGACAAAGTCTGTTTTATACTTTTATGCACTTGTATAGAAATAACATTTTTAAATTCTAAAATGATTTACAAGGAACCAAACTGTGAAAATTAAAATACTGTACACATCATTAAAAATGTTATAAAATGCCAATATAAAAATAGATATTTACTGTAAAATACTGGCTATCATTTTTGTGATTACTTTTGAGCTTTGATATTCCCTGGTAATAGCCTGGTGCCCATTTGCAGTAAGAGCATAGAATCCAAAAGGGTGGCCAATTACAGTAAGGACAGAGGGCTGAAAGGTACCTACAAAATCAGTAGACTGCATGAAATAGAAGTTGTCCTTTTTACATTGGTAAGGTGCCTGTATGTTGTTCGTATCCCAGGAGACAATGTCATAGGGAAATGGGGGAGAGAGAAATAGGAATTTACAAAAAATATATAAAAAATGTAATTTAGTGAACACATAGGGAAAATATTATTTCAACTTGTAAAATAATGTGAAGGTCTGCTTTAGAGCTGGTTCACGCCAGAAATCACGATTCATGTGCAATTTGAGTGCAGTGAGTTTTTAGCCTATTCATTTGAAGGGGCTGAAATTACACTGTATCACACCAAAAGTAGTGTATGCATTACCTTAAAAAATGCACTGCAACCAGCTTGTGTGGTATTTCTTTACCATGTGATCCGGTGCAGGCTAACACATTGTGTTTAGGGTGTCCTTAGCATTGCATTGACACCCTCTGCAGATCACAAGTGCAGTGCGTTTTTAACACAATGTAGGAAACATGCATGTAACGCAGGTTTCTCGCAACTACGTTCTGGTGCGAACAGGCTACTAATCAGATATGTTTCTCCAATACATCTAAAACATTAAAAACACTAGTATTCCACTGTATAGCACTGTAAAGATTAAATAGCTATGAAAGGCCACTGAAACACAATATGTGAGGAATAAGTGCGCGTTGGTGTTAACGGATTAATCGTCCTAGATATAGGTCATCATAACCAATACACTGCGACCTGTAGTCATCAGACTTTAATACGGAACCTGTGCACTGAATTTGTAGCAAGTGTTTTTTCTCTGTTTGGAGGAGGGTCTTGCCCCTGCTGCTCATCAAAGCAACTTTTACTTTGACGTCTACATCTCACAGCTCACAAGTCAAATCCTTTGTGTGCCTATGGAAAAGCTTTGAAGCAGGGGAAGCAAGGGAGGATGTGCTACCATGCAGTTGAATACTAACTACAACATTCTGAAAAAAATGTATACTTTCTGTTCCTTTATACTAGACATATGCAACATATTTCCATAGCTGGCTGTAAATTTGAAGGTAGCAGAAAACAGGGTGTATGCAGAAAAGGTTGGGAGGTGTCCTTTAAATAGAATGCCTGTGGTGATATACTTTTCCTGCATGCAGAACACATTGATTCCCACTACGTATATATGCAGGGAGTATTATTTGAATTTTTGAGCCAAAGAAGAGGGATAATAACCATAGATCCTTCTCTTTAACTGTATTAATTGCCATTCTGCCATTAATTGCCATTCAGTCCGTAGGGTTCAATATTGAGTTGACTCACCCTTTGCAGTTATAACAGCTTCAACTCTTTTGGGAAGGTCATCCACAAGGTTTAAGAGTGTGTCTATGGGAATGTTTGACCATTTTTCCAGAAGTGCATTTGTGAGGTCAGACGCTAGTGTTGTATGAGAAGGCCTGGCTCGCAGTCTCCGCTCGAATTTATCCCAAAGGTGTTCTATCGGGTTGAGGTCTGGATCAGTCAAGTCCCTCCACCCCAAACTCACTCATCCATATCTCTTTCTCTTTCTTTGTGCACTGGTCCAAATCATTTTGTGGGGGGGTTATGGTGTGACCCATCCTCCGCTCGATTCATCAAATCACCAGGCTCCGTTCCCTGCAAGCGCTGCGATGCATGGGGACAAAGAACGGCGCCAAATTCAAAAAGTAAAATACACACATTACATACAGTATAATGTAATCTTACAGATTACATTGCTGTATGTAATTATTTCACATCCCCTTTGTCCCTAGTGGTCTGCCCAGTGTCCCGCATGTAGTTTTATATTATAAAAACTGTTCTTTATGCCTGGAAACTGGAGATTATCCATAGCAACCAAAACTGCTAGAAAACAGTGATAATAAATTAGAATCACTCGCAGAATTGAGCGATATCGATTTGTGGGGAGATCCATCAACAAACACTAAAAGTAATGACAGCGACAATTCTGCAACTGAGCAAATTTCAGTGTTTTTGATTTGATTACATTATTGAATATTTTTTATTATTATTATATTATTATTTGGTATAATTATTTATAATTATTTATTATATTATAATTTATGATTTCATTTTTCAAATTTTATCATACCCGGGATGTCTACTAGACTCTGGTTTGGACAGATTTAAGAGAGTTATTCCTAAGAATTACAGGTCTCCAATATAAAACTCCAAATTTCCATGCAAAATAATGGTACCACTTTCAGCACCTAAAATCTGAAATAATCTTACCGCCAGGGAGGTTAAAAGTGCCCCACTAGCGGCCGAAAACCTCTGCAAAAACTATGGTAAATCATTGCTAAAAATAGCGCCGCTTTACCGCGGATGGCCCAGTGTGAAAGCAGCCTAACACATGTTCAAATTGTGAATTTGTTCTTAGGCATTTAGATTTGTTTTACCCTTAGGTGTGAAGGGGTTAACAATGCAGAAAAGCTAGACAGAATGGTTAATAGAATTCCAGGTTCTTCTCTTCATGTAGGCTTCTCTATCACTGCAAAAGAAACCACAAAAATGTGGAAACCAGTGGTTGCTGGTGCTAAACTTTTTTGTTGGAGTGGCAAACAAACCCCCCTCCCCCAGGTCGACACTTATGCGTCCACGGTTGCGGCGCCACAGCTTCCTTGGCTTTTCCTCATAGCCAACCCGATCCGCCTCCTGTCCCTATTGGCTGAGAGAAAAAGCCGGAAGACAATAGCAAATATTGATTCACTAGTGTCACAAGTGGGTGGGTTCTGCGTCCCGAGCCCAACCTTTTTTTAAGATTTTTCAATTATGTGACTTGAAAAAAGACTCTATGAGTCCGGTGCCCCATATGTATCCCCGCATGCAAACTGGGGGGGCGGCACCCCTTATGGACCAGCCGCTCCTGGTGGAAACTGTTTGCATTTAGAATAACATGTAAAATTAGTTGTCAGTGTCTAAGTCTCCCATTCATGAAGTTACATATATTCTGGCACCCCAGCATCTCTGTTTGAAATAATTGTCTTTGTTGCTGCAGACTTCTATTGCACACCACCATCTAGTGGCTGCAGGGTACAAGCACAGGCTGGGAGTAAATGCTGGGATGCAGGGGACACAAGATTTCACATATGTTTGTATTATTAACATTTGCTGACAGTGAGATACAGAGATGTAGCCACATCAGAAGGTATTCAAAGTGACTGTTAGAGGACCCATGGAACTTAAAATGTTTTTCAAGTGAGATACTTGTTGTTCCTCTGAAAGAGCAGTGGGATTTTTGTTGAGGAGTTTTATACAACATTTCCCTTTGACAACCGATTAATCTTTCTACTGCAATTTAGCGAATATGAATCCCCACATTCATTAATTCAAGATTCCATAATGACTTGAGAGGGTTTGTGTCTACTGCCTTTATATCCCCATGATGTGCAAACAAGATGATGTTATCATAACAAGCACTAAAAGAATAAAGGTAAAGGAGACAAATATTTATAGGCTACCATTTCTGGCCTCCTTCTGAAAATGCTAATTGCCTGGCTTTCGTACTAATTCAATGACATCACTGCCAGCCTGAAACAAGTGTGAAGATCAAGAGTTCTGCCTTCATTTGTTAATACCTAACCTCATCTCAATAACACATCAAAGTATCACATCCAGCGACAACCAGACAATTTTTCATTTTCAGAAGGCAGCCAGTAATGACAGCCTACATATTGCTCGCAGTGTAAATGTCAAACGTTAAAAAAAAGAAATACATTCATTGAGTTCAACCGTAGCTTTCTGTTCTATAAAGTATATAAAGACCCAGGAGATACCAGAACATAAAACAACTCTAATGTATATTCATTACATATCTGCTGTATTTTATATGTGTGTGTGTGTGTATATATATATATATATATATATATATATATATATATATATATATATATATATATTTATATTTTGTGAGGGGTTTGCTCGGCAGCGGGTGTGTGTGAATATATATATACTGTATATATTGTAATATATTAGAATACAGGGGGTAATGGGGTTGATTTACTAAAACCGGAGAGTGCCTGCCAAATCTGGTGCCGCTGTGTATGGTAGCCAATCAGCTTCTAACTTCAACTTGTTCAAGTATGCCCCTTTCACATGGTCTGTCCGATCAGGTCCGCCTGTCAGTTTTTCAGGCGGACTTGCTCGGACGCTGCATTGTTCTCTGTGGAGCAGGGGATATCTGCTGACACCCACCACCCTCCGATCCTGTCCGCCAAAAACAGATGGTGGTCCTATTTTCCAGTCTGTAGATCAGATGGCATCGGATGGAAATAGACATCTAGTCCGTTTCCATCCGATTGCCCCATAGAGGAGAGCGTGACTGTGTCCGTGCATAGCAGAGTGGACACAGACCTGTTACTTGCCTGCTCAGCGGCGATCAGCGTAGAGATCCCCCAATAAGCAAGCAGATTCTGCTTAGGGTAGGCACCCGTGTGAAAAGGGGCCTTAACCACTTCCCGCATGGCCACTGCACATATACAGCCAGAGTTTCCTCCTTCTGAGTGGATGTGCAGGAACGTTCCTCAGAAGGAGGGGGATCACGTGCGTGTGCCCTCGCAACGGCGCATTCCCGATGTGCTCGTGTCACCCGGACATGGCGCATCTCCGATCGGCAGGAGAGCTCTGTGATTGGCCCTCCTGATCACATCACGACTGTGTCCAATCACAGCCGTTATGTGATGTAAACAGATAGTTGGTTGCTAGGCGATTGGCTCTCCTCTCCTCACACGGAAGTTGTCAGTGAGAGGAGAGGAGAGGTGATCACTGCAGGCAGCCAGTGATCAGTGAGTATGAGCAGTTTTTTAAAGCTTTTTATACACTGATCACCGACCCAGTGTCCCTACACAGTGTAAAAACACAATGTCCCCTACATAGTGTCCCTAAAATACTGTCCCCACACATGTCCCCACACAGTAAAAACATCTGTCCCACATATGTAACAGTAAAAGCATATGTCCCAATGATCATCTGCACACATATGTCCGTAATCATCTGCGTACATATGTAAATGATCATCTGCGCATATATGTCCGTGATCACACAACCCAATTATTATACACTTAACAGGATTTTTTTTTTACCAAAGACATTTAGCAGAATACATTTTGGCTTAAATTTATGACAAAATTAGATTTTATTGGATTTCTTTTAAAACAGAAAGTAGAAAATATTGTTTTTTTTTTAATTTCCACTCTTTTTTTTTGCTTATATCGCAAAAAATTTAAAACTGATTTGAGAATAAATACCACCAAAATAAAGCTCTATTTGTGTAAACAAAACAATAAAAATGTAAATTTTGTTTATGTAAAACAGTGTTGCATGACCGCGCAATTCTTATTGAAAGTGTGTGAGTGCTGAAAGCTGAAAATTGGCATGGGAAGGAAGGTGTATAAGTGCCCAGTATTGAAGTGGTTAAAATCCATACCAGACCTGAAGGGCCTGGTATGGATTTTGGGGGAGGGGGCCCACACCATTTCTTTTAAATTTTGGCATAGGCTTCCCCTTAAAATCCATACCAGACCTGAAGGGCCTGCTATGGATTTTGGGGGTCCCCCACTCCAGTGCCCAGTATTGAAGTGGTTAAGCTTTGACAATAAAACTTGGAAGCATATTGGTTTCTATACAGAGCTGCACCAGATTTTGCAGTTTTAGTAAATCAACCACAATGAGTTTTATCAGTGTGGTATAAAACATACTGATGTAATTTTTTTTCTGATTTCACTTGTATGGTTTTGCAAACATATCTTTATAAACGGTTAAATGACTAGCTTATACAACTGAATGTTTTCTGCTTATAAAAATGACATTTAACTGAATTCCTACAATCATGGACTGTGGAATAATATATGCTTGTATGATTGGATTTCAGTGGGAATAGGTTCTGCATTGCAAATGAGCAATGATATGTTCTCATGTTGATTTCATAATCCTACAAATGTATTCTACATAACCTTTATATTATGCCACAGAGATGTAGCCTTGAAAGACTATAAAGAGACAAGAAGAGAAGGGAAGCAGGAAATTTGTTGTAAAATATTCCATCAGGTAATTAAAAATCTCTTATTTATTGAATCATGATATTTAACAGATTGTTCCTTTGTAGTTGATTTTTTTAAAACTGTATGTGATTAAAAGGATACTAATATACGGTATCAGTTGCTAACATTATAAAGAAACTGTGACCTATGGTCATGCATACGAAGGAATATGTAAAAGCAAAGCTTTAAAAAACACTTTTGCTAATGGGACTTCTGCTGCTTACATGTTTTAACCCTTTTCTGACCAGAGGTCATTGAAGCATAGGTGCTCAGGCCAGATTAACAAAATCAGTTAACTATAATTCTATTATTATAACCATAAGACAAGTATTTGGCGCAAATCAAAGATATTAGGTTCCCACTTGAAAAAAAGGAGTCTATAAGGTTACATATGGTGAGTGCAGGGAATGCACTACTTTGTCCAGACCAAAAAAAGGAGGGAATAAATGTTCTTTAGTTCATGGAGAGGGGGAGGGGAAAAGGGATGGGGAGGGGGGGGATGGATCCGCATGCAGGGCTGCCACCTTAAAAGGAGCTGAAACTTGAGCTCCTGGATTGCTGTAGATAAAGGAGAAAAAGGAGAGAAAGGGGCGCCTCTGGGTGCAGATTTTTTTAAAAGGTTTTATTTTTCAGTGTAAAAAACATAAAATTTTGCACTCACATTTAGTAGGCAAAAAGTAAGCATTAAACACCAGGGGTCATCAGGTATATCTGATTTTTGGGACGTCAGCCAGTGGTCCGGTCCACATCTGTCATCTCATCGCGTTGTTCCTGTTCCTCTCACATGCTGTCCACTGCAGGTGTTTTGTATGAAGCAGTCTGATTCTGCCTGATGAAAGAGCGCGGTCGTCCGACAATCTCGACCCGCACGCTCAAGAAACGCGTCGCATACCCGCTGACGTCACAGCCCTGCGCCCTGGTCGTCTCTGCCTCCCAAGCCTCGTTTTGAAGACCGCACATCTCGTGTCCACCACAAGCCGGCTGCTTCATACAAAACACCTGCAGTGGACAGCATGTGAGAGGAACAGGAACAACGCGATGAGATGACAGATGTGGACTGGACCACTGGCTGACGTCCCAAAAATCAGATATACCAGATGACCCCTGGTGTTTAATGCTTACTTTTTGCCTACTAAATGTGAGTGCAAAATTTTATGTTTTTTACACTGAAAAATAAAACCTTTTAAAAAAATCTGCACCCAGAGGCGCCCCTTTCTCTCCTTTTTCTCCTTTATCTATAATTCTATTATTAACCACTTCAATACGGGGCACTTTCCCCCCTTCGTGCCCATGCCACTTTTCAGCTTTCAGTGCTGTAGCTTTTTTTAAATGACAATTGCGCGGTCATGCTACACTGTACCCATGCAAAATCTTTATCATTTTGATCCCACAAATAGAGCTTTCTTTTGGTGGTATTTGATTACCTCTAGGATTTTTATTTTCCACTAGAAAATTAAAAAAAAAAAAAAAGTATTTTTTTCTGTTTCTGTTACAAAACTTTGTAAATAAGCAAGTTTTCTCCTTCACGGATGGGCACTGGTAAGGTGGCACTGATGGGCACTGATGATGAGCACTAATATGTGGCATTGATAGGCAGCACTGAGAGGCATTGATAGGCAGCACTGATGGGCACGCATAGGTGGCACTGATGGGCACTGAAAGGTGGCACTGATGGGCAATGATGGGTGGCACTGATGTACAATGATAGATGGCACTGATGGGCATCACTGATTAGCAGACACTGGCAGGCATTAGTGATAGGCACTGATTGGCATTAATCGTGGGCATTCCTGGTGGTCCTGGTGGCGTCCCTGGTGGTTCTGGGGGGCATCCTCGGGGGTCTGAACTGATAATCAATGAGCGCAGACCCCCCTGTCAGAGGAGCAACCGATCGGCTCTTCTCTACCCGTGTCTGACAGATACACGGCTTTTCCTGTTTACACCGTGTTCAACTATGATTGGGCACAGGTGATCACGTGGTAAAGAGTCTCCTTCAGAGACTCTTTACCTAGATCGGAGTTGTGGTGTGTCAGACTGATGCGGGCACACGATGGCTCGTTATCCTGATCACATCATATGACTCTGATCAGGATAACTAAACCACTTTGCCGACATTATTTTGCTATATGGTGCCTTCATTGGTGCCTTCCCATACAAGGAGCAGGTTATCAATATACCACTTGAACCACTTGATGTGGTTCATGAACGGATTGGACGGTGAGAAAATATAATTCTCCTCCCACCAGCCCATATATAGCTTGGCCAAAGAGGAGTAGAACTTGGCTCCCATCGAGGCACCCCTACATTGTAGATAGAAAACATTATTAAAAGTAAAAAAATGATGCTTTAATAAAAAGCCTACAGTAAGGACAAATAAGTTCTGAATTGTAACATTCTAGAGGGAATCTTAGTGCTTCCAATGCCCGTTCATGAGGAATGCACAAATATAATGATTTAACATCCATAGAGACCCAACTAAACGTGTCCACCTACTGGATGTTTTGTACATTGGTCAGAACAACTGAGATGTTTTTAATATAGCCCGGTAATCTGGCGACCAAAGGCTGTAGAATTTGATCAACCCAGTGATCCAGTTTCTCAAACAATTAACCTATGCCGGCTACTATAGGTCGCCCCTGGATTGGTGTCTTATGTAACTTGGGCAGATGATGAAAAACTGGGATCACTGGGTCGTCAACCAGAAGATGTTCCACTATTTTGGATGATAAAACCCCCAAATCTTGTCCAATGTCTAGAAAATTAGAGAGCTGACGTTCAAAAATGGGAGTGGGATTATTGGATAAGATGCGATATGTGAACACATCCTTAAATTGGTCTTAAGCCTTGGATTAATAATCCTCTGAATTTAAAATAACAACAGACTCTTCCTTATCACCTTGCCTGATATTTACATTATTGCAAAATTTCAGAGTTACATTTGCAGCCCTCTCTGTCTTAGTAAGATTATCACTAGAAAAATAGAGCATCTTTTGCCTCTTATCTCTAAGTGAGATTAAATCCCGTTCAACCAAAGTCTGAAACATTTCTATTGCTGCGCTACGTGTTTGCAGCAGATACAAATATCTATTACCTCCACAGATGTTACAGTATATGTGTTGTATTACCATGCAATTCACTTGTGGTCTCTGACTGTAGATTCTTCAGAGTGGACCTGATAACCAGGTCCTGAAAATTAAAAGTGTAACAAACAGTCATATCACTCTGGGAAGCCACAGGGGAGGAGAAAGGGGATTCTAGCTCGGCACTAAAATGCTTCCTTAATACTATGTTGCGAACAGAACGATTAACATCAAGTAAAGTGCCAAAGATTTCAAAATGCGACATAGGAGGAAAGGAAAGGCTCTTAGAAAGGAGACGCAACTCTGCATCAGAAAATTCAACACATGAAAGATTAACTATTTTAGCTACATTCAAAGTGTCCAAGTTAGTCGTCACCTGTGTAGCTACTTCTTGCTTCTCGTTTGTCAGGGATAGTTTTATTTTAGTGTGGCCCCATCATCCTCATCTCGTTTTTCTTTTGTCTTTTTTCTTGTATTGACACTTGATGTTAATGGGTAGTTTTTTGACGACAACGAATCCGCCCGAGCCAAATCCCTAGAAAATACAGATGAAGTGCTACTCCGATATGCACTTGAGTGTCTTCTACTCGTACCATCTGAAGCTTCTGACTGAGAGTCTGATTGCTCTGGAGAGCTGAAGCTGACATGCCTTTGTGTACGGCTTCTAGACTGCCTTCTGTTTTTTAGAATTGATTGCGGTCTGTCTGATCAGTTACGTGTTTAGACCAATCCGTTCTGGTAATCGTGTAGATACTTTAAAAAGTTCAGTCTTTTACTGTCCATAAGACTCTCTTCAAAATTGTTGAGGGAATCTACCAGGCTTGTGTTAAGTGTTGTATTATTCCATGGTATGGTATACCTTCGGTGACTCTTGGATGGATTCAATTTCCTCATTAATGGAATTTTGTAGATTTAATGTGACTCATTATCTTCCAGGAAGAGAAACTACTGAGCATTTTGATAAAATGTCATTCCATTAGATCATGAATTCCTCCGAATAGGGCGTTGAGGGGAATTTCTTAATGTTCAATCCCCTTGGGATCATAGATTCCCCAACATATGGCTTGAGACCCTCCGTATCCCACCATATCTTGGTTTCTTTAATTGAAACTTTAGTTGATTAAAAAAGAGGTATATCTAGATCCTTCAGATATGAGGTTTGGGTCTTTGGTATAAATCTGAGATATCTTAGAGTGACGATCCATATTGCAGATCCTATAACATGTGTGATCACACACATGACATGGTTAATATCTATTAACCGCTTCAGCCCCGGAAGATTTTGCCCCCTTCCTGACCAGAGCACTTTTTGCGATTCAGCACTGCGTTGCTTTAACTGATAATTGTGATGTTGTGCGACGTTGCAACCAAACAAAATTGATGTCCTTTTTTTCCCACAAATAGCGCTTTCTTTTAGTGGTATTTGATCACCTCAGCGGTTTTTATTTTTTGCACTATAAACAAAAAAAGTGTGACAATTTTGAAAAAAATAATATTTTTTTACTTTTTACTATAATAAATATCCCACAAAAATGTATAAAAAACATTTTTTCCCTCAGTTAAGGCCGATATGTGTTCTTCTACATATTTTTGGTAAAACCAAAAAAATCACAATAAGCATATATTGATTGGTTTGCGCAAAAGTTATAGTGTCTACAAAATAGGGTATAATTTTATTTGAATTATTTAATTATTAATTTTTTTATTAGTAATGGTGGTGATCTGTGATTTTTATCAGGACTGCGACATTATGGCTGACACATCGGACTCTTCTGACACTATTTCCGGACCGATCAGTGCTCTAAAAATGCACTGGCAGTGAAGGGGTTGACCACTAGGGGGCAATGAAGGGGTTAAGTGTGTCCTAGGGAGTGAGTTTAACTGTGGGCTTCAACTCACATGACAGCGATCACTGCTCCTGATGACAGGGAGCAGTGATCTCTGTCATGACACAAGGCAGAATGGGGAAATGCCTCGGCACTTCCCCGTTCTGAGGCTCCGTGACACAATTGCTGTATGCGGCGGGTGCCTGCTTTCTCCACCTCTTAAAGGGGGACATACAGGTAAGCCCATTTGCCAACTGCTGCCATTGTGCCGACATAGATCGGCATGCAGCGGTCGGCAAGTGCTTAATAAACTAGAAATGAAAATAGACTGACCATATGTGCCGTATATAAAGTCCTGTGATGAGGAGATGGTGTGTAGAGGAAAGTCCAATATGAATAGAGAAAACTGAGCTAGATAGCAGCAACCCTAATCCAGGTGCTCTGGCTCAGGATGTCCCTCCCACATCCAAAAATGAAGCGTATGTGAAAAATAGAAGAGCCGGTACTGCTGGAGATTCAGTCTTGTATCTTTATTTAGCCATAGACTGAGTATAGCCTCGAATACAAAATATACGTAATACATATAACAGTACCATCATCCCAATTGATAATTGTCAAGAATTGGGAATTCTAAGGATATTGGGGCAGTTGCTGAGGCTGCTCCCTTGATATCCACACCCAAAAATGTTTGTTGAGGGGACTATTGCGGTACTAAATAAATCATAAAAAAACTTTGTTATAAAAAAATTACAAGTAATTTAATAAGGACAAAAAAATGAAATCCATCAAAACTTTCATATTGCTAAAATCATATACACCACAATTTAATAAACTACCGACGGGTAAGCCCGTAAGGTTTCTATTGAAGAGGGGTACAGAAACGTTTCCTCTACCGGTTTCGCGGCGAACCGCTTCTTCAGGAGGATAGTCTACAGAGTAAATAAAAATATTTGCAAATAATCAAATAGCAGCGAATCATATAATGACATAACAGAAGAGTTACAGTAATTTAAATAGCGAGGGGATCAGCTCACCCACAAAGGAGGAAGCAGTAGATCACAGGACCCATCGGTTTCCTCCCACGGCAGATGCGGGGGGTTGTAAAGGACTCTTCAAATTTAAACAGATATATATGATATGAGAGTTAAAGTGAGATGAGACATTAACCTATACACACCTAAAGAGCGATATATAGGTGAAAAGGGATGGAAAATAGACTGTGTATAGGGGCTGTAAAAAGAGCCTATAAAAAGGAAATGTTTAATTGTGCATCCTAAGGTGTCCTACGCAAGAAAAAATTACCAAAGAAATGTGACCAAATTGGGAAGAAAAGGAAAAAGAAATGTGGAAAAGGGCAAACCACCACAAAAAATAGGGTAAAAAGGATATAAGTGAAACAAGTGTGAAAGTAAAAGCCAAACATACCGTTTGTGCTATATTATCCAGTGCACGCCACCCATGTTCATAGAGAGAGATCGAACAGGGCAACACCATAGTAGCCAAGGAATACAAATGTATAGTGTGCAGGGCAGGTATCACCTACTATATATATAATACACTCCCCAAAGGGAGGAACTGGTAAGCATGTATGCACAGGTTGCTGTTGTAGATGGACACCACAGGTGTATTGCAGGTTAGCACACCAGGTAATCATGATAATTAATATGGTAATTCATTAGCCAGGAAACAAACATGAACCTGGGTATTGATCGCCATCTGTGGGGGTACACACAGAGCAATCACTTTAAGCACATATGAAAAAAGGCATAAAGTAAGATAAGACCAGGAGACCTAGGGTACTAGAGGTCCTCTCTCTCTATGAACATGGGTGGTGTGCACTGGATAATATAGCACAAACGGTATGTTTGGCTTTTACTTTCACACTTGTTTCACTTATATCCTTTTTACCCTATTTTTTGTGGTGGTTTGCCCTTTTCCACATTTCTTTTTCCTTTTCTTCCCAATTTGGTCACATTTCTTTGGTAATTTTTTCTTGCGTAGGACACCTTAGGATGCACAATTAAACATTTCCTTTTTATAGGCTCTTTTTACAGCCCCTATACACAGTCTATTTTCCATCCCTTTTCACCTATATATCGCTCTTTAGGTGTGTATAGGTTAATGTCTCATCTCACTTTAACTCTCATATCATATATATCTGTTTAAATTTGAAGAGTCCTTTACAACCCCCCGCATCTGCCGTGGGAGGAAACCGATGGGTCCTGTGATCTACTGCTTCCTCCTTTGTGGGTGAGCTGATCCCCTCGCTATTTAAATTACTGTAGCTCTTCTGTTATGTCATTATATGATTCGCTGCTATTTGATTATTTGCAAATATTTTTATTTACTCTGTAGACTATCCTCCTGAAGAAGCGGTTCGCCGCGAAACCGGTAGAGGAAACGTTTCTGTACCCCTCTTCAATAGAAACCTTACGGGCTTACCCGTCGGTAGTTTATTAAATTGTGGTGTATATGATTTTAGCAATATGAAAGTTTTGATGGATTTCATTTTTTTTGTCCTTATTAAATTACTTGTAATTTTTTTATAACAAAGTTTTTTATGATTTATTTAGTACCGCAATAGTCCCCTCAACAAACATTTTTGGGTGTGGATATCAAGGGAGCAGCCTCAGCAACTGCCCCAATATCCTTAGAATTCCCAATTCTTGACAATTATCAATTGGGATGATGGTACTGTTATATGTATTACGTATATTTTGTATTCGAGGCTATACTCAGTCTATGGCTATATTCATGGGGTGGATAATACACCCAGGGTGGATAACACACCCGTTTTTTAGAGGCACCAACCTCTGAACAGCAACAGTGGTGGGTGTCTCTTTTGAGTGCCTCTATTTTTTGTATCTAGATATACATTACTTTACTTTATTTATTTTTTCACCACGATAGCTAGTGGGATTGTCATTCCTTATGCTGTTGGTGACACTGAAGTATGGTTGTTCCCATGCTTTGTTTATTACATTATTACCTTGATTATACGATGTTTGTAGTATTATTGTTTATATATTTTTGTATTTTGTGAATAGTGTTGCTGTAAAGGAGATCCGCTCCCCCCAGGGGGAAGCTTGGGTCTTTTCTTGGATCCTTTGTTGTGTTCTCCTGTCTGGCAGATGTGCGCTCACCCTGGTGGGTCCCTTATTTTGGGTCCTTCTTGTGCTGGATGCGCACGGACCTTTTGGTCCATGGGCCCCTCCGGCGCGCACATGCGCTGTGCGCACATCCATGCACAGTGCGTCCGCATTAGCGTGCGCGATGGTTGCATGGCCGTGCGAGTGCGCGGTGTGGGTGGGCGGACCCCCGTGACATCAGACGCCGCCGTTTAGCGGCGTACGCTGATGCCGGAAGGGTTGGGGGCTTAAATAGTGGTCTGTGTTAGACCACTGTTGAGCAGTTTTCAGGACTCCACATGCCGGGTTGCGCTGTTGGACATGTTTATACAGGTTAGAGTATTGCTGTTTTTGTACCCAATGACTAGGACCTCTAGTACCCTAGGTCTCCTGGTCTTATCTTACTTTATGCCTTTTTTCATATGTGCTTAAAGTGATTGCTCTGTGTGTACCCCCACAGATGGCGATCAATACCCAGGTTCATGTTTGTTTCCTGGCTAATGAATTACCATATTAATTATCATGATTACCTGGTGTGCTAATCTGCAATACACCTGTGGTGTCCATCTACAACAGCAACCTGTGCATACATGCTTACCAGTTCCTCCCTTTGGGGAGTGTATTATATATATAGTAGGTGATACCTGCCCTGCACACTATACATTTGTATTCCTTGGCTACTATGGTGTTGCCCTGTTCGATCTCTCTCTATGAACATGGGTGGCGTGCACTGGATAATATAGCACAAACGGTATGTTTGGCTTTTACTTTCACACTTGTTTCACTTATATCCTTTTTACCCTATTTTTTGTGGTGGTTTGCCCTTTTCCATATTTCTTTTTCCTTTTCTTCCCAATTTGGTCACATTTCTTTGGTAATTTTTTCTTGCGTAGGACACCTTAGGATGCACAATTAAACATTTCCTTTTTATAGGCTCTTTTTACAGCCCCTATACACAGTCTATTTTCCATCCCTTTTCACCTATATATCGCTCTTTAGGTGTGTATAGGTTAATGTCTCATCTCACTTTAACTCTCATATCATATATATCTGTTTAAATTTGAAGAGTCCTTTACAACCCCCCGCATCTGCCGTGGGAGGAAACCGATGGGTCCTGTGATCTACTGCTTCCTCCTTTGTGGGTGAGCTGATCCCCTCGCTATTTAAATTACTGTAACTCTTCTGTTATGTCATTATATGATTCGCTGCTATTTGATTATTTGCAAATATTTTTATTTACTCTGTAGACTATCCTCCTGAAGAAGCGGTTCGCCGCGAAACCAGTAGAGGAAACGTTTCTGTACCCCTCTTCAATAGAAACCTTACGGGCTTACCCGTCGGTAGTTTATTAAATTGTGGTGTATATGATTTTAGCAATATGAAAGTTTTGATGGATTTCATTTTTTTGTCCTTATTAAATTACTTGTAATTTTTTTATAACAAAGTTTTTTATGATTTATTTAGTACCGCAATAGTCCCCTCAACAAACATTTTTGGGTGTGGATATCAAGGGAGCAGCCTCAGCAACTGCCCCAATATCCTTAGAATTCCCAATTCTTGACAATTGTATCTTTATTTCATATGACCATGTTAGAAAGAACATGCAGACATGTTTCGGCACAAGCCTTGTTCACAGTACATTCTTTTTTTTTTCTTCAACTTTTTTATTATTTTAAAGACATACATTCCAGTAGTAATTACAGTTAATTTACTAAACTTTTCTCTTATTATAAACTTAGAGTGGCATACAATTAAAAAGTATGTAATGAAATTAAAGAAAATTTAAAATGAAAATTAAACCTGAAATAATTACAAGGATTACATATATTGGTCATGCAATTGAAAAACAATTTTCACCCACCCTTATAGGAGCTAACTGTAGGCGGAGCTTGTTCTTCAAAGTATAGGAAAATACACAGGGTTAAATGACGTAAATCAGATGACATTCAACATCTGTCTTATAAGGGATCAAAGCTCATAATTCTTCAGTTCATAGCACATTCTAAAGTGAAACACACAACATATAT
This sequence comes from Lithobates pipiens, assembly GCF_037356315.1. NCBI lineage: Eukaryota > Metazoa > Chordata > Amphibia > Anura > Ranidae > Lithobates > Lithobates pipiens. The sequence goes on from NW_027507748.1 coordinate 177,231,634, forward strand.
ATATATATATATATATATATATACCACCAGCAGAGGAGATGTTCCCGGAGGGCACGTCACTGTGTGATTCATGTTATGCCTAGGCGGTCGGGGGAAAAAGAGACAGAAAACCAACAAATGGAGTCTCTTGTTGAGCGTGTGGTGCAGCAATCCCTAAAGGAGTGGGATACAACCCGCACGCGGAACCAGTCCACCACTCTGGCTCCCTGGCTACTGATGCCCAAGAGGATCCAAGCCCATTCCTGCCTTATAATTCCTCCCCTGACTCTTCAGATAGCGAAATGGAGGGAGATGATTTTGTTGATGGCTTCGGCTTCACCATTGTTTCCCCACTAATTAAGACTGTCAAAGAGGCCCTTAAGTGGGAAAATCCTTCCACTCCTACAGCTAAGCAAAGAAAGTTCTTTAAGCACCTGGGGGAAGGAACATTCCAAATTCCCGCTCCTTTCTGAATTGAAGGATATAATTGACGGGGAGTGGAGTAAGATAGACAAGATAGAAAAGAAGACTTCTATCTCAAGCAAAACCTTCAGGTTTATACCCCTTCAAGGCAGAGAAAGTGAAATATCTGGAAAATGTCTCTTGTAGATGCAACATTGATGTGACTGGCCAAACATGTCACTCTTCCTTTAGAGGACACTTTATCCTTCAAGGACGGGCTTGAGAGAAGAATAGACCAAGACCTCAAGAGAATTTACGGGCTAGCCAGTATGGCTTGCAAACCCGCCTTGGCCCTCGGGGCTATGTCCAAGGCTATGGAAGCCTGGACAGAAAATGTAGACTCCGTGCTCAAGGGCATTTCAGAAGATCTGGCCAGGGGCTCGGCAGTCTAGGAATTAAAACAGGCAGTGTCCTTCCTGGGGAAAGCTTCTATTGATCTGATCTGCTTGTTGTCCCAGACTATGCTATCCTCAGTCACAGCTAAAGTGGGCCCTTGGCTCGCTGATGCAGCATCTAAGCAGGCCTGGTGTAGGATCCCCTTTGAGGGGCCCTCATTGTTTGGTAATAGTCTGGCACCATAGCCTGAGCCACAGGTGGGAAATTGGGTTTTCTGCTCCAGAATATGCATCTGTTTGGTCAAAAGAAGCTTCAGTACTGAGCATTCAAGGGAAGCACGCTCTTACAGGCCCGGCAGAGAATTCAGAGGAAATTGGAACAGAGGTCAGACATCCTTCCAAAAGTCTGCTAAAAACCAGGCGTCCAGTGGACGAGAGACATCTAATTGATTTTGAGATTGGGCCCGCCCAGGTGGATCGAGTGGGAGCACGTCTGCTTCTCTTCCGGCACGTCTGGGTGGCCTCAGTCTCGGACTACTGGACCATCACGACAGTCTCCATAGGCCCCACATGGTCCTCCACCGGTATTACTCACCACAGATTTTGTCTCCACCCTGATTTCACAGTCAGAATAAAAGAAGCAGGTGTTACTGTTCTATTTAGATTCATTGATAGTACAAGGAGCCTCGGTGCCTTTCCCGAAAGGTGAAGAGTTTGAGGGGGTACACTCCCCTCCCTTTCTTGTGCAGAAGAAAAACAGTTCATGGCGACCCATCATAGACCTAACTTACCTAAAGAAGTTCATAAGATACGAAAGATTCAAAATGGAGATTTTATCTACTATCCAACAGCCTCTGCAGCCAGGCAATTGGTTAAATCTCAATCAACTTAAAAGATGCCTATTTTCATGTGCCTGTGGCAGAAGAATTCCGCAAATACCTCCCGGTTCAGAGTCGGGCAAGAACATCTGCAAAAAAGTTCTACTGGCTGTAGTGACCCTCATCAGAACAAAAGGGATACACTTGTACCACTATCTTGACAACCTCCTGCTACTGTCCCAAGATAAGAAGCAGCTATTGATCCACAGAGAGCAGGTTATCACCACACTGCTCGAGTTTGGCTGGCTCCTAAACTTAGAGAAAAGCCATCTGGAACCAGTTCAGTGCCTGGTATACCTATGGGCCCAGTTTGACTCGGTGGAAAGCGCCATCTATCTCCCAGTGGAGAAAGTCCCAGTCATCCGAGGGAGAATCTCACAGGCTCTGAGTGCCTCACGCCTAAAGGCCTCAGTACCTAAACATTATCGGCACAATGGTTTCTATGGCCCCCATGGTCACATGGTCCCTATGGAGCTTACGCCCTTTCCACACAGGGTTTCCCCATCAGTGGAGCTCAGAGAACTGCAATCAGTCCATTCACATAACCTCAATGATGAGGAACAGTCTCTTCTGGTGACTTCAGTGCAGAAATCTGCTCACCTGCCACTCCATTGCCCCCTTCTTATGGGTCACAGTCACGACTGATGCCAGCGGTGCTGGATGGGGTGCCCTTTGCGGGTCAGAACTTGCTCAAGGCAAGTGGGATGCACATCTTCACAACCCAGGCTCAAACGTCCTGGAACTATGGGCAGCCTGGTGCTCCCTTCAATTTTTCACTCATCTCATGAAAGTTTTACTGAAAATGGACCACACCACAGAGCCCTCTTATGTGAAGGGGCAAGGGGGCACTCGGAGCTCCACACTGCTCCAAGAAATCGAGCCCATCATGTCCTGGGCTCAGAAAAACCTGACCAATATTTCAGTGATCTTTGTCCCCGGAGTCCAGAACGTCTAAGCAGACTCAAACACAGACGAGTCGTCTCTTCATGTGCAGACATTCAAATGGATCCTGTCCTTGGGAGTCAATCCCAAAGTAGACCTATTTGCATCCCCCTGCAACTTCAAAAGCCAGGCTAGGCCTTCGGAGTAGATGAACTGACAGATCAGTGGAGCTTAAAAAGGACATTTGCCTTTCCCCCGCTTCCAATCATCCTCAGATTCTTACGGAGACTCCAATCGGAAGCAGTCGAGGTGGTAGTGATTGTGACCTTACTGCCCGAACAGGCCATAGTTTCCCCTCCTGACCCAGCTCAGCTTCCGGGACCTGATGCCTCTTCCTCCCAGGCTGAATCTTCTCTCTCAAGGGGCGTCACTAAGACTGATGGTCTGGTTCTAGAGAGGGAAAGGCTGGAATCTTTTGGGTGTGCTTCAAGAGTGATTTCTACCCTCATGAGCTCAAGAAAAGCGAGCACGAACAAAGTCTATGAGAGGATATGGGCCAAGTTTGTTGAATCCTCATCCTCTACGGGCAGATCGTTCAGGGATCCAGGAGTCCAGGATATCCTCAGCTTCCTTCAATCTGGCCTAGATCTGTTTCTATCCATCAGCTCTCTCAGAGTTCAAGTCTCAGTTCTGTCAGCCTTCTCCAGAACATCATGGGCGGTTCACCCTTTAATTCGGCAGTTCAAGACTCAGGCCCCAAAGAAAACCAAGCGTTCCCAAATGGGATATTCCTCTTACTCTTGACTCGCTGACTGGTCTCAGTACTGCAGAATCTGCTCTGCTTTCTATCAGAGATTTTTCTGCCTTCCTAGTTGCCATCACTTCAGCCAAAGGGGTTTCAAAGATCGGGTCCTTGGGTCATGAATAACCTTTCCTGACTTTCTTTCCGGACTGGGTGGTCCTCATGTCTATGCTCTGCTCAAACCCAAAAGTTAATTCAGTGTTCCATGAGAACCAAGAAATTGTCTTACCTACATTCTGGACCCCGGGGGCCTCTGAAGTTCATTCCCTGGATGTAGGTGAAATACTAAAGGAGTACCTTCAAGTTACTCCCTCCTTTAGATGCTCCATCTACCTGTTTATCTTGCACTCAGGCAAGAACAGAGGGAAGCGAGCTCTACACTAGAGGGTGCTGCAAAAGTGTTGTGATTATGGAGAAATGGTAATTCAGAGGAGAGAACAGGGAGAAAAGAGTGGAGGGTAAAAAACTGAGACAAGGAAAGCATAGAAGTCAAATAAAAAAAAATACAGAAAAGAGAAGAAGGAAAGAATAATAGGAAATATGAGAGAAAGGATGTAAAAAGAAAAGAAAGATAGTAAGGAAGGTAAGAGGTTTTGAGGGTGAATTGAGTGGATAGAAGTAATGGGGGTGAGAAGGAAGGCAGTAATAAAGGGGAGAATAAATTCAGAAAGGACAGAGAAAAAAGAGCAAAAGAAAGGAAAAAAATAATGTACAGTATAACACAGGGAAGAAAGGGTGGCACTGGACAAATTTAAAGGACACTTAATTCTAGGGTGTGATTGCAACCTCATTCTAGATCAGAGTCAAGATGTATTCAGGACCGTATTCCATATATCCTTCCTCAACAGAATAAAAAAAAGCTTACATTAATTTTGCCTTATATATTTGGAAAATCTATCACCCCATTACCCAAGATTACTCATTTTACATACTCAGTTGTAGACTTTTTTCTCATCCAATACAGGCACTTTATATGCCCCAATCTCAATCACTTTATCCCAGAGTATGCCATTCTACTCCCAGAATGTAGTACTGGTGGTTCAAAAAAATACCTTACCAAGACTGAAACATTTCAGCAGATCCTGTCAAACAAACAAACAAACCTCAGATTCCCCAACAGCACATATCACAGTCCTTCCCAAGCAAGGAAAGACCCCCTCTCTTGTGGTTGCTAAAGCCAACTACCTAATGTGATTATTAAATTCTTTGCCAAGATTCTAGACCAGAGAGTAATCTTACTCACCAATATTTCAGATTAGGAAAATGGTTAGAACCCATTCAGATATGTGGGGCATTAGAATAGGTTTAATATCATCCCAACTTTGCAGCCTATTGTGGATAATTTGCTATTATGTATCAGCAACCCAGATGTATCCACTCCCAATTTCCTAACAGAGTTAAAAAAATATGTGACATAATATCTATGTCAGTTATCTGAAGCATTAAACCCCACTCTCTCAGAGGTCAGCCTCAGAAGGTTTCAGTTGAATTTCCCATTCCGAAAAGGCATTTGGTGTCATGAAATACCCAGGGAACCTTCTGTCTAATGATATTTCGCAAACATATGTAATTAATCTCTCACCACTCATACAAACAATCAATAAAGAGCTTTAATCCTGGTCCCAGGAGATCTATTTTATGGATGGGAAAATTAAATATCCACTAAATGAATACAATCCCAAGATTGCTCTACTCAATGCAAGCCCTGCTACTGTACCCTCCTCCAATCCTTCTTTAACGGCTTCAGCCCTGGAAGATTTTACTCCCTTCCTGACCAGAGCACTTTTTGCGATTCGGCACTGCTTCGCTTTAACTGACAATTGCGCAATCATGCGATGTTGCACCCAAACAAAATTGACATCCTTTTTTTCCCACAAATAGAGCTTTCTTTGGTGGCATTTGATCACCTCTGCGGTTTTTATTTTTTGCGCTATAAACAAAAAAAAAGAGTGACAATTTTGAAAAAAAACATTATCGGCATTTTTTACTTTTTGCTATAATAAATATCCCCCAAAAATATATTTAACCACTTGCCGACCGCCGCACGCCGATGTACGTCATCAGAATGGCACGGGCAGGCATAAGCACATACATGTACGTCCTTTGCCTCCCGCGGGTCGGGGGCCCGATCGGGCCCCCGCCCGGTGCCTGCGGCGGTCGGTTTTCGTTCGGGAGCGATCCCGGACGAGGGGACGGCCATTCATTCATGGCCACCCCCTCGCGATCGCTCCCGACGAATGGAAATCCCCGGTGACATCACTTCCTCTCCTGTAATGTAAACACAGGAGAGGAAGTGATGTATTCTCTCCTCCGTGTCGGTATTTTTCGTTCCGACACGGAGGAGAGCGGATCAGTGAGTTGCACCAACACATCCCACACACAGTAGAACATGCCAGGCACACTCACACCCCCCCTTTACCCCCCGATCACCCCCCCAATTACCCCTGCCCCCCAGTCACAGTGACACCAATGTCATTTTTTTTTTTTTTTTTTTTTTTTTTGCATTGGTGTCATTTGTGACTGTAATAACTGTTAGGGCAGTTAGGGTTAGCCCCCTTTAGTTCTAATGTACCCCCCTAACCCCCCCAATAAAGGTTTAACCCCGTGATCACCCCCCGTCGCCAGTGTCACTAAGGCTGGGTTCACATTGCAGCGGTTTATGAGAACGAATGTGATTCGCACCGCACTGCAGTGCAAATCACATCCGATCTCTGTGCGATTCGAGTTCAGCCATTCGCCGCACCCGCCGCACCCGCCACACCCGCCGCACCCGCCGCAAATTCGCACGGGACCCTTTTTTTGGCCCGCAGCAGAATCGGATCGCATGGGTGTTCACACCATGCGATCCGAGTTTGCAGATCGCACTGCGATATGCGAACTGATCTGGGGGTGTCAGTAACATTTCACTGACACTCCCAGCAGTTCGCATAGGGCAGTGTGAACTGCCGCCGGGAGGCATGCGATGCGGGAACCCGCCGCGGATTCGCGGCGTTTCCGCATCGCTCCAGTGTGAACCCAGCCTAATAAGCGATCATTTTTCTGATCGCCGTATTAGTGTCACAGGTGACGCTAGTTAGGCAGGTAGGTATTTAGGTTCGCCGCAGCTTTTTATAGCGCTAGGGACCCCCATATACTACCGCATAAAGCCCCCTGATTGCCCCCTAGTTAACCCTTTCACCAGTGATCACCATATAACTGTTACAGGTGACGCTGGTTGGTTAGTTATTTTTTTATAGTTTCAGGGCACCCGCCATTTATTACCTAATAAAGGTTTAACCCCCTGATCACCCGGCAGGTGTCATTTGTGACTAATAACTGTTAGGGCAGTTAGGGTTAGCCCCCTTTAGTTCTAAGGTACCCCCCTAACCCCCCCAATAAAGGTTTAACCCCGTGATCACCCCCCGTCGCCAGTGTCACTAAGGCTGGGTTCACATTGCAGCGGTTTATGAGAACGGATGTGATTCGCACCGCACTGCAGTGCAAATCACATCCGATCTCTGTGCGATTCGAGTTCAGCTATACAGATAGTATGGCTGAATTCGTGTCGCACCCGCCGCACCCGCCGCAAACTCGCACGGGACCCTTTTTTTGGTCCGCAGCAGAATCGGATCGCATGGGTGTTCACACCATGCGATCCAAGTTTGCAGATCGCACTGCGATATGCGAACTGATCTGGGGGTGTCATTAACATTTCACTGACACTCCCAGCAGTTCGCATAGGGCAGTGTGAACTGCCGCCGGGAGGCATGCGATGCGGGAACCCGCCGCGCATTCGTGGCGTTCCCGCATCGCTCCAGTGTGAACCCAGCCTAATAAGCGATCGTTTTTCTGATCGCTGTATTAGTGTCACAGGTGACGCTAGTTAGGCAGGTAGGTATTTAGGTTCGCCGCAGCTTTTTATAGCGCCAGGGACCCCCATATACTACCGCATAAAGCCCCCTGATTGCCCCCTAGTTAACCCTTTCACCAGTGATCACCATATAACTGTTACAGGTGACGCTGGTTGGTTAGTTATTTTTTTATAGTTTCAGGGCACCCGCCATTTATTACCTAGTCTCACTAGTGTACCCCTAAATTTAGGGGTGTCTACTTTCTAAAATGGGGTCATTTGGGGGGGGGGGGTTTGTGCCATCTTGGCATTTTATGGCCTTCAAAACTGTAACGCCCTTAGAAAGCCTGAAGGCGGTGCTTGGTTTTTGGGGCCCCGTACGCGGCTAGGCTCCCAAAAAGTCCCACATATGTGGTATCCCCGTACTCAGGAGAAGCAGCAGAATTTATTTTGGGGTGTCATTTCACATATGCCCATGGCATGCGTGAGCAATATATCATTTAGTGACAACTTTGTGAAAAAAAAAAAAAGTTTGTAATTTTCCCGCAACTTGTGGCAAAATATAAAATATTCCATGGACTCAACATGCCTCTCAGCAAATAGCTTGGGGTGTCTACTTTCTAAAATGGGGTCATTTGTGGGGGTTTTGTGCCATCTTGGCATTTTATGGCCTTCAAAACTGTAATAGGTAGTGAGAAGTGAACTCAAAAAATTACGCCCTTAGAAAGCCTGAAGGCGGTGCTTGGTTTTCGGGGCCCCGTACGCGGCTAGGCTCCCAAAAAGTCCCACATATGTGGTATCCCCGTACTCAGGAGAAGCAGCAGAATTTATTTTGGGGTGTCATTTCACATATGCCCATGGCATGCATGAGCAATATATCATTTAGTGACAACTTTGTGAAAAAAAAAAAAAAAAAAAAAAAAGTTTGTAATTTTCCCGCAACTTGTGGCAAAATATAAAATATTCCATGGACTCAACATGCCTCTCAGCAAATAGCTTGGGGTGTCTACTTTCTAAAATGGGGTCATTTGTGGGGGTTTTGTGCCATCTTGGCATTTTATGGCCTTCAAAACTGTAATAGGTAGTGAGGCGTGAAATCAAAAATTGACGCCCTTAGAAAGCCTGAAGGCGGTGCTTGGTTTTCGGGGCCCTGTACGCGGCTAGGCTCCCAAAAAGTCCCACATATGTGGTATCCCCGTACTCAGGAGAAGCAGCAGAATTTATTTTGGGGTGTCATTTCACATACGCCCATAGCATGTGTGAGCAATATATCATTTAGTGACAACTTTGTGTAAAAAAAAAAAAAAAATTTTTTTTTTGTCATTATTCAATCGCTTGAGGCAAAAAAATAAAATATTCAATGGGCTCAACATGCCTCTTATCAATTTCCTTAGGGGGTCTACTTTCCAAAATGGGGTCATTTGGGGGGGTTTTGTACTGCCCTGTCATTTTAGCACCTCAAGAAATGAGATAGGCAGTCGTAAACTAAAAGCTGCGTAAATTCCAGAAAACGTACCTTAGTTTGTAGATGTGACAACTTTTGCGCAAACCAATAAATATACAATTATTGACTTTTTTTTTACCAAAGACATGTGGCTGAATACATTTTGGCCTAAATGTATGACTAAAATTGAGTTTATTGGATTTTTCTAATAACAAAAAGTAGAAAATATCATTTTTTTTCAAAATTTGCGGTCTTTTTACGTTTATATCGCAAAAAATAAAAATCGCAGAGGCAATCAAATACCATCAAAAGAAAGCTCTATTTGTGGGAAGAAAAGGACGCAAATTTTGTTTGGGTACAACATTGCATGACCGCGCAATTACCAGTTAAAGCAGCGCAGTGCCAAAGTGTAAAAAGACCTCTGGTCATTTACCAGCAAAATGGTCCGGTCTGAAAGTGGTTAAAAAAATGTTTCCCTCAGTTTAGGCCGATATGTATTCTACATATTTTTGGTATAAAAAAAAAACGCAATAAGCGTATATTGATTGGATTGTCCAAAAGTCATAGCATCAACAAAATAGGGGATAGTTTTATGGGATTTTTTATTATTTTACTTATTTTTTTACTAGTAATGGCAGCGATCTGTGATTTTTTTTCGGGATTGGGCATTATGGCGGACACAATGGACACTTTCGACACATTTTTTGGACCATTAGCATTTATACAGTGATCAGTGCTATAAAAATACATTGATTACTGTAAAAATGTCACAGGCAGGAAAGGGGTTAACACTAGAGGGTGGTTAATTGTGTTCCCTAGTGTGTGTTCTAACTGAAGGGGGGAGGGGACTGTGTAGGGGAGATGACAGATCGCTGTTCATACTCTGATCTATCTCTTCTCCCCTCAGAGAACTGGAAACTGTGTGTTTACACACACAGATCCCGGTTCTTGGTGTGTCAGGAGTGATCGCGGAAGCCCGGCGGTCATCGTGACCGCTGGGCACTCGCATCGGCTCTGGGGGAGAGCAGCGCGCGCACACCCCAAATGACCACAGGGCGAAGTGACGTAACATAATGTTGTTTTGCCCAGCCGTGCCATTCTGCCGCAGTAAAACTGCAGCGGCTGGTTGGCAAGTGGTTAAAACAACTCAGGCACTCTTTAACCACCTAAAGTCCAGACACTTTCCACCAATTTCAGTCCAGGCCAATTTTCAGCTTTCAGCGCTGTCACACTTTGAATAATAATTACTCTGGCAGTACCTAAATGAAATTTTAATATTTTTTTTGAGACAGATAGAGCTTTCTTTTGGTGGTATTTAATCGCCACTGTTTTTTTTATTTTTTTCTAAAGTTTTTGTGTTTCTGTTATAACATTTTGCAAATACATAATCTTTTTTCGTAAATGTAGGCTAAATGTATTCTGCTACTTTATTTTGGTAAACATAACCCAAGTCAGTGTATATTATTTAGTCTGTGTGAAAGTCTACAAACTATGGTTATATATTTGCAAATTGATTAGTCCTGATGTACTGAATGTCTATCTCATTTCTTGAGGCGCTAAAATGCCAGGACAGTACAAATAACACCTTTTTGGAAAGTATACAATCCAAGGTATTTAGTAAGAGGCATGCTTAGTTTTTTGAAGTTGTCATTTTTTGATATATATATATATATATATATATATATATATATATATATATATATATATATATATATATATATATATATATAAAATTCACAAATGTATTTTACACATACGGCATAGACATAAGTTTACCAAAACTGGACAGTATACAATCTGGTGCAGCTGTGCATGGTAGCCAATCAGCTTCTCACTTCAGCTTGTTCAAGTAGGGTTTGACAATAACATTTAGAAGTTAATTGATTTCCATGAAGAATTACACTAGATTTTGCATGCTCCAGTTTTGGAAAATCTCCCCCAGAAGCCATAGTTATAATTACATTCCAAAACACACTCTGCTACTCCTCCGAAATATGGGGTTACCATTTGTGTTAGGCATTTTTCACAGCCTAGCCGCAAACAGTGGCACAAAATCTAAGGACGACCTTAACTTAACCTTAACACCTTAGTGCCTAGTAGATTGATGGAGACAGGCTAAAGTAGATCTGTTTGCTTCCAGGGAGAACACAAAAGCGAAGAGGTTCTTCTCCAGGGCCCAGGAGAAAGCATAACTAAGCATAACTAGGGGTAGATGTGCTGCAGAATCCTTGACCAATCCAGTTATGCACTTCCTCCTATAGAGCTTCTGACCCAGGTTCTTCAGATGTTCTTGCAATCAAAAAATTTGATCCTGACTGCTCCTGTCTGGCCAAATAGAGCACGGTTTATACTCCTTTACTCTCTGGCAGAGTTACTGCCCTGAATTCTTCCAGTCAGGAAAAATCTAGTTTCTCATGGTCAGGTATAGGGATGGGCGAATGGTTCAGCCCGAGCATAAGTTCGGGACGAATTTTGGTTGTTCAAACGAACATTATGCGGTGTTATGCAGTGGCAAATTCGAAACCCGCAAAATCTCGTTAAAGTCTATGGGACACTAACATAAAAAAACAAACGTGCTAATTTTAAAGGCCTATATGCAAGTTATTGTCATAAAAAGTGTTTAGGGACCCGGGTCGTGCCCCAGGGGGCATGTATCAATGCAAAAAAAAAAGTCTTAAAAACAGATGTTTTTTTGGGAGCAGTGATTTTAATAATGCTTAAAGTGAAACAATAAAAATGAAATATTCCTATAGAATGCCTGTAAAGTGGCACAGTTTTCCTGTGTTTAGAACAGTACCACAGCAAAATGATATTTCTAAAGGAAAAAAAAAGTAATTTAAGACTGATCGCGGCTGTAATGATTTATCGGGTCTTGGCAACATAGATAAACTCATTGAAAAAAAAATCAGGTCCTTTGGGTCAGGTATAAATATTAAGGGGAACCCTGAACCAATTTTTTTTTTTTAAATAGTGTGGGCCCCCCCAAAAATCCATACCCAGCCCTTCAGGTCTGATATGGATATTCAAGGGAGCCCTGCACCAAATAAAAAAAAAATGGCATAGGGGTCCCCCAAAAATCCATACCAGACCCTTATCCGAGCATGCAACCTGGCAGGCGGCAGGAAAAGAGGGGGGTATGAGAGAGCACCCCCCTCCTGAACCATACCAGGCCACATGCCCTCAACATGGGGGGAGACTTTGGAGGTACCCCCCAAAGCACCTTGTCCCCATGTTGATGAGGACAAGGGCCTCATCCCCACAACCCTTGCCCGGTGGTTGTGGGGGTCTGCGGGTGGGGGCTTATCAGAATCTGGAAGCCCCCTTTAACAAGGGGACCCCCAGATCACAGCCTCCCCCCCATAAAAATTGGTAACAGGTACATTGTACCCCTATCATTTAAAAAAAAAGTGTCAAATAGTAAAAAAGACAGGAAACACTTTGGGAATAAAAAGTAAAAATGTTCCGCGATGTAGATCCATCTCACGCCGCCCGACGAGCTTCTTCTTGGTAACAGCTGTTATATAGCTAAGGACGGGGCCACGCTGTGATTTAAACAGGCGACCCTGCCTTCCTCTAACGTCACATGGCGCATGCGTGGGAGCCGTGGGTAATGGCACAGTAGCTGAAGAAACGGCACGAGCAGTACAAGTTTAGGAGATACTCACAGTACCTACCAACAAGCCTTATTATAGGCTTACCTGTAGGATTAAAGTGGTGTGTAAGGGTTTGCAACCACTTTAAGCTGGCCATAGATGGAGCATTTTTCTTCCCTGCAACAATAGGAATCACTCCCGCAGAGCCATTGTGTTCTCCTGGTGGGGGTGGGATATGCAGGGGATGTTGTCCCCGGCAGGAGAACAAAGTGGTTATTGCTAGCAGTTAAAACAACTGCTGGAAATAATTGCATGCAACATCTGATATTCTTATCCTTTATCTTCATGTCCATTTTTACTTAGAATTTTAACCTTTACTCATCTAGTTATATGCTTTTCCCTTTACCTGAGTTCACCTATCTCACATTTCAGCTGCTTCCAGATCATAGAATATTAAATTCCTACTTGTTATATATATAAAAATGTATTTTTATCAAACCTCCCCCCCTTTTCTACCCCTGCATTATCTCCATTGCTATGTAAAAAAAAAACTAATCTTTGGTCACATGAGCTTGATCAGTCCAATCCAGCCTGACACACCATTGCCTATTCTGTAATCAGAAGCCCTTCCCACGAGCGGTTGCTATGGCACCAATTCAACATCCCCTAGCTGACTGAACTATAAAACCTCTCCAAACATGGCCTCAACTTTCGCCTGATGAACACACGCTCCTCCCCACTCTCTCACCATCTGGAAGTGACGTGTCCAACCCCCCCCCCCCCCCCATAGCCGAATCTGAGAACCAGGAAGCGTTGGGAGCCACCAGCACAGCCGGGAACATCAGCTGCCTCTCCAACTATGAGTCGACCGCCTTCCTCCAGTAGTGGATGCTCTTCCTATACCATTTCACATGCGCTGTAATCTCTATAATCTTGTGAGTTTAAAATCGTCTGTCCTATATTAAAATGTTTTTATCACGATGCACTTAGATGGCGCTGCCCTCTACTTTGTTTTGTAATGCAAAATCTGATAGGCTGGTTGTACCCAAGTTGTTTGATCCATACCAACCAACTTTTTGAGATGGGAATGAGGGACATCTATCAGCAAAGGTATGCAGGCATAGAACACACTCCTTGCCACGCCCCCTTAGGTGAATTGCATAAAAAACAACATTAGTGACAGTATGGGGCTATGCGATCAGTCAACTTACGTATATTCAGCCTGCCCATACGCTTTTCCATACATAGTTAGAATTCAGTTCCTGCTCAACTGATTTGAACCGTCTATGGCCAGCTTTACACTTGATGCAATGTTGTGATGGATGTAACACATTTTTGGACTTTTAAATGGATCTTAACCAGATGATCATTGTTGCAGCAACTCCATGCTCTGGGCTTTATCCAGATAGGAATGCCATGGAAATTTAACCATGAGAACTAGCGACTGGCCACTGAGGCACTGTGCACTAGACTGTAAAACGCAGGAGAGAGTGAGTGTCTTGTGTTTAGCCATACATAGAAATACTGGGTATTTCATAGAGCGCCTCCATCAGGGGAGTACCAGGCAGGTAAGTATAGTGTACTTACTGGGTCTGCTATAAAGTGAAGCTGCTACCTTTCCTACTAAGTGTATAGTGATTGTTCCCTTTAATTAGTCAGCAGCACGGAGTTTATATAAAAAAAAAAAAAATGTTCCTGAACTTGAAAACCTTGAGAGGTCAAACACATTTTCTGTATTTCCCTATACAGTCTACATACACAGTCATCTGTCATCGCACATTCTCAGCAGTAGTGATGGACGAACTTCCGACGGGACGTTTCGCGAACGCGAAACGCGAACGGACACAAACGTTCGCGAAAACGACCGTTCGCCGCGGGCTCCATTGACTTCAATGGGAGGCGAATTTCGCAAACCTTTAGGTCGAATTTGCGGCCACGGGGTAATTATTAGGGGGTAGCACGTAGTCCCACCACCTGGACAATAGCATAATACATGTATGAGGTGAATTTGGGATCGATAACTACAAGCATTTTTTTTTTATTTGGGAAATTGTTCTGACAATTCAGGACTATGGAGCTAATGAAGGCAATGGAGGAGAGGGAAGGTCAGGGACCAGGGTAGGCAAACAAGAGGGTGCAGGAGATACAGAGCACTGACAGCAGCACCGTAATACAGAGCACTGACATCAGCACCGTGACATACAGCGCTGACAGCAGCTCCGTGACATACAGCGCTGACAGCAGCTCCGTGACATACAGCGCTGACAGCAGCTCCGTGACATACAGCGCTGACAGCAGCTCCGTGACATACAGCGCTGACAGCAGCTCCGTGACATACAGCGCTGACAGCAGCACCGTGACATACAGCGCTGACAGCAGCTCCGTGACATACAGCGCTGACAGCAGCTCCGTGACATACAGCGCTGACAGCAGCACCGTAAGCAGCCCCAGGAGGAAGTCAGCACAGCACAGGGATGGTGTGATCCCCTCATAATAAGAACCCCCAGGAGGAAGTCAGCACAGCACAGGGATGGTGGGAGCCCCTCATAATAAGAACACCCAGGAGGAAGTCAGCACAGCACAGGGATGGTGGGAACCCCTCATAATAAGCAGCCCCAGTAGAAATATGACACCGCTCAACCTCTTCAAAGAGGAGGGTAGGGGCATATAGTACGGTGTGCTTTTTTGGGTCAGGGAAGTGAGCCAAATGAATTAAGAAGGTCTGTGTGCTTGATTCCAAAAATTGTTTATAGACATATACATGGTCTACTGATCACATGTGTTGAATTCCTCCGAGATCCATGCCTCATTCATTTTTAGAAATGTGAGGTAGTTAACACTGTCGTGAGCTAGGCGAGTACGCTTATCGGTCACAATCCCCCCTGCTGCGCTGAACGTCCTTTCGGACAGGACACTGGATGAGGGGCAAGCCAACAGTTCGATTGCAAATTGGGCAAGCTCTGGCCAGAGGTCAAGCCTGCCCACCCAGTAGTCTAGGGGTTCATCACTCCTCAGAGCGTCCACATCGGCCGTTAACCCAATGTAGTCGGACACCTGACGGTCTAGGCGTTCCCTGATGCTGGATCCGGATGACACCTGTCGATGGGTCGGCTGAAAGAATGACCTCATATCCGAAGTCACCAACACATCTTCAAACCGGCCTCTTCTTGCAGGCGCTGTTGGATTGGTACCCGCAAATCCTTCTCTGGGAGTGGGAATTGCTCCTCTGCCAGCGCACGCAAAAGCAGAATGCAGCATTTCTCGAAGCAAGGCCTGGAAGTGCTGCATTCTGACAGCCCTCTGCGACGGCGGTAACATTTCCGCCATTTTGTGTTTGTACCGGGGATCTAAGTACGTTGCCACCCAGTACTGGTCCTTGACCCTCATGCTTTTTATACGGGGGTCCCTATTAAAACACTGGAGCATGAAGGCCCCCATTTGCACTCAAGCGGAAGGTATGTGGTGGTGGTGGTGTTGTTGGTGGTAGTGTCTTTGGGGGTGCACATAGCAGAGAGTGAAGAAGAGGGTGCAGATCGAGAGGATGAGGAGGGTGCAGAAGAATAAGGCTGAGTGAGCCACTCAACCAAGTCTGGTGCGTCCTTTAAAGTAATTGAACGCACCTTCTGCAACTTCCCACTTTGGCTCAAGGCTGTTGCTCCTGCCCTACCCCTACCACCCCTGCGGAAGGGCCTGCCTCTTCCTCTGCCTGTCATTTTTTAAATCACCCTGTGACAAAACTCTTAGTCCCTATACCGCTGAAGGACTGCTGCAGTATAGGGCAGCGGTCAGCAGTAGTGCACGTCAACCCTATGTATTGTGGACCGATAGCGGTCCTTACAGAACAGCAGACTGTACTGCACTCAGGCCTATGTACCGTAGCACCCTATACCAAGTTACCAGTCCTTATAAAAACTTTTGTGGACCAAGCAGGTTGTGTGTTAGTGTTTAGCAGACTGTGCGTCAGTCCCTATACCGCTGAAGGACTGCTGCAGTATAGGGCAGCGGTCAGCAGTAGTGCACGGCAACCCTATGTATTGTGGACCGATAGCGGTCCTTACAGAACAGCAGACTGTAACGCACTCAGGCCTATGTACCGTAGCACCCTATACCAAGTTACCAGTCCTTATAAGAACTTTTGTGGACCAAGCAGGTTGTGTGTTAGTGATTAGCAGACTGTACGTCAGTCCCTATACCAATGAAGGACTGCTGCAGTATAGGGCAGCGGTCAGCAGTAGTGCACGGCAACCCTATGTATTGTGGACCGATAGCGGTCCTTACAGAACAGCAGACTGTACCGCACCCAAGCCTATGTACCGTAGCACCCTAGACAGACCAAGTTACCAGTCCTGATAAAGAGCTTTGTGGAACAAGTGAGTTGTGAATGATTAGCAGACTGCAGCAGAAGGGCAGCAGTCAAGTATAATATTCTTTCTATATTTGGAAGAAAGAATATTATACGTGTACAAGCCTATTACCGTACCACTGATACCAGTCCTGAAAAGAACCTTTGTGGAACTAATAGTAACAGCAAGTCTTTAAAATTATCCTCACTGCCTGACACACTGCTTCCTGCCTGTCCCTATACAAATTGGCAAAAAAGAGTAGGCTGGAACGATTAGCTGGAATAGCTCTTTTGTGGACCTGATAGTAACAGCTAATGATGATGATGATGATGATGATGAAGAAAGACTAATCTGGCTGAGCTGTCCCTAAAATAGCAGCATACAGCGCTCTGTCCCTTTATCTAAACTGACAAAAGAAACTCAGGCTGCTGACCTAACACCTATACCAGTCCTGAAAAGAACTTTTGTGTACCAAATAGCTAGCGTTTTCTCTGTCCCTACTCCACACAGGATCCTTTCCCTACAGTGACAGAAGAAAGAATGTAAAATGGCCACCGGATCGGGTGTATTTATAGGTTAGGGGGAATGTCCAAGTGTCCATGAGCTGTCATGTCTCAATTGGTTGTCCTGTAACACATGATAAACGTGTCACGAAAGGTTAAAGTTCTTGTATACATTAAACACGTAAGTCCGCCGGGGCGAACGACGGAAAAAGGCGTTCGAACCCGCGGACGGCGAAAGTCGGAAATTCGCCGCGAAACGACCGCCGGGCGAAACGTTCGTCCATCACTACTCAGCAGTACAGTTTTTTTCTCCCCGGTAATTACATTACTGCACGGATTTCTCAGGGAATTGTCTGTAGGTGTTAAATTTGATGCTAAAAAATGTGGCAATAGCTTTGTCAAGATTGCAACTGAAAAACAACTTAGAACTAAAATGCAGGCTGTCCTGTAATAATTCTGAATGTACCATCAATAGTAGACAATCTGTAAAAGTGTATATGTCAATAATAATCCATGGCAGCACCTGTTTACTATGCTATTTAGGGGTTTGATACCTTACCTCCTACTCTGCATTGTAATAGACGTTGAAATCTTTCAGGAGTTAGAGGACTAAAAAAATATGCCAGCCTCCAGGCATTTTTTTTCTTTATTCTGTAGGGTATGAATATACAAGGTGACCTTAAATATCCTTCTGACCTACTCTGAGTATGTTTTGTTTTTTTTAACGTTTCCCTGTATAATACATAAGTTGCAATTTTTTTCTTTACATATGCTACAGTCCATAGCTCCCAACTGTCCCTGATTTGGAACAAAGCCCCTCTGTCCCTCTTTCCTCCTTATTTGTCCCTCATTTTTTGGTCTCACCTATATAGCTGTATATAAAATGCACTTTTTATCTATCAAAAAGTGTTTCCCAGTGCTGAACCTTTTATCCAATTTATAAATTGCTACTTTTGTAAATTCCAAAAATCAATAAAAAGGAATATAAAAGTAGTAGTGCAGCACTGTGAACAGTGAATAGCACACGATGAAATATACAAGTTCATATAAGAGTTCATGTAAAGCAGGGCAAACAAGTTCCCAAAAAGTGTCCACTCGTGTTTTTATATGTATTCATGCAGGTGAAAAACGTGCAGAACCTCCACCACAAATAGCACTAGCAACTCACTTCATAACATGGACCACTGACATAACAAGCGGGTCAAATGTACCTTCCCATATAGAATCCTCATTGATAGAGTCTAAACATCTCAGAGCAGACAACCAACAAGGGCAGTGCTGACATATATATATCTGATGATCCGATTTTTCTCAATATTAGGAATGAGCTCAAATGAACTCGACTCGAACAGCAAATATTATGGGGTGTTCGCCAGAAATTCAAACACCGCAGAACACCCCATAATGCACTGCGAGATCGCAGTGCATTGCTGTATGATGATTGGCCAAAGCATGCACCTGACCTGCACGCTTTGGCCAATCACAGCGCGCTCTGCTGAGAGAGCCATAATTGACCAAAGGCAGGGTGCTTTTGGCCAATCATGGCTCAGGGGGACTAAGTAAACGCCCCACACTATATAAGGCTTCTTACATAGCGGCCATGTATAGTGGGTAGACGAAGATAGATTGAGCTAGATTAGGCAGGCAGGTTAGTTTTGTGGCCTACACCCCTTACATTTTTGTAAATATTTTATTATATCTTTCCATGTGATGACACTGAAGAAATTACACATTGCTACAATGTAAAGTAATGAGAGTGTACAGCTTGTATAACAGTGTAAATTTGCTGTCCCCTCAAAATAACTCAACACACAGCTATTAATGTCTAAACTGCTGGCAACAAAAGTGAGTACACCCCTAAGCGAAAATTTGCAAATTGGGCATAATTAGCCATTTTCCCTCTCCGGTGTCTTGTGACTCGTTAGTGTTACAAGTTCTCAGGTGTGAATGCGGAGCAGGTGTTTTAAATTTGGTGTTATCGCTTTCATGCTGGTCACTGGAAGTTCAACATGGCACCTTGTGGCAAAGAACTCTCTGAGGATCTGAAAAAAAGAATTGTTGCTCTACATAAAGATGGTCTAGGCTATAAGAAGATTGCCAAGACCCTGAAACTTGGCTGCAGCATGGTGACCAAGACCATACAGTGGTTTAACAGGACAGGTTCCACTCAGAACAGGCATCACCATGGTTGACCAAAGAAGTTGAGTGGACGTGCTCAGCGTCATATCCAGAGGTTGTCTTTGGGAAATAGACATCTGAGTGCTGCCAGCATTGCTGCAGAGGTTGAAGGGGGGGGGGGGGGGGGGTCAGCCTGTCAGTGCTCAGACCATATGCTGCACACTGCATTAAATTGGTCTGCATGGCTGTCATCCCAAAAGGAAGCCTCTTCTAAAGATGATGCACAAGAAAGTCCACAAACAGTTTGCTAAGACAAGCAGACCTGGATTACTGGAACCATTTCCTGTGGTGTGATGACCAAGATAAACTTATTTGGTTCAGATGGTGTCAAGAGTGTGTGGCAGCAACCAGGTGAGGAGTATAAAGGCAAGTATGTCTTGCCTACAGTCAAGCATGATGGTGGAAGTGTCATGGTCTGCAGCTGCATGAGTGCTGCCGCTACTGGGGAGCTACAGTTCATTGAGGGAACCATGAATGCCAACATGTACTGCGACATACTAAAGCAGAGCATGAACCCCTCCCTTCAGAGACTGGGCCGCAGGGCAGTATTCCAACATGATAATGACCCAAACACTCCTCCAGGACAACCACTGCTCCTGCTAAAGAAGCTGAGGGTAAAGGTGGTGTACTGGCCAAGCATCTCTCCAGACCTAAACTCTATTGAGTATCTGTGGGGAATCCTCAAACAAATGGTGGAGGAGCACAAGGTCTCTAACATCCACCAGCTCCATGATGTGAGGTGTGTTCCGCCTATCACGGACATCGTCTCATCCTCGTACTACGGACGAGGATGAGACGATGTCCGTGATAGGCGGAACACAGGCTGCTGGGAAATTCAGTGTTCCGCCTATCACAGGCGAAGGCGGAGGCGGAGGCGCGGCGTTTGAATGGTAGAATGTCCGCCGAGGCGCCGACGAAGAGCGGCGATCCTGGCAAGGCACGGGACGGAGGCAAGGCACGGCACGGGACAGAGGCAAGGAGGCAAGGCACGGGACGGAGGCAAGGAGGCAAGGCACGGGACACAGGCTCGGGACACAGGTAGGCTGGACACACACACACACACACACACACACACACACACACACAGGGATGGATGGATACACACACACACAGGGATGGATGGATGGATGGAGACACACACACACAGGGATGGATGGATGGAGACACACACACACAGGGATGGATGGATGGATGGAGACACACACACACAGGGATGGATGGATGGATGGACACACACACACACAGGGATGGATGGATGGATGGACACACACACACACAGGGATGGATGGACGGACACACAGGGATGGACGGACACACAGGGATGGACGGACACACACACAGGGATGGACGGACACACAGGGATGGACGGACACACAGGGATGGACCGACACACACACAGGGATGGACAGGCATGTCTCACCCTCGGCTTATACACGAGTCAATAAGTTTGCCAGTTTTTTTGGGGGTAAATTGGGGGCCTCGGCTTATATTCGGGTCGGCCTATACTCGAGTATATACGGTACTTAGAATCTACAGTATAGACTCTTTACTGAGATCAGAGACACATCGCACTACTAGTTGCCACTCCTTATCCTGCTGGACGTCATATGATGCCCATTCAGGATAATGAAACTATCACCCAGCTGTCATTTTGCTATAGGCCAGGTGGGATGTGGTTAAAGCTGAACTTAAGCAGTTGTAGCAATAGTTTTTTTTTTCTCTTGAATAAAGGCTTTACATAAATAAATAAAAGCCAATTGCTGTAAGCACCCCAGTTGGTGGTAAATAGTTTTTCTCAAACTTTTAACTGCTACATCTGCAGGACATCTTGTTCTGTTAAAAAAAAAAAAAAACAGACTTACTGGCAGGATTAACAGGTGAAAATAAAAGAAAGAAATCCTGAAAAACAAATTTAATGCAACCACCACATCTAAGCTCTGGCAAACTGCAATATAATAAATGTATGCTTTTGAGTTTATACGGTAACTACTTTAGATTTAAAACCAAGATGTGATCTGTTAACTGGATTACACAGTACAGAACTCTTTGCTAAAGTATTATTAATCACTTGCCGACCGCTGTCAGCAAATATACGTCGGCAGAATGGCACGGCTGGGCAAAGTAACGTACCCATACGTTACTTTGAAATTCCCGACGTGAACGCACACATTCCGCAAGCCCAGTGACTGTGTCCGCGGACTCGGTCGCCACTGGGATACCCTTGATCATGTCACAGAGCTGAAGAACGGGGAGATGCCGATGTAAACAGCGCCTCCCCATTCTGCCTAGTGACAGGACACTAATAGTCTGCTCCCTGTCATCAATGTCATGTCACTGCTAGTCCATCCCCCAGACAGTTAGAAACACTCCCCTAGGACACACTTAACCCCCCCGTCCCCTAGTAGATAATCCCTTCACTGCCAGTGACATTTTTACAGTAATCAATGCAATTTTATAGCATTGATCGCTGAATTAATGGCAATGGTCCCAAACATGTGTCAAAATTGTCCCATGTGTCTGCAATAATGTTGCAGCCACGATAAAAATCGCTGATCGCCACCATTACTAGAAAAAAAAATTATTAATAAAAATGCCATAAAAATATTCCATATTTTGTAGATGCTATAACTTTTGCGCAAATCATTCAATAAATGCTTATTGCGATTTTTTTTTTTACCAAAAATATGTAGAAGAATACGTATTGGCCTAAACTGAGGAAAAAACATGTTTTTTTTATATATATATTTTTGGGGGATATTTATTATAGCAAAAAGTAAAAAAAAGTGTTTTTTTTCAAAATTGTCCCTTTTTTTGTTTTTAGCGCAAAAAATAAAAACCGCAGAGGTGATCAAATACAACCAAAAGAAGGCTCTATTTGTGGGAAAAAAAGGACGTCAATTTTGTTTGGGAGCCTGACGCGCAATTGTCAGTTAAAGCGACGCAGTGCCGAATCGCAAAAAGTGCTCTGGTCAGGAAGGGGGTAAATCCTTCCAGGGCTGAAGTGGTTAAACTATGCTCAAATCCCTTACAGGCAGCGCTTGTTATATGAGGAAGTGGCGCATTCCTCTCTCAACCGGCCGATTTCACCTTTAGGGCTGGGAGTCAGCGCTATACAATGTGAGTGACCTTTTTTATGGTTTCATTAAACATGTTGCACTATGAACTTCTGTATTCCTCTCTTTATTATGATGGAAATGCAGAGTTTAGGGGGAGCCTGTGACTGCTCTTGGAAGTCAAGGTCTAGATCATAATTTACCATGTTAAGTGGTCAAATTGAATTTTTTTTTTAACCTTATCCAGGTAAGTGGTCAAATTGAAAAGGTGAGTTGATCACTTTTGTCAGGAAAAGCTTGTAGCGCCATTCCAAAATGGAAGCTTCAGGATCTCCCCAGTAGTACTCCCCGCCAGGATCTTCTCGCCATACGAATGCACCAATTCAGAAGTGTGCATAAACCGAGGGTAAAGATGCCCCTAAAGTGAGTGGATCACTAATTGAGCATGTCAATGAAAGAATTAGAATTGTCTTCAATACTTTACTGTGGAGTGGATATATATCTTTTCACTTCTGTGGAGATGTGTGTCTTCAATATTTCACTCTGGATTGGACAGTTTTAGGCCTCTTTTACACAGATGGGCCAATCAAATCTGCCTGTCAGTTTTTCAGGCAGACCTGATCGGATCTTCCCTTAACCCATATGGGTATTCAGATCTAAACGGACATGACACCCAATCCGTTTTGCTAAACACAAACAGATGGGGATCCCCATTCGTCTAGTGCACGGGTGTCAAACTGGCAGCCCTTCAGCTGTTGCGTAACAAAATGTCTCATTAGGCATTGCAAGGCTGACATTTACAAGCATGACTCCCACAGGCAGAGGCATGATGGGACTTGTAGCAACAGCTGGAGGGCCACCAGTTTGACACCTATGGGACTCTAGCGGATCAGATTGGATGGCAGTCAGATGTAAACTGACAAACAGTCCATTTAAATCCGACTGCCCAAAGAGGATAGCGGGCTGTGTCCGCTCTGCATAAGAGGAGCAGACACAGACCAGCCATCCGCCTGCTCCGTGGGATCAGCAGACAGATTCCAGCTGATCTGCGGAGTCTGCTCTGTGTGAAAGAGGCCTTACACAGAGGAGTGTCTGGAGTTTATTGGCATGTTTTTGTTGTACACTTTTTAACGTGGTTGTAAACCACTGAGGAATAAAAAAAAACTGTAAAACAATGGCATAATGTGCCATATCCTAGATAATCATTAGAAAAAGAAAAATAAGGGACTTTGGACTTTTTAGGCACCGTTAAAACGAATATATATTTTTATTAAAAAAAGTTTTTATCACAAAAAAATACACAGTTTACTACAAATAATTAAAATTCACCACAATTGTATTGATATAGTAAAGTAATATCGCTACCATATCCAACTGATATCCATCAATGAAAATACAAGAAATGTATATACTGTAACAACATTCCATCATCAAAAGAAATTCATCGGTATGGTTGGAAGGCAATATCACGATGACTTATCAAATCTGATGGCTCAACATGTTGCGCATATCTAAAACGCTTCATCAGGAGCTCTGCTTTAGAAAAATTGTGGCTAACAGAGAGAATGAGATAAAAAATAATTAACAATCAATAAATATGTTACAATCTTAACAAAAAATAATAAAAGACAAAAAAGCATTTTGTGATGACATAAAGATACAGCACTAAGGCGTAAGCGGCAATAATACTTTTGTGTTTTTTAACTTTTTTGCACTTTATATGGGATATTGGATACATTAAAGTGGTAGTAAACTCTGTTCTACCACTTGTACCTACAGGCAAGCCTATAGTAAGGCTTATCTGTGCGTACTGTGAATATCTCCTAAACTTGCACAGTTTAGAAAATATCAGAGTGCATGCAGCTGGTGACGTTACCAGCGCATGCGCTCTGCAGGTCCAGCATACCATGCCGGAACTTCAGAGCCATGCCATAAATGGCAGCTCCTGCACTCATGTAGCTGGAGGACACGAACCAGGAAGAAAGACCGGGGGAAGATGTCAGCCCTCTCAGCGGTGACAGCACAGTGCTGGAAGACTTCAAAGGTAAGCCTCTCATGAATGCTTTGAGGCAACCTTTCTCAACCTTTTTTTCCCTAGAGGAACCCTTGAAATAGTTTTTAAGTCTCACAAAACACCTGCTAAATAATGTATTGAAAACCCCTTACAGTGATTGCGACAGTACAATCTACTGACCAACATACCTATCTATTTACACATCATATCTCAATAACTTCCTAAATTATGGACCTTGCAAGAAAAAATACATACCAGGAGTAAATAGGAAATATATATAAATTCATCTATCTGGACGTTGTATAAATATCAGGCATATAAATAAAGATAAAAATCCACATATATGAACTTTGTTTTACATATAATAGCTATATTAAAATATATATGAATAATTTAGCACGGTTTTGCGATAGATACAATATTAGAAATATATATATATATATATATATATATAAATAATTACTAATGAAACAATTTAAATCTATTTCAATGTGTTTAACCCTTTTCGGCCCAGAGTTTTCATTTCATATACCCTAGTTTCTTTTTGTGATAGCTCCTTCTTCATGTCCATACCTCACCAGTGCCCAACCACTCAATCTATCCCATAAAATGTTAGCTCACATGGATCTTTATTATGATATTTTTTGAAGTGTCTTGACACACTATGTTTAACATAACCCTTTTTATGTTATTAATATGTTCTCCAATGCGTGTACTCAGCTTTCTTGTAGTTTTTCCCAAGTACTGGAGGCCACATGGGCACTCCAATATATAAGTAACAAATCTGCTGTCACAAGATATAAAGGGTTTAATTTCATACAGCTTCATTTTAAAATTAGACTGAAAATGTGTGATTGTTTTCCCTCTATCGCTACCCATTTTACAAGATGTACACATTTTGCACCTAAAAAATCCTTGTACATCCAAAAATGTCACCTTTTTGTGGGAGGACTAATCACATTGTTTACCACTGTGTTGGACTGGATTCACTTTTATTAAATATTATTAAAAAAATGAAATGCTTTTTTATAGGAGGAATTTCACTAACACTTTATCCTGCAATGATACGGGCCTGTGTTTTCTAAAGCTTTTCTTGGCTGCCTTGTAGTTCTTACTAAACTCCGTAATAAATGCACGTCCATTTCAGTGTTAGCCCCTCCGTTTTTTTTTTTTTCCTCCTTAACCTACTCAAGTCAGGGGCGTACTAAGTGGGGGGGGCGTGCCGCCCCGGGTGCCACACACTGGGGGGGTGTCAGGCCAGCGCCCCCCCTCCCCTCTCCGCAACTGAAGTGTCAGACAGCGCCGTGAGGAGCCTGAGGCACTGGCAGTGGGAAGCATTGCGGGGGGGGGGGGTGCGAGCAGCACCCGAGTGGAGTGACATCTGCCGGCTCAGTGATCCGGGACCAGGCTCCCCTTCTCTCTGTGGTCGCATCGCGCTGCCGTTCTGATCAGTCTCGGGCAGCGGCTGTCACTCACAGCCGAGCAGAGTGAGGCCGCCTCCCCCTCCTCCATGCACAGCACTGTGTAGACAAGGAGGGGGAGGCGGCTTCACTCTGCTCGGCTGTGAGTGACAGCCGCTGCCCGAGACTGATCTGAACGGCGCGATGTGAGTCACGTGACTACAGAGAGAAGGGGATTATTGCGCCGGGTCCCGGATCACTGAGCCGACAGGTGACACTCCACTCGGGTGCTGCTCGCACCTCCCCCCTGCAATGCCGCTGCCTTGGGCTCCAGGTACACTAGGGGTTCTTTACTGTGGTGGGTCCTGCACTGTAGGGGGTCTGCACTGTAGGGGGGGGTCCTGCACTGTAGGGGGGTCCTGCACTGTAGGGGGTCTGCAGGGGGGGTCCTGCACTGTAGGGGGGGTCCTGCACTGTAGGGGGGGTTCTTTACTGTGGTGGGTCCTGCACTGTAGGGGGGGTCCTGCACTGTAGGGGGGGTCCTGCACTGTAGGGGGGGCCTGCACTGTAGGGGGGGGTCCTGCACTGTAGAAGGGGTCCTGCACTGTAGAAGGGGTCATGCACTATAGGGGTCCTGCACTGTAGAAGGGGTCCTGCACTGTAGGGGGGGGGTCCTGCACTGTAGGGGGGGGTCCTGCACTGTAGGGAGGTCCTGCACTGTAGAAGGGGTCCTGCACTGTAGGGGGTCTGCACTGTAGGGGGGTCCTGCACTGTAGGGGGGTCCTGCACTGTAGAAGGGGTCCTGCACTGTAGAAGGGGTCCTGCACTGTAGGGGGGTCTGCACTGTAGAAGGGGTCCTGCACTGTAGAAGGGGTCCTGCACTGTAGGGGGTCCTGCACTGTAGGGGGGTCCTGCACTGTAGAAGGGGTCCTGCACTGTAGGGGGGGGGGTCTGTACTGTAGGGGAAGATTCTGCACTGTAGGGGGGTCTGTACTGTAGGGGAGTCTGTACTGTAGGGGGGTCTGCGCTGTAGGGGGGTGGGTCTGTACTGTAGGAGGGTCTGCACTGTAGGGGGGGGGGTCTGCGCTATAGGGTGGAGGGGTCTGTACTGTAGGAGGGTCTGCACTGTAGGGGAGGATTCTGTACTGTAGGGGGGTCTACACTGTAGATGGGGGTCTGTATGGTAGGGAGGGGGGTCTGCACTGTAGGGGATCTGTGTAACATGCAGAGGGTCCAGAGCTGTGAGGGGCTGTGTAAAGTAAAGGGGTGCAGAGGTGCAGGGTGCTGTGTAATGTAAAGGGGTCCAGAGGTACAAGGGCTGTGTAATGTAAAGGGGTCCAGAGGTTCAGGGTGCTGTGTAATGTAAAGGGATCCATGGGTACAAGGGCTGTGTAATGTAAAGGGGTCAGGAGGTTCAGGGTGCTATGTTATGTAAAGGGGTCCAGAGGTACAAGAGCTGTGTAATGTAAAGGGGTCCAGAGGTGCAGGCTGCTGTGTAATGTAAAGAGGTCCTTAGGCGCAAGGTCCTGTGTAATGTAAAGGGGTCCAGAGGTGCAGGGCGCTGTGTAATGTAAAGGGGTCAGGAGGTTCAGGGTGCTATGTTATGTAAAGGGGTCCAGTGGTACAAGAGCTGTGTAATGTAAAGGGGTCCAGAGGTGCAGGGGGCTGTGTAATGTAAAGAGGTCCTTAGGTGCAAGGTCCTGTGTAATGTAAAGGGGTCCAGAGGTGCAGGGTGCTGTGTAATTTAAAGGGGTCCAGAGGTGCAGTTGTGGAGAGGGGGGGTACACAGTAGTGACAAAAAGATATTGAAGGATGCAGAGGTATGCAGGGGACACGGTGGGTGTTTTTACATTTTATGGTGGGGGGGGGGGGGTGCCAGATATAGGATCCGCCCCGGGTGCCAAATGCTCTAGGTACGCCCCTGACTCAAGTTTACTTCTCCTGTATCCCTTTTTACCAAATTATGAAAAAGAATGTTACTTTGTTTCTCATGATCATTTTGTACAGTTTTTTCTCATCCTTACCATTCATCCCTTAAGTATATTTTCTACCCATTTTGGGTGATGGCAGCTCTTTGTCAGAATTAAACTATTTCTATGTTTCCTTGAAGAATCTTTTAGTACACAGCTTATTCCTATCTACAAATCTGGTGTAGCCCAAAATGTTTATCGTTTCCTTATCCTATTCTCCAGAAAATAGGATGTTATATCTGTTATTGTTAATTTCTATCAAATAGCCTCTTAAGGATTCTTTACTTCCTTCCCAGATCACCTTCCTTCACATCACCTATAAAGCGTTTGTACAGTACCAGCTCTTTTCTTGTATTAATATACATTGTCCCAGACTCCCATTTTCCTATGAATAAATTTCCTCCACTGGAGGCATATTTAGCCCCCATTGCAATGCCTCTCATATGTAGATAGTGTTTTTTGTTATACCAAAAATAATTATTCTTCATTGCTATGTCTAGACATTCAACAATTAAGTAAATTTGTTTCCTTTTCAACCCAGATTTGTTTTCCAAGCTCCGTTTTACGGCATTCAATTCGTTTTCTTTTCTGATACTAGCATAAAGCGAGTTGACATAATAAGCCACAAGTATGTAACCTTCTTTCTAAGGGATATCTTTTAATCAGCTTTATCAATCGCCACCATCTTTTAGGAAGGAGGTGTTTGTTATCATGTTATCACTATCTCCAAACCTACAAAATACAGAATATACACACACACACACACACACATATACATATACATATACATATACATATACACATACATACATACATACACACACACACACACACACACAGTATCTCACAAAAGTGAATACATCACTCACCTTTTTGCATTTTTGTGAATATTTTACTTTATCTTTTCATGTAACAACACTGAAGAAATTATGCTTTGCTACAATGTAATGTAGTGAGTGTACAGCTTGTAGTGTGTGTACAGCTTGTATAACAGTGTACATTTTCTGTCCCCTCAAAATAACTCAACACAGAACCATTAATGTCTAAACTGCTGGCAACAAAAGTGAGTACACCCCTAAGTGAAAATCTCCAAATTGGGCCCAAAGTGTCAATATTTTGGCCATACTTTGAACAAGCAAGAAAAAAAAAGTCAGTTCTGATTGTACACATATAGGGGGTCAGGATTAAACGCACATACGTAAATTGTGCATACATAAATCTAAACAGTGGCGGTTGGTGCTCAAAATTTTTGGGGGGCGTATAAAATTTTGAAAAAAAAAATCATCAAATGCAGCCACTGTGCCCATCAAACGCTGCCACTGTGCCCATCAAAGCTGCCACTGTGCCCATCAATTGCAGCCACTGTGCCCATCAAACGCTGACACTGTGCTCATCAAACGCTGTCACTGTGCCATCAAACGCTCCCACTGCGCCACCAATTGCAGCCAATGTGCCATCAAACGCTGCCACTGTGCCCATCAAACCCTGCCACTGTGCCCATCAAACACTGCCACTGTGCCCTCAAACGCTGCCACTGTGCCCTTAAACGCTGCCACTGTGTCCTTAAACACTGCCACTGTGCCACCAAATGCTGCCATTGTGCCCTCAAATGCTGCCACTGTGTCCTTAAACACTGCCACTGTGCCATCAAATGCTGCCACTATGCCCTCAAATGTTGCCACTGTGCCATCAATTACAGACTCTGTGCCCATCAAACGCTGCCACTTTGCCCATCAAATGCTGCCAGTGTGCCCTTGAATGCCCCCACCCACTCGCCATCTGCCTGGCACTTACCCTGTCTTGGGAAGGCAGCGGGTGACGGAGACGAGCGGGGTCCTCCCTGCATCTCCTGCTGTCCTCATCTCCCCTTCTCTTCTCTTGATAGGCGTCCAATAGTTCCAATAGTGGCGCCTGTCATTTCAGCCAATCAGGTGACACCTAACAGACCCGAGCACCTGATTGGCGCAGAGGCGGTTTAGTGTTAGGAAAGCAAATAGTCATTCCCTTTTCTAACACAGCTGAGTGACCTGCGAGCGCCCAGCATGGCTCTCGCAGGTCACCCTTTTTTTACGCTTATTAGAGCCTATGGATATAATCAGGTGCTTTAAAAACACTCCCCATCACTGTAATTCAGGCGCCCTGTGCCCGAAAAGGGGCCGAGCTCCAGAATAGGTGGTGGCAGCATCGGCCATAGATAGATTCACCCCTCTATTGGTAATTGAGGGGGTGGCTGGAGAGAGGGGAAAGCGCCCGTGCATTCTAAACACACACACATACACATACTGTACATAAACACATAAATAATACACACACATATACTGTACATACACACACACAGACATATATAAAATACACATATATAAATGCACACACATATAAACAAATGCAAACACACACATACATACACATATATGCACACACACACATACATGCACACACATATAAACACACATACACTACCGTTCAAAAGTTTGGGGTCACATTGAAATGTCCTTATTTTTGAAGGAAAAGCACTGTACTTTTCAATGAAGCTAACTTTAAACTAGTCCTAACTTTAAACAAATATACTCTATACATTGCTAATGTGGTAAATGACTATTCTAACTGCAAATGTCTAGTTTTTGGTGCAATATCTACATAGGTGTATAGAGGCCCATTTCCAGCAACTATCACTCCAGTGTTCTAATGGTACAATGTGTTTGCTCATTGGCTCAGAAGGCTAATTGATGATTAGCAAACCCTTGTGCAATCATGTTCACACATCTAAAAACAGTCTAGCTCCTTCCAGAAGCTACAAAACTGACCTTCCTGTGAGCAGATTGAGTTTCTGGAGCATCACATTTGTGGGGTCAATTAAACGCTCAAAATGGCCAGAAAAAGAGAACTTTCATCTGAAACTCGACAGTCTATTCTTGTTCTTAGAAATGAAGGCTATTCCATGCGAGAAATTGCAAAGAAATTGAAGATTTCCTACAACGGTGTGTACTACTCCCTTCAGAGGACAGCACAAACAGGCTCTAACCAGAGTAGAAAAAGAAGTGGGAGGCCGCGTTGCACAACTAAGCAAGAAGATAAGCACATTAGAGTCTCTAGTTTGAGAAACAGACGCCTCACAGGTCCCCAACTGGCATCTTCATTAAATAGTACCCGCAAAACACCAGTGTCAACATCTACAGTGAAGAGGCGGCTGCGGGATTTTGGGCTTCAGGGCAGAGTGGCAAAGAAAAAGCCATATCTGAGACTGGCCAATAAGGACAATGACCCTAAACACACCTCCAAATTGTGCAAGAACTATTTACAGCAGAAGCAGGCAGCTGGTATTCTATCGGTAATGGAGTGGCCAGCACAGTCACCAGATCTGAACCCCATTGAGCTGTTGTGGGAGCAGCTTGACCGTATGGTACGCCAGAAGTGCCCATCCAACCAATCCAACTTGTGGGAGCTGCTTCTAGAAGCGTGGGGTGCAATTTCTCCAGCTTACCTCAATAAATTAACAGCTAGAATGCCAAAGGTGTGCAATGCTGTAATTGCTGCAAAAGGAGGATTCTTTGACGAAAGCAAAGTTTGATGTAAAAACAATGTTATTTCAAATACAAATCATTATTTCTAACCTTGTCAATGTCTTGACTCTATTTTCTATTCATTTCACAATGTATGGTGGTGAATAAGTGTGACTTTTCATGGAAAACACAAAATTGTTTGGGTGACCCCAAACTTTTGAACGGTAGTGTACATACATACAGAAAGCCTTTTCAAAAACGGCAGTGCTTTACCTTACATCTTCCTGTCATGTACTGCACTCTCAGGGGAAACAAAGAGCACAACACACACTGCTGTTACTTTAGATCAAGGTGACGAGCTCCCCGCACAGTGCCGAATACAATTCAGCTGACAATCAGGGAACTCGTTATCAGCCACCCCGCTCCTATCAAGATATACAAGGGCCCCCTGCAGCATGGGGCCGGGCACCATGGTGACCTCAGCGACCCCTATACTTCCGCCACTGTGGTGCAGGATACTGGTGTTTTCATTTGGTCATCATTCATAGGACATTTCCAACTTGCATCTAAACACAAGAAATCAGTTCATAGGCTTGTTATTGTTGTTTTATTGGGGAAAACAACTTGGATAGGGTATAGGAATTAAGGGATGCCCACCTTGACTTGAAGAAACAACAGATGAGGACAACCTTCCTTCTCTAAGTACAAAATGAAGATCCTAATCCAGAATAAACCCAGTGTCTATGGACAAGTGGCAAGATCCTTTATGGACAAGGAGCTGTCAGTCCCCTTTACCACTCCCAGTCGCCATATAGAGAAATGATAGGTGCAAGGTTGCTTTCTCGTTCTGGGATGACGTCATAAGAGTTGCCTCACTCTCTGTGCGCTTGGGGCTTTAGGGGGCATGCAGAGCAGCGATCGGTGGCGTGCTCTGTCCCTGGGACACAGCACATCACTGATCTCGGTAAAAAGCCAGTGGTGATGCCAATCATTTCTCACCAGTGCTGTCTTTTCCATACATTTGTAAATTAGAAAATTCATATATTCGTACATTCGGAAATTTGGAAAAATAACTAACTATTAAATGATAGGTATTGCAATTTCCTTTCAAATTTGCCTGTTAGTGAACGTAACGAATACGAATTTATCCGAAAGTTACGAATTATGTGAAATAACGAATGCCGCATCTAAACAAATGGAACAGAACAAATAATAAATAATAATAAAAAGTTTTTATATTATTGTTATTTATTATTATTTAATTATGTTCCATTCGTTTGGATAAGACATTCAATATTTTGGATAATTCGTAACTTCAAATAAATTTGTATTTGTTACATTCACTAACAGCCAAATTTGAAAGGAAATTACAATACCTATAATTTAATAGTTAGTGATAGTTAAGTTATTATTAGTTAATTATTATTTCAGATTTCCGAATTTACAAATTCAAGAATTTACGAATTTGTAAATGTACGAATGTGCGAATGTACGAATCTACGAATGTATGAATTTACAAATTTTCGAATTTTTTAATTTACGAATATTTGGAAAAATTTGTTGAACGGGTTTTCGTTAATCCGGATATTTACGAATATGTTGAAATTTGTTAAAAAAACAAATTTGAAACGAAACTAATTGCACGTCTAATTCCTACATACAGTGTGACCATGGAGAAAAAACCTAGCCACCCTCTAACAGGAAATCACGGCACAGCAGCAGCAAAAAAAAGTCGTTTGGAGATTTGGAGGTAACTGGGTATAATAGAAGGTACTTTTTTGAGTTAAGAAAACATACTTGAATAGAATTTTTTTTTAAACCAGAATTTAGTGTCATGTTAACTATAGTATAAAATACAGACCAAACACTTTAGTTGTCAATTATGTCAATGGCTTT
Source organism: Lithobates pipiens (assembly GCF_037356315.1). Classification (NCBI taxonomy): domain Eukaryota; kingdom Metazoa; phylum Chordata; class Amphibia; order Anura; family Ranidae; genus Lithobates; species Lithobates pipiens. Next base: position 177,264,695 of record NW_027507748.1, read on the forward strand.
ACTGTTACAGTTATATGTTGGTTAATCTATATTCTTAGCTGATTGGCATACTTTTCACTAGTAGAAACACAAACAGAGTAGCAATCCTCCTAATGTCATATGATTAAGTAGTTTAATGAGCCAATAAGTAATGCAATCACATAGACAGAAATAGAAGAGCTTATCGCTGGGAACCCTTTGTAGCACTGTACAGAAAGAAGCCTTTAGTCATCTGTACTGACCAGCTATTCCACATGCTGGCACAAAAAGCTGAACACAATTACTTATTGCTTCATTATACCACTTAATCATATAATGAAAGGAGCCATGCTCAGTTGCGTATTCTGTCACAGAAACTGTTGAAGCCAGCAATTCCAACCAAGAAACTTTTTTTTGAATGTGTTTACAACATCATTTACAATTACATTGTAAAGCGCTGCTTAAACTGTTGCCGCTATATAAATCATGAATAATAATGATAATAACAACATCAATTTACAGTAACAATCTTTAAAAAGCATGTCTTTTCCTATTATCATTCAAAAAAACATTGTATGGAAACAAAATGTATAATAGTAATGAAAAAGTACAACTACAGGAAAAAAAATAAAAATCACTGTACAGTAAAAGTATCTCGATTAGATGCAGGGGAGAATACAGAGCCTGTGTTGTTGATACCAGAGTGCCGGATGTTAGAATACCCAGACAGTGCCTGCAGTTGATTGGCCACAGGCAGTGTTCACAATAGAACTTGATAGAGTAATACATTTTTGCTGACATGGGACCACCCACTGTTATAAATTCTAACAGTGTTTGTGCCAACTTTAGTATGGCCAAACATTGCATGCAATACACGTCCAGTGAACATGGTATGTACAGTAGCTCACAAATATTAATATTTTATTATATCTTTTCATGTGACAACACTGAAGAAATTACTCATTCTTATGAGATACTGTACTTCTGCTTGGTTCAGTGCATTCAACTTGCAAAATAAATAAATAAATAATACCTTTTAGAATCACCAGAAAGGTGCTCTGACCAGATGTGAATGCAGGCTAAAGCCAGTGGGTTGGGTGCTTAACAGTTAGTAGATGCACTGATGTAAATGAGGCCTAAATGTTTGTTGTATAAGGTATGGTAGTTTGTAGCTAGGGGTGCTAAGAGGACAGCTTATTCGAGTTGTATGAGAACCAGCCATGTGTGCTTATAATAGGTTCTAATACCTGCTTTTAGAACAGGAACTGAACTGTGGAAGCTGTTCCCAAAAAGAGACTGAACTGCGGAAGTAATGTATTTATCAGCGTATAACACGCACCCCAAGTTTAGGAGGGAATTTTAAGGAAAAAAAACTTTTCGGAGGAAAGTTTAAAGAAAAAAAACGTACATTTAAATGCCCATCAGTGCAGCCTTATCAGTGTCCATCTGCAGCCTTGTCCATCATTGCATCCTTGTCAGTGTCATTTGCAGGCTTGTCCATCATTGCACCCTTGTCAGTGTCATATGCAGCTTTGTCATGCAGCCTTGTCCATCGTTGCACCCTTGTCACTGTCAATTGCACCCTTTTTTTTTAAATAGCGCCGCCGAGATACAGAGCCGGATGTAGTTCTCGGCAGCTTTCGGCCACCTTCAGCCGTTCTCGGCAGCTTTCGGCCACCTTCGGCCGTTCTCGGCAGCCAAAGGCAGCCGAAAGCCGCACAGAAGGGCCGAAGGTGGCTGAAAGCCGCTCAGAGGCTCACAACAGTGGGGGATCGGTGTATAACACGCACCCACGATTTTCCCCTGATTTTAAGGGGAAAAAAATGTTTGTTATACGCCGATAAATACTGTAGTGCCCAAAAACTGACTGAACTGTGGAAGATGTGCCCAAAACAGGAACTGAACTGTGGAAGCTGTGCCCAAAACAGAAACTGAACTGTGGAAGCTGTGCCCAAAACAGAAACTGAACTGTGGAAGCTGTGCCCAAAACAGAAACTGAACTGTGGAAGCAGTGCCAAAAACAGAAACTCAACAGTGGAAGCTGTGCCCAAAACAGAAATTGAACAGTAGAAGCTGTGCCCAAAAAAGGGACTAAACTGTGGAAGTTACAACCAAAAAGGGACTGAACTGCGAAAGAGGTGCCCAGAAACTATGCCTAAAAAGGGACTTAACTATGGAAGCTTTGTCCACAAAAGGCACTGAACAGAACCGTGAAAGCTGTGCCCAAAAAAAAAAAAAACAGGCAGAGAGAAGAGGCCTGGCAACCAGTATTGCCTGTGGTCTGTCTGCAGCAGATCTTTCCCCCTTACTGACTTACCAAGCTTTGTTTTATACTGAACTCTTTATGGTGGCAGTCTTCTTGATAGAATCAGAAGCAAAGATAACAGTGAGCAGCACAGTAGTAACATTGCCAAATCTTACTCCAAATCTTTGGTTACTAGCAGTCAAAGCCAGCAGTGCCTTCGATCTCACACCTCAGATATACATACTGTATATGAAGCTGTAGGCAAAAGAGTGACTAGGCACATTCACATGACAGGAAGTGTGCTGCTATTTATCAGGAAAAATGCAATACAAATGGTCATTTTCAGGGTACTTAGACACAGGTAACATTTCTAAATGGTCCTTGAAACACAACAAATCTTCACTTTTTCAAGTTCAGTTCAGTTCTTTTGCTCACTAGATTTAAATTAGCATTTCAGCACCTGAATGAGACTTTCAAAAGTTTGCATTGATCATGGTCGCAATGCTCTTCAGGCATCAGTGCAAATTGTAAATGCACACGTCTTTTATCAACATACTGTAGGTGCATTTATTGTTTTTTCTCCACTGTGTCTTTAATATTATGGCCCTCTCCTTCTGGTAAGACAAGAGCTTGGCTGTCTTTGGCTTCAGTACTTTCTCAGTCAATGACCTGGAACAAACAAGATATTTGGGGTGCACACCCTAAAAAAAATGCATAAAGATGGTGCTGCCATAAGACCATGCAACAGAACAAAAATATTATAGTGCACACATGAAAAACTAACATTTACCTCCAGCAAGGCTTTTTTACCACTTTCAGACCAGACCATTTTGCAGGCCAATGACCAGACCACTTTTTGCGATTCGGCACTGCGTCGCTTTAACTGACAATTGCGCGGTTGTGCGACGTGGCTCCCAAACAAAATTTTTTCCCCCCACAAATGGACCTTTTTTTTGGTGGTATTTGATCACCTCTGCGGTTTTAATTTTTTGTGCTATAAACAAAAAAGAGCAACAATTTTGAAAAAAAAAAAACGCATTATTTTTTACTTTTTGCTATCTTTGCTAAATATCCCCCAAAATATATAAAAAAACTATTTTTTCCTCAGTTTAGGACAATACATATTCTTCTACATATTTTTGGTAAAAAAATCGCAATAAGTGATTTATTGATTGGTTTGTGCAAAATTTATAGCGTTTACAAAATAGGGGATAGTTTTATGGCATTTTTATTAATAATTTTTTTTTACTAGTAATGGCGGCGATCAGCGATTTTTATTGTGACTGTGACATTACGGCGGACACATCGGACATTTTTGACACATTTTTGAGACCATTGTCATTTATACAGCAATCAGTGCTATACAAATGCACTGACTCCTGTGTAAATGACACTGGCAGTGAAGGGGTTAACCAGGGGGTGGCAGTGTAGGGGTTAAGTGTGTCCTAGGGACGTGTTACTAACTGTGGGGGGGCTGGGCTGTCTGTTAGTGAACACTGATCTCTGCTCCAATCACAGGGAGCAGAGATCAGTGTCACTTGTTGCTAGGCAGAACCCCGTTCTCCTTCCCCGTGAGACGATCACGGGTATCCCCGCGACGATCGAGTCCGCGGGACCCACGACCGGACTCACAGGAGTCCCGATCGGCGCGCGATGGTAGGGCGGCAAATTCAACTGGACTTACCTGTATGCCAGTTTGCATGCCCGTGCCATTCTGCCGACGTACATCGTCGTGTGCTGGTCGGGAACTGGTTAAAAACACCTAGACATTTTAAAAAAACATTATCAAAAAATATGGGGACTTGGTCACACCATATTGCTATATGGTGCTTAAGCCCACTTACTGCGACAAAGTACCCCATGATTAGTGGGTCCTACACTATCCATCGATTGGGAGATCCTGCTTTTCTGAACCATGGGAGCTATACTCCTCTATATGGGAGAACACAAGGTCTCCACCATGTCACAGGTGGTCACTAATGAGAGGTACTTACTGAGGGAGTGGGGTGCTCCACCCAAAAGGATTTGGTCAGAATCCATACAATAGATAAACAAGATATTTGAGGGACACACCCTAAAAAAATGCATAAAGATGGTGCTGCCATAAGACCATACAACAGAACAAAAATATTACAGCGCACCCATGCAAAACTAACATTTACCTCCAGCAAGGCTTTTTAAAAAGACCTAGACATTTTCAAAAAACATTATCAAAAAATATGGGGATTTGGTCACACCATATTGCTAAAGCCCACTTACTCCGACAAAGTACCCCATAATTAATGGGTCCTACACTATCCATAGATTGGGAGATCCTGCTTCTCTGAACCATGGGAGCTATACTTCTCTATATGGGAGAACATCCACCATGACACAGGTGGTCACTAATGAGAGGTACTTTCTGTACTTACTCTCATTAGTGACCACCTGTGTCATGGTGGAGACCTCATGTTCTCCCATATAGAGGAGTATAGATCCCATGATCTCTGCAGCCGCACATCGGGGCAATGTCCCACTGCCTGTGATTAGCGTAGCGCTGCGCCGACTTCCTGGCGGGCTCTGCACGTGTTCCATGCGAACATGCCTGAGCTCATCTCTACTAAGCAGTCAAAACACACTCCTGATGTATTTTTTTCTCCTGAAACTGGTTCACTTCCCACAAAAGGACATACCTGTACATTCTGGGGGCATAAGGGGTTAAACCAGGATCATGGCTACAGCTGCAGCCATGATCCTGGTATCAAACTTTTCAGCTGACGATTGGCTGCAATGTAAAAGTGATCCAAATGGCTATACAGTCTCCTGATCACTTTTACCAGAAAGCATAAGGGGGCCTCCTCCCACCACCTCCTGCCACTGTTCCTGGCTTTTCCTGTCTAAGCGGGGTGACTAAACCTAATCCATAGTCAACCGATGAGTGTCCATCTTAGCCCTTGTACACACGGTCGGAGAATCCGTCGGAATGTGTCCTATCGGACCGTGTCGTCGGATGATCCGACTCTGTGTGGTATGCATCGGATTGATTCCGTCAGAATAACCAACTGGGCCGGTCGGACATACTCCGATCATGTGTAGAGAATTTTGATCGGACCAAGTGCCACGCATGCTCAGATCAAATTCCTACATCAAAGCTATTGGCTACTAGCCTGAATGTAGTCCCATCGTAACAAAATTACGTCATCACGTTCTGAAAGATCGGATTTTTCGCCAACTTTGTCTGACCGTGTGTATGCAACAGTTTCGGACAAGATCCGATGGACAAAATCCGACGGATTTGGTTGTGGAAATCTCCGACCGTGTGTACAGGGGCTTAAAGCTTCTAACAACTTTTCCATCCTACAACTTCCATTCAACCATAGAACCAGTTGACATAAATCCTTGCTGCAGCAGCTTCTACATGATTTGACATGTCAAACCTTTAGCCTCCTGTTGTCATTGCCAACAGCTTCAGTTAGCTTATCAATATCCATCCACCAGCTACAATTAATCTGACAGCTTCTGCACCACAGATTCAATTAATCAATAAATATGTTAGCCAATGTCTTGCCAATAGCTTCACTCAACCCACATCCAACAAGTCAGTGCCTGTCCACCATAAACCACAGTGCATTAGCTCCTGTCTGACGTAGCAGGTTAACATTTTAGTGTCTGTCTGACACAGCCCATCATAGCCAGCATGTCAGTATGTGACATTACCATTAGAGTTGGGCAAGCAGACAGAGCAAAAGTTCAACCCAAACATGACCACGAACACCCGAACTTGTGGGGCACTCTGTGGGATGTTCACCCGCCGAGCGCCCCACAATGCACTCTGTGCCACACAGTGCATTCTAGGGTCCTGGTTGGCTGAAGCAATGCACCTGACTATTGGTCAGGTGCAAGGCTTTGTCCAAACAAAGCACAGAGCACTGTCAGAGCCCTGATTAAACAAAGCCATGATGACTTTGCCAAATCATGATTCAATGCTCATACTCAACTCCACACTATAAAAGGTTCCTTCGCTCGGGAACCTTTGGCAGTGTGTTGTTGGAGATAGATATAGCAGGGCTCAGTGTTGTAGCTAGTTAGTGTTATTGTGAGTGTAGAGTGTCAGTGTAGTGTGAGTATAGTGTAGTGTGAGTATAGTGTAGTGTGATTATAGTGTAGTGCAGTGTTTAACAGTATTACATTTAGTGTGTGTAAACATTTTTTTTGGTTGCTGCGTCTTTGGGTTATTTGGGTCTGGTATGATTCTAAGGAGAACCCCGCACCAAAAAAATAATAAACAAAATGGCCAATCTATACCATGTGCTTTGGTTTTGGTATGGATTGTGATGTCCCGTACACACCATCAGACTATCCGGTGGACTTGGTACGGCTGATAATCCGCCAGACATTCCAGCGGAGGTCCACTGGACTTTCCGAATGAGCGGTCTTGTCCACACACGAGTCGGAAGAAGACCCCCGGAGCTGACGAATAAACTAATTTAAAAACCTGTGTTGTGTGTTTTTTATTTACACTTTTTTCCCCCAGGTGAATGGGTAGGGGTACATCGTGACAATCCATGCAATCTGACCTTGTGTGGGCTTCAGCTGTCTTTCTCTTCCCAACAGTCCAGCAGACTTAGAAAGAAGTTTTGAATCAAAATTGTCCACCGGACTCAGCAGTCCAGCGGACAATGCGCCCATCTGTGTGCTAGTCCACCGTACTTTTGAAATGAACGGACTTGCCCACACATGGAGTAAAGTCCATTCATTTTGAACGTGACTCCAGGTAGACGGGACTAACGCAGGAAGTCAAAGTCGCCGCCTCCATTGGTGAGATTGACACCTTGTGAGCCCTGTTGCCTGGTATGGATTTAAAGGGGAACCCCTACGCCAAAAAAACAGCATGGGGTCTCCCCAAGGTCCATAGCAGACCCTTGTCCGAGCATGCAGCCTGGCCGGTCAGGAAAGGGGGTGGGAACGAGGCCCCCCCTCCTGAGCCATACCTGAGCCACATGTCCTCAACATGGGGGGTGCTTTGGGGAAGGGGGCCCTGCAGGCCCCCCACCCCAAAGCACCTTGTCTCCATGTTGATGAGGACAAGGGCCTCTTCCTGACAACCTTGGCCGTTGGTTGTCGGGGTCTGCGGGCGGGGGGGCTTATCAGAATCCGGGAGCCCACTTTAATAAGGGGCCCCCAGATTCCGGCCCCCCACCCTATGTGAATGAGTATGGGGTACGATGTACCCCTACCCATTCACCTGGGGGAAAAAGTGTAAATAAAAAAACACAACACAGGTTTTTAAAATACTTTATTAGACAGCTCCGGGGGGTCTTCTTCCATCTTCGGGGTCTTCATCACCGGACTCCTCCGCTATCTTCTGCTCTTTTTACTAGCTCTTTTACTAGCGGAGGAGCCCGGCTTTCTCCTTTCATCACTGCCGCCGTCTGGGGGTCTTCTTCCGACTTTGGGGGTCTTGTCCCGCTCTTCGGTTCTTCTTGCCAGGCCTCCGCTTTCTTCTTCCAGCTCTTTTACTAGCGTTAGCACGGTATTTTTGCTGTCACTGCTGCCTTCTGCTTTTTCTTCCTGCTTCTTCCTTCTTCTTCTCTTCTTCCGATGTTGACACGATGGTTTCTCTTGCCGTACTGGCAGGGACACGTCGCACGGTGACTGATATAGGCATAAGGGGCGGGCTCACCGGGTGATGTCACATGGTGACCCCGTCCCTTGTAATGTCACAGTCCCAGTGGATGGATGCTGGGACAGCAGGAGTGGATGGCGTTCCCTCCCACTGCTTGCAAAAGCAGTCTAGTGGCTAATTAGCCAGCCTGTGGGCTGAAAGAAAAAAGAAACTGATCAGAGGGTATGCCCACCATTAGAATACCGCCGTGCATCCACCCACTTCTAATGATGGGCATACACCATTTTTATTTATTGGTGAAATCACCTCCTACAGCGATGGAGTCACTGATTTACGTATCGTGAGAGCAAATGCTGTTGTTGTGAAGATAAATAAATCAGTGCTGCAGCTGAATTGCATACCTGAAGCAAACAATGGTAACAATAAAACATTAACTCAATAAAACAACAATCTGTGCCAAATGAAAAGTAAAAAAATATATGAAGAAGCATGGGGGCAATCCGCCCCTAATGTGGCCAAACCGCCCCTTCACCCCTGCCCCCAGGCTTCCACATACATGCTCTTTTTTTTTTTAACTGTAGCGGTGAAATCACCTCTACATCACTGGAGTCGCTGATTTATGTATCGTGAGAGCAAACGCTGTTGCTGTCAAGATAAATAAATCAGTGCTGCAGCTGAATGGCGTACCTGAAAATTAAATTAAACACAGTAAACAGTAGGGTATAAAAGAATTACATACCTGAAAAGCAAACATGATAAAACATAGTAACAATAAAACATTGCAGTTAAAAAATACAGCAAAACCGAGCAGAACAATAGAGAGAGAATAAAACAACAACTATTTTTGACTTTTTTATTTTATTTTTGTTTTTTTTTCCACTGTTTTTTTCCACTTTTATTTGTAACTGTAACGGTTGTAACGATTCCAGGTTTGGGTCTCTAAAAATGCAATGGCATCTTTGGAGACCCTGGGTAAGTGTGTCCTAGTCTATTCAGTGCTGTGCCCTATGCTAATACTCCACTAGTGTGTGTTAGCAATCGAAACATTCACTGATGCAGAAACCAAGTTGGTTAGGACAGGAGGGACAACAATAGTGTGTGTCACGCCTAAATCCGCGCTTGCGATGGACATGACATCTTCTTTGGGGTGATCGATTGGTAGGGGTACCAGGAAGGACATACGGAAAATGCCTCCCATGCAGCCGTCTCACTGCATTTACATTGGGAAGTTGGGCCACAGCACCGTCTGGAACAGAAGGGCTGTGATGATCTCTTCCTGGAATTTAAGGAAAGATCCAGTTTGTCCTGAAGCTTTGTATAGCACATAAGCCATTCAGCAGAGCCAATTGGAATAAGCATACAGACACTATTTTGTATCAGCGTCTGGCGTTATTGGCAATTAAGTATGCCTCCATCAACTGGTCCTTGAGGTCCACCCCTCCCATATTAAGGTTGTATTCGTGGACACAGAGGGGTTTCTCCACAACACCAGTCACCATTTGAATTTGGACCATTGTGTCTGCATGAAGAACGAAAACATTCTTATATTCCTCCACTTCACACCGAGCAAATTAAAACATTTCAAGCAGGCTCTCTCCCCCAGCCTAAGACGGGAATCTACAAACCACTGGGGTAAACCCCGGTGATTAGATTGTACGGTGCCACATGCGCCAATTCCATGATCAAACAACTGACTAAAAAGTGGCTTGTGTAATAATTGTCCACATACACGTGGTACCTCTTTCCGAATAAGGGTGACACCAAGTCCCACACAATCTTACCAGCATTCCCTATGTAGTCTGGGCAGTTCTGTGGCTCTACATAACTATATCTTCCTTCGTAAACCATAGAACTATATGTATAGCCTGTTTCCCTGTCACAGAGCTTATACATCTTGACCCCATATCTGGCACGCTTGCTGGAAAGATACTGTTTGAATGACAAGCGGCCAGAAAACATCATCAGGAACTCATCAAAGCAGACAACTTGATTGGGAGTAAACATGGCTGCAAACTGATGATTGAAGTGGTTTACGAGGGGCCGAATTTTGTAGAGCCGATCATATTCAGGGTCACCCGGAGGATGACAGAGTTCATTTTCATTGAAATGCATGAACCACAAGATCTGCTTGTATCGTGTCCTGGTCATGGAGGCAGAGAACACGGGCATATGGTGAATTGGGTCAGTGGACCAATATCACCACAACTCACTTTTTTTAACTATGCCCATGAGGAGGGATAGGCCCAGGAGGGTATTAAATTCGGAGACAGTAATATTTTCCAATCTCTAGCAAGGGTCAACTGGGGATTAGCGGCAATGAATTGACCAGCATACAAATTGCTTTGGTCCACAATAGATCTATAGAGATATTCCATGAAAAACAGCGAATAAAAATCAAGTGACGTAAAATCAACGGTTTCCACCTGAATTCCAGGTTGGCCAGTGAATAGGGGAAGTAAGGGTGCTGCAGAAGTGATGGGCTCCCAATTTGGATTGGCAAATGCAACAGGAAGGGCACTATGGGCTCGACGGACCTGTCTGTGTCTTCTTAGTGGCAGCGGGACACTAGTTGTGCTAGCCACCTCACCAGCTTGAACTGCACTTATGGGACTCGCCACATCACAATGTGATACTGCAGTGCTTGTTTGACTATGACCAGGATGTATTAGGCCACTGGTGCTTGCCAGTTCACCAGAAGGATGAGCGGCACTAGTACTGGCTCTCTGCTCCATACGAGAGCCCTGCGGTTCTTGCACCTCAGCAACAGTAGAAGAACGGAGTCTGGTATGCCTAACCTTGACAGGGACCACAACTTCGTTGTCAGAGCTATCTGTCAGGGTGCCACTGCTGTCTACAGGATTGTATTTTGAGCCTGAATCTGATAGATGGGTGATTTTCTCTTCACTCTCATCTGTCATGCTATGAGTAAGCACTCTCGGTAGTGTGAAATGTGTTAGCCTGTATTGCTTTGCTGTGGTTTGTACAGTGTGATCCTGTTTTTACAATAAAAGGCATCAGAGACTTTCCATTGGAGTGCAGCTGTCCAGAGTTTTCCAATTACCTTCATTCACTCTCATCTGTCATGCTCAGAAACATATAGGCCTCTTCACTACTGTACCTTCGATTTGGCCATTTGGTCTCTAAATTTACTAGCGAGACTCACAGGAAAAAAGAGCACCTGACTGTCACCGACTGCTTCAAATGCTACCAAAAAAACCTGTTAGTGTTCGCAGGGATCAGGCCTGACTCTGCGAACACTGCAGTTATGTGTTTAATGTTTTGTAAGAGACAGTGATCAATTGATACTGCACTTGGGTGGGCTGGGCTGGGCAGAGGGGCTAAACGCAGGTGCTAGCAGGTATTTAGGCTGATCCCGCTAACACTGCGTTTTTTGGGAACCGTAAACTACTGGGGTCGCTAGTATAGATCAGATCAAATATCAATCCATTCAGACACTATACTACTAAGGGAGGTGTATGGTACGTGCGTGGGTGTTAGCGCTACTGCCGCTAATATGACGGTGCCTGGTGGCGATGCAGACCCTGACTAACACTAAAACCTAACTCATGTCACCCGCCAGGTGATGAGGGGGTTAAACCTTTATTTAGGTCATATATGACGGTACCCTGACGCTATAAAAAATAACTAACTAACCAGGGTCACCTGTAACACGGTAATCACTGGTGTCATGGGGTGATCAAGGGGTTAAACCTTTATTGGGGAGGTAGGGGGTACCCTAAAGCTACCTAGGCCTACCACTAACTGCCCTAAAGCTGATTAGTGTCACAAATTACACCATATGGGTTGATTTATTAAAGGCAAATTGTCTGTTCACTTTGCAAGGGAAGTTGTATTTGCAGTGGAATTTGACTCAGAGCCAAGTAAATGAGGTGAAGCTCTGCTGACATTCATTATCAATCATGTGCAAGCCAAAATGTAATTCTTTTGGATTTTCTGCTCTGATCAGAAGGGTATCTGCTCACATATCTCATACACATCTGTTCTTATTCAATTGCTGCCTGGCAGACACAGGTGAACCCTTGTAGGCTCTATGGGCAGCTGGCTGTAAACAGACTCTGCTGTCCATTTACATTAGGCTACTTACAGTCCAGTTCACAAAAACAGAAAAGGATGCCGTTCTTTTCCTTTTTTTTCCCAGACCTGGACAGAACCAGAGGTAGGTGGGTATAAATGAACACAAGCCTGTTTAAATCTGCCTGTCCATAGAGTTGCATGTGAAAAGGACCTTAATCATTCCATTGAAGTTTACTATACAGCTTTAATCAATTCATTGCCGCCCACCCACATCAAATCTTGTTCTGGGAAGACATCATATGACATCGTCCCAGAACGGCCACTCTTGTGTGCCCGTGTGGGAGCGGGCAGTGCGACGATCATGGCCGCTCTGTGTTGCTAGGACATGACACGACCCCCATCTCTGTAAAGAGCCATGGCTGTGGCTCTTTAACTATGTGATCACCCCTGTTCAATCACAGGTGGTCACCTGTAAACTCGAAAAGTAATCGGCTCTCATCGCCTCACACTGACAGGGGGGCAGGGGACATGGAGACATGTAATCAGGGCACTGATCATCAGTGCCCTGGTAACAATAAAGCACCACCAGTGCCAGTAATCATTGCCCACCAGTGCCTTCAATCAGTGCCCACCAGTGCCAGTAATCATTGCCCACCAGTGCCATCATTTAGTGCCCACCAGTGCCAGCAATCAGTGCCCATTAGTGATGCCAGTCAGTGCTGGATATCAGTGCTGTCTATCAGTGCCACCCATCAATGTCCATCAGTGCCGCCCATCAGTGCTACCTATCCGAGCTGCCTATCAGTGCCCATTAGTGTCGCCTATTAGTGCCCATCAGTGCCACCTATCAGCGCCCACCAGTGCCACCTATCAGTGCTGCCTATCATTGTCACCTATCAGTGCCCATAAGTGTTGTATAGTGTTGTATATTAGTGCCTCCTCATTAGTGCCACCTAATCAGTGCCCATAAGTGCCACCTCATCAGTGCCCATCAGTGCAGCCTATCGGTGCACATCACTGCCGCCTCATCAGCGCACATCAATGAATGAGAAAAGTTATTTACAAAATTTACTGACAGAAACTAAGAAAAACTTATTTTTTTCAGGTTTCATTTTTTTTTTTTTTTGGTAAAAAATTTAAAACCCAGCAGTGATTAAATGCCACCAAAAGAAAACTCTATTTGTGTGAAGAAAATGCGAGAAAATTTCACATGGTTACAGTGTAGTATGACCGTGCACTTGTCATTCAAAGTGTGAAAGCGCTGAAAGCTGAATATTGGCCTGGGCAGGAAGGGGGGTGAAAGTGCCCTGTAGGCAAGTGGTTATTGTAGCCACTAAGCAGTGACTGCTTAATGTGACTGTTGAGTGCATCCGACTCTTCCATAACTGGCCAGCATAAGCTTGATACTCTTGCTAAGCTCAACAGCTTCAGTTCAGTGTAACCATTCAGCACATCTGCCAGATGTAACTGTTAAGTGGATCAGCATTTACCAGATGTATTTGCTCAGCATGTCGGAGATCACACGATGTATTCAGCTAGTATGTCAGTATCTGTCCCATATAATTAGTATTGTTTCAGCATGTGTCCAAAATGATCAGTCAGAGCAGTGATGAATGAAGACTGTAGCTAGTCCATAGGAACACTAGAATTATCTATGATGCAGTGTTTTAAAGGCCATCATTGAAAAAAAGATTTGGATTGTACGATCGATTCTAGGTCTTAGTCCAACATATGGTCTTTCACAAAATCTTCCTCTATAAATATATTGGCGTCTGAATCATCATATAAAGTTCTCACACGCTGGTATTTGGTTCCTGCGAGAATCGCCAAATTCTCAACAGACAACACTGGCCTCTGCTTTTGTGGCTGTCCAGAAAAAGGTACCTATATACATACCCGGTGGCATTGCTCAATTGTACAATCATTTTGGAAAAAGATCTTTCTGATAATTACAAAATTTTTTGATCGTCCAATTTTTCCAGACCCAATTATAGCTCTCCTTAATTTAAAACCAGCCTTTCAGAATCAGAAACAATTCAAATTAGTTCTTACACTCCTGATAGCCGCAAAGCAGACTATAGCCAATGCGTGGAAAACAGATGTGGTGAATATTGCAGAAACCAAACGTAGAATGAATCAATCTTTCATCCATGCTAAAATGGACGCTATAGATAAAAACCATATGACAAAGTTTGATATCATATGGAAACCCTGGATTAAATATTATACGTCAGATAATATTGACAACCGAGTTTTATTGTTATGGTGATTAAGATTTTTTATAGAATTACAACATTAGCTGATATATAAAACCTCCTCCGGAAAAATATTCCCTCCCCTTCCCCTCCTATATACCGTTTATGTTCTTCCCTTACTATATAATACTTACTATAAACATACTTTAGAAGTTATGGTCAAAACTTTAAAATCATATATTTTATTTTAGACATATTTATATTTTCTTGGGATTAAAATGTTTAAAACTCAGCTATAAGAATGTTTTCAAATTCTAAAATATACAAGGCCATTTATTGTCATTCCCACGAGAATATCTTGAAATTCTTCTTTGCTTTGTATCATCCGTACTTCAATATGTCTACTTTTTATTTCTGGTATCACATAATTTGTCTTATATTCTGTACATGTAATTTATTTTAACATAAAATAAAAAATTTTGAACGAGAAAGGCCATCATTGAAGGGATGTATTTTGAGGCTTAGACTATATATATTTCCAAGCATCTGAAATTTACAATATACATTTACTTGTAAATACATGCCTTTCAAGCACAGGAGGGATCGGGTTGCTTTTTGGAAGATAAACCATTCAACTTAGGCCACGTACACACGGGCGGACTGTCTGACGGACTTGGTCCGCTGAAACGTGTTTCAGCGGACAATCCGCTCGTGTGTGGGCTTCAGCTGACTTTTTCAGCGGACAGTCTGGCGGACTAAGTCTTTCGGAATTTCCGTAATATTGTCCGTCCAAATTTGGTTTCAGCGGACAGTCCGCTCGTGAGTAGGCAAGTTGGATGGACTAAGTATGGCGCATGCTCAGAAAGGATTTACACGGCCGAAGGTTGCATTGCAGTGTATTGGATGTCGTATTTCTAGTCCCGTCGTACGTGCTGTACACGTCATCGCGCAAGCTGTCAGCGGACTGTCTGTTCGTCGTGTGTGGTCAAGTCCGTTCATTCAAAAGTAGGACGGACTGTCTGTCGGATTGTCTGACGGACTTAGTTGGACGGATAGTCCGCCCATGTGTACGCGGCCTTAGATTACTGGGCATGATGGAGTTGTAATCACTCAGTATATAATATGGTAGTGAGTAACTATGATGCACTGGCAATCATATTTTTCAATACAGAGAAGAGTTAAAAGAGAAAATGAAGAATAGGTAGGTGGCTGTCAGTTTAGAGGCTGAGGGCTGTTTGTCAGTGGACGAGTGCAAGACAACTTACCCAAAAGATTGTACGTAGGTAGATGGAAATGCATTCACTCCAGCTCATTAAACAGCCTAGGGGTTGTCTTGTCGATACTTATTGCTTTTAGAAGCGTATAACAGGAGAGGACAATGGGAGTGGGTTACTCCAAAATGCTTGAGCACAATTCTGTAGAGGATGCTCCTAATGCTGCTTACACACATAGCAGACTATCCGGCGGACTTAGTCCGGCGGACTAACCGGCGGACTTTTGAAATGAACGGACTCACCCACACACGCGGAGGAAAGTCCGCTCATTTTGAGCGCGTCTCCAGGTAGGCGGGGCCCGCGAAGGAGACGTCGCTGGCCCCACCACCTGGTATGGAGTTAAAGGGGAACTGCAACGCCGAAAAAAACGGCATGGGGGTCCCCCCGGTCCACATCAGACCCTTGTCCGAGCACGCTACCCGGCTGGCCAGGAAAGGGGGGGACGAGCAAGCACCCCCCCTCCTGAGCCGTACCAGACCGCATGCCCTCAACATGGGGGGTGCCTTGGGGAAGGGGGGCCGCGCGGCCCCCCCACCCCAAAGCACCTTGTCCCCATGTTGATGAGGACAAGGGCCTCTTCCCGACAACCCTGGCCGGGCGGGGGGCTTATCGGAATCCGGGAGCCCCCTTTAATAAGGGGGCCCCCGGATACCGGCCCCCCACCCTATGTGAATGAGTATGGGGTACAATGTACCCCTACCCATTCACCTGTAAAAAAAAAAGTAAAAAAAAACACAACACACAAGGGTTAAAATAGTTTATTGCACAGCTCCGGGGGTCTTCCGTCTTCGGGGGTCTTCTCGCCGGACTCCTCCGCTATCTTTTTCTAGCTCTTTTGCTAGCGGAGGAGCCCAGTTTTCTTCCTCGCCGCCGCCCTCTTCTTCCGACTTCGGGGGTCTTGTCCCCCTCTTCGGTTCTTCTTGCCGGGCCACCGGTCTTATGTCGCCGCTGTCGTCGCCGCCTTCTGTTCTTCTCTTCAGATGTTGCCTCATCGCTCTCTCTGCTCACAATGACGGGGACAAGGCGCGCGGCGACTTATATAGGGACATCACCGGATGATGTCCCCGCCTATTATGATGTCACAGTCCCAGCATCCTCTGGGACTGTGACACCATAATGGGCGGGGACATCATCTGGTGATGTCCCTATATAAGTCGCTGCGCGTTGCATCCGTGCCACTGTGAGCAGAGGATGCGATGAGACAACATCTGAAGAGAAGAAGAGAAGAACAGAAGGCGGCGACGACAGCGGCGACAGAAGACCGGGCCACCGCCTGTAAAAGAGCTAGAAGAAGGCGCGGTGGCCCGGCAAGAAGAACCGAAGAAGGGGACAAGACCCCCGAAGAGGGGGACAAGACCCCCGAAGTCGGAAGAAGAGGGCGGCTGCGAGGAAGAAAGCCGGGCTCCTCCGCTAGAAAAAGAGCTAGAAGAAGATAGCGGAGGAGTCCGGCGAGAAGACCCCCGAAGATGGAAGACCCCCGGAGCTGTGCAATAAACTATTTTAACCCTTGTGTGTTGTGTTTTTTTTTTACTTTTTTTTACAGGTGAATGGGTAGAGGTACATTGTACCCCATACTCATTCACATAGGGTAGGGGGCCGGTATCCGGGGGCCCCCTTATTAAAGGGGGCTCCCGGATTCCAATAAGCCCCCCGCCCGCAGACCCCGACAACCAACGGCCAGGGTTGTCGGGAAGATGCCCTTGTCCTCATCAACATGGGGACAAGGTGCTTTGGGGTGGGGGGCCTGGTACGGCTCAGTAGGGGGGGGCACTCGCTCGTCCCCCCTTTCCTGGCCAGCCGGGTAGCGTGCTTGGACAAGGGTCCGATGTGGACCTGGGGGGGACCCCCACGCCAATTCTTTCGGCGTTGGGGTTCCCCTTAAAGTCCATACCATGTGGCAGGGCCAGCGACGCCTCCTTCGCGGGCCCCGCCTACCTGGAGACGTGCTCAAAATGAGTGGACTTTTCTCCACGCGGGAAAAGTCCATTCATTTCAAAAGTACGGCGGACTGGCACACGCACGGCCGGATTGTCCGCCGAAATTCAACTCTGGCGGGAAGATTGGAGTGCAAAACTACCTTCTAAGTCCGCCGTACTTTCGGGTAAAAAAAGTCCGCCGGAGGCTACACACGGGGGGATTGTCCGGCGGACTTGAGTTTGCTGGACTTTTCCACCCGATTGTTTGATCGTGTGTACGCGGCATTACTTATCACCAGTAGCAGTAATGTAAGTAGACTGACAGACTGTAGGTAGACTGGAACAGCCCACGGTTCATGGCTGGAGACCATGAAGTAGTATGAGCACAGATAACAGCAGACATGGAAAAGTTCACAGCTTATAGCTGGGGACCATAAAATGGTTTCAACCCAGTAAAGAGGCCCTATTCATTGGATCTGTCACAAATGTCACATCTACCCCAATGCAGGTAGTCAGACACTATAGCTAGCTACTGTGTGCTTCACCTATAGCAGCCACCTGTCCCTTAAGGTAAGCAGGCCTACGATACTTGTTTGCCCCAAGGACTTATACACAATGCTATAGTGCCTGGCCACCACACCATGGCAGATGCGAACTGAGCAAACAACAGACTACTTGCAGTTTAGCAGACAGACAGCGTGGTTCTATGAGAGTCCAGGTAAAATGCAGGCTGAGTTCAGGGAATAGTCCAATATCCAATCCGGGTCATACACAGGAAAATCCAACAGCAAAGCAGGGCAGACAAACGGGAGGCTTGATCGGGAACAATGCAAGTAACTATGGCTCTATCACAAGCAAGGGATAGAGTGTTCGGTTTGCTTATATCAGGTGTGACTGACCATCAATCACCTTGCAGGTGAACACAGACAGGGAGAATGCAACAGCCAACACACAGATGCTGGAATGAGGAGCGAGAGCACTATGGGGGTTATTTACTAAAGTCAAATCCACTTTGCACTGCAAGTGCACTGAAAGTGCACTTGGAAGTAAAGTCGCTGTAGATCCGAGGGGGACATGCAAGGAAAATAAAAAACATTTTAGCTTGCACATGATTGGATGATAAAATCAGCAGAGCTTCCACTCATTTCAGATCTACCCTTTAGATTTCGAGTGACTGCACTTCTAAGTGCACTTGCAGTCAGGGCAGCCATCAGAAATTGTGGGGCCCCTTAGACAGCTTTAGGCCTGGGCCCACCCAGGCCTGACTGCCAACATTCCAACACCCCGCACTGGCTGTTCAACCAAATCCGCCCACTAGCCATTTTTTAATACTTACAATGTCATATATGAAAATGAACAGTGTATTATAAGTCATCAGTGCTTTCATATTTATATTTTGCCCAAAAGAGACATCCCAAACCAGCAGCTGTACTCTCGCAGCCTCCCTAACACCTGTATGCTCTCAGCCCCCCTAACACATGTACACACACACACACACACACATGAACACAGGCACGTACACATGCACATATGTACACAGACACACACATGCACAAACATACACACACAGATATGTGTACACAGACACACACATGCACAAACATATACACACACACACATATATATGTACACAGATACACACATGTACACATGCACATAGACACACAGACCCATATGTACACAGACACATACATGCACACAGGCACAAACATACACACACACACATATATGTACACAGACACACACATGTACACATAGGCACACACACACATATGTACACAGACACACACATGTACACATAGACACACATACATATGTACACAGACACACACATGCACACACACATGTACACATACACATAGGCACACACATATGTACACAGACGCACACATGTACACCACTCCACCCTTGTTCCTCTTCAGTTGGACATTATTTCTTACTTGGAAGGTGCTGTTCCTGGTCCCAGCTCTTGTGCAAAACACATGAGGAGTGCACATGCTGGAATTGACCAGAGGTGGCAGCAAAGAGCCCGATGTCAGTGACCCAGCAGCAGCTGCTGACTCGCACACATTCTGAAAGTCAGCGCAGCCACGGAGCTTTCATGCATCCCTCCCTGCTAGTGATGGACGAACTTCCGACGGGACGTTTCGCGAACGCGAAATGCGAACGGACCCAAACGTTCGCGAAACCGACCGTTCGCCGCGGGCCCCATTGACTTCAATGGGAGGCGAACTTTGCAAACCTTCATGTCGAATTTGCGGCCACGTGGTAATTATTAGGGGGTAAAACGTAGTCCCACCATCTGGACAATGACATAATACATGTATGAGGTGAATTTGGGATCGATAACTACAAGCATTTTTATTTTATTTGGGAAATTGTTCTAACAATTCAGGACTATGGAGCTAATGAAGGCAATGGAGGAGAGGGAAGGTCAGGGACCAGGGTAGGCAAAGAAGAGGGTGCAGGAGATGATCACCAGCAGCGTGACATACCGGAATGACACATGCACCGTGATAGAGGCATCTGACAGCAGCACCGTAATACAGAGCACTGACAGCAGCACCGTGACATACAGCGCTGACAGCAGCACCGTGACATACAGCGCTGACAGCAGCACCGTGACATACAGCGCTGACAGCAGCACCGTGACATACAGCGCTGACAGCAGCACCGTGACATACAGCGCTGACAGCAGCACCGTGACATACAGCGCTGACAGCAGCACCGTGACATACAGCGCTGACAGCAGCACCGTGACATACAGCGCTGACAGCAGCACCGTGACATACAGCGCTGACAGCAGCACCGTGACATACAGCGCTGACAGCAGCACCGTGACATACAGCGCTGACAGCAGCACCGTGACATACAGCGCTGACAGCAGCACCGTGACATACAGCACTGACAGCAGCACCGTAAGCAGCCCCAGGAGGAAGTCAGCACAGCACAGGGATGGTGTGATCCCCTCATAATAAGAACCCCCAGGAGGAAGTCAGCACAGCACAGGGATAGTGTGATCCCTTCATAATAAGAACCCCCAGGAGGAAGTCAGCACAGCACAGGGATATCATAAGCAGCCCCAGTAGAAATATGACACCGCTCAACCTCTTCAAAGAGGAGGGTAGGGGCATATAGTACGGTGTGCTTTTTTGGGTCAAGGAAGTGAGCCAAATGAATTAAGAAGGTCTGTGTGCTTGATTAAAAAAATAGTTTATAGACATATACATGGTCTACTGGTCACATGTGTTGAATTCCTCCGAGATCCATGCCTCATTCATTTTTAGAAATGTGAGGTAGTTAACACTGTGGTGAGCTAGGCGAGTACGCTTATCGGTCACAATCCCCCCTGCTGCGCTGAACGTCCTTTCGGACAGGACACTGGATGAGGGGCAAGCCAACAGTTCGATTGCAAATTGGGCAAGCTCTGGCCAGAGGTCAAGCCTGCCCACCCAGTAGTCTAGGGGTTCATCACTCCTCAGAGCGTCCACATCGGCCGTTAACCCAATGTAGTCGGACACCTGACGGTCTAGGCGTTCCCTGATGCTGGATCCGGATGACACCTGTCGATGGGTCGGCTGAAAGAATGACCTCATATCCGAAGTCACCAACACATCTTCAAACCGGCCTCTTCTTGCAGGCGCTGTTGGATTGGTACCCGCAAATCCTTCTCTGGGAGTGGGAATTGCTCCTCTGCCAGCGCACGCAAAAGCAGAATGCAGCATTTCTCGAAGCAAGGCCTGGAAGTGCTGCATTCTGACAGCCCTCTGCGACGGCGGTAACATTTCCGCCATTTTGTGTTTGTACCGGGGGTCTAAGTACGTTGCCACCCAGTACTGGTCCTTGACCCTCATGCTTTTTATACGGGGGTCCCTATTAAAACACTGGAGCATGAAGGCCCCCATTTGCACTAAAGTGGAAGCGGTGTGGTGGCCTGGCTCCTGCTCATCATCCAGGATAATGTCGTCCTCTTCATTCTCCTCTCCCCATCCTCGCACAACAGGGATCCCAGAAAGGTTTAAAGCATGCTCTTCTTGCTCCTGCTCATCCGCCCCGGCACCATCCTCCTCTGACTCCTCATCAGACTCCTGTTGTTGACTTGTCTCAGATAGAGTAGCCCCCCCTGGGAATTCATCCAGCATTGCGACTTCCTCATCTTCCCGCTCCTGCTCCTCCACAGCCTGATCAATGACACGACGCAATGCACGCTCCAGAAAGAAGGCATAAGGTACCATGTCACTGATGGCGCCATGGCTGCGACTGACCAGTTTGGTGATCTCCTCAAATGGCCGCAGAAGTCTGCATGTGTCGCGCATGAGCAGCCACTGGCGCGGTGAAAAAAAACCCAGCTCCCCAGAACCGTTTCTTTCGCAGAGTTCATACAGGTAGACGTTAACTGCACGTTTCTGCTGGAGCAGCCTATCAAGCATATAGAAGGTTGAGTTCCATCGCGTCGGGCAATCGCAAATAAGACGTCTGACCGGCAGATGGTGTCGCCGCTGAATGTCAGCAAGGCGAGCCATGGCCGTGTAAGATCTTCTGAAATGGGCCGAGATTTTCCTTGCCTGCCGCAAGATGTCCTGGACCCCAGGGTATTTGACAAGGAATCGCTGCACGACCAAGTTTAAGACGTGTGCCATGCACGGCACGTGCGTGATTTTGCCCTGTTTCAATGCGCTAAGCAGATTGGCACCGTTGTCACACACCACTTTACCAACTGTCAAATTGAGCGGTGTTAGCCACTCATCTGCCTGTGAACGCAAAGCTGAAAGGAGTGCCGGGCCAGTGTGGCTCTTTGCTTCCAGGCACAACAGACGCAGCACGGCATGGCAACGTCTCACCTGGCATGTGGAATAGGTTCTGGGGAGCTTGGGCGGTGCAGTGGAAGAGACGCTAGCAGCGGAAAAGGAGGAGGCAGCTGAGGAGGAGAGGGAGGAGGATGGAGTAGGAGGAGGAGAAGAAGAGTCAGGCCTGCATGCAATCCGTGGCGGTAAAACCAAATCTACACGGGTGCCACGGGTTACATGCTTGACGGCCGTCAGAAGGTTCACCCAGTGGGCAGTAAAACTGATATACCTTCCCTGCCCGTGTTTGCTAGACCACGTGTCTGTGGTCAGATGTATCTTGGCACCGACACTGTGTGCCAGAGATACATTCACTTGCCGCTGAACATGGCCATATAGCTCTGGGATGCCCTTCTCTGAGAAATACTTCCTTCCTGGGACCTTCCATTGTGGTGTTCCAATGGCCACAAATTTGCGAAAGGCCTCCGAGTCCACCAGTTTATATGGCAGTAGTTGGCGGGCTATGAGTTCTGACAAGCCAGCCGCCAACCGTTGGGCAAGAGGGTTATCCGGCATCATCATTTTTTTACGCTCAAACATTAGGCCCACGGAAGCCTGCCTTTTTGCAGAAAAATGTGAGCTTGGCGTGATGGAAGGTGGAGTGGAGGACAATTGTGAGGAGAGAGGAGAAGGAGAAGTAGAAGACGAGGCTGGACGGTGAGAGCCTGCAGTGTGGCTTTGTGTGTTCCGTTGCTCCCACTGGGCTCGGTGATGGCTGCTCATGTGCCTTCTTAAGGCGGTCGTCCCTAGGTGAGTATTGGGCTTACCGCGACTAACGCGTTGACTGCAAAGATTGCAGATGGCAACGCTATTGTCAGCAGCGGACACGTTAAAAAAAGCCCACACTGCGGAGCCATGTGCCGGTGTCCTGGGAGCGCCAGATGTGACCGTACATGGTCGATGACTCGCTCCTGATACATTTGCAGTCTGCTTTGTCCCTGCTGTGCAATGTAAGTCATTGCTGCTTCTCCTCCCTATCTGCTGGTCCATATCTCCCTCTGAACTCCCCTCCTCTTCCTCTCTTGTGGGCACCCACGTGACATCACTAGACACGTCATCATCAACGTCACCTTCCCCACCGCTATAAGTAGAGATCTCGGAGTAGGCAGCAACACCGGGGACCAACCTCCTCCTTGGGCTGATCTGGGTACTGGCGTCAGACTGCTGAGTAGCGCTTGTTGCTACCTCCTCTTCCTGATCCAATACCAAGAGTGGCTGCGCATCAGAAATGTCCTCTTGATATGGATCGGAAAATAATTCCAGTGACTCAAGCGGAAGGTATGTGGTGGTGGTGGTGGTGGTCGTGTTGTTGGTGGTAGTGTCTTTGGGGGTGCACATAGCAGAGAGTGAAGAAGAGGGTGCAGATCGAGAGGATGAGGAGGGTGCAGAAGAGTAAGGCTGAGCGAGCCACTCAACCAAGTCTGGTGCATCCTTTAAAGTAATTGAACGCACCTTCTGCAACTTCCCACTTTGGCTCAAGCCTGTTGCTCCTGCCCTACCCCTACCACCCCTGCGGAAGGGCCTGCCTCTTCCTCTGCATGTCATTTTTTAAATGACCCTGTGACAAAACTCTTAGTCCCTATACCGCTGAAGGACTGCTGCAGTATAGGTGAGCGGTCAGCAGTGGTGCACGTCAACCCTATCTATTGTGGACCTATAGCGGTCCTTACAGAACAGCAGACTGTACCGCACTCAAGCCTATGTACCGTAGCACCCTATACCAAGTTACCAGTCCTTATAAGAACTTTTGTGGACCAAGCAGGTTGTGTATTAGTGTTTAGCAGACTGTACGTCAGTCCCTATACCGCTGAAGGACTGCTGCAGTATAGGTGAGCGGTCAGCAGTGGTGCACGTCAACCCTATCTATTGTGGACCGATAGCGGTCCTTACAGAACAGCAGACTGTACCGCACTCAAGCCTATGTACCGTAGCACCCTATACCAAGTTACCAGTCCTTATAAGAACTTTTGTGGAACAAGCAGGTTGTGTGTTAGTGATTAGCAGACTGTACGTCAGTCCCTATACCGCTGAAGGACTGCTGCAGTATAGGTGAGCGGTCAGCAGTGGTGCACGTCAACCCTATCTATTGTGGACCGATAGCGGTCCTTACAGAACAGCAGACTGTACCGCACTCAAGCCTATGTACCGTAGCACCCTATACCAAGTTACCAGTCCTTATAAGAACTTTTGTGGACCAAGCAGGTTGTGTATTAGTGTTTAGCAGACTGTACGTCAGTCCCTATACCGCTGAAGGACTGCTGCAGTATAGGGCAGCGGTCAGCAGTGGTGCACGTCAACCCTATCTATTGTGGACCGATAGCGGTCCTTACAGAACAGCAGACTGTACCGCACTCAAGCCTATGTACCGTAGCACCCTATACCAAGTTACCAGTCCTTATAAGAACTTTTGTGGAACAAGCAGGTTGTGTATTAGTGTTTAGCAGACTGTACGTCAGTCCCTATACCGCTGAAGGACTGCTGCAGTATAGGTGAGCGGTCAGCAGTGGTGCACGTCAACCCTATCTATTGTGGACCGATAGCGGTCCTTACAGAACAGCAGACTGTACCGCACTCAAGCCTATGTACCGTAGCACCCTATACCAAGTTACCAGTCCTTATAAGAACTTTTGTGGACCAAGCAGGTTGTGTATTAGTGTTTAGCAGACTGTACGTCAGTCCCTATACCGCTGAAGGACTGCTGCAGTATAGGGCAGCGGTCAGCAGTGGTGCACGTCAACCCTATCTATTGTGGACCGATAGCGGTCCTTACAGAACAGCAGACTGTACCGCACTCAAGCCTATGTACCGTAGCACCCTATACCAAGTTACCAGTCCTTATAAGAACTTTTGTGGAACAAGCAGGTTGTGTGTTAGTGATTAGCAGACTGTACGTCAGTCCCTATACCGCTGAAGGACTGCTGCAGTATAGGGCAGCGGTCAGCAGTGGTGCACGTCAACCCTATCTATTGTGGACCGATAGCGGTCCTTACAGAACAGCAGACTGTACCGCACTCAAGCCTATGTACCGTAGCACCCTATACCAAGTTACCAGTCCTTATAAGAACTTTTGTGGAACAAGCAGGTTGTGTGTTAGTGATTAGCAGACTGTACGTCAGTCCCTATACCGCTGAAGGACTGCTGCAGTATAGGTGAGCGGTCAGCAGTGGTGCACGTCAACCCTATCTATTGTGGACCGATAGCGGTCCTTACAGAACAGCAGACTGTACCGCACTCAAGCCTATGTACCGTAGCACCCTATACCAAGTTACCAGTCCTTATAAGAACTTTTGTGGACCAAGCAGGTTGTGTATTAGTGTTTAGCAGACTGTACGTCAGTCCCTATACCGCTGAAGGACTGCTGCAGTATAGGGCAGCGGTCAGCAGTGGTGCACGTCAACCCTATCTATTGTGGACCGATAGCGGTCCTTACAGAACAGCAGACTGTACCGCACTCAAGCCTATGTACCGTAGCACCCTATACCAAGTTACCAGTCCTTATAAGAACTTTTGTGGACCAAGCAGGTTGTGTATTAGTGTTTAGCAGACTGTACGTCAGTCCCTATACCGCTGAAGGACTGCTGCAGTATAGGGCAGCGGTCAGCAGTGGTGCACGTCAACCCTATCTATTGTGGACCGATAGCGGTCCTTACAGAACAGCAGACTGTACCGCACTCAAGCCTATGTACCGTAGCACCCTATACCAAGTTACCAGTCCTTATAAGAACTTTTGTGGAACAAGCAGGTTGTGTGTTAGTGATTAGCAGACTGTACGTCAGTCCCTATACCGCTGAAGGACTGCTGCAGTATAGGGCAGCGGTCAGCAGTGGTGCACGTCAACCCTATCTATTGTGGACCGATAGCGGTCCTTACAGAACAGCAGACTGTACCGCACTCAAGCCTATGTACCGTAGCACCCTATACCAAGTTACCAGTCCTTATAAGAACTTTTGTGGAACAAGTGAGTTGTGAATGTTTAGCAGACTGCAGCAGAAGGGCAGCAGTCAAGTATAATATCCTTTCTATATTTGGAAGAAAGAATATTATACATGTACAAGCCTATTACTGTACCACTGATACCAGTCCTGAAAAGAACCTTTGTGGAACTAATAATAACAGCAAGTCTTTAAAATTACCCTCACTGCCTGACAACACTGCTTCCTTCCTGTCCCTATACAAATTGGCAAAAAAAGAGAACGATTAGTGGTTACTGGAACAGCTCTTTTGTGGACCTTGATAGTAACAGCTAATGATGATGATGATGATGATGATGATGAAAGACTAATCTGGCTGTCCCTGTAGCATACACCGTCCTTTCCCTTTCTCTAAACTAACAAAAGACACTCAGGCTGCTGCAAGAATCAGCAGCACAGCAAACCTATCAACACCTAACACCTATACCAGTCCTGAAAAGAACTTTTGTGTACCAAATAGCTAGTGGTTTATCTCTCCCTACTCCACACAGGAACCTGTCCCTATCTTAACAGAAGAAAGAATGTAAAATGGCCACCGGATCGGGTGTATTTATAGGTTAGGGGGAATGTACAAGTGTCCATGTGCTGTCATGTCTCAATTGGCTGTCCTGTATCACATGATAAACGTGTCACCAAAGGTTAAAGTTCTTGTATACATTAAACACGTAAGTCCGCCGCGGCGAACGACGGAAAAAGGCGTTCGAACGTGCGGACCGCGAATGTCGGAAATTCGCCGCGAAACGACCGCCGGGCGAACCGTTCGGCCATCACTACTCCCTGCCTTCTCTCATCCCCGCCAGACAGCTGGGCCCTTCTAGACTCTCTGGCCCCTTACAAGTTTGTGGGCTGTACCCCCCTGATGGCGGCCCTGCTTGCAGTGCAAAGTGGATTTGCCTTTCGTAAATAACCCCCTATGTGATCCTGACAAGATCCTGGTATAAAGACAGTCCATAGGTACATCCTCTAGCAAAGTAATCCCATATTTAGTCCAAAGGTCTCCAGGAGCAAAACAGACACCTATTCATCTCAGCTCAAAGACAATAGGGTTAATTTACTAAAGGCAAATAGACTATGCACTTTGCAAAGTGAAGTTGCACTCTGCAAGTGCCATTGCTCCAGAGCTTAGTAAATGAGGTAAAGCTTCACTTTGCAAAAAGTACCCAATCACTTGCAAGGAAAATAAAAAAATGCATTTTTGCTTGCATGTGATTGGATGATGGAAGTCAGCAGAGCTTTTGCTCATTTACTAAGCTCTGGTGCAACTGCAAAGTGTATTTGCCTTTAGTAAACCAGCCCCAATATCCTCAGAGATACTTCACTTCAAAAATATTAAAAACCTCTCTACAAAAAAAACAAAAAAACAAGCCTGTCATGTACAAAACAAGCAGTTAATATTTATAGGTTTGCTGCTTGGAGACAGACAGTTATTTAATCAGAGTAACTTCAATCATACAAACATAAAAGTTTTCTGTGGGTAGTACATATGTAGAAGAAGTGATCAGAGACAGCAGTGACAAGGAAATTGAGCAGTGAATGGCATATAAATATGGAAAGGGATTTCAGCTCATGGTAATACTCATTGTACAGAAGCTGCTAGTCACGTTGCCTACAGAAGTGGTTCTCAACCTCAGTGCTCAAATATCCCCAACAGGCCATGTTTTGGGAATTTCTCTTTTGCCGCGTACACACGATCGGAATTTTGGTCGGAAAAAGCTCTGATGGTTTTCCAGACGGAATTCCAATGGGATTTCGCTCAAGCTGTCGCATACACGGACAACGGGACTAGAAAAAGGAAGTTCAATAGCCAGTAGCCAATAGCTTCTGTCTCGTAGTTGAATCTGAGCATGCGTGAGTTTTTGAGCATCAGAATTGCATACACACGATTGGAATTTCCATCGTAAAAATTGAGAACCTGCTCTCAATCTTTTGCTGGCGGAAATTCGGCCAGCAAAATTCCGATGGAGCATACACATGGTCACATTTTCCGGCGAAAAGCTCTCATCGGTCTTTTGTTGGTCGAAATTCCAACCGCGTGTATGCAGCATTAGATAAAAAAGCTGTCCAAAATACCAAACCATTGACTCTGATTTAAAGCACCTGTGCAAGATAAAGGAAAACCTGCAAACATGGCCTGTTGGGGGTACTTGAGGACTGAGGTTGAGAACCACTAGCCTTGGCCTACAGAACTCATTCTCCATCAAATTTCCATTATGGTGAATTGCTTGTCCTTAAGCAGCTAGTCAGACTTTTTGTGGCGATCTGTGATCTACTGTATGCATTGCAGGGAACATTTCCTACCATTGTTTATTCCTTGTCTTGTAAAAGTTTTCGCACTAAACTCACCAGCCTCTTTTCCCCAGCTGCTGCTAGGCAGACACCTACATAAAGACATATCCTTGCCTGGTCCCTGACTACAGAACCAAGTAAACATATAAGCACAATTATGTTCAAGAATAAAGCTGGTTGTAGATGCTGGGGTTGTAAACCCTCATGGTTTTTCACTTTAATGCATTCTATGCATTAAGTTGAAAAACCTTCTGTGACACCTCGGACACTTTTGACACATTTTTTGGGTCGATTGACAATTATACAGCGATCAGTGCTATAAAAATGCATTGATTACTGTATAAATGTCAGGGAAGGGGTTAACACTAAGGGGCGATCAAGGGGTTAACTGTGTTTCCTATGTGTGTGTTCTAACTGTGGGGGATGGGACTGACTAGAGGAGATGAGAGATCGTGGTTCCCAGCTCGTAGGAACTCACAGTCTCTCTCTCCTTGCCTCACAGAACTGGGATGTGTGACACACACATTCCTGTTCTGCCTCTCGTGCCCATGATCACTCGTGGCCGGTGGTCATTGCGACCGCCGGTCACAGGCATCGCACCCCTGCTGTGCAGTGGGCACTCGTGCCTGCTATCCCGCTTAAAGGGACCAGCGTATAGCTACCATGGTTCACAGGATCGTGCTGACCTGAAGCAGTAGAATGAAGGCAGCTGGTGGGCAAGTGGTTAATGTACATACACAGCAGAGCGGTCACTAATGGATTAATGCAGATACCCTTCTGATGCAAAAACGGGCTAGATGGTCCTATGTACTGGTGGGATTGTCTCACTGCTGGCATGAATACTGAGAAGTGAGGTGTATATGCACACACAATCCAGCACTACAGACTCTCATATTAAAAACAACCTTGCTTCAACTTGCAACACCAGTACTGAAACTTTCATTCTGCAGGGTGGGGAGTAGAGACCACTGTTAAGTAAGCTTTACTCTGACTGCCGAGCCTCCAGACTTTTGGGGAATTCATGAAAGCATATGCACTCTCTTTTCGGTGGTATGACCCTTTAAAAATACTGCACCAAGTTCAAACTACCCTGCCGCCAGTTTTTGTAGCTGTTCCAAAACGAGCAGCAGATTCAGGTAGTTCTTAATAAGCCGTTTTTACAAAGTGGTTCTATTACTATTACTGCATCAAATAAAAAAATAATTACCTACAGTATGTAAATAATGAAACTTGAGGAAATAAGACCAAATCTTAAGTTTGTGTACAGAAACAGGCAAAGTTCCTATCTCTGTACACTGTGTAGAAGACAACAATTTGCTGCCCCTCCCTACCTGTCACCGGTTGGCTTCACAGCCAACAGCTTCCTATACACCAGTTATGATGACAGTGGGCAGAGCCTGACGAGGAAGTTGAGACATCAGGAAGAATACAGAGGATAGACCAACGTGGGTGTTGGAGGTGGGATCCTACAGGGGAAAGACCAATCTGTGTGCTGGAGGTGGAACCTCACTGCTAGAACATGCTAGCTTTAGGACTGGAGTCATAATCCACCATTTTCAATGAAATGCATCAGGAGTCTTGTTGAGCCAGATGGATTTCCTGATGCATAGACATATTTTTCTTATGAGGCTAGTCTGGACACTTTTGCTAGCTTTTTATAGTTATTTTTTAGATTTATTTTCACCAATGGCAAACATTTATCGACATTATCATTGGCTCCGTACCAAGCCCTCGGTGTTTACATCAGTGTTTTCATTGTAATGTGCACTTAGAAAAAGAAGACAGCCATTCTTCTAACATGTCATGTCCTAAAATGATTTGCCCTTTACTGACTATGAAATCCTTAGAGAAAATAATTTCACAGTATAAATAAAATGATACCCTTCAGATTGGGCTAAACCTAAATGTATAAAGCATCGTTGTCAGATTTACAGTTTTCATCTCCCTGTCTGCTTTTAGACTTTTTTAGGGCTATAGTATTGTGACAGGGGGTCACAGTTCTTTTTTTCTTTTTCTTTTTTGCTGTTTTGAGATTCTTTTAATTGTAATGCGTAAGCACAATTTTGCAAATTTGACAGGTGTTAGTAAAACCATACATATCATCACAACTACTTTGTCCTTCCAGGTGAATTATACCTTGCTTTTTTCAGGACAAATTGGGCATTCACTTGGTAGTAAATTATAATGGATATTCCCTGATTTGTTTATTTTTGTCAAAGGAAAACTGGCCCAAAATAGTAAAAAATGTTTATCTTATATATATATATATATATATATATATATATATATATATATATATATATATATATATATATATATATATATATTTTTATATATATATATATATATATATATATATATATATATATATATTCTTGTTACTACTATAACCTACCACCAAATAAAGAATAACCCAATATAAATTTTCCAGCTCCTGGCGATCACAGCGATACCACACATTTGTATGTTAGTTGTTTTCTTGTAGTAGGGTAGCAGGGCCCAGAAGAAACAATAGTGCACATTTTGCTTTTTTTTTCTATCCTGTCCTAAAAATACTGACCCTGACTTTTGACCCAAACACTAACCCTGGCACTGACCTATTTTAAATCTTGATGTATTTTTTTATTATTATTTTTTTTAAATTATAATTATAATTTTTTTTTTTTCCTACACACACTTTTTTTCTCTCTCTGCAAGAACAGATAAAGATGTAATGTATCTCTCTCGACCATTCACAGAGACAAAAAACAAGGGGGTGGGCTTCACAGTGATTGATCCCTGTGATAGCCGATCAGGTGATCATTAGAACAGGGTTTAAGGCTCACAGTGAGACTCCTATCTCTGTGCTGGGAGATACGCAAATACGCGGCCCCACAGAAAAAAACCAAGCCCAGCTCTGTCGCTCCTCTGGCTCGAGCGCGAGAAGCACAGCCTTGCAGCGGTGATTTCCAGCGTGACCCCATCATGCTGAAAACACAGTATCGGCGGAAGGTACTGTAGATTGCAATACCTGTCAGGTTTTCTTTAGATAATAATAAAAAAAAGCAGGACATATTGATAACCATTTATTACCAAATGAAAGCCCAATTTATCCTGAAAAAAACAAGGTATGATCCACCTGGAAGCACAAAGGAGTTGTGATTATATGTATGGTTTTACTAACACATGTCAAAATTGGAAAATTGTGCTTAGGCATTTAGATTTGTTTTACCCTTAGGTGTGAAGGGGTTAAGCAGTGGCAGACTGAATTATTATTTTAAATGTATCATTTGTTTGAGTTTCTCTGTTAATCACTATGCTACAATTTGACTGGGCAGTCTCCTTTATAGATACCAAATACTATGTAATGCATAGACTTGCCTGATTGGCTATAGATTGATTGGTTGGACAAGGTAGGCCCTCACATTACCTGGTTTTGGTAAATCTAAACTTGAATGTACAAAGTTTTTATGGTCAGATTGTAATGTGTGTAATGACCCTTTGGTATTTATCTTATTTCTATGAGTTTGAATGTGCATATTGTAAATATTATCAGTGGCGGCCTGTCCATTAGGGGTGCACGGGCAGCACCCCCCCATCCATTTTTCCGGCCCCCTAATCTACATGTGGGGTGCCAGACGCATGGATTCCAATAGTTTTTTCTTTTTTCTTTTTGATGTACTTGAATAGAGCCAGAGGCTCTAATAGCCTATAAAAAAAAGGTAGGCTTGGGGCGCAGAGCAGTGCGCCCTGAGCCCACCCAGTTGTGTGACAATAGCAAATTAATATTCACACTGATCCTCCTCCTGAGACCTGACACCCGATTGGCTGAAAGGACAGGCGATCCTATTGGGTGCCTAGGAGGAGGAGGAGGGAGGAGATGCACGGCAGAAGCCGCCATGATCCAGAGGAGGAGGAGACAAGATGGAAGTCGCCGAACATAGGAGCGCTGCCCATCCAACTGAACAACAGACAGCGTGGAGGGGGGGTGCCGCCAGTCGATCGGGTAGGGGTGGTGGTTGTTTGCCGCACCCCCCCAAAAAAAAACACCAGCCAGCACTGGATATTATGCATTTATTTATTACAGGTACTTATTTAGTGCCGACAGTTAGCGCAGCTCTTTAGATGTATATATTGTACAGTCACAACCATCCCTGCCCTGTCTAAGGTCCCTAACTCACATTCATACATACAAGGGCCAATTTAGATAGGAGCAAATTAACCTTCCAGCATGTCTTTGAAGCGTGGGAGATATTTTATATATTGTTTTGTATTTTATTATAAGATCATGTTTTATTTTGTATTATGCATGTCTAATGACTAAGAAGACCTATGTATGAATCCCAGGATGTGGGAAGAGAGCCGCCGCCTTAGACTGCAATGCTGGCTCATTGTGGTTTTGTTCATTGATTTTCAAAATACAAGTACTTTATGGCATTTCCTTCTTCAACTTACTGTACATCCATTTAAAGAGGAAGTAAACCCTGATGAGTTTACTTCCTCTTTCATTCCCTGCAAAGGCAAAGCATAATGGACTACTATGCATTGCATAGTAGTCCATTATGTGTCACTTACCTGACACAGGAGCCAGCGAAGTCGCCGCTGTCCCCTGTAGTCCGCCGCATCCATCTTCTTGGTGGGATCTCGCAGCTCCGCCGCTGTCATTCGGCGAAGCCGCAATGACGTCACTCCCGCGCATGCGCACGGGAGCCGACACGCGCGGCAGCTCTGTCGTTGAGAATGCCGTGCTCAGTGCGCCTGCGCGCCGCTGTCTATGGCGCATGCGCCGTAGACAGCGGTGCTTGTTTTCGGGCAAATATCTCCTAAACCATATAGGTTTAGGAGATATTTCTTGGACCTACAGGTAAGCCTTAATCTAGGCTTACCTGTAGGTCAAAGTGGTTTGTAAGGGTTTACAACCACTTTAAGATAAAATATAACTTAGTTCAGTCTATGGCTACAAATGTATAATGCGTACACACCAGGGTTGCATTGGTTCTGATGTTGAGTAAGCAAACACACACGGTAAGCATCTTTTTTTTTTTAAATCTTTAAAACAAGCTTTGTCCACATTCCAGCAACAATCTGATTGCTGGTTCAATATTGAAAGCCAATAGTAGAACTACCAGGGTCGCAGCAGTCACCCTTGCGACTGGGCCCTGGCATCCCACCACTGTCAGGGGCCCCATCGAGGTTGCTAGTCCCACGGCTCTGAGCGGAGAGCACGTCTCTCATACAGCTTAGAGCCAACGGTTCTCCCTGCTCCTCCCTCCCCTCTCTCATATGGGATGACACAGCCAATCTGCTCCTTCTCCCCCCTCCCCTCTCCTGTGTGCGTTGCGGGAAGTCAAGTGTGAAGCTAACAAGCTCACACTTCCCATAGTACATAGACAGGAGTAGAGCAGTAGGGGGAGAAGGAGCAGATCGGCTGTGTCATACTGTGCAAGAAAGGAGGGGATGGGAGAGGGGAGCAGGGAGAACTGTCAGCTCTGAGCTGTATGAGAGATGCTCTCTGCTCAGAGCCATG
Organism: Lithobates pipiens; assembly: GCF_037356315.1. Lineage (NCBI taxonomy): Eukaryota > Metazoa > Chordata > Amphibia > Anura > Ranidae > Lithobates > Lithobates pipiens. Next base: position 177,298,530 of record NW_027507748.1, read on the forward strand.
CTCAGGAGGTAGGCACCATTGATGAGCACTGATTGGCTGCACTGATAGGCAGTGCTGATAGGAGGCACTGATGGGCACTGATAGGCAGCACTGATAGGTGGCATTGATGAGCAATGATCTGTGGCATGGATAGGTGGCATGGCACTGATGGGCATTGATGAGCACTGATAGGCAGCACTCATAGGCTGCACAGATGGGCAGTGATAGGCAGCATTTATGAGCACTGATAGGCAGCATTGATGGGCACTGATAGGTGGCACTGATAGGCATTGAGCACTGATATATGGCACTGATGGGCACTGATAGGCGGCATTGGTAAGCTCTGATGGGTGGCACTGATAGGCATCATTGATGAGTACTGATAGGCAGCACTGATAGGCGGAATTGATGGCCACTGATAGGCGACACTGATGGGCATTGAACACTGATAAGCAGCACTGATTGGCGGCACTGATGGATGCGTATAGGCGGCATTGATGGGCACTGATAGGCAGCACTGGTAGGTAACACTGATGGGCGCTGATAGGTGGAATTGATGGGCACTAATAGGCAGTATTGATGAGTACTGATTGGTGGCACTGAAATGCAGCACTGATAGGCGGTATTGATGAGGACTGATAGGCGGCACTGATGGGCACTGATAGGCACCATTGATGGGCACTGATAGGTGGTGCTGATAGGCAGTATTGGTGAGCAATCATATGCAGCACTGATCGGCGGCACTGATAAGCAGCATTGATGGACACCAATAGGTGGCACTGATACGTAGCACTCATAGTCGTGCGCAAGGGGTGTGCCAGGTGTGCCTGGGCACACCCTAATCCTGGAGTTGGCAACCTGTCAATGGTGGGCAGCTGATAGGTAAACTGCAATCCTTCCTTGCTGACCCTCAGAACCTAGACATGAGAGGTGGCGGGGTGGAATTTTGTGGAACTGATCTGTATTTTCGTCCTGCAGCAGCTGAAAGTAGGCTTCTCCTCCTCTCCCTTTTGTCAACATTCAGCTACCACAGGAGGAAAATATAGGGGATCGGCAGGGCTGGACTTACCATTGGGCTTGACTGGGCTCAAGCCCATGGGCCCCGCTCAATAGGGGGCCCCGCAGGCCCCCCGAGATACACAGCTGAGTGTACTCGGCTTGACTCCGCTCACAGTCGCACCCAGTCCCGCCCTATGATGGGCATAACACAGGGCCTGAGCATGACTGTGAGCCGAGTCGAGTAGACTTGGCTACTCTCGGCTCCGCTCAGGACTGTGAGAGGACCCAAGAGCCGCCGAGAGGACCTGAGAGCGGCCGAGATACACAGAACTCTGTATCTCAGCGGGGCCATTTTTAAACTTCAAGACTACAATGACAAGGCTGCAAATAACAAGGCTACAAATGACACTGACAAGGCTGCAGATGGACACTGACAAGGCTGCATTGATGGGCATTTAAATGTACGTTTTTATCCTTAAATTCCCTCTAAACTTGGGGTGCGTGTTATACGCCAATAAATACGGTAATGTATAGAAGGTAGGGCCCGAAAGTGACTCAAGCCCAGGGGCCCCCACCACCCTAAGTCCTGCCCTGGGGATCGGTACTAATATATGCCACCCCTCCTTTCCCTGTTCCTCTTCCTTCTGTTGCCCGGATCCCCCGTGTGCTCCCTTGCTCCCCCTTCCCCCCATTGTTTCAGGATTGAAAGTGGGAAAGAGGCCAGTAAATATGTCAAATGCATATGTGTTGGAGCTTTGGGGTGCACGCCCGAATGCAATAGGCTGCGCACACCTATGGTAGCACTGATTACCAGTGTAAACTATCTGCTGACATTCTTGGCAGTTAACGCCTCTACTTTTCTTACACAGACACAGCGTGGGAGGAAAGGGCTGCTGATACCCAGCAAGTCTGTTTACATGTGATCAGCTTGTGCTGGATGCATGCCCCAGGGGGGCATAAGGGAGGCAGAGTTCTGGGAGGATATCCATGGACACCCTCCAAAAATGGAAGGGGGGGTCATAGAGTCCCATTGTGGTTTCTTGCACTGGGGCCCTGAAGGTTCTAGTTATGCCCCCGCTGTAAGCCCTTTGCTTGCCTATAACTCTTGATGTGCTGTTTCTCCCACTGATGCCAACAATGCAATTTATCACACTGATACGGTAGAGGTAGTATTCTTTCCGCTGACACCAACAATCGGACACCTTTTCTTCCACTGGCATCAATAAAGCACTATTGCTTCCACTGACACCAGTGGTGGGGCACTTTTCCTACCAGTGATACCATTTAATGGAGCACTACTTCTCCCACTCACCCCATTGATGGGCTATTATTTCTCCCACTGACTTCTTTGATGGGGCACTATTTGTCCAACTGACACCAACAACAGAACACTATTCTTCTTATCGGGACCAATGGTTAGACACTATTTCTCCAATGAATACCATCAATGAGGCATATTTATATATGCTTCTATTGGGGACTGTGATTGGCTGTGTGTTGGCTTCAACTTTCTGGAGCCGCTTCTTCTTGATTAGGACAGTGACCCACTGCTGGAAGATAGAAGCCTTTGTTATATTGTGCCATACTCCTGGTCATAGGCCCGCCTATGACATCCCTGGGCATGAGTCTTTATATTCATATATTCTAATCACAATACAAATTTTTGCCAATTCAATATAAATAATTGATTTTAATTATATTTTAATCATTCTTTGCCAATTGTAGGATACACCTAGACCCATCTGTGGGGACTAGGTGAAAGTATGTGTAATTTGGAGGGTGTGCCTTATTTGTAGTGAAAAAACTGCGCTACACTTGAAAAAAACGAAAAAACGAAAAAAGCTGAAGTTTGGGTGGGATAAACACAATAAGCAATATAGGAAGAGAAAACTGCACCAGCAATGAGTCCAACAAGGTCCACAACAGACTGAAGGGTAAGGGTCATCCAAAATAGGTGTCAGACGCAGTGAATCAACTCAGTACAGTCTCTTGGTAAACCATATGTCCATATGTGTAATTGAGTCAACACCTCTGTGATCCACAAATTAAGTGAAAAAAAAACACCACGGTATGGAAAGCAGCTTACCAGGGGGCAAGTCCAAATCAGCATTCGGCTATAACCCAGCCACGGCCTTTAACATCAGAAATGTAAGACTCAGAGGATGCCTCTCATAGGTTGTGCAGGATGCTAGGTTCTTTCCATAAAACATGTGGTCCATGGAATCGTACAGCATATAAGAAGAAAGGGGACCATAGTATAATTCCGTAACACAGGAATGTTTATTAAAAAAGGTTGGTTGTACTTACAAAAAATTAGTAGATTAAAAAACATGTGGAAAATGCCGGCCGGCACTATAGGAGCCCTTCCTTCTTCAAATCGATGTGGTGACGTCACTGCACACCCCCCCCCCCCCAGACGTGTTTTGACATACATAGCCGTTTTCAATGGAGATAGGGTGATACACTGACTCACCACATTAAGTGGAACCAAATCTTGCTCTGACATGCAAGGAAATGGTCAAATAGCTCCATATTGGTTATGGGAACAACTGCCAGTACCACAACAGATTGCAGAAATGGCGTAATATCATAGCAACCTGCAACCTAAATAAACCCAAATAAATATAGAGAAAAGCAAATCCTTAATGTCGCACAGCCCAAACTAGGCTGAACCCGGATAACACGACCCCTGGTGAAGATAATCTGAATTGAAAATAAAAAATATTCTTAAAAAATGATAAAAATACCAAAGAATAATGTGAAAAAAAATGTATGTGAAAAAAAAAAAAACCAATTAGAAGCAATATTGATATGTGAATGATAAATTACCTTTAGTAGATGCAATAAATTAAAACCAATAATCGGAATATTGGTGTATACTGCAATAGTGCCTAATATAATAAATTAAGAACCAATACTCTTAAATAATTACTATATATACAATATAGTGAATCCTCCCGAGAATTATAATCAAACCAAAAATAATATATTTAATAAGTGAAAAATATATTATAGCGTGATGTATTAATATTACGTGATATACTATTATGGCGTGATGTATTAATACTACGTGATATATTAATATGAAGACTAATAATAATTACAGAAAAATGATTTAGATAAAAAAAAATTCGATAAAAAATTTCGTTTTAGGCCCATCCTTGCATGTCAAAACAGGCATTAGAGACACACGAGTATTACATGATAACCACATCAAGCATTATTGATAAAAGCATTTACATCCGTGTCTATATTTAACCCATAGGGTGTGTAAGTTTTTAAACCATCTCTGGCTTAGAGATTTCTCTCAGCTTTGTACTTTATGTGCTTCAACACTTGTTTTTTGTGGCTTCTACAAAATTTATTTCTATTACATCAAGATAGATGTATGATTTTACTTTATTGCACACATTAGCGCTACACTGTTTGAACTATTATTCACGTATAACTTTGTTTGTTTGAGTGTCAGCAGCTTTCCCAATATTTTCACTTTTTGATTTGTGATGTAGCGTCTTTTTTCTTACATTTTCTTTATATTCATGAGAGAGGAATGTCCACATAAGAAGTACCTCTATATTTTTCGCACTTTACTGATACTCTTCAAAGATGGCAGTGGCATGTAACATCACGTTGACAAATTAATAAAACTCCTCAGCACACATTGCCATACACAAGAACAAACCTTCTCTAGCGTCAATCAGGCATGGATCACTAGCACATAATTATTAAGTCATCTTCCCCTTACTTCTCTTTGAGAGCACCACAGGGTTGGGGCCAACCTCACTGTATACTAGAACCACAGCATTTTGCTTCTTTCAAGACAAGATGAACAAGGTGCTTTTCTGTAGTATACCAGTCTCTCTGTCTCACTCCGTAGCTCTACCCAGCCAGTCATATTCCTAGATGTTAGCCTGGCCTAAAAGGTCTTTTGCAATTCCTCCCACAATCCATATAAGACCATAGGGGCAGATTGACTACAGCTGTTTTTTCTGGATGTTAAGCTACCTCACCCGGTGATTCAGCCCTGTTAAGGGCCTTTGGCAGTAGCTCACTACATCTGCATGGCTCCTCCCCTCCTGGCATTTATATGGACACTAGCTCCACCCATTAGATCACTGCAGGAAGGCTTTGTCTAAAAGGGGACCTAACCCACACTTACATAGCTCCCTATCACCACACTATTTTTGGATACAGTCACCTAGTGGCAGACTAACTACACCTGCTTACACACATGAAGGGTGAAATATTATTTCTCCTCCCACTGACCACCAACACTGGGGCATTTCTTACTCCCACTCACCAAAATGCCAGGGATGATGGATAACGTCCCCTGAGCAATGATGGTGCAACATTTTCTACTTCCAGTGGCCATACTATGGCTCCCCAAAGTCTGAAGGACAGTGAACCGGCACTTAATTTATAACGTTTGAGGACCCATGCTGTATGGAGTGGGCTGGAGCTAAGTCATTCTGTGAGTGAAATTTGGCCTGGTTATAGGACATGAGGGCCACAGAACCCACCATGAACACAAGCTCCACTGTGGCCAGGAAAAATGTGATTCCTAGTCCTGCACCATTGCTGGAGTAAGTAGAGCACCCCTCATATGCATAGGGGGCATATTCAGTTTTTTTATATATATATTAGGATGTGCTGACTTATTATGTGAATAGTCAGCCCCCCTTTTTTTTATAGCGGATATAGCTCTGCTTTCTCCATGCAGCAATAGATCAATGCAATGCTGAATACATTTTTGTTGATAACCATAAGAAACAAAACACTAATATAGGTGGTATATTTCAGCAGAGATTAATCTGATCCAGTCCCTCCTAAAGAAAAAAAATGTATGAAAAAGAATTTAAAAAATGAAATACATATAACTATGTGCATAATGCATAAAATAATATGATATTTAAAAGCAAACAACAATTCTTTTAAATCGCAGAATGTGAAAAATGCTCTGTCGCACAAATTCCCATCTATTCAACCCCAAGTTAGCCCAATCAAAGGGGTAGCTGGGGTTGTATCTTATGTTATCCCTGTGCCTGCGTGGGTTTCCTTCCACACTGCAAAGACATGCTGGTAGGTTAATTGGCTCCTGCCTAATCTGGACCTAGTATGTGTATGAATGGGAGTTAGGGACTTTAGATTGTAAGCTCCTTGAGGGCAAGGACTGATGTGAATGTACAATGTATATATAAAGTGTTGCATAAAATTGCTATATAAGTACCTAAAATAAATTAAAATAAAATCCAGTTATTTATGTTAAAAACGACCACCTTTAAAGAATACTAAAGACTTTTTTTTTATTTTTAGTCTTATTTAGAGGGATTAGCACATACCCGTTTTTAGGAAGATTCACCTCTCTGTTTATCCTGTTTACCATTATCACCGAAAGTGAAAGAAAGTCCCAAATTTTGGGTTGTCCCCAGAACTGTAACATAGGAGAAGACTTCCAATGTGGATGCTTGTTCTGGTGATAACCAGAAATGCCCTTACTTTGAAAGTATTTCCTCTCACTTTATGTTTTGGCTATGGGACAGGAAGCGAAGGGATATCTCCCCTATAGAAAACAGATGACAATAAAAACTGATGGGGGTTATAACTCTCCCTTACTCTATCCAAATTGAATAAAAAAAAAAATGGGCTTTAGTTCTACTTTAACTTTCACTGTTTTCCTGTTACAAGTATACAAGTAATATCATTATAGTATAATATAGCGCAGATTTTTGAGCACACAGTTTATTGATAATCTCTTAATAATTTGCCAGTTTGCCATTTTGAAAATGTAGATCAGTTTAATAAACCATCAGGATCTTCAGCTTTGCTCTACCACCATCTACTGGGCAATAATGGTTTCTGTTTGTTAATCATACACTTGTATAAATTATTTCTACTCTTGCATGCTTGCTACAAACTTCTTGAATGTTTTATACATACTAAATGTTTTATTATACTTTTGGACTTTCCTCTTTAAATTGTTATAATGCATATTTATTATTGGATTCTATTTTGATCCTTAATGCAGAAATTAAAGGGACACTCCAGTCAAAATTGTTATATTGAGCATGTGGGTTACTTTCTCAAGGCTTCAGTTTTTTATCACAGCATAACTCATCTCACAAATCGACCCCAATTGTCAGTAATCTGATGACCTAGGAACCCTTTTGCCTTATACATTTGCAGTGTTAGAGTGATATTTCCAAACACACTGCAGGCCCTTGGCTGTATTTGATATATAATAGCCAGGTGTAATAAAGCCACAGTACTAAGAACTTTCTCATACCCTCCAATCAGCTGCTTTAGATTGGTTGCCTTCTCAGAAGTTATGGGTCACGCAATAATACCTGTTGATAAATAAATGATGCATAAGTGTTAAATATGTCAGCATACCTGTTTTTTTATTTTTATTTCTGTATTTACTCTGTTTCATTAGCTTCCATTTCATTGACAGATTTTGGTATGATTTCTCTTGGGCCTTGCAGCCCCTTTGTTTAGCTGATTAGATCTTGTAGTATATGCAAAGCTGTGTACATGCAGTCTGCAATTTTATACATTAAATACTACACATAAAAAGCAGCGCTAATTATACTATGATACTTAATTAGTGATAAGCGATAAACACCAATTCAACCTATGCCCCAAAGATGTCACTCTGACGAAACATGTTGGTAATGGCCTGTCTATGATGATCTACCTCAGCACTTTCCATTTACTAAACCCAAACTGTCAGCCTGCTGTATACTTTTTCATAGAAAGAAAGGTTATCTTTCTTTGCCATTTGAAGCTGTGTATTAAATAAAGGTGCATATGGTTTTACATACTTCACAATGGATTGCTGTATGTTTTTTATTCAATGGTGACTTGGACGCTGGGAGTTGCTGGTGAGGTGCAATTGTTTTTAATTTGGAAGCAACAAGCGCACATGACCATTTATAACATGATGGTCCCACAGATTTGGTAAGAGGCAACTTTGATTTTATCACTTGGTGGTGGACTTTTTTGCAGAAACATTTTATACACACTTTAAAGTGGTTGTAAACCCTTTACAAACACTTTTGCCTACAGGTAAGCCTATAATAAGGCTTATCTGTAGGTACCATGAATTTCTCTTAAACTAGCACAGTTTAGGAGATATTCACTGTATACGCATGTGCCATTGTCTTCGGCACATGTGCACTGAATGAAATGGCATGTACGTGCCATTTCTTCAGCTGCTGTGCCGTCATCGTGGCTCCGGCTAATTACAGCGCCGGAGCCTATGAACCTGGAAGTAACATTTTGGAGACATGTCGCCCGTCACAGCGGTGTACGGGGACCGCTGCATCAGCTTCATTCTAAGGTAAGTATTTCCTAATGAGCTAGTATGCTATGCCTTTACACACGCGCGGACTGTTCGCCCAACCTTGTTCGTCAAACAGTTTGACAAACAGTCCGCTCAAAATTAGCATGAACGGACTTGACCACACACGATGAACGAACAGTCCGCTGAAACCGTGCGCGATGACGTGAACGGCACGTACGACGGGACTAGAAAACGACGTCCTATACACTGCAATGCAACCTTCGGCGCGTAAATCCTTTCTGAGTATGCGCGGAACTTAGTTTGACGAACAAGCCTACACACGAGCGGACTGTCCGCTCAAACCAAGTTTCAGCGGACAGTTTTACGGAAATTCCGAAAAACTTTGTTCGTCAGACTGTCCGCTGAAACTGTCCGCTGAAGCCCACACACGAGCGGACTGTCCGCTGAAACACTGTTCAGCGGACAAAGTTGGGCGAACAGTCCGCCCGTGTGTACGCGGCCTTACAGTTGTTTTTTTTCTTTTTTTTTTCTAGGGTTTACAACCACTTTAATGTTGGATTTTTTTTAGATTGAAGATCCTTTAACTGGATTTGATGAATTGTTTTCTGTGGATGTTCTTCTTCTATGGACATTTTTTCTATTAATGTATAATTTCTTGGTTTTTATTGTTTATTTTACACGATTGATGCTTATCACTTATCACTGATTATTTATTAATGCTGTTTTATGTATATGGAGGATTGTTAAATCGTTCTCTGTGGAGACTCTCCTCCTATATATACATTTCTCTTTTATTTATTTACTCATTTTTTGTTTCACGTGTTTTTTGAAAGTTATTCACTTACATTGGTGTTTATCATTTATCACTAATTGAGTATCATATTACAGCTGCTTTTTATGTGTACTATCTAGTGGACTGGTATCACAGTTTTAAAGTGGCTGCTTTTCTTTGCAACCGTAAGACCTAGAGCACATATTATTTATTTTTAAATTCTATACACTGTCATGCCTTTATGCCAAATATGTGCTGATTTATTGTATTTTTGATAGACTGGAAGATTTTCTGAGATAACTTGATTTATTGTATCTAAGAAGCTTTGCCATACTAAAAGAATTTTAAAAAGTGGAAGTGTCTTTAGTGATTAAAAAAAAAAAAAAAAAAAAAAAGGTTACACAGACTTCAAGAAGCAGACCATGCCATAATACACGTAAGGAGTTCCGTGAATCCTGCTTGCAGTATATTGGAGAAACTCAGTACATTGAAAGAACTTTGTGAATGTTGCAGTGTTTGATGACACTGTTAGTTCACAAGTCTGGTTTAGTTTGCTGTTTAGAAATGTTCTTTAAAGGAAACGTGCAGGAAATATGGGGACTGCCTTTGCTGACCTCCTAAAAATGGTAGTTTCCTTACAGTATTGGTGTTTCCCTGAGATGAATGTCCGAATTGGCTTGCTGCATGGTTGTTTTTGCCCAGTGACTCAGAATCATTGAAGTCATAGGATCTGCAGGACTTGGAAGCCACTAGCGGCTTTGGAACAGTTGCAGATGACATACATCTCTCAGCACTTCCTCTTCAGTCCATTTTATGTCTAGCTGTACCATTTCCAGCAGCATTGGCAAAACTATCGTGCCACCAGCACCAATCCCCATCGTTTTTTCCCTTAAAAAGTAAAAGCTCCTATTTCTTTATATTCTGATTCCTTTGCAGTGGGGCTTAGATGATCAATGATGAAAGCATAGCTCCCAATTGTCCCTAATTTTAAGAGACTATCCCTGATTTGGAGCAATGTCCCCCTGTCTCTCATTCCTCCTCATTTGTCCCTCATTTTGGTCTGATCTATATAGATGTATATAAAATTCACTTTTTAGTTATCAAAAAGTGTTTTCCAGCGCTAAACCTTTCATCTCATTTCTAAATTGCTGCATTTGTAAATTCTAAAAGCCAATCTAAAGGGAGAGTAGCGGTAAAAAAAAAAGCACTTGTGGGTTTAACCAATCTTGTTTTGTTGTACAATTCTCCTTTAAGCAATGGGTGTGTCCTATGCCTGCATACTTTTGCTGATAGGTGTCCCTCATTCTCATCTCAAAAAGTAGGGAGGTATGTGAAAGAGCCTTTGTTTCTCCTAGTTACTGACCCAATGGGTGCATCCTTCTGTTCCCTAATGTCTGCTCAGTTTCCATGCAGGCTTTATAGGCTATGTGTACTCATGCTAATACACATTCACACATGTCCAGTTTACCACCCACCTCTGACCAGGGGGCTCAGTGCCAGACCATGTATAAAATATTTTCTGCTCTGTATTTAAAATGTGTTTCACTAACTCACATCCCAATAACTAACATTCAAACACACCAAAACACAAAATACAGTAGGATTCAAATACAGATACTCCTCATTTAACGACTTATGCCGCGTACACACGACCGGTTTTCCCATCAGAATAAACTCCGAAGGTTTTTCCGACAGAGTTCCTCTGAAACTGTCGTGTGTACACACGATCACACCAAAGTCCGATCGTTAAGAACGTGGTGAACTACAACACGTACGATGGGACTAGAACAAGGAAGTTCAATAGCCAGTAACCAATAGCCTCTGTCTCGTACTTGTTTCCGAGCATGTGTAGTTTTTGGTCTGTAGCAACAGTATACAGACGAGTGGTTTTCCCGATAGGAATTGGTTCCGTCGGAAAGAATTAAAACATGTTCTATTACTAGGTTCGTCAGAATTTTCGTAAAAAAAAGTCCGATGAGGCACACAATGAAAAGATTCCGTCTGACTTTTTCTGTCAGACATTCCTCTCGTGTGTACATGGCATTACTTGTTTAATGACTACCCGGACTTACGACCAGCTCTCCCCACCTGAACAACGCACTGTACATCATTGTATTGTATAGAACAGTACAGAATTTTCATTTCTGTTCTGTACGTATGCAAATTGAAACAACGTTATTGAGCTGGAGTTTTGAAAGCTTAAAATATTGATTTCTTGTGACTCCTCTTAAAATCACCAATTCGTTTAACAACCTGGTCTTTGGAAAGGAACTTGGTCATTAGTTGAGGAGTACCTGTGTATAATAATTTGGAATAGGTCAGTCACTTATTTCTTCATTATGTTAATTGGCCTTAATGCAACGCCAGCATCATGGTGACGCATTTGAAAACCTAATCCTGGTATTGAGACAGCATGATTGTTAAAAAAAAAAAGAAAAGAAAAAGCCGAGTCCAGTACACGCACTTCTAATCCTAGTTTAATAGAAGGTTACAAATTATTATTATTCCTCATTTAGATCACTGGCAACCTGTAAGCCCATGGTTCTTGTATATAAATTCAAACCAGAAATCAATAATTATTTTAGTAAAAACTTATAATAACAGGTTAACAGGTCTACTCTATTTGCTATGTGTGTCTTTTAAAATTACCAAGGTTTCAGCTGACAACTAAAAATATAATATTTCCGGGTGAAAACTCAGGAGAACAACTGGGGGTCAGGGAAATCTTATAACAGAAGGTAAAACAAGGGCATTCATGGCGGAATCACCAAGTATCTACATAGTTAAAATTGTGAAAATCATTTCAGAAATGACCTTAAAGGCTCGGTTTACCTTTGATTACAAAATACATTTTACATTCGTATTTATTTAGGAGGTAACATGTATCATGTGCCTAAGCACCCACCTCCCACCCTCGGAGTCTCATCCCCTGTGACAGCACATGGTGGTTTTTCTCCCTGAACTTGCTATCACATTTAAAATGAGTGTGGCCTGCACAGCCACATCATTCATTCATAGCGATCTGTGAATAAACGACAAGTCCCAGCCTCCACTGTGGCAGGTGGACTTGTAGTTCCCAAAGGACTACAGGAGCGTTGATTAGCACACTCATAGTCCATTGACACTTCCTACGGCTCTGCAACTGAAAGCCTGTACAGAGGTAAAGGCTGAGAGCTGTACAAAAAATGTGCAGGAGCCTAACAACATTCTTTTCCTGTGGATCCACTGCTGTGCCCAAAAGCAGTGGCACTGCTCTCTCTCCCTCCTGACTGGACTCACTAAAGCTATTGACTCCTGCTGCTGTCAATCAAAGTCAGTGACGAGGGAGTGGGGGCGAGGCTGAGCCATCTGCATGTGTGTGTCAGTGGATACACAGAACGCAGTTCGGAAGCAAGCCCGCATGTGTGCTACCATAGAAAGCAGATTCCCCGAGAAAAACGGAGCGGAGGAGGAGCCCAGAGCACTGGTGGGGGACCCCAGAAGAGGAGCATTGGGGCTTCTCTGGGCAAATCCAAATCCAGGTGAGTATGATGTGTTTGTTATTAAAAAAAATAATAATTTTTCAATCACTTTAAATTCAGTCTGTTGCTAAAAAATAAATACAATTTTAAATGACAGAGATCCATGCCACAAGTAAATTAAATACCTTTCTGCACCCCTGAATGATGCTTCAACCCAAAGAATTGTTCCTTTGACACTCCCAAGAGGGTTGGTTTCTAAGAAGACTAGGGGAGGGTGATTACTATGGATTGGAGCAGTGTTGGGCAGTGCAGGCAATGAAAGAGGTAAGTATTTTTCTTAGCGGGGCATCTTTTATTGCCAATTAAATTTTGGCAACATAGTCACTTTAAGATTATTATTTTTTTGATTCTTAGTAATGTTTTTTCAGAAGTGGTCACAGTTTTTTCTCTTTTTCATGTTTAGACTGCAGAATCAGAAAGCAAGTTGTGTGTCATTTTCTGTTAGACAGCTGAAATAACTAATGCTGTCATTTGACAATAAATGCTCTTTTTCCTATGCCCAGTAAACTGTTGTGACTCTGTTGACATGCGGGAATAACCTTTCAGATGAAATGTCAGGTTTACATGTGTGGAATATATCAACTATAACAATTCTCCCTAGAGAGACTTGATGAGTCTAAAGGGTATTACAGCAAGGAAGCAAGTAAAGCAATCAATCATGTTGTATCTTTATTTGAATACATTTAGGCTTTTTGCACACTAGAGGCTAAAAACTGCTAAAAAACACTGGATGAAAAAAGCGCTAATATTTTAGCATTTTTTTTGCCGGTATTTAGCATGTAAGCTACAGTACATACATTGGTCTTATACGACAAGTTGGAATCCTCGCAGGGATTCCATTGGGTAGTTCCTCACAAGAATAAGAGGCACATAACCAGTATTATGATACAACAGCACAGTTTCCCGGGTCTCCGGGTGCTGTGACAACAGTTCATGGCAACATTACAACCAACATTTTCAGTATGCACCATGGAGTTTGTGTGGGATCTACCTGGAGCAGGCACTACTAGGCGACCTCCGAGGCAGTGGAGGGATCAGCCAACCATTTAGACCAGGTTTTGTCATACTTGCTGGGACAGCCTCTATTGGCGTATGTATCCTTGTACAGAGGTAGGCTATTATTAATGAGTTGTTTCCACAGGGAAAGAGGAGGGTGGGTTGGTTTGTGCCAGTTGAGGGCTATGGCTTTGCGGGCGTAAAACAGTAGGAGTCCCACAAGCGCCGCCTCCGTGGGGATTAGTTGCTCAACCAGGCCTAATAGACAGATTGCCATTGTCGGCTGCAGTGATATTGAGGTAACCTGCGTGATGAAGGCCAGAATCTCATGCCAGTAGCAAACAATCAATGAGCAGGTCCAGAAGACGTGGGTGAAATCCCCAGGAATTACGCCACATCTCCAACACCCGGGAGGGGAATCAGGGTGCATTTTATGCAACCTGTGGGGGGTGAAGTATGCCCGGTGGATGATCTTAAATTGGATCAGGCGGTCCCTCAGAGAGACCAAGGATTTAAAGGGGAAATCCCAAATGTCATCCCAATCGTCATCGTCCAGATCGGGGATGTCGCAAGACCATTTAGCTCTTAGCCTATCTAAGGCCAGGAGGGAAGTGATAAGCAGGTGAGAATATAATTGGAAAGTGGGTTTTCATGCACAATCAGCCCTAAGGAGATCCTCCAGGGAAGACTGAACTAGCTGAGGAGGGGAGCCGGAAAATTAGCTACTGAAGGCGTGGGAGAGTTGGAGGTATCTAAAAAAAAGGACAGCGGCACATTAAAGTCCGAGTGTAATTTAGAAAACTGGATCAGGGACTGGTCGGAAACAATCTGCAATATCATTTTAATGTTGAATTTGGTCCAGGCCTGAGGCTCAGGTAATTTATAAATGTATTCTAGGGTAGGGTTTCGCCAGAGGGGGGCACTAGGCGAAATTGCCTGTTTAGGGTATTTTAAAGCTTTTAGACCTGCCCCCCATGCACGCACTGTGGTGCACATTGAAGGCATCAGTGGATAGGGGGCTCGAGAGCCTCAAAAAAGTAAAAATTTGAGTGCCTCAAGAGATCCCAGCACTGCCGTCTCAATTTGGATGGCCGGATTGGAAGTGTCCGGATGAAACCACCAGGCGGCCGTGACTAGCTGGGTGGCTAAGAAATATTTATATAAATCCGGGCACGCCAAGCCGCCCTGAGAGATCGGGCGTGTCAGTGTGGTCCAGCTATAGCGGGGAGACTGGGAACCCCACGAAAAGGAGGCGAGGAGGCAGTGTAGACGTGTGAAAAAAGTTTTAGGTACCCACTGGGGAGAGTGGCGAAATAGGTATGTGAACTTAAGTAGCAGTTTCATTTTAAACAAATTTATACGTCCCATCAAGGAGAGTGGTAGTGACTCAGACGCCTTCAGTCTTTTTCGAGCTTCCTGAAGTACCGGGGAAAGGTTAAGGGGTAGGTAGCCTGAGGCCTGTCTGGAGACCACCACTCCCAAATACTTGAAGGACTTGACCCATTGAAGGAGAGTGTCAGGAGGAGCCGTGGTTCGGGCCGCTGGGTCTATGGGGAATAAGAGGGATTTTGTCCAGTTAACTTTGAGACCCGCGACACAGGAAAAGGACCTGTACTGCTCCCTCAAGTGATGGGCCCGCATCGTTGAGAAAAAGTAGTAGGTCGTCTGTGTAACGTGCGACCCTCTCCTCCAACCAACCAATCCGGAGGTGGGGTTACGGTAAAGGACCCTGATCCACTCAATGAAAACTAGGGGAAATCCCATTCGCCAGAGGACCTCCCAGAGAAAAGGCCACTCGACCATGTCGAAGGCCTTCTCAATATCAAGAGAGGCCACCACCCTGGACCCCATATTAAGATGTTGTGCATGTATATTGGTGAACAGGCGTCTCAAGTTGACTTCCATTGCTCTGTTGGCCATAAAACCAGTTTGGTCAGTCTCGATAATAGTGAGTAGTAGGGGCTGCAGTCTCAGGGTCAATAATTTGGTGAGGATCTTGAAATCTGTGTTAAGTAAGGCAATAGGCCTGTAGGAGGCACAGGCCGTGGGATCTTTAGGAGATTTGTGGATGAGAACAATGTGGGCATGGCCCATGGAGTCCGTAAGGGCACCATCAGCCAAACAGTGAGTAAAAAGTTGAGCCAACCTAGGAGCCAGCAGGTCCCCATGAGTCTTATAGAACTCAATGGGGAGCCCGCCCGGGCCTGGAGACCTCCCATTTGGGAAGGACCCCAACACCCTCAGTACCTCCTCCGGAGTAATCGGATCCCTCTCCTCATCTGAAAGCCAACCCAATGCCAAGGGGTCCAGCCAGGGTGCAAGGTCCTGTGACTGGAAATCCGATGGCAGAATGGAGGTATAGAGGGAGATTTAATATTGTCGGAATGCCTCTAGTACCTCCGGTAAGGAGGTGACCGATTCACCCGAAGGGGACACTACACTGGGGATTGCTGTCAAGGGTTTGTCATGTTGCGCCAACATCGCCAGGAGGCGGCCGTTCCGGTTTCTCTGCTCAAAAAAACTCTGTCGAGTCTGGTAAAGGTCCAGTCTAGTCACCTCAGTAAGGTGGAGGTGCAGTTCACGTTTGCTGCATTAAGGGAGTCAAAATTTGTATTTGAGGGGTCGGCGGCATAAATGTCGGACTGGGATTGCACTGCAGCCTGCAAGTTAGCAGTGACAGAGGTTTGCTCCCTCCGAAGCCCAGCAATGGAGGAGATATATTGCCCCCTGGTAAAAGCCTTAAAGGTGTCCCAGGTCACGGTTGTGGAGGAGGTCCCCGTGTTAAGGTCCCAAAATTCTGTCAGTCATGGGGGAATGGTATGCACGAGGTCCACATGGGAGATCCAGTGGGTCCCCAGGCGCCAAAGAGACGGGCAACGAGAGGACGGGGAACGAATGCTAAGGAGTAGGAGACAGTGGTCTAAGAGGCCGCTCTGGGCAAGTAGGAAGCATCTAGTACATCTGTCAGCATAGTCTGTTGGCAAAGGATAGCTCTATACGGGAAGAGGTTTTATGCGTGTTAGAGAAACAGGAGTATGCCCTAGTCATGGGATGTAGCCATCTCCACACCTCAGACACACCCAGTGTCTCTGCCCATGCGTGCAGTTCAGTGGAAAATTGTTTTGGGGGGTAGGCCTATCCAGCTCTGGAGCTAGAATGGAGTTAAAGTCACCCATGAGCAGCAATTTGGCCGGGCAGTACGGAGTAATTTTATCCAGAATGGTGTATAGGATGGAGGGGGAGAAAGGAGGGGGGACGTAAACACCCACCACAATGTGTTGGATACCCCAGACAGTGAACACTATGATCACGTATTTACCCTGGGGGTCAGTGTGAACATGTTCAATTACACAAGGGAAGTATTTACTAACCAGGATGGTGACCCCTCTGGCATACGTTGAGTAATGCCGCGTACACACGTAGCAGACTATCCGACGGACTTAATCTGGCGGACTTCCAGCCAGACTGTCCGTCCGACTTTCCGAACGGGCTACTTGCCCACACACGGCACTTTTTCAGCGGACTAATACGGTGTACTAAGTCTGCCGTACTATCTGCCCTACTTTTGAAATGAACGGACTCACACACGCGGAGGAAATTCCGCTCATTTTGAGCGGGTCTCCAGGTAGGCGGGGCCCGCGAGGGAGATGTCGCTGGCCCCACCACCTGGTATGGGCTTAAAGGGGAACCCCAACGCCAAAAAAATCGGCGTGGGGGTTCCCCCCAGGTCCACATCAGACCCTTGTCCGAGTATGCTACCCGGCCGGCCAGGAAAGGGGGGAAGAGCGAGCTCCCCCCCCTCCTGAGCTGTACCAGGCCGCATGCCCTCAACATGGGGGGTGCCTTGGGGAAGGGGGGGCCGCGCGGCCCCCCCACCCCAAAGCACCTTGTCCCCATGTTGATGAGGACAAGGGCCTCTTCCTGACAACCCTGGCTGTTGGTTGTTGGGGTCTGCGGGCGAGGGGCTTATCGGAATCCGGGAGCCCCCTTTAATAAGGTGGCCCCGGGATACCGGCCCCCCACCCTATGTGAATGAGTATGGGGTACAATGTACCCCTACCCATTCACCTGTGAAAAAAGTACAAAAAAAACACAACACAGGGTAAAAATAGTTTATTGCACAGCCCCAGGGGTCTTCCGTCTTTGGGGGGTCTTCTTACCGGACTCCTGCGCTATCTTCTTCTAGCTCTTTTGCTAGCGGAGGAGCCCGGCTTTCTTCCTCACCGCCGCCCTTCTTTCGACTTCGGGGGTCTTGTCCCCCTCTTCGGTTCTTCTGCCGGGCCACCGCGCCTTCTTATAGCTCTTTTACAGGCGGTGGCCCGGTCTTTTGTCACCGCCGCCGCCTTCTGTTCTTCTCTTCAGATCTTGACTCGTCGCTCCCTCCGCTCACAATGGCTCCGACGCGACGCGCAGCGACTTATATAGGGACATCACCGGATGATGTCCCCGCCCATTATGGTGTCACAGTCCCAGAGGATGCTGGGACTGTGACATCATAATAGGCGGGGACATCATCCGGTGATGTCCCTATATAAGTTGCCGCGCGCCCGGTCCCCGTCATTGTGAGCGGAGGGAGCGACGAGTTAACATCTGAAGAGAAGAACAGAAGGCGGCGGCGGCAGGGACGACGACGACAGCGGCGACAGAAGAACCAAAGAGGGGGACAAGACCCCCGAAGTCGGAAGAAGGGAGGCGGCAAGGAAGAAAGCCGGGCTCCTCTGCTAGCAAAAGATCTAGAAGAAGATAGCGGAGGAGTCCGGCGAGAAGACCCCTCAAAGACGGAAAACCCCCGGAGCTGTGCAATAAACTATTTTTACCCTGTGTTGTGTTTTTTTTTTTACTTTTTTCACAGGTGAATGGGTAGGGGTACATTGTACCCCATACTCATTCACATAGGGTGGGGGGCCGGTATCCGGGGGCCCCCTTATTAAAGGGGCTCCCAGATTCCGATAAGCCCCTTGCCCGCAGACCCCGACAACCAACGGCCAGGGTTGTCGGGAAGAGGCCCTTGTCCTCATCAACATGGGGACAAGGTGCCTTGGGGTGGGGGGGCCGCGCGGCCCCCCTTCCCCAAGGCACCCCCCCATGTTGAGGGCACGCGGCCTGGTACGGCTCAGGAGGGGGGGCGCTCGCTCGCCCCCCCTTTCCTGGCCGGCCGGGTAGCATGCTCGGACAAGGGTCTGATGTGGACCTGGGGGGAACCCCCACGCCGATTTTTCGGCGTTGGGGTTCCCCTTTAAGTCCATACCAGGTGACGGGGCCAGCGACGTCTCCTTCGCGGGCCCCGCCTACCTGGAGACCCGCTCGAAATGAGCGGACTTTTCTCCGGGCGGGAAAAGTCCATTCATTTCAAAAGTACGGCGGACTGGCATATGCACGGCCGGATTGTCCGGCGGGAAGATTGGAGTGCAAAACTACTTTCTAAGTCCGCCGTACTTTCGGGTCAAAAAAGTCTGCCGGAGGCTACACACGGGGAGATTGTCCGGCGGACTTGAGTTTGCCGGACTTTTCCACCCGATTGTTTGATCGTGTGTACGCGGCATAAGAGGCATGAAAGGCTCTCTGGATCCATGTTTTTTTCAAAACAAGTACTTTGCTACCCATGAGGTGTGTTTCTTGGAGAATTACAATGTGCGGGGAGTGCAATTTAAGGTATTTGAAGAGCACCGCTCTTTTAAACTTAAGCCGCGTACACACGGGCGGACTGTCTGGCCTACTTAGTCCGCCGAAACACATTTCAGCGGACAGTCCGCTCGTGTGTGGGCTTCAGCGGACTTTTTCAGCGTGCAGTCTGGCGGACTAAGTATTTCGGAATTTCCGTAATACTGTCCGTCGGACTCGCATTTCGGCGGACAATCCGCCCGTGTGTGTGCCAGTCCGCCGTACTTTTGAAATGAGCGGACTTTTCCCGCCCGGAGAAAAGTCCGCTCATTTCGAGCGGGTATCCAGGTAGGCGGGGCCCGCGAAGGAGACGTCGCTGGCCCCGCCGCCTGGTATGGACTTAAAGGGGAACCCCAACGCCGAAAAAAATCGGCGTGGGGGTCCCCCCCAAGTCCACAACAGACCCTTGTCC
Organism: Lithobates pipiens; assembly: GCF_037356315.1. NCBI lineage: Eukaryota > Metazoa > Chordata > Amphibia > Anura > Ranidae > Lithobates > Lithobates pipiens. Next base: position 177,318,173 of record NW_027507748.1, read on the forward strand.
GAGCACGCTACCCAGCCGGCCAGGAAAGGGGGGCGAGCGAGCGCCCCCCCTCCTGAGCCGTACCAGGCCGCGTGCCCTCAACATGGGGGGGTGCCTTGGGGAAGGGGGGGGCTGCGCGCCCCCCCCCACCCCAAAGCACCTTGTCCCCATGTTGATGAGGACAAGGGCCTCTTCCCGACAACCCCGGCGTTGGTTGTCGGCGTCTGCGGGCGGGGGGGCTTATCGGAATCCGGGAGCCCCCTTTAATAAGGGGGCCCCCGGATACCGGCCCCCCACCCTATGTGAATGAGTATGGGGTACAATGTACCCCTACCCATTCACCTGTAAAATAAAAGTACAAAAATAAACACGACACACGAGATAAAATACTTTATTGCACAGCTCCGGGGGTCTTCCGTCTTCGGGGGTCTTCTCGCCGGACTCCTCCGCTATCTTCTTGTAGCTCTTTTGCTAGCGGAGGAGTCCAGCTTTCTTCCTCGCCGCCGGCCTCTTCTCCCGACTTCGGGGGTCTTGTCCCCCTCTTCGGTTCTTCTGCCGGGCCACCGCGCCTTCTTATAGCTCTTTTACAGGCGGTGGCCCGGTCTTCTGTCGCCGCCGCCGCCTTCCGTTCTTCTTCTTCTTCTTCTTCTCCAGGAGATGTTGCCTCGATGATCTCTCCGGCCAGAATGCCAGGGACGCACTGCGCGGTCACTTATATAGGGACAAGGGGCGGTGTCACATGGCTTTATGTCACATGGGTTGGTCACATGGGTTGATGTCACATGGGGACTATGACATCGTAAGGGGCGGGGTCACCATGTGACACCAACCCATGTGACACCAACCCATGTGACATAAAGCCATGTGACACCGCCCCTTGTCCCTATATAAGTGGCTGCGCAGTGCGTCCCTGGCATTCCGGCCGGAGAGATCGTCGAGGCAACATCTCCTGGAGAAGAAGAAGAAGAAGAAGAAGAAGAAGAAGAAGAAGAAGAAGAAGAAGAAGAAGAACGGAAGGCGGCGGCGACGGCGGCGACAGAAGACCGGGCCACCGCCTGTAAAAGAGCTATAAGAAGGCGCGGTGGCCCGGAAGAAGAACCGAAGAGGGGGACAAGACCCCCGAAGTCGGGAGAAGAGGCCGGCGGCAAGGAAGAAAGCCGGACTCCTCCGCTAGCAAAAGAGCTACAAGAAGATAGCGGAGGAGTCCGGCGAGAAGACCCCCGAAGACGGAAGACCCCCGGAGCTGTGCAATAAAGTATTTTATCTCGTGTGTTGTGTTTATTTTTGTACTTTTATTTTACAGGTGAATGGGTAGGGGTACATTGTACCCCATACTCATTTACATAGGGTGGGGGGCCGGTATCCGGGGGCCCCCTTATTAAAGCCCCCCTTTCCTGGCCGGCCGGGTAGCGTGCTCGGACAAGGGTCTGTTGTGGACTTGGACGATTTTTTTCGGCGTTGGGGTTCCCCTTTAAGTCCATTCCAGGCGGCGGGGTCAGCGACGTCTCCTTCGCGGGCCCCGTCTACCTGGAGACGCGCTCGAAATGAGCGGACTTTCCTCCGCGTGTGTGGGCGAGTCCGTTCATTTCAAAAGTAGGGCGGATAGTATGGCGGACTTAGTACGCCGTATTAGTCCGCTCAAAAATTGGTGTGTGTGGTCAAGTCCGTTCATTCGAAAGTATGACGGACTGTCCGTCGGATTGTCTGATGGACTAAGTTGGCCAGACAGTCCGCCCCGTGTGTACGCGGCTTTAGAGTTAAGACCCCAGACATTCCAGGACAGTGCACTGTAAGTGGTAGTGTCACGTCGAGTCATTGTACCGGGGTGTGGTGAGGGAAGAGAGGAGGGCCAAAACAGGGTAGTGTGTAAACCTCAGGAGCAGCAATGACCCAGGGAAGCCATACCAGGTTAAAGGGAGACCAGTGGAAGACCAAAAAAACATAGAAACATAAACAGTAACAAAACTTATAAACAATACATTTGATGACACCGAGTCAAACCTGCCCTCATCTGATGACATCCCGAAAAACTGGGAAGTGATCAGATCAGGCCTATACCCAGAACTTACCAACATCAAACCCTTTTAACTAGGTTAGTATGGTCACATCCTGGGCCAAGAAACAAGGGGGGGGGGGGAGTCACTGTAACCGGCAGGCGTCCTCGCCGTAACGTAGATGAAAGGGGGGAGTAACTCGGTGAGGGCTTGGGGGAGTCCCCGTTGGGGGTTGAGGACTAAAGTCTGCACAAGGGTTGCCAGAGCTCCTCAAACAGGAGGGGTTGAGCTCAGTTCCATGGGCAAAGGATGTAGATGATAGGGTCAGGATGATGTCGAAGTGCAGCAAAGAAGAAAGTCATGGGACCAGAGAGATCCTTCTATTATCAATATAATTCATAAAACTTGAGGTAGCGCCTTGGACCCTATCCTTCTTTTTATATAATAAGGATTAGACAAAGAACATGCCAAAGGTCAGGGTAATAAGCAGGCAGAGATAGTCAAAGAACAAGAAAAGATCGGTGAGCAGAAATAGACGTAGAGCACATGGCAAGAAACACGCAGGAAGCCAAACACACAATATTGTGTGCACAGGTTCCTAAACAAAAAAAAGGGAAAAGAAGAACAGGGCTAGGAAGACAACCAACCTCCTGGACTTTTAAACGGTACCCAAATCGATTCAGTCAAAAATATACCCATATAAAAATAACAATTTTATTTTATTAACAATAAAAAGTAATAAATTAAACACAAAACAGTATAAACATGACAAAGAGATGTTGACTCGTATGATGTTACCAGTCCTACATGTACAATAATGCTGCTGTTTTCTACATGTTTCGCTCCCATAAGCTTCTTCAGGACCATGCAGCTTACATTAAAAACTATGAAAAATAGAATAAGATAAATATTATAAGAAAGAGGTTTTTGGTAATGAAATACCTATAAATACATACATATGGGTATTGTACATACAAAAGATGTTATTGAAAATAAGGACATTAAACTGAGATTTGTTAATCAAAAATATAATTACAACATAGAGAGGTGGGCAGTTAGATAATATCTCACCAAAATTGCATGAGTTCCAAAGGACTCTATTCCTGAAATTAGATCAAGAAGATCCAACCAGTAGAGACATACATGAAGTGAGTCAGTTGATACAGAAAGTAATGGCCGCAAAGAAAGCAAACAACAATCCCAGAAAATCTGCAGAGAGGGAAAATATATGGTCACAGAAAGTATTGAATTTTAAATTTATTCAATATATGGTTTTAGTTTTGTAAGATTATTTTAATCTTTTATAATTGATTAGTTTGGTCCCCCCAACCAAACAGGGTTTACCTGATTATTCTTTGAGTACTTTACGTTGAATCAATCAACAATGTCCGAGGGCTTCCAACCATAGAAATGTTGATATGGTGTTGCCAGACAAATTCAACAAATATATTTATGATTTGGCCACCTATTCAGATGGAAGAACCAAAGAAAAGAGTCATCAATCAATTAAAGAGTTAAAGTGTGGAAAAAAAAAGAAAAAAATAATTGAAATAGACAATGAAGTTAATCTGAATGAATAAGTAAGTTACCTGCATGGTAATCAATCAGAGAATGGGTTGAACAGCCATAAAAACTGCATCATTATTTCAACAAGTAGCCTGCCGACCAAAGGAGAGAACTTTCCCCATCAATTGTCAAAAGAGCACTGATGTCGGCTGGGTTTTTAAAGCCCTCTCCAGCTCGGCGGCGTCTGAAGTCGCCGCCGAGCTGCGGGCACATAGAGAGAGGCTCCGCCCTATGCAGAGCCTGAATCAAAGTGCTGTGCATGCGCGAGTGGCGTAAATCGCATCATCATCGCATCGCAGCCATCTTGGAAAGACCTGCTGCCCTTAGTATCATACAGGAGAGGACAGGGGCCAAAACGGAAAGCGGAGAGATGAATACCGTTTTACCATTAATCCAGGAAGCAGCAAGATTATCTGTTGCAATGATGGCAATGCAAGGGACAAATAGAGCCTCCCAAAGGGGGGGGGGGGGGGGCACCGTGAGCTACGACCATTGATTGATTGGAAAGGTCTAGTGCCACTAGTGCCCCCGGGGCACCCATGCAGATATCTTAAAGGGGACTTGTGTATGTATATTTGCGGCAATCAAACAGTATTGTATAGTCTATAAATCAAATTAAAGAATATGCATCAATTTAATCGATGATTAAAAAGGACATCAATGGTAAAAATTGAATCAAGTTTTCTTAAACTAATTAAACTGAACATTTCAGGAAACTCATGCGACCAGGATGCTATACATCAATCCACATCTGCACACCTGATGTGGATCCAGTGATCCCCAAGTATCTTTTGGACTATCCGGAGATCACCTTCAGGAGGTCCCGGTCATTGAGGGACACTTTGGTTCATAGCCATTATGTCCCTCAATCAATGGTGGGTAAAAAATGTAGGGGATGTGAACTGTGTCATAAATGTGGTTTCTGTAGGTATATTCATGCCTCAGAATCCATTTTGCTACCGGATGGACGCTTATTCAAGCCTAGGTTTTCGGTGACTTGTCAATCTATTGGCATCGTCTACATTATGATCTGCGAATGCAATGCCTATTACATAGGAAAAACAAAACATCCTTTCTTCCACCGCATCAGACACCATGTCTCTCTGGTGCGGGGGAAGAAATAGGAAACCCCCATTAGCCGTCATTTTGGCCTTTACCACAAATTTGATGACACCAAGATGCATTTTTTCGCACTTGAGTATGTACCCCCTGGTGATCGAGGAGGCGATTACAATCGTATTTTGTTGCAGCGTGAAGCACGCTGGATCTTTAACTTAAGGGCAACTCGCTCTCCAGGTTTAAATGACACTTTCAGTTATAAGCCATTTTTGTATTTTTTTTTTTTTTCCATACATATCTATGTATTTTGTATTATTTATTGCTATTGATTTTGTTCAGGTGTGCAGATGTGGATTGATGTATAGCACCGTGGTCGCATGAGTTTCCTGAAATGTTCAGTTTAATGCAATTAAGAAAACTTGATTCAATTTTTACCATTGATGTCCTTTTTAATCATCGATTGAATTGGTGCATATTCTTTAATTTGATTTATAGACTATACAATACTGTTTGATTGCCGCAAATATACATACACAAGTCCCCTTTAAGAAATCTGCACGGGCGCCCCGGGGGCACTAGTGGCACTAGACCTTTACAATCAATCAATGGTCGTAGCTCACGGTGCCCCCCCCCCCCTTTTGTGAGGCTCTATTTGTCCCTTGCATTGCCTCCATCATTGCAACAGATAATCTTGCTGCTTCCTGGATTAATGGTAAACGGTATTCATCTCTCCGCTTTCCATTTTGGCCCCTGTCCTCTCCTGTATGATACTAAGGGCAGCAGGTCTTTCCAAGATGGACGCGACACGAAGATGACGCGATTTGCGTCACTCGCGCATGCGCAGCACTTTGATTCAGGCTCTGCATAGGCTTTAAAAGGCCAGCCGACATCAGTTCTCTTTTGGCAATTGATGGGGAAAGTTCTCTCCTTTGGTCGGCAGGCTACTATTTGAAATTATGATGCAGTTTATATGGCTGTTCAACCCATTCTCTGATTGATTACATCGCAGGTAACTTAATTATTCATTTAGATTAACTTCATTGTCTATTTCAATTTTTTTTTCTTCCACACTTTAACTCTTTAATTGATTGATGACTCTTTTCTTTGGTTCTTCCATCTGAATAGGTGGTCAAACCATAAATATATTTGTTGAATTTTTCTGGCAACACCATATCAACATTTCTATGGCTGGAAGCCCTCGGACATTTTTGATTGATTCAACGTAAAGTACTCAAAGAATAATCAGGTAAACCCTGTTTGGTTGGGGGGACCAAACTAATCAATTATAAAAGATTAAAATAATCTTACAAAAGTAAAACCATAGATTGAATAAATTTAAAATTCAATACTTTCTGTGACCATATATTGTCCCTCTCTGCAGATTTTCTGGGATTGTTGTTTGCTTTCTTTGCGGCCATTACTTTCTGTATCAACTGACTCACTTCATGTATGTCTCTACTGGTTGGATCTTCTTGATCTAATTCCAGGAATAGAGTCCTTTGGAACTCATGCGATTTTGGTGAGATATTATCTAACTGCCCACCTCTCTATGTTGTAATAATATTTTTGATTAACCACTTAACAACCGGCCCATAGCCGAATGACGGCTACAGGGCGGTTGTTTAACTCTGGGAGGCCGTCATATGACGTCCTCCCAGAATTCCGCTCTCACGCGCCCCCTGGGGCAGGCACTCGAGAGCATCCGTGACCTGTGGACCCGGCGCATCACTGATCATGGTAAACGCCCACTCATCGCGGCCGTTTACCACGTGATCGCTCCGTCAAATGACGGAGTGATCACTTGTAAACAAACCGGCGTCATGTTATGACGCTGGTTCCTCCCTCCCCCTCTCTGTACCGATCGGTACAGCGGAGGGGGAAGAGATCGCTGTCAGCAGCGCTGTGGGCTGGATCTGCAGTGCCCACATCGCTGCTCACCGAAATTTAACCCCTCAATTCCCTGCCAATACTCTGCAATACCCCCCAATACTCTGCAATACCCGCAAATACTCTGCAATACCAGCCAATACTCTGCAACACCCGCAAATACTCTGCAACACCCGCAAATACTCTGCAACACTCGCAAATACTCTGCAACACTCGCAAATACTCTGCAATACCCGCAAATACTCTGCAACACCCGCAAATACTCTGCAATACCAGCCAATACTCTGCAACACCCGCAAATAATCTGCAATACCAGCCAATACTCTGCAATACCCGCTAATACTCTGCACTACCCTCCAATACTCTGCAGTACCCGCCAATACTCTGCAGTACAATTCCAGCCAATACTCTGCAATACCCTGCCAATACTCTGCAATACCCTGCCATAAATTGCCATACCCGGAGATACCCAGCCATACTCGGAGATACCCAGCCATACTCGGAGATACCCTGCAATACCCAGCCATAGTCGGTGATACCCTGCAATACCCAGCCATAGACATCCCCCCCTCCCGCCACCCTCCGGTGCTTCTACCGACTCGCCAATACGATCAAAGCCAGAATCTTTTTTTTTTTTTTTCAGGCTTCCCAGCTTAGAGGTGAGATGCCCTATTGACCCCATATCTCACTGTAAAGAGGACCTGTCATGCCATATTCCTATTACAAGGGATGTTTACATTCCTTGTAATAGGAATAAAAGTGATCAAAAAATTTATTTTGGGGAAAGAAATGTCAAACTAAAATAAATAAAGTAAAATGAACAATAAAAAAAATATTTTTTTTTTTAAAGCGCCCCTGTCCCCATGTGCTTGCATGCAGAAGCGAACGCATACATAAGTCCTGCCAACGGTGTTCAAACCACACATGTGAGGTATCGCTGCGAACGTTAGAGTGAGAGCAATAATTCTAGACCTTCTCTGTAACTCAAAACATGTAACCAGTAAAAAAAATTGGGGATTTTTAAGTACCGACATTTGTCGCCATTCCACGAGCGTGTGCAATTTTGAAGAGTGACATGTTAGGTATCTATTTACTCAGCGTAACTTCATCTTTCACATTATGCAAAAATTGGGCTAACTTTACTGTGTTTTTTTTTTTAAGCACAAAACTGTTTTTTTTCCAAAAAAAAGAATTCGAAAAATTGCTGTGCAAATACCGTGCGAAGGAGGTAAAAAGTTGCAACGAGCACCATTGTATTCTCCAGGGTGTTTGCTAAAAAAAATATATGTTTTGGGGTTCTATGCAATTTTCTAGCAAATAAATGATGATTTTTACATGTAGGAGAGAAATGTCAGAATTGTCCTAGGTGCTCCAGAACGCCTGATGGCGCTCCCTGCATGTTGGGCCTCTGTATGTGGCCACACTGCGTAAAAGTCTCACACATGTGGGATCGCCATACTCTGGAGTAATAGCAGAATGTGTTTTGGGGTGTAATTTGTGGTATGCATATGCTGTGTGTGAGAAATAAACTGATAATTTGACAATTTTGTGAGAAAAAAAAAGTAAAAAAAAAAGGAAAATTTATTGTCAAATACTTACCATAATTTTCCTTTCCTGATGGACTCCATGGCAGCCTACGTGTGAGTTGACCCCGCCTCCACTCCAATGCTATAGGACCCCATTTAAATAAAAGAGCACTCACCACTCCACACGGTGTTCCGTAACTAGCCTCCTCATAAGACTCATGGGTGGGAACTCCGTCTGCCATGGAGTCCATCAGGAAAGGAAAATTACGGTAAGTATTGACAATACATTTTCCTTTTTCCCTGACAGACTCCATGGCAGCCTACGTGTGGGAAATAACTAGCCGACCACACGGGTGGGTATGCTTTAAACAGAAAACATTTAATTTGATTTATCAACCGATAAAATCTTTAGACCAAAATTTACAGAGGATAGAGAAGCAGGCTCAATACAGTAATGTGACATGAACGTATTAATAGAGGACCAGGAGGCTGCCTTGCAGATTGTGTGAGGAGCCACATGCCGAGCCGCTGCACATGAAGCTGCCATTCCCCTGGTAGAGTGAGCCGTCACCGCCTCTGGAGGAGCCAAGCCCTTCGCCCTATATGCCCGTTGTATAGTTCTTACAATCCAGGTGGCCAGCGTCCTAGTTGAAGCTTTCTTCCCCTTGTTGCTACCTGAAGGTAAGATAAAGAGATGCTCCGAGTGTCTGAAGGGGGAAGTGATAAGAAGATATTCTTTCAAGGCTTCTCCAACATCCAGAGGATGAACATCATTAGAATCTGAAGTCCTAAAAGTAGGCAAGACAATTTCCTAGTTCTGGTGAAACACCAAAGTAACCTTTGGATTAGATCCCAACATGGGAATAAGGACTACTCGGTCCGGAAAGAACGTAAAAAAAGGCTCTTTGAAGCCCAAGGATCCGATTTCCGAAACCCTTTTGGCTGAAGTGACTGCAACTAAGAAAACAACTTTTGCTGAGAAATCCTTAATAGAGAGCGGGGATGGCCCCGTCGTACTTGAGTCCAGGACCAGAGGAAGATCCCACTTGGGAAATCTAGGCTTTCTTTGGGGTTTGAGTCTTGAAGCTCCCCGGAAGAACTGACGAATCAGTGGATGCACTGCCCAAGATGTACCTGAGAAAGCTGATAGAGCCGACACCTGCACCCTGAGGTTATACCTGGGCTTCTCTACTAGTATCAGGTAAGAGCCTATAACATCTAGCTTTCTCCCCCTTACACCACTCTCTCCTTGCACACTCATCTTCACAAAAACATTCACAATATAACCATTTACAAAAAGGAGTCTGCTCTGCCTCCTCAGCAAAGGATCGGGAGGTCATGTCCACGGGCTCCCCAGGCTCCCTCCCCCTTTGGACCAACACACCACGTTTTACAGTTTGAAGGTAAAGAAAAAAAAATAATATAATACAAATTTCTGTTCCCTCAGTCTACTTTTGGTTTATGAGATATTGCTGAACATCAAATAGATTGAATGCAACCTTGATCTGTTAAAAATGTTTTTATGTTACACTACTTTCGTTATAAAACTGTTTGGGCAACTGTGAATGCTCTATAAATATACATTGTTTTAGATATCTCATATGTCCTTTACAAATAATGTCAATACTTGCTAATACTGTTTTGTAACTCTGTCAATATTGTATTCCTAGGCTACTACAATACTCTTATTGTATTCATGCTATTCTAAGGCCCTAATGAAGTGGGGATTTCCCGCGAAATGCGTAGGCCATACATTTGATCTATCACACCGGGATCAGCACATCCTGGGCTAAAATAACAGTAACTGTATTCTTACAACTGTAACAAGCTCTTAACTAATCATCAATAGATGAAAAATAAAGTTTGATTTCATATTTTAAACTTGTGGTATATATCTTTAATCAAACCCCACAGATGTACATACAAAGTCCCACCCCACCTCATCTTTATCCTTGATTTTGCCCGCTGTAACATTTGAGTTGCCCACTTCCATTTGTAATTGCCCGGTGTTTCTGAAGTCCACCGTCACACAGTCCTGCCTCCTGGCCCCATGGCTTTAATGCCGTCACATGTTCCGCCATTGGACCGGCGTTCTGTCTTTCAAAGGTGCCGAACCAGGAGGCAGGACTGTGTGAGGGCAACGGGCAATTCAAATTAAAGCTGTTACAGTGGGCAATCACCGCTCTCTGATGATTCGGCCACCTCGCCACATCTTCCTCTCCTTTCTCCTCCCCTCGCTGGGAGAATGGCTCCCATTCAGCGGTGTTTGCCTCCCCACTGCCATCTCGGAGGCAGCCCCACACTCACCAGCAATCATTTACCACTCGCAAAATGCTTACCATACTGACACACTACTCTACACTCACACAATAAGTGAATAATAAGTGAACACAATAACTCACTAGTAGCAAACTGAGCAGTGAACTGCTCTATCTATCTCCACTCCAACAACACACTGCAAAAGCTTCATGTGGGAAGCAACTTTTTGTAGTGTGGGGTGGAACCATGAGCACTGAGCTTTGATTTGACAAAGTCATCATCACTTTGTCCAATTAGTGCTCTGACAGTGCTCTGTGCCCTAATTGGCAAAGCCTTGCACCTGACCAGTGGTCAGTTGCATTGCTTCACCCAATTAGGGCCCTAGAATGCTCTGTGAAGCGTGCAGTGCATTGTGGGGTGCTCTGCAATTTCAGGTGTTGGCCGAATGGGTAAACAGGCGATGTCCGAGCTGAACTTTTGCTCTGCTCGAACCCTTTGCCCAACTCTACTGTGCAGCAAGATCGGCTCTAGGGCGTCACAACCCCTTGAAAGCAATGTAAAGGGACATTGCTTATCTCTTTAAACATTTTATAAGAATGTATATGTAGCCCAGAACAACGTTGATGTCTGCGTAGAACTTGATAGCATCTATTTGAATACAGCCAGCATAGTCCCACAAAGTTCAAGCCTAGGAATTGAATTCTCAGACTTAAAGCTGAACTTTATGGTAAGTTCTGCTCTCCCCCCACCTTCTTTATATTTGGCCCTTTTTTGGGAGAGGGGTGGGTACCTGCTCCCCCTCTTCTGGTGGGATTGCCATGGAGATCTGAGCGAAAGTTCCCCCACAGCCTTCAAAAAGTGCAGAGCAGTTGGAAGGACAGCTCTAAAAATAAAATATAAGGGGCCTAAGCGCTGATATGATATATATGTAATGAGAATAAAAAATAGAAAAAACCTTAATGATTAAGCTGCAACCAAATAAAGTGTTCTGTTACTCTTAGCCCCTGTACACCCAGTCGGAAATTCAAACGGAAAAGGTCCGATCGGACCATGTTGTCGGATAATCCGACCGTGTGTGGGCTACATCGGACTTTTCCATTGGAATGTCCAAACAACAAAGTTTGAGAGCTGGATATAACATTTTCTGACAACATGATCTGATCTGACTTTTTCGATCGTAGAGAATTCCAATCGGACAAAGTGCCACGCATGCTCAGATCAAATTACGAGACCAAAGCTATTGGCTACTAGCCGCAACGTAGTCCCGTTGCAACGAACAAACGTCATCACGTTCTGAACTATTGGATTTTCTTTGTCCGGCCGTGTGTATGCAACATCAGTTTTGGACAAAATCCGTCTGAAAAAATCAGACGGATTTTGTTGTCGGAATGTCCGACCGTGTGTACAAGGGCTAAGGGTTAATAGTCTGATGATGGTGCGCTCGAATCAATTTTCTATTGGATCACTGCACTAAAAAAGAGATAAAATCATGTGACTTTATCAACCCTAGATAACCCTTGATAAAGTCACAGGACATGTGACGCAAAGCATCTGGAGGAGCCGGTGATGTCATTCTGTGAAGTGTCTCTGTGTACACATCGGCCGGTGAAGACTGTGTTGGGAACGCCTTGACCAGCTGATTGTTTATATGCGCTGTCACTGCTCTAGGCTATGTGAGTGAAGCTGCTTGTGTTTGCCATATAGGAGCCTTGATCACTACGCAATGATGGTTTTCTCTGCTTAATTTCTATGCCAATGAGAAATATGATCGTAAAATACAGTGTCTGAAGAAAGAAGTGATACCATTGAGAAGTTCTAAGGCTAACAGCTGTTGTGGTGTGATCGCGATGTAATTCTGTATGAAGCCATGCATAAGGAAATGGACTGAGCTTTTTGTGATCACTGTGATTTAAATATTTTGATTTGTGGTATTATTACTTTAGGATTATGATGAATAATATTATATAACATATTGATCGCAGATAATACTCCATTGAGGTGGGGTATTTTTCCGCACTTTGCACTTGAATTTATATATAGCACTTTTGTTCTTGTTTATGTATGATACAACTAAGCAATTTTTGCACAGCTACTTTTGCACATAAGTACTAATTAGGAGCTAATTTTTCACATTATTTTGCACTTTATCTCATAGATATTAATGAGGAGTATATATATATATATATTTCTTTCCTTGTGTGCCTATGATTTCATTTAGCATTTTTGCTCAGTAATTTTTTGCACATTATCCAGTATAATTATCTTTGCACATTATTTTGCACAGCATTTAGCACTTTCAGGTGTATGTTTGGAGGATGTATCGTTACACTTAAAGTGGAAGTAAACCCATCAAACCCATTAAACAGTTAAAAAAAAAGGCATGCCAGGAATGCTAAACTATCAGCCAAACTATCAAACAATCCAACGGCTGGTGTCATAACGAATCACATGTGCAGCACCATAGCAGTTGAAGATTAAACAGAGGCAAAGATGGCAGCTTCCTTGGCTGAAAACAATAGGGAAGTTTACTTCCACTTTAAGCACTTTATATGCATGAATTTTACTGAGCAGTACTTATCCTTTTTTAGTGCAGTGATCCAATAGAAAATTCATTAGAGCGCACCATCATTCAGACCATTAACCCTGGAAGGACAACGCTGCATTCAGTGGTAGGTAAATGTCTTTATAATAAAAGTCAGCAGTATTTGTATTCTGAAAATGTCTTTGTCCCTCTGAGAATGTCCCTTTCCAGCAAAACTAAGAATTCAGTATTCAGATCCATAGGCTGAATCTGATCAACCAGGTGGCAATGGTGATATGCCGACTCCAGGGAATCTTCCCTGTTGTTGGGTAACTACTCACATTTTTTTTTTTTTTTCTTTTTTTTTTTCTTTTCTTTTTTGCTACTTCAGCGAATTTTTCATGAGGTCCAATCAACTTTACGTTCATTTACGTTGTCCTCATCTTCACATCATTGTAGCTTTATGTTTTAATTTATACTACAAGAATTCCTTTATTTTTCCAAGAAAAAGGTATAAAAAACAATATCAAATCTACTCCTACAAACTTCTCACTCCTTCTTCTACTACGCCCCCCCCCCCCATCTCCCACCCACCGCCTCCTCTACCTAACTACCTAACTATGCGGGAGATTTAAGTCTACTTCTATTTTACCTTCTTATATTCTTATATGCTCAGCATAGCTCCATGTTTTTTTACATTTTTTCCACTCTTGCCATTTATCTGCTACTACCAATCCCTTATCATCATGGCTTTCCCTTCGCCTAGTCATACGATAAGTTACCTCCACTGCATCGATCCATTCCCAGATTGATGGACTTTCCTCTTTTTGCCAATTCTTAGGTATCAATCTTTTGGCAGCATTTAAAAGATGTGGGACCAGTGATTCTTGATACTTTTTAATTTCCTCTCTAGTACCGTGGAATAATACTATTCATGGGTCCTCTGGGATTATGATGTTTGTAATTTCTTTTACGTAATGTAGAATCCTTTTCCAATATTTATTTATTTTGGGACAGCTCCACCACAGATGAGTCATTGTTCCTAATTCTCTACATCCTCTCCAGCAATCTCCTGACTTACTTGGTTGGAATTTATGAATTTTGTCTGGGGTAGCGTACCATCTAGAGATACATTTATAATTCATTTCTACTGTGCTACTATCGGCTGCCGACCTGTGTATAAGTTTATAAATTTTCCCCTGAGTGCTTTTATCACATTGTGTGCCCAGTTCCTTTTCCCATTTCTGTATAAAAGGCGGGCTCCCCAGATCCCCCCCTCTCGGTCAGAAGCCCATACAGCTTGGAAATTATCCCCTTAGGGTTATCTGTTAAACATAGCTGCTCAAAAGGCGACCACTCTTCTTCCGTTTTTAATGGCTGTGGTAGGCTTCCCACAAAGTGGGCCAACTGGAGATACCGCCACTCATCTATTCTTCCCAATTCCCCTTTGTGTTTTAAATCGTGCAGTGACAAAATCCTCCCCCCTTTTATAATGTCCCTAACCTGTGCCTTCTCTTTTTTCAGCCAGTTCCCACTATTAATTTTTAACCTTGGAGGGAAATATTCATTTTCTTTTAACTCTATAAGTGGAGAATTGTATTGGCCATTCAGTTGCTTGTATATCCTATCCCACACCCTAAGTGCATTACGTGTTAAAATATTTGTATCCAAGTCAAGTGTCCTGTGTTTTGGCGGATTCCATACTATCTTATTTAACTGTGTTTTACTGAAAGCGTTTTCTATGTTTACCCATCTTTTTTCATTATTATTTTCCCTTACCCATTCAACTACTCTCGACAGCACAATTGCGTTATAATATTTTTGTATATCGGGTATAGCTAATCCCCCTTGACTTTTGCTTCGTTTCAGGGTAGTGAAGGGGACTCTCGGTTTTTTATTGTTCCATATGAACCCCATTAACAGTGTCTTAATCTTTGTGAAATAATACTTCGGTACCGCTATGGGGATCATCTGGAATTTATACAGAATTTTTGGTATAATATACATCTTAAGTGCGCTAATACGTCCCATCCAGGTCAGTGATCTATTTACCAATCTATTACTTTCTTTCTTGATTTCGTCTAGTAGTGGGATGAAATTTAATTTATACATTTTCTCCACTGAGGTTGTAAGTTTTATTCCAAGGTAATTCAATTCCTTCCGCCAGGGGAACCCAAACTCTTTTTGGAGTCTACATTTTTCCAATTTACCCGTATTAATATTAAGTACCTCTGATTTTGCTTGGTTGATTTTAAAATTCGAGAGTTGGCCATACTGTGCTATTGCCTCTATCAGCCTAGGCATAGTATTGCTTGGTTTACTAACATAGAATAGAACATCATCGGCAAAAGCAGCCAATTTATGTTCTTCCTTTCCTATTTCAATTCCCTTAATCTGTGGGTCATTACGAATCGTGGCAAGCAATGGCTCTAAAGACAACACAAACAATAGGGGTGATAAGGGGCACCCCTGTCTCGTCCCATTTTTCATCTCAAAAGGTAGGGATAACGTACCATTAATCTTAATTCTAGCGGTTGGATGACGATAAAGTGTCCTAATCCTCTGGACCATTGTTGGTCCCACTCCCATTACTTCCAGGGTCCGGAACATAAAACCCCAGTCTACCCTGTCGAAGGCCTTCTGGGCATCAATCGACAGGAGCAGACTCGGGTTCTCCCTTTCACCCTCCTGGGAAAGAAGGAGCAATGTTCTCACCCCATTGTCCCTTCCCTCCCTTCCGGATATAAAACCCACCTAGTCGGGATGAACCAGTGTGTTCATTAGGACCTTCATTCTACTTGCCAGGACTTTAGCAAAAAGCTTTGTATCGGCATTAAGTAGAGATATAGGCCGATAACTAGAACACATCGTCTCGTCCTTCCCCTCCTTCCGAATAACCGTTATAGATGCAGACCTTGCCTCCTTACTAATTTCATACTCTATCCCAAGTCCATTCATATAATTACATAAATGTGGAGTTAATATTTTCTTAAATTTCTTAAAATAGTATGTGGTAAACCCGTCTGGGCCTGGGCTTTTCCCTGAGTCTGAGTCCATAAGTGCCTTTTTTACTTCCTCCTCTGAGATAGGTCTCTCTAATAGTTCCATTTCCACTTCAGTGATTTTTGTTAACTGAGCCTTTTCTAGGTATTCCTCCATTTTTAATTCCTTTTCCTCTGCTTTTAATCCAACGGACTGATCTACTGCATACACTTTCTCATAATAGTTTTTAAATATTTCCGCTATCTCTCTTGTTCTATAAGCCACATCTCCTTTACCTGTCTGGATTCTTTCTATATAATTTCTAGATTTTTTCTTTTGTAGTCTTCTTGCTAGATATTTAGTGGGTTTGTTATCTCCATAATACCTCCATAATACCTATCTCTAGCTATTTGATTGAACGTTTTTTGAGTTTCCTGTTCCATCAGGGTTTTTAATTCATCCCGTTTGGTTATTAATTTTTGAAGAATTGTTTTATCTTGATTCAGATCTTTTTTATGTTGCTGTTCTATTCTAAATATTTCCTCCAATAGGGTTTTAATTTTTTCCGATCTCTCTTTTTTTTTCCAAGTTCCCAATGAGATCAGGATCCCCCTGATGTAGGCTTTGTGAGCCTCCCATAAATTTTGGCTTGATATATTCTCAGTATCATTGATCTCAAAATATTGTTCTAATTCTTTATTAATCCTTTCTTCCCCTTCTGCATCCTGAATTAGTCCTTCGTTTAAACGCCAAGTAAAAGGTTTACATTCCTCTCTCCTTAATAGCAACTTCATCCCCACCGGGGAATGGTCGGAGAGAGTAGCTGCCTCTATCGTAGTCTCTTCGACCATTTCCAAAATTCTATGGTCTACAAAAATGTAGTCGATCCGGGAGTACATCCCGTGTACAGGGGAATAGAACGTGAAATCTTTCTCGTTTGGGTGCTGAACTCTCCATGCATCTACTAATTGACATGCATGCAATTTTTGTTTTATCCTTTTTAATTGCACCTTACTAGTCCCCTGTACCCCGGATGTACTGTCCAATCCCGGATCGACACAAAAATTCAGGTCCCCCATCAAGATCACTGGTCCCCTCCCAAAATCTGTCAACTTCCCCAGCAGATCCACTAAGTATTTTGTAGAGTCACGATTGGGGGCATATATATTGATCAAGGTGCATTCCACTTCTCTCAACTTACCTTTTAAGGCAAGATATCTTCCCTCCGGATCTACTAGTCTATCTTCCAGATTAAACTGTACCTTCTTTGCAAACCCTATAGCTACTCCCCTTCCTCTGCTTGTTGTCGCGTCTCCATAATACCAAACTGGAAATTCCTTTGAGTATAACTTGATATTTGCCTCATGGGAAAAATGGGTTTCCTGCAGAAAAATCACCTCAGCTTTATAGTGTCTAAGTTCCTTCAAGATCTTATGCCTCTTACTAGGCGTGTTTAGCCCTTTAACATTATACGTCAAAAAATTTATGGCTTGCATCACAGATCTCTTGAGTAGCTATATAGAATCCTCGTCTTACTTCCACACTGAGGCATAACTTCTCCCGCATAGATTTCCCCTCCCTCCTTCCCTCCCATCCCTCCCTCCCCATCCCACCCTCTCCCCCCCTCCCCAAGCCACCTCCCACTCCTCGCCATCCCACCCCTCCCCTCCTCCCCCCCCCCCCCGGGCCTAAGTCTGGCCTTCGACTCATTGAATGGCCCGATAATCCTGACCATCCCTAAGTCTTATTTAGATCTAAGGTGAGGTACAGTGTTCAGCCTCCTCCCCTCCCCCCCCAAGATTGTAGTAGGGAGAGGAGGTTAGGGGGGAACACACCCCCCACGCCCGCACCCAGACCACTATGTTACATCACCTAACTCCCTCCCACCCCCCCGGGCCCCCCCCCCCAAACACCTCCCAGTCCTCATCCATCCAGCCCGGCAGAGCCGGGGCCTGGATCTCCAATCTCTCACAGAATCCAACCAGCTCATCCGGGAATCGCAGTCTGGCTGATCTGCCATCTTTAGATCCCACGAGACATGCCGGGAACCCCCAGCTGTATCGTATATTCTGTATTTTCATCTGGTCTAACAGGGGTTTCAAGAGCCGCTTTCTGGTCAATGTCTCTGAGGTGAGATCTGGAAAGACTTGCAACTCTGTCCCTGCATATTTCAATGCACCTCTCCCCTTTAATCTTGACCATATCTCTTCTTTATCTTCACAGAATCTGAATCTGACTATAATATCGCGTGGCTTGTTGATTCCCTCATTCCTTATTCTGCCTATTCGGTGGACCCTTTCAATCTTTGGGAATCCCTCCTCCCCTCTGTCCAGGACTGGATTAAATATATTTTTAATAATTTTCTTTAGATCTTCTTGTTTTTTTTCGGGAACCGAGCGTATTCTTAAGTTTTGTCTGCGGTTCCTGTTTTCTTGGTCCTCGAGTTGATACAAGATTTTTCTCTGGTTTTGGTATACTGTTTTAATTTGGTTCTTCACAAGCCCTAGTTCCTGGGCCTGCCTTTCCATATTTGACTCCACTTCTTCCACTCTATTTAATAAGTGTCCCAAATCCGATCTCAACATACCAATCTCTAATTTTATAGCGACTTCGAGATTTGAGAGCATTTCTCTCAATACTCGCTGTGTTATGGTTTGATCCTCTCCCTGATGTTCTTCATTTTTGCTCAATTCCATTTCGCTTTCGGTTGTAAGATCGTCACGGGAATGGTCCCTGGTTTTTTCATGTTTTTTATCTAGTCCCTTCTTCCTCTCGGGTTTCGAAGGTAACCCTTCCGCCCCTTCTCCTCCTGGGCTCCCCCCTTGGGTTAGATATTGTTTAATTGTGCAGTCTGCTATTGTATTTTTTGGGGTTTTAGGGCCCCCCCCCCGGGCATTTTGTTTAGAGGATTTACTCATTTTATCTTCTTCCACCACACTAGGTTGGTTCGCCTGTCGTTATCCTAGCGTCTTTCCCTGACGCGGGGGAACAAAGTAAATAGGGTCCTATTTAGAATTCCCCTTATTATCTTTTCTATGAGCAATCGGGAATTGTACCGTAATTTTCACCCAGTCCCCTGTTGTTTCTGCGATAATCCTACTCCTTCTCTTATTTGTTAGACTTGTAACTCTCCCTTATGAGCATTAAAGGAGGGTAGGCCGTTTAACTCTAGGACTTATGACGCATAGATTTTTGATATTAATCGCAGGCCAATATGATTATAATCAGTTTAGTATGTTAATCTTTAGATTTGAGAGCGTCTGGAACGCTCTCAAAGCAATGGGTTTAGTTTGGATTTATCTCGCAGTTAATAGGCCCCTGGGTGCACTCCGATTTATTTTACCTGAGCGGTATAGTCCTTCAACCCAAATTAGACCTTCTTCCCTGCTTTTGAGCCATTGCACATAAATTCAATAAGTACAATATATGTTTCCAGTCTGAGGTAGCCCCAGGGGGGGAGGGGGAAAGAAAAAGGGAGGAACACGGCCTCTCTGGTGCAGCTTGTGTATATGTGCTTAGTTCCTTAATGCCTTCAAAACACACAATAAGAAAACGGGTAGTACCACTTAACCCAGTAAAGTCCAAAACAACACATCCTGGCTCAGATTTGACGGCAAGGAAAAAGTGAGTTTTACATAGAGCCCAGACTCTTGTCTGCACAGCATTGCTCTTTCTGATTCTGAAAAGCTAGTTGCACCACATTGCCCAGCATAACCCAGTACCGCACAATCTAGCCTGAATTAAACAACAAGACAGCAACATTACAGACAGCCCAGTTTCTTATCTGTTCCATGTTGTCCTTCTAGGATCCAGTCTTGGTTCTATCTTCCTGCGTGTAACCTCGTCCCTTCTCGCTCATATACCGGAGTTTGAGCCGCGGCTTGGACTCTGCGTAGTAATGGACGTTAAGGAGATCCGACCAGAGGGGGGGGGGAGGGAGTATACAGCGATCCCGCTGTTATGTTCGTTTCCCGTGTGATGTCTGGCGAATGGGCGGGCTGGAAAGAGGTCTGCTGCGTGCCGCCGGAGCCTCTCACTCTCCGGGTAAATTCCGTGGGGCCCGCCGTCATCCCGCTCCGGTCGGCTTCACACCAGTCCCTCCCCTAGACTCCGCGTCCTACGTCATGACGCGAGTCCTGCGATTTCTAATGCGATGGCCACTACTCACATTTAATCAATGTTGGTGAGGGTATGTGCTTATTTTGTTTGATTGAGGAAACAAGGTACCCTTGCCACTTTTGTCAAAGGTACATTATTTTTATGCTGAAGATTTCCAGGAATTGCAGTTTAACTAGGGAACTGTTGCTGTGTTCATCTTGATGGAATACCTGCTGGCATCCTTCTCTGGTTGCCCCCCTGGGTATACTTTGACTAGACATACCTTGGCACAGCGATTGGAGTCTTCCCCAGAGATTTCAGTACATAATTAGGAAATGCTTGATTTAGCTGAAACATGTCCTTGTTTCTACCAGCCAAGATTTGAGGGGAGCCGGATGTACCTGGTTGCTGTGGATTGGCAGGAAGAGGGTTAGGGTGCAACTGTAGCATGTTTGTCACCATTGCATTCTGTGTGCTTGATAACAACATTGCAGTCCGAAGCAAATTTATCTGAGGAGGCGAGGCACAGCATCTATAGCACTATTCCCACATTTCTAGGGAAGCTCCTTGTACTTTTGCAAAATCTTTACCCTACACCAATCAGGGGTGGATCCAGAGTCTAGTCTTGGGAGGTGTTCCTTATAGAAGGTGTTCTTTACAGAATCAAATTTAATGTATCATACAGTGTACAGTGCACAGAGGTCAGTAGTATGTAGGGCAGTGTACAGAGGTCAGTAGTATGTAGGGCAGTGTACAGAGGTCAGTAGTATGTAGGGCAGTGTACAGAGGTCAGTAGTATGTAGGGCAGTGTACAGAGGTCAGTAGGATGTAGGGCAGTGTACAGAGGTCAGTAGTATGTAGGGCAGTGTATGGAGGGCAGTAGGAAGTAGGGCAGATGTAGGGCAGTGTACAGAGGTCAGTATTATGTAGGACAGTGTACAGAGGTCAGTAGGATGTAGGGCAGTGTACAGAGATCAGTAGTATGTAGGGCAGTGTACGGAGGTCAGTAGTATGTAGGGCAGTGTAGAGAGGTCAGTAGGATGTAGTGTGGTGTACAGGGAACAGTAGGGCAGAGAACAGGGGCTTAGCAGGGCAGAGGACAGGAGTTGACAGGACAGATGATAGGGGTTAAGTAGGAAGGAAGGCACACACCAGGGAGGTCAGGAGGGCGCACACCAGGGAGGTCAGGATGGCACAGTACGGGGTCAGGAGGGCATACACCAGGGAGGTCAGGAGGGCACAGTAGGGGGTCAGGAGGGCCCACACCAGGGAGGTCAGGAAGGAACAGTATGGGGTCAGGAGGGCACAAGCTGTAGAGGTCAGAAAGGCACAGTATGGGGTCAAGAGGGCACACACCAAGGAGGTCAGGACAGCACAGTACAGGGTCAGGAGGGCACACACCAGGAAGGTCAGAATGGCACAGTACGGGTCAGGAGGGCACAAATCAGGGAGGTCAGGAGGGCACACACTGGGGGAGGGGTTGGGAGGACACACACTGTGGAGGTCGGAAGGGCACACATTAGGGGGGTGGGGAGGGGACACATCAGGGGGCAGTCACAATGCTTTAATGAGCACAGTTTCTCACTGTGCTACATGAAAAGGAGATGCAATCCCATTTGTCAGCTAATAGCACCTCTATGCTAAGCTGCAGTAACTCAGTAGACTTAGCATAGAGGTGCCTATAAACTAACCCACGGCCATGGTGTACTGCTAGTTGATAACAAAAAACTTGCCACCATCCTCATCTATAGCTGGCTATTGCAGTAAGCGGCATTGGAGGGCTAAAACAGGTAACAGCAAAGGTCTGGGTAAGGACCAGAAAAAACCCAAAGCCTACTTATCACCAGCTCGCAGACAGCTGAATTTCCCGGTAGAGCAATTGTGCCCCGTTACACCACCCCTCCCCCCCCCCCCCCCCACATCCACCCCTGACACCAATGGCATTTTTAGGAGAGTGAGGTTTCTTGTAAACTGAAAACTGCCTATTGGGATATTTATCTCTACCACCGGGTGCCATCAGATCAGTAGAATGTGGCAGGTGGAATGTCTATCTTTATTTTCCTTAAAGGATAACTAAAACCAAAAGAAAAAATGAAAAATGAAATATGTTGCCGCCAAAATTTCTTAAATGCGGTGGCAGTATTTATTTTTTGGCAAGCAAAGGATATTGTCCGCAAATACTGAAAATACATGCTGATCTTGACAGAAGTGTAGTGTCCTTGTCATTTCAAGTGAGCTGCACTGAAGAATATCTTTCTTCCTAGGCATTTTCTGTAAATTTCCAATTGCCCTGTAATGGAGATGAAAAGATGCGGACGTGTTTGGAGTCCATATTCAGATTCCGATTCAGAATACTTTAATAATCCCAAAGGGAAATTATTACGATAAAACTACATTCAACCATTTAACAAAGACAACACATGATCACAATTATGAATAAAGTACAATGGCACAATAAAATTGCCAATAACAGCAATTAGTACAAATAAAACAAATTAATACTATAGATAATAAAACAGCTTTACTATTAAAATACAACATAGAATATATAACACAAATTAAAATAAAACTAGCAAAATGCAAATAATACACCACTTTCTCTAACATTACCCAATATATTAATAAACATAATACAATACTATAAAAACTACATAAAAATCCTAATCATAAACCAGATTAAATCTTCACATCAGCCCTCATAGAGAAGATTTATATAATTTGATGGCCATAGAAAAAAATGATTTCCTGTGTCGCTCTGTGGTGCATCGTGGTTGTAACAATCGGTCACTGATTGTACTCCGCAGACTGACCAGCATATTGTGTAGTGGGCGGGAGGAGTTGTCCAAGATTGAATGTCCCTTGGACAACACTCTCCTCTCCAACACTGTTGTTAAAGACTCCAACTCCAATCCAACAACATCACCGGACTTGCGAATCAGTTTGATGAGTCTGTTGGTGTCGGCCTGCTTCTCCAGCAAGCCACTGCATACAGGAGAGTGCTGGCTATCACAAACTCATAAAACATCTTTAGCATCATCTGGCAGATGTTAACCACTTTCAGACTGGACCATTTTGTGGGCTTAAGACCAGACCACTTTTTGCGATTCGGCACTGGGTCGCTTTAACTGACAATTACGCGGTCATGCGATGTGGCTCCCAAACAAAATTGGCGTCTTTTTTTCCCCCACAAATAGAGCTTTCTTTTGGTGGTATTTGATCACCCCTGCGGTTTTAATTTTTTCCGCTATAAACAAAAAAAGAGCGACAATTTTGAAAAAAACGCATTATTTTTTTACTTTTTGCTAAATATATAAAAAAAAACATTTTTTTCCTCAGTTTAGGTCGATACATATTCTTCTACATATTTTTGGTAAAAAAAATTGCAATAAGTGATTATTGATTGGTTTTTGCGCAAAATTTATAGCGCTTACAAAATAGGGGATAGTTTTATGGCATTTTTATTAATCTTTTTTTTTTTACTAGTAATGGCGGCGATCAGCGATTTTTATTGTGACTGCAACATTATGGCGGACACATCGGACATTTTTGACACATTTTTGGGACCATTGTCATTTATACAGCAATCATTGCTATACAAATGCACTGATTACTGTGTAAATGACACTGGCAGTGAAGGGGCTAACCAGGGGGTGACAGTGTAGGGGTTAAGTGTGTCCTAGGGGCATGTTACTAACTGAGGAGAGTGTGGATGTGTGTTAGTGAACACTGATCTCTGCTCCAATCACAGGGAGCAGAGATCAGTGTCACTTGTTGCTAGGCAGAACAGGGAGATGCTGTTTACTTCTGCATCTCCCCATTCAGCTTCCCAGTGAGACGATCGCGGGTATGCCGTGGCGATCGAGTCCGCTGGACCCGTGACCGGACTCACAGGGGTTCCGACCGGTGCGCATGCGATGGCAGAGCAGCAATTACTAATGGATGTACCTGTACGCCAGTTTGCCGACCCATGCCATTCTGCCGACGTACATCGTCGTGCGCCGGTCGGGAAGTGGTTAAAAGACCCCAGTCTCCTCAAAAAAGTAGAGGTGGCTCTGGTCCTTCCTATCAAGCACCTCAGTGTTCTTGCTTCAGTTTAGTTTATTATCTATGTGTACCCCCATATACTTGATACTTTCTACTACATCCACGGACTCCTCGGATGGAGACTGGGGTCATCCATGCCTCCTTCTCAAATCCACAACCAGCTCTTTTGTCTGTCACATTTAGATACAGATAATTATCCTCATATCATGTGACAATGTTCTCCACCACAGTCCTATACTCAGTCTCTTTATCAACCGTGATACATCCCACTACCACAGAGTTATCATAAAACTTCTGAAAAAGATGGCAAGAAAATTACCAGACTCTGTCTAGTAACTAAAATTATTGGTATAGACAGTAAAAAATAATGGATAGATAACTGTCCCCGGTTGAACTCCAATATTGCTAATCGCCCTATCCGACCCACAATCTTGCAAATGCACATGTCAGGTAGTCTACAATCCATGACACAAGGGAAACATCAACCTGTATCGCTGCCAGGTTCTCGCACAAGAGATCCAGCCCGAGTATCATCAGTACGGTAATGCATGACCCTCACAGTGCTTGCTGGCTTATCCATGTGTCCTTAACTCCCAGTCTCAGCTGGTAGGCAAACTGCAAAGGGTCTAAATATTTACTATTTGACAGGAGAGCAGCTTATGATTGCAACCCCAACTACCTCTATAGATACAGGGGAGGAGGGACATAGCCACCCAGGGAACGGAAGTGTGTTCTTTGCAGGTTTAAAGGTGAAAATAGAGCAAAATAAACTTGAAAAAAGAAAACAAATGCAGTCATTACACTAGTAATCTGCAATATATTACATTTTTGGTTTTGGATTTAGATATACTTTATGTTTTTTGTTTAACTGCTGTATTGACATGCCTTGATGAAACTGGCAAGTTGAGTTCACTAAAACAGAAGGTAGGATCAATCCTCATCTAGGCTTGATCACTGATAAACCTGAAAAAATATGAAAATGGAGGGAAGGATACATTATTATCCTTTTTGTATTTTGATGCTACCGTTTTCTCTTGCAGACTGCAAGGCAGTTTTGACACCATCCAATTTATGCCATGAGCGGTGTCCAAACAGCTTAGTCTTGGCAAACAAGGTTCTGCCTTTGCCAAATCTAGCTCAGTCAGGAGCTCCCAGTTCTTGGAGCATGTAATGATCCTTATTTTTTTGTGGAAAGGTTTATAGTAATAAGGCAATTTCAATGGATTTAGAGGTACTATACTTGAGTCTTGCCTATGCAAGGCCTGCTTCTGGGAAATCCCCATGTACTGCTCTCAGTCTGTAACATGATTTGCAGATTTTGGCCCTAGCTATCCAGCAAACAAATCAAGTTCCTCCCTTTCGATAAGGTTTAAATCTGCAATTGCAGCTTTAAAAGTTCATCTCCAGGCCTTGTAGTTCTCTAGAGTGTCATAAAATCTTGAGAGACTGATAGACTCCCATTTGCTGGAGCATCTGGTGTAAAAGTAGAGGTTGAACAAAACAACCCCTTGGCATACCTACAATTATATCTGACCGATGAGGTTATTGAAAAAATTGTTACTGAGACAAACCGGTACAAAGAGCAACAATTAGCTAGTCTGCATCAGAAGTTACCAAGTGTCATCAGTGTGTCAGGACCTACACATACCTCGTTCCCCTAGTCTCTCCATTCTGGGCTCCTGTTGATATTGTTCTCATTTGTGGCCCCATACACATCAGACAGCCATTTACATCTGGCCTCAACAGAGTGAGTATCCATATATTGGTGCAATATGTTTGGGGCTTTTACAGATTTAAAGCAATAAGAAACATATCTGTTAAATTTTTAAACTGGTTCTGTCTCATCGTGGATAATATGCTTCAATCTATTTTTCCTTCTTATATGTATGTACATCAGGATATATACATGTGCATAAATTACTATAGATTGGAAAGCTATGCAGATGATGTGTAGTGGCTTATATCCCTAATGGCGAATTAATTGTTTGTTTGTCTTTTGATAGCAATTATTAGCCCTCCCATTTGAGGGATGGGCTTGGATCACATGAACTAATCCTCTTGACCACAGCCACTTTAAAAACCTTTTAGCTACAGTCCAAACCAAGCTCTGAGGGAGAGGGGCCACCCTCGAAATGCGTCAACCTACTTTGGACTTTTTCATCCCACCCAAGTCTACTGGCCAGCAGATCCTGCTGGATGAGACCAATGATGGACTTTGCACTATCTGATTGAATTAATCACATGTTTGTGAATACATTATTTTATTTTTAATAATCAGTGTTGCAAAGGTAATGCACAAGGCTGTTGCGCCCTCTGTTCTTGTTTTCTTATAGAGTTACTCCTGGGTTCCCCCTGACCTGTTGAGAGTGGAAGCACAGCCGATGCAGTGGAGTGATTTGTGAAGATTTCCTTCTACTTCAATTTACTCTATGGCAATGTTATGAGCGCAGGAGCATTTGTTTCTTTTTGCAGTGGTGGGGAAACCCCTGCAGAAGTGGTATTGGACAACTAATAAATTAGACCCCTTTCACACTGGAGGCATTCTTCAGACGCTAAAGGGGTTAAAAATAGCATCTGTAGAGCGCCTGAAAAACACCTCCCCTGCAGTCCCAGTGTGAAAACCCTGAGTGCTTTCACACTGGAGTGGTGCGTTTGCAGGACATTAGAAAAAGTCCTGTAAGCAGCATCTTTGGAATGGTTTAGGAGCAGTGAACACACAGCTCCTCCATCGCCCCAGCCCATTGAAATGAATGGGCACCACTGCCAAAGCACCTGCAAAGTGCTTTGGCAGCGGCACTTTTCGGGCACCCTTAACCCTTTCTTCGGCTGCTAGCAGGGTATAAAAGCGCAGCTAAAATGACAGTATAGGGCCGCTAAAACTAGTGGCACTTTACTGCTAACACCAGTGTGAAAGGGGTCTTAATTGACACTCCATTCTTTGGCACAATCATGTCAGAGTACAGATTTTCCCTGATAATTTAATTTTTACACTTTAAAAACAACAAAGAATTTGATGAAACTACTCATCCTGCACCAAAACTAAAGAAAATTTGGGAAGTATCTCAAATTATTCTAAAGAATTTCCAACGGAGCTATGTGCCAGAAAAAGATATCAGCATAGATGAAAGCCTAATGGTCTACAAGGGAAGGCTCAGCTGGGTGCAATACATTGCATCAAAGAGAGCACGATTTGGTGTAAAATCCTACATGCTATACGAATCGTCAACTGAAAACATTTGGAATTCCGGCATATACACTGGAAAAGGAACAAAATTCAATCCAAAATACAGCAACTATAGAATGTCAACATCTGCTGTTCTTTTACTCATTGAGACATTGCTAATTTAGGAATATTGCTTAACAACCGACAACTTTTATACGTCCCTGAACTTTATGAGTTTCTTCTACAAAACAAAACAGATGCCAATGGAACCATTATCTGGCGTAAAATGCCACCAATGTTTGGCAATAAGAAGCTGAAGATTGGCGAAATGGTTGCCTGACAGAAAGGCAAAAGGATGGCACTGGGATGGTGCGACAGGAAAGATGTGTGCCTATTGAGTACAGTTCATAATACCTCCACGGTTATGGTACGCACGAAAGATGGGAAAGAAATCATGAAGCCACAAGTAGTGATAGACTACAATAACACCATGGGGGTGTCGACAGAGCCGCCCAAGCAATGACATTCTACTCAGCAATGAGGAAAAAGCAAAAGTACTACAAGAAGGTCTTTAGGCATCTTCTTGGGCAATGCTTGCCTACATTCTGCTAAAATTAAAAAAAAGTGTGACAAGCCTGTGATTCATTCTGACTTAATTTGGAAAGTTGCTGAACCTTTCTTTGTGAACCAAACACCATCAATGGCTGTGATTAGAGCTGGACGTTGTGCTGTTGGTGTTGTCAACCCTGAACGCCTGACTGGTTGTCACTTCAGGGACTACATCCCACCAACCGAGAAAAAGTCAGCACCTACATGGATGTGCGTGGTTTGTCGCTCGGAGCGAGATGACAGTGGAAAGAAAATCAGAAAGGAAACCAGGTTCCATTGTCCTGATTGGTATGTTAGACTTTGTGCAGTCCCAAGTTTCAAAATGTTTCATATCCAAGATGTTTACTAAACCAATATGCAGTGTCTAATATTACAGTGACTAGTAATATTGCACCCTTGTTTGGCCAATTTCTGTGTTCTTGGTTTGATTACATTATTGAATGACATTTTTTATTATTATTATTATTATTATTATGATTATATTATTTATAATTATTATATTATAATTTAGGATTTCATGTTTTAAAATTTATCATAACCGGGATGTCTACTAGAGAGATTTAAGCGAGTTATTCCTAAGAATTACAGGCCTAAAATATAAAACAACAAATTTCCATGCAAAACAATGTCCTGCTTTGACATTTAAAACTACTGACATACACAGACCGCCAGGAAGGTTAAACTGTGGCCTTTAACTATAAGTCACACTATTAATGGTAGAATGCGATATCTATGTTGTGAAGACACCACCTGAATGGTAACTTTGAAATGGCACAGGCATTTAAAGTTTTGAGGTCTTGGTGTTGAGCGTCAAATAAGTATTCCTAGTAGGAGTTACAAGAGTCAGCTTTGTTAAGCTGCAAATATTATGCTTCAGGACATATTCAAATTTGTCAGGACAGTTGCTACTTCCTTTTCCTTTTAAAAATGTACTTTCATTTCAGCTTTATCTCTGCCTCCTTTGCTTTCATCTGAGTTTCCATTTCTGCTTCTTTCCTAAAAAAAAAGGAGTTTCACATTATAGATACTTCTGCATTTTCCAGGGCCTCTATTAGCTTGTTGCTTAACCAGTTCCCGACTGGCGCACATCGATGTACGTCGGCAGAATGGCACGGGCAGGCATATTAGGCCGCGTACACACAGGCGGACTGTCTGCCCAACTTAGTCCGCCGAAACACATTTGAGCGGACAGTCCGCTCGTGTGTGGGCTTCAGCGGACTTTTTCAGCGGACTGTCTGACGAACAAAGTCTTACGGAATTTCCGTAAGATTGTCCGTCCAAACTTGGTTTGAGCGGACAGTCCGCCCGTGTGTGTGCCAGTCTGCTGTACTTTCGAAATGAGCGGACTTTTCCCGCCCGGAGAAAATTTCATTTCGAGCGGGTCTCCAGGTAGGCGGGGCCCGCGATGGAGACGTCGCGGGCCCCGCCGCCTGGTATGGACTTAAAGGGAAACTCCAACGCCGAAAAAAATCGGCAGCGCGGCTCTGGCATTCAGGCCGGAGAGATCGTCGAGGCAACATCTCCTGGGGAAGAAGAAGAAGAAGAAGAAGAAGAAGAACGGAAGGCGGCGGCGACAGCGGCGACAGAAGACCGGGCCACCGCCTGTAAAATAGCTAGAAGAAGGCGCGGTGGCCCGGCAGAAGAACCGAAGAGGGGGACAAGACCCCCGAAGTCGGGAGAAGAGGCCGGCGACGGGGAGGAAGAAAGCCGGACTCCTCCGCTAGTAAAAGAGCTACAAGAAGATAGCGGAGGAGTCTGGCGAGAAGACCCCCGAAGACGGAAGACCCCCGGAGCTGTGCAATAAAATATTTTAACCCTGTGTTGTGTTTTTTTTTGTACTTTTTTTCACAGGTGAATGGGTAGGGGTACATTGTACCCCATACTCATTCACATAGGGTGGGGGGCCGGTATCCGGGGGCCCCCTTATTAAAGGGGGCTCCCGGATTCCGATAAGCCCCCCGCCCGCAGACCCCGACAACCAACGGCCAGGGTTGTCGGAAAGAGGCCCTTGTCCTCATCAACATGGGGACAAGGTGCTTTGGGGTGGGGGGGCCGCGCGGCCCCCCCTTCCCCAAGGCACCCCCCATGTTGAGGGCACGCGGCCTGGTACGGCTCAGGAGGGGGGGGGCGCTCGCTCGCCCCCCTTTCCTGGCCGACCGGGTAGCGTGCTCGGACAAGGGTCTGTTGTGGACTTGGGGAGGACCCCCACGCCGATTTTTTTTGGCGTTGGGGTTTCCCTTTAAGTCCATACCAGGCGGCGGGGCCAGCGACGTCTCCTTCGCGGGCCCCGCCTACCTGGAGACGCGCTCGAAATGAGCAGACTTTCCTCCGCGTGTGTGGGCGAGTCCGTTCATTTCAAAAGTTGAGCGGATTGTATGGCGGACTTAGTCCGCTGTATTAGTCCGCTCAAAAAGTGCCGTGTGTGGGCAAGTCCGTTCATTCAAAAGTTTGGACGGACTGTCTGTCGGATTGTCTGACGAACTTAGTTGGGCAGACAATCCGCCCGTGTGTACGCGGCCTTAGAGTACAGGTACGTCCATTTCTATATGCCGACCTGCCATCGCGTGTGTGCCGTGGCGGCGCGCTCACACGCTGGTCGGGACCCCCGTGAGTCCAGTCGCGGGTCCCGCGGACTTGATCACCGCGGGGATACCCACGATCGTCTCACGGGGCTGCTGAATGGGGAGATGCCATTGTAAACAGCATCTCCTCGTACTACTAGCAACAAGTGATGCTGATCTCTGCTCCATGTGTTTGGAGCAGAGACCAGTGTTCACTAACACAAAGCCCAGCCCCCAACAGTTAGTAACACGCCCTTATTAACACTTAACCCCTACACTGCCAACCCCTGGTTAACCCCTTCACTGCCAGTGTCATTTACACAGGAATCACTGCATTTGTATAGCACTGATTGCTGTATAAATGACAATGGTCCCAAAAATGTGTCAAAAATGTCTGATGTGTCTGCCATAATGTCACAGTCACAATAAAAATCGCTGATCGCCGCCATTACTAGTAAAAAAAAATATTAATAAAAATGCTATAAAACTGCGCAAACCAATCAATAAGCGCTTATTGTGATTTTTTTTGTGATTTTTTTTTTAACCAAAAATATGTAGAAGAATACGTATAGGCCTAAACTGAGGGAAAAAAACTGTTTTTTTATATATTTTTGGGGGATATTTATTATAACAAAAAATAAAAAATAATGCGTTTTGTCGCTCTATTTTTGTTTATAGCGCAAAAAAAAAAAACGCAGGGGTGATCAAATACCACCAAAAGAAAGCTCTGTTTGTGGGGAAAAAAAGACATCAATTTTTTTTTGGAGCCACACCGCACATCCGCGCAAATTGTCAGTTAAAGCGACACAGTGCCGAATCGCAAAAAGTGGTCTGGTCTTAAGCCAGCAAAATGGTCCGGTCTGAAAGTGGTTAAAGTGTTGCTAAACCCAGGACCCTGCATTCACTATATCTGGTCTCCCATAGCACACAGAAAATGGAAATGCAATAGTTTTAGTAAATAAAAAATGCTAAATACCTTTTCTCATCAACAGTTAGAGAAGTCTTGTAACTTCTATTAGTGTCTGGTTAAAGCTTTTGGAGGAGTAGTTATTCTGCTCTAACTGTCTTGTGAGGCTGCAGGACCCCTGACCCTATGTCAGTGCTGATTGGCCCTGTGCTGATCACATGCACTCTCCCTAGCCTCCGTTCTATCAGGAGATGGATTGGGGACTGTGGAAGAAGGGGAGGATCAGAGAAGACAGGATCAAGCAGCCTTTTTACACAATGTGCAGGATTAACCCCCTAGATTCCACAGTAAGTATAATAAGCATGCTTCACTGCATATACAGACTGATTTTACTGTTGTCGATTTAGTAAAACTTTAATGTTGATTTCCAGGTGCAAGAGGATATGGAAGATTGTGCTGTAAACTTAGTTGATGCTGATCTATAGGATCAGTCTTAGCTCTGCTAAAAAGTCTTCTATGTTAATGTCCCTTAAAGCGGAGTTCTGCCCACTTTACAACTTTATCTTAAAGGAAAGACCACCCCTCCACCACTCGTTTTTGGACAAAGTTTTCTTTTTTTCTCTTTCTTGCCTTTTCTGAAGTACTGAGTGTACTTCCGTCCTATCTCGCCATGGCCCAGGGCATCATTTCCTCTTGCTCCCCCGCTGCCCTCTGGGACTTGCGTGTGCAGTAGGAAACTGGCTGTGAAGCCTGAAGGCTCCACAGCCGGTTTCCCTGAGTTAGAATAGCGGTGCCTGCACCCAATCTGATGGACAGATTGGCCTCGGGGGTTGACATTGCGGGCCCAGACGTATTTCAATCCACGTGTAGGCTAGCTGGTTGTACGTAAGTTGGTCTATTGATCACCTTGTGTTCAATCAGCCTGTCAGGTTTTTTTCAAATGATCAACGCCGCCAGCTATAGCCAGCAATACTGATGACTGTATTCTGCCTTCTCTACTGGCGGAATACAAAATATCTCAGTTGGAATGAATCCCCCATCCGCATTGAAAAAAAAAAAGAATCCTGTATGGCCTGCCTTAATTCTGCTGCTTGATTATTAAAGCGTGGATAAGTTTGCAGTTCTGTCTCATAAGTCTGACAGGTTGCTGGAGAACTCATATCTGAGTTTGATGTATTGTGTGTTTGGGTTTTACACTCTGTAATATCTGTGGAATCTGCTCCCCGTTTGACTGTGTGGTCAGAAGCATGTTGTTCTTGCTTTAATTCAATAATGTGGCTAGGACTTGTATGCCAGCACATTGGAAATTGGAAATCTTCATCCCCTCCTATCATAGGTCATTGGATCAGAGCAGTACATTAAATATTGCGAATGGAGGAAGTTACGGCAATTCTAAATAGGCAGGGAGCTTATGTCCATAAAACTTGGTCATAATGGATTCATTTCACTTTATCAAGGAGATACCAGGAACATCAAACACTTTTTATGGTTTTATTTTTATTTTTTATAGAGCTTTTCACCATTTTTATTTTATTATTATTTTTATTTAACTATTTATTTATCTAAATGTTCATTATTTTTTCTCTCACTCTCTCTCTCTCTCTCTCTCTCTCTCTCTCTCTCTTTTTTTTTTTAATGCTCCTTGGGGGAAGTGAGGAATGGGGAGTGATGAGGTAAGAAAAATTTGTGGGGCCCTGCAGTGCATCCCTGCAAGTGACATATACCTATTGATGTATAAAATATTTTTTCAATTTATATTTATTTCCCTGGCCTGAGCAGACTCACTAGATTACTCAGACTGGTTGAGGCCATGTCTGCAGTATTTTCTGCTGTTTCAGCAGTCTGAGAAGGGTCCCCCCTGTTTTTCTGGTGGTTACTTGCATTAAGGAATCTTCTCCAACTTCCACCCCCCAGCATCCTGGTCCACCTTGGTACACTCAGAGAGAGCGCTTCCTTGTGTCCTTTTTAGTATTGTGGGTGAATCAAGGTGGTGGTGAGTGCACTTCCTGTCTCGCCGCCAGAACAGGAAGTGATGTCACACACTTCCGAATCTTTTCGTGGCTGTACAGCAAACGGACAGAGTCCAAGTTCATTACAAACGCTCTCCTATCTGGTCCTCATCATGGAGGTTAAGGACACCCCAGTGGATGGTGCACCCGCTCTGTCTGATTCAGTGACTGCAATTGGGTCCTTTGTTACCCCTAAGGTTAGTACTTCTCTGCTGTAATGAGAGATTGTATATCCACGGGCAAATGTTTTAATAAGTGTAATTTTGTATGCCTTTCTTATTGTGGTTTCTTTTTTCTAGGTTGACAAACCTGTGAAAAAAAATATGGAAATTGTAGATCCAAGCTTCCTGTTAGCTGAAGGAAACTGTTATGTGAGACATGTATTTCTTATGTGGCAGGGGCTGAGTCTGCTTCTAAAATAAAGGAATTGATGGTTTCCTTGAAGGAGGTAGTTTCCTCCTTTCAAGCCTTCAATGATAGGTTAGCTGGGTTGGGCCCTTCCACATCTGTAGCAGTGACAGTATGAAAAACAATGGACTACTGGCGCAAAAAAGGAACCTACAGATTATATCTCAGTTTGCTGCAATCTAATATAAATGTCACTATATAAGTAGACCAATTCAATTTAAAATATACATGTAATATGGATTGCGCTAACTACCACCACAACTCATTAAATGTCAAATATCACTTTCACAGTGTCTTATGAAAACCAAAAAGTGCCGTGCATAAATTAATACTCCTATAAGCTCCTCGCTCCACCCTTAATAAAAGCATATATCTTCTATATTGTTATATAAAGTGCAATTCATTATTGTAAACAATACCTAAAAAATACAGAAAGAAAAAGAGAACAGAAAAAATATATATGGACAGGAAAAGTAATTAGTTACAGTGCAAAATGAATGTCCTTAGTAAGGAATCACTTCAGTGCCAATAAATTCCTCCTGTATGAAGTGCTTCTTTTATAAAGTGCTTCTTTTATCCACCAAACAAGTGACTTCACCACCACCTGCCGCAATGGCCACTTACCAGATTAAATCTGTATATGTGCCTTTAGTTCATTTAGGATAACCACTCCGATAAGGATTTCACCAACAGCCTTTCCAAGCAGGATGTAAGAGCCTCTCATGCTAGTTGTTTCTCATAAAGATATATAAATAGCCATCATGGTGTAGTATGTAATCAAAAATGTATTTAAAAAGGTAAAAAAGCAAAGTTTAAACTCACATGTGCCTGTGCCTATGCCGGCACCAAGCATATCCAGCCATGTACGTGGGGATGGGGTTCAGGTCTGTCACCCTATCGCTCCTATCCCCTCCAAATAGCGGCGTGCATCCCACAGCCTCCAAGTGCATTCCAAGCCTTGTTTTTCGTATTACCAGAAGTGACAAAACAGAGTTCCCAGCAGCCTCTACCTGATGACGCAACACTTTTTGCGAAATGCGTAGGGTCCACAGGCTAGATGACCTGCTCTCCACCGACACACCTGTAGAAGAGATCAAAGGATCTCTCCCCCTGATTGCCAAATCAGTGGCCTTCTTGGCAGACGCGGCTGTAGACTTGGTTAAATCAGTGGCCAAAATGTCAGCCTTGATCAATTGCAAGACAAAGCTAAAGGGTCTCTCTTTGCTCCTTCAACCCAGGCAAAAAGCTCTCATTGATGCTAGGTCAGGGGTAGGAGGAAGACTGACCTTTTTCAGCGAGGAATGGGCAAAGGTAACTGTCACTTCCAGCAGTTGGGAGCTGAACAGGTGAAATCTTCTGGGAGTTAGTGGTCAGGTGGGGAATACCCAAAGTGGATCTGTTTGCTTCCATCTTATTTTTCCCTGGAGAAAGAAGCAAAGTCCCTAGAGACAGATGCGCTCTCGTTCCAGTGGAATTTTCCCCTGGCCTACGCTTTTCCTCCAATTCCGCTGTTGCCTCTGGTGCTCTGAAAGATTGTGCAGGAACAAGCAGAAGTGAATCTGATTGCTCCATGGTGGCCCAGGAGGAGTTGGTTCTCCACACTGAGAGCACTCTCAGTAGAGTCCCTCTATCCCCTGCCAGAGAGAAGAGACCTTCTACACCAACGGACAATGTTACATCCAAACCATTGGATTTACCATATGACAGCTTTGAGGCTGAGCGGTGCATCCTACAATTGAAAGGATGTTCAGCTAGGGTTATTGAGACTATTCTAGACAGTCATAAGATAGTCACAAGGAAGATGTATGGCAAAGTTTGGAGGACCTTTGTAGCCTGGCAAAAAAGGGCTTGGGTAGACTTGTTTGCCCGCCGCTGAAGACGTCAATGATGAAACGTGTACGACAGAGCCATGCACACTACGTCACTTCCAGGGGTTCGATCGAGTGGAACGCAGCTGGAGCGCACGCCGCTCGTTAATGGATCAGGTTTCCTTATTGAAACGACCAACCCAGATGGGTTCCTGTTTCATATAGCTCAGAGATTTTTTCTGATAATATATATCTCTTACATATATTTTTGGATACACTGCCTACCAGCTAGTGGAGAGAATTTGTCATTATACCTAACTGGATGGACGTTGTTGTAATTAAATTTACGGGTTTTTATTTTAATTTTAACTTTTATTTTTGGTTTTAATTTTTAATAAATGGAATTTGAGCTTTGCAATTACTACACTATGGGAGCCATCCTTTGTCTTTTATGAGAACTAGACTTGGATACATCTGGCATACACAAAATAAAACAAAGGGGGAAGCACTGTAAACTAGAGGATCCCAGGAGCTGTGCAGAGCGGAGCCTGAAGCCGAGGGAGCCAGGTTGGTCCAGCCAGAGGGAGTGGAACTATGTGCACAGTACCCCTGTAGGGGTGTGAGGATCCTGTGAGTAGGGACCCTTGAGGGGGAGCACTCAAGTCACTTGGAGATACTACGAGCACAAAAAGTCACTTTTACAGTTTTCTTTGGATTTTTTGCACATTAAGTTATAAAAAGTTATATGGACAATTCTTTATGTATATAGACTATATATTTTTATAATTTTGCTTTTTTTGTGCACTATATTAAGGTATATTAAGGTGTTACGGACATTACTACTGTTATTATTTTTTATATTTTTTTAATTTTAATGTCTACATGCGTTTGCACGCTAGTCACTATTAAGTTTGGTCGCATTGTATATTATTTATATGTCACACATAGCATGTTCTGATTAGGGGTGCATGTTTTTCACCTGTGTTTTTGTTGATGATTGATCGATTTTTTTGATTATTCAATCAGTTCACCTGATTTTCATTGGAATCTACTATTTATTGTTTAGGATATTTGGTTATCATCACATGCACTAACATAGATTATAGCACATGTATATTTTGAGTGCACAGTTTTTATTATAACACTTTTTGTTTAACCACTTGTCACCCACCCTATAGCAGAATGACGGCGGCAAAGTGGTTTCAGAATCCCGACTGGTCGTCATACGACGTCCTCAGGATTTTGAGGAGCTGCGTGCCCCCGGGGGCGTGCATCGTGGCGATCGTTGTTGCGGGGTGTCAGTCTGACACCCCGCAACTACGATCTCGGTAAAGAGTCTCCGACGGAGACTCTTTACCACGTGATCAGCCTTGTCCAATCACAGCTGATCACAGTGTAAATAGGAAGAGTCGGTGATCGGCTTTTCCTCACTTGCGTCTGATTGATTATCAGCGCAGCCCCCCCCAAGGATGCCCACACTGGACCACCAGGGATGCCACCAGACCACCAGCGATGCCCAGCACCAGGTATGCCACCCTAGACCACCAAGGATACCAGTCAATGCCCACAATGGATACCAATCAGTGCCCACAATGGGTGCCAATCAGTGCCCACAATGGGCATCACTGATTGGCATGCATTGTTTGGCACTGATTGGCATCCATCAGTACAATATAATACAATACAATGCCGCCTATCAGTGCCCATCTGTGCCGCCTATCAGTGCCCGTACGTCGCACCTATCAGCGCCCATTTGTGGACACCTATCAGTGCCCATCCATGCCGCCTATCAGTGCCCATCCATGCTCATCCGTGCCGCCTATCCATGCCCATCTGTGCCAGCTATCAGTGTCAATCAGTGACCGTCAGTGCAGCCCCATCAGTGCCCATCAGTGAAGGAGAAAACTTACTTATTTACAAAGTTTTGAAACTGAAACAAAAAAAAAACATTTTTTTTTTCAAAATTTTCGGTCTTTTTTTTATTTGTTTAGCAAAAAATAAAAACCGTAGAGGTGATCAAATACCACCAAAAGAAAGCTCTATTTGTGGGAAGAAAATGATAAAAATTTAATTTGGGTACAGTGTAGCATGACCGCACAATTGTCATTGAAATTGCGACAGCGCTGAAAGCTCAAAATTGGTCTGGGCAGGAAGGTGTTTAAGTGCCCGGTATTGAAGTGGTTAAATTACCCTAAAATAGGTCATACTATTACGGAGAATTAACATACATACATACATACATACATACATATATAGAAAAAGAAAGAAATCTGCGCTACAGTGAAAAAAACAGGAAGTTGTGTCATGCAGCAATTCTAAATATATACCAAAAAATTACTATATATATATATATATAGATAAATTAGAAAAAAGAGGAAATAGAACTGCGCAATCCCTAATGTCTGAAATTAAGGTGTAAAAACCAACAATGAAGTACAGGGGTGCTCAGTGTTACACAAAATATTGTCATAAACCCCAACATTGAAAATACATTAACAACATATACTAATACAATGCAAATAAAAATATATATAGAGTAGCACCAATTAATGTAAACAAGCCCTAATATGATAGATGCTACAATCTCAATGATTCTGGTGCTCCAAGAAATAATATAGTAACTTTTATAAAGTCCTGGTGAATGAATTCAAAAACGCCAAATGTCCACAGTGACTTAATTTAAAAATTAAAGTGCACCACCACCGTGTAGATAACAATAGCTCCTTACCAGATACCCCAGTAAGGAGTGCGTATCGTAAAGGTCAGGGCAAAGTATGCATCAAACTCGGATCTTCAACGGATTGGAGACCACGGGCGCCGGACTCAAATGTGTTTCAACCAAGAGGCAAAAGGTCCACCATAAGAAGGAAAAAACACTCCGAATAGTGTAACACCATTTATTATAAAATTAAACATAAAAAGAAGTGCACTTACAGAAGTAAATGAACACAGGGCATATCGTCAATGGAAAAGCGTCGGCCGATCGCGAACTCCAAACGATATCCTTATTCAATTGCAATTTCTGATGAGGCAAAAAGCGTGTCACGCCACCCAACGCGTTTCGTGAAAAGATCACGTCGTCCTGGGGTATGGGTGACACGCCAAGATGCCCCAAATATATATAGATAGTGGCCCAAGTCACCTCCTCCATAAGACCACTCAGCCGCACTTCCGGGTGTAGGCCGGAAGTGACGCGTATGGGTCAATCATTAGAATGTTAAAAAGGGCCATAGCATACCACAAAGTAGGGAATGGAAACTTTAATAAAGACAAGAAACACGTCCTCCTCGTGGGGCCATTAGCCTAACACCAAATATACTGAAAAACGAGGCAAACAAGCCTCGTTATTCCCGAGGCAGAGCCAAGCCTCCATATTGCCGCCAATGGAGTGCGGGGTCAGGAGTCGGAGCGACGGAAGTGACGCGCATCGGTGTCGTCACCCGTCTCTCTCCAGTGAGCCGACAACCCGGTACCGCCCCCTCCCGTAGCGCAATTGGATGAGCGCGCCGCATCCCCGCCCACCGCGGACATGTGAGCGCTTCAACCTGGTCCGGCCTCGTTCTCACTAGATAGATAAGGCAATTGTGCACGCGTGCGCAATGCCCTAACAGAGCCTCGTCTCACTATGTGGGTGGAGCGGCGGCGGGACAATCGCACGCACGCTCGCCCCGCTGGAACCAAGCCTCATTTCCATTGTGTAAATACAACAGAAATGGGCATACGAAACTCTTCCCCCCAATAACAAAAAAAGGGAAGAAGAGTAGGGGAAAGAACTACCAACCAACTAACTAATACAGACCTAACCCCAACCTTTAAACAGACAGGACCTCCAATGTCCATATATTCAAACTCCCAAAAAGAAAGGCAAAAAGGGAGGAGGGGACTTGTTCCAATATTAATAACAATAACAATAAATTGGATGCCATCCCCAAACAGACATATAAAACATGAATATGGTATTCCATAAAAATCCATGTATACGTTCCCCCAAGTTATACATCTTACAGTCTAAATGATAAACAAAATAGGGGAACTATCATACACCCACACAGTGGGTGGGATGTGCACAGATTTGGTCACAGGTAAAACACATAAAAACGAATATATCTAAATAAAAAAGGGGAATTGCATAAAACCTAATTAAAAATTTAAATAAAATAAAGAAAAATTTAAGAGAAAATGCTTCATTGTAATACACATTATGCGTTATTTATAAACGCATTCACATCGGTGTCAATATTCATGCCAAAAGGTGCGTAGGTTTTCAATTTATGTATCCAAAACATTTCTAACCGTGAGATCTCCCTCACCAAAGCTCCGCCCCTCCAGTGCGGTTTGTACTTATCGATCCCCATGTACAATGTATTGGACGGATCTCTACAGTGTTTTTCATCATAATGCCTTGATAGGGGGTGCTTATCGAAACCCCGTTTGATGTTGGCAATATGCTCATTCAATCTAACTTTTAGGGCTCTCTTAGTTCTCCCTACATACTGAAGTCCGCAGGGACATTGAATGAGGTATACAACTGCTTCAGAGGAGCAGGTGATGGACGGCTCAACTGTATATCTCCTCTGGGTACTGGTGGAGACAAAATCAGGAATCTTGGAGTTTTTGTTAACATTGTGGGAACAAACTTGGCAGTTTTTAAACCCTTTAAGGTTCTGGAAGAAACATCTGTTTTCTTCAGGGGGATTCTGCACACTGGGGGCAATCCTATTGCCTAAAGTGGAGGCCCCTTTGAAAATAACCCTAGGGACTTCAGGTAGGACAGTCCCAAGGATTTGATCCCCTGTCAAGATATGCCAGTGTCTACGGATCAGTTGTTTAACCTTCTGATGTTGCATCGAGAAGGTGGTGACAAAAGGGAGGGTCACCTGATGCCTATCTTTGTTGTCCTCCCTTTCTATTAGCAAACTTGATCTCTCTCTATTTCTAGCTTTGAGGTATGCCTCAGATAATAAGTCCACTGCATAACCCTTATCACGGAACCGTTGGGACAAAATCCTGGCCTGCTCATCAAACATAGATATGTCCGTACAATTCCTCCTAAGGCGTAAATATTGCCCCAAAGGGACCGATTTTAACCAGGAATCCTGATGACAGCTCCCTAAAGGGATATAGGAATTCCTGTCTGTGGGCTTGAAATAGGTGGAGGTGATGAAGTTATCTCTGTCCACCCTGATGTTTAGATCTAAGAAATTCACCCCTTCCTGACTGGCTTCATAGTTGAATTTGATACCTCTGGTGTTATTATTCAACTCCTCCATATATCCCCGGAGATCCTGCTCATCGCCATCCCATAGGAGGAGGATGTCGTCGATGTATCGTGCCCAGAGCATTATCTCCGACCTTCTGGGAGCATCAACCACGTCCTCCTCCCATTTGGCCATGAATAGATTAGCCAGACTGGGGGCATACTTAGCCCCCATGGCAACTCCTTTGTCCTGACGGAAAAACTGGTTGTCGAACCAGAAATAATTGTGCCTTGCAGCAAATTCTAGAAGCTCCAAAATAAAATCAATCTGAATCTGAGTCAAATTGGAATCTCGTTCCAAATAATATCTAACAGCTTCAAAGCCCAGGTCATGAGGGATAATAGTGTATAGCGATGTGACGTCAGCCGTCACAAGCCACAAGCCCTGTTTTGGTTTAATAGTGCCCACTATATTAAGAATATGTTTGGTATCCCTCACATATGATGGGATCATTCGCACAAGAGGTTGGAGAAAATAATCTATATACTTGCCCACCCTGGACGTCACCGAGTCAATGCCACTGACTATTGGGCGTCCAGGGGGGCAAGTTGTGCTCTTATGCAGTTTGGGGAGATAGTAAATGACGGGTGTCCTCGGAGCTATGGGTACTAGGAAAAGCTTCTCTTTCTCCGTGAGGATCCCCTTACGGAAGCCCTCCTCGACTATTCCAATTAGTACTTTTTTGTATTTGGTCACTGGATCCCTGTTAAGTACACTATAAGTCTCCCTATCATCAGTGATCCGATGTAGTTCTTTCAAATAGTCGCTTCTATCGAGGACAGCAATCCCTCCCCCTTTATCAGCAGGTCTGATAACAAGGGACTTATTCTTACAAAGGCTATCCAAACCCTTTTGTAAATCACCCTCTAGTTTGTATTTCTTCACCTCCATCTTTTCAAGATCTTTTAACACCATGTCCTTAAAAACTTTGATGTTAGGTGCCAATGTCCCAGGGGGATTAAAAAGTGAAGCGTTGGCAAGGCCAGAGTGTTGAAAAGTTGGACTAGGCCCATTCGTCCCTCGAATGGGGTTACCCAACATATACCTTTTGATATTGAGACTACGTACAAACTTGTGCACATCCATGTAGGTCTGAAATTTGCTAATACTCCTAGGGGGAGCAAATCTCAGACCTTTGTCCAGAAGTCGTTTTTCGGAATCAGAGAGTGCTTGCGTGCTGAGATTAAAGATACCCTCACCTAGGGCCTTCTTCGCTTTAATTGATTGTGCGCGCCTCCCCCCTCTGACTCCCCTCTTGGTTCTATAGGCCTTTTCAGGCCTCTGTTGTCCCTGGGAAAATCCCACCTACGGTTATATCTGGGGTCAAGATTAAACTGGGAGGGTGTGGATCCTATATCATGCTGCACATCACGAGGTCTGTTAGAGAAGGGTACCTGTTGAAAATTGTCCTCATTTCCTCTCCCTCTATCGGGGGCCTCAAAATCGGACAATGGGAAGAACCGATTCTGAGTCGGGACCTCGTAAGTCGGGTTTCTACCATTGGAATAGACCGATCTCTCCTGGTCAAAACCTTGGATGGGACCCCAAGTACCATAATTGCCTGGTCTCTGACCGTTGGAATAGACTGATCTCTCCTGGTCAAAACCTTGGATGGGACCCCAAGTTCCATAATTGCCTGGTCTCTGACTAGGAATAGATCTCTGGTTGTTATTCTGATAAGAACCCTTATAGTTCTTATTTTTATTTTTATTATTTCTTTTGGCATTGTTATGGCCACTCCCCAGAGGTCCTCCCAGGGGTCCTGGGAATGGCCGTAGAGGAGTACCCCCTGATGATTGCTGTGGGAATCTACCAGCGTTAGTTTGACTATCCGGCATCTCACTTGGTCCCTGCAACCAATCAGTGGGATAATGAACCATATTCCCCCTAAAAGCATCATCAGAGGAGCCCCTCTGCGTGTTATTCGGGACATTTTGGGGGAGAGTGTCCATCTGTTCCTTCTCAGTGGCCAGTTTATATTGCCAAAAAAAAACCACACCAGAGTGGTAATCCTCCTTGTCCCTAATATACTTTTCTTTCTTTTTTGCTTTCTGATCCTTATCCTCTTTCTCAAGAGTCTTAAGGAGGTTCTTAGAATACTCCTTGTACTCTTCGCTTGTACTAAAAGGTAATAATAATTCCCTAATAGATTTGATTTCTTCATCCAGGCGAGCTAATTTCTCGCTCTTTCTCTGGGCTAGAAATCGCAATAGACAGAGACCTGAATCATTAAAAAATTTATGCCAGCCCTCCAGGTTGGGTTCATCCCTATGTGGGCTCAATTCCCACCTAAGGCTCCTAGGGACCATATTTTCCTTGAGATATGTCTCAAAAAAGGCTATGTCCCATTGGGCATGGATCTCAGAAGTAGTGAGATTCTTTAGTCTAGTGAACAGACCTTTGATGTCTGAGCCCACAGGCCCGGGTGAGGAATCGAAAACTCCAATAGTGTCTATCACCCTATTGGTTCTAAATTCAAAAATGTCCATGATGCAGGACTGAACCTGACTACTGAAGCAGCAAAATTTATTTTTTGGAAAGTAAATTTAGAAAAAGAAAGAAATCTGCGCTACAGTGAAAAAAACAGGAAGTTGTGTCATGCAGCAATTCAAAATATATACCAAAAAATTACTATATATAGATAAATTAGAAAAAAGAGGAAATAGAACTGCGCAATCCCTAATGTCTGAAATTAAGGCGTAAAAACCAACAATGAAGTGCAGGGGTGCTCAGTGTTACACAAAATATTGTCATAAACTCCAACATTGAAAATACATTAACAACATATACTAATACAATGCAAATAAAAATATATATAGAGTAGCACCAATTAATGTAAACAAGCCCTAATATGATAGATGCTACAATCTCAATGATTCTGGTGCTCCAAGAAATAATATAGTAACTTTTATAAAGTCCTGGTGAATGAATTCAAAAACACCAAATGTCCACAGTGACTTGTCCAAATTCCAAACAAGGTGTAAGCGTGAGACAAAAATTAAAGTGCACCACCACCGTGTAGATAACAATAGCTCCTTACCAGATACCCCAGTAAGGAGTGCGTATCGTAAAGGTCAGGGCAAAGTATGCATCAAACTCGGATCTTCAACGGATTGGAGACCACGGGCGCCGGACTCAAATGTGTTTCAACCAAGAGGCAAAAGGTCCACCATAAGAAGGAAAAAACACTCCGAATAGTGTAACACCATTTATTATAAAATTAAACATAAAAAGAAGTGCACTTACAGAAGTAAATGAACACAGGGCATATCGTCAATGGAAAAGCGTCGGCCGATCGCGAACTCCAAACGATATCCTTATTCAATTGCAATTTCTGATGAGGCAAAAAGCGTGTCACGCCACCCAACGCGTTTCGTGAAAAGATCACATCGTCCTGGGGTATGGGTGACACGCCAAGATGCCCCAAATATATATAGATAGTGGCCCAAGTCACCTCCTCCATAGGACCACTCAGCCGCAGTTCCGGGTGTAGGCCGGAAGTGACGCGTATGGGTCAATCATTAGAATGTTAAAAAGGGCCATAGCATACCACAAAGTAGGGAATGGAAACTTTAATAAAGACAAGAAACACGTCCTCCTCGTGGGGCCATTAGCCTAACACCAAATATACGGAAAAACGAGGCAAACAAGCCTCGTTATTCCTGAGGCAGAGCCAAGCCTCCATATCGCCGCCAATGGAGTGCGGGGTCAGGGGTCGGAGCGACGGAAGTGACGCGCATCGGCGTCGTCACCCGTCTCTCTCCAGTGAGCCGACAACCCGGTATCAGAATAACAACCAGAGATCTATTCCTAGTCAGAGACCAGGCAATTATGGAACTTGGGGTCTCATCCAAGGTTTTGACCAGGAGAGATCGGTCTATTCCAACGGTCAGAGACCAGGCAATTATGGTACTT
Organism: Lithobates pipiens; assembly: GCF_037356315.1. Classification (NCBI taxonomy): domain Eukaryota; kingdom Metazoa; phylum Chordata; class Amphibia; order Anura; family Ranidae; genus Lithobates; species Lithobates pipiens. Next base: position 177,362,726 of record NW_027507748.1, read on the forward strand.
GGGGTCCCATCCAAGGTTTTGACCAGGAGAAATCGGTCTATTCCAATGGTAGAAACCCGACTTACGAGGTCCCGACTCAGAATCGGTTCTTCCCATTGTCCGATTTTGAAGCCCCCGATAGAGGGAGAGGAAATGAGGACAATTTTCAACAGGTACCCTTCTCTAACAGACCTCGTGATGTGCAGCATGATATAGGATCCACACCCTCCCAGTTTAATCTTGACCCCAGATATAACCGTAGGTGGGATTTTCCCAGGGACAACAGAGGCCTGAAAAGGCCTATAGAACCAAGAGGGGAGTCAGAGGGGGGAGGCGCGCACAATCAATTAAAGCGAAGAAGGCCCTAGGTGAGGGTATCTTTAATCTCAGCACGCAAGCACTCTCTGATTCCGAAAAACGACTTCTGGACAAAGGTCTGAGATTTGCTCCCCCTAGGAGTATTAGCAAATTTCAGACCTACATGGATGTGCACAAGTTTGTACGTAGTCTCAATATCAAAAGGTATATGTTGGGTAACCCCATTCGAGGGACGAATGGGCCTAGTCCAACTTTTCAACACTCTGGCCTTGCCAACGCTTCACTTTTTAATCCCCCTGGGACATTGGCACCTAACATCAAAGTTTTTAAGGACATGGTGTTAAAAGATCTTGAAAAGATGGAGGTGAAGAAATACAAACTAGAGGGTGATTTACAAAAGGGTTTGGATAGCCTTTGTAAGAATAAGTCCCTTGTTATCAGACCTGCTGATAAAGGGGGAGGGATTGCTGTCCTCGATAGAAGCGACTATTTGAAAGAACTACATCGGATCACTGATGATAGGGAGACTTATAGTGTACTTAACAGGGATCCAGTGACCAAATACAAAAAAGTACTAATTGGAATAGTCGAGGAGGGCTTCCGTAAGGGGATCCTCACGGAGAAAGAGAAGCTTTTCCTAGTACCCATAGCTCCGAGGACACCCGTCATTTACTATCTCCCCAAACTGCATAAGAGCACCACTTGCCCCCCTGAACGCCCAATAGTCAGTGGCATTGACTCGGTGACGTCCAGGGTGGGCAAGTATATAGATTATTTTCTCCAACCTCTTGTGCGAATGATCCCATCATATGTGAGGGATACCAAACATATTCTTAATATATTGGGCACTATTAAACCAAAACAGGGCTTGTGACGGCTGACATCACATCGCTATACACTATTATCCCTCATGACCTGGGCTTTGAAGCTGTTAGATATTATTTGGAACGAGATTCCAATTTGACTCAGATTCAGATTGATTTTATTTTGGAGCTTCTAGAATTTGCTGCAAGGCACAATTATTTCTGGTTCGACAACCAGTTTTTCCGTCAGGACAAAGGAGTTGCCATGGGGGCTAAGTATGCCCCCAGTCTGGCTAATCTATTCATGGCCAAATGGGAGGAGGACGTGGTTGATGCTCCCAGAAGGTCGGAGATAATGCTCTGGGCACGATACATCGACGACGTCCTCCTCCTATGGGATGGCGATGAGCAGGATCTCCGGGGATATATGGAGGAGTTGAATAATAACACCAGAGGTATCAAATTCAACTATGAAGCCAGTCAGGAAGGGGTGAATTTCTTAGATCTAAACATCAGGGTGGACAGAGATAACTTCATCACCTCCACCTATTTCAAGCCCACAGACAGGAATTCCTATATCCCTTGAGGGAGCTGTCATCAGGATTCCTGGTTAAAATCGGTCCCTTTGGGGCAATATTTACGCCTTAGGAGGAATTGTACGGACATATCTATGTTTGATGAGCAGGCCAGGATTTTGTCCCAACGGTTCCGTGATAAGGGTTATGCAGTGGACTTATTATCTGAGGCATACCTCAAAGCTAGAAATAGAGAGAGATCAAGTTTGCTAATAGAAAGGGAGGACAACAAAGATAGGCATCAGGTGACCCTCCCTTTTGTCACCACCTTCTCGATGCAACATCAGAAGGTTAAACAACTGATCCGTAGACACTGGCATATCTTGACAGGGGATCAAATCCTTGGGACTGTCCTACCTGAAGTCCCTAGGGTTATTTTCAAAGGGGCCTCCACTTTAGGCAATAGGATTGCCCCCAGTGTGCAGAATCCCCCTGAAGAAAACAGATGTTTCTTCCAGAACCTTAAAGGGTTTTATAGGTGTAAAAACTGCCAAGTTTGTTCCCACAATGTTAACAAAAACTCCAAGATTCCTGATTTTGTCTCCACCAGTACCCAGAGGAGATATACAGTTGAGCCGTTCATCACCTGCTCCTCTGAAGCAGTTGTATACCTCATTCAATGTCCCTGCGGACTTCAGTATGTAGGGAGAACTAAGAGAGCCCTAAAAGTTAGATTGAATGAGCATATTGCCAACATCAAACGGGGTTTCGATAAGCACCCCCTATCAAGGCATTATGATGAAAAACACTGTAGAGATCCGTCCAATACATTGTACATGGGGATCGATAAGTACAAACCGCACTGGAGGGGCGGAGCTTTGGTGAGGGAGATCTCACGGTTAGAAATGTTTTGGATACATAAATTGAAAACCTACGCACCTTTTGGCATGAATATTGACACCGATGTGAATGCGTTTATAAATAACGCATAATGTGTATTACAATGAAGCATTTTCTCTTAAATTTTTCTTTATTTTATTTTAATTTTTAATTAGGTTTTATGCAATTCCCCTTTTTTATTTAGATATATGCGTTTTTATGTGTTTTACCTGTGACCAAATCTGTGCACATCCCACCCACTGTGTGGGTGTATGATAGTTCCCCTATTTTGTTTATCATTTAGACTGTAAGATGTATAACTTGGGGGAACGTATACATGGATTTTTATGGAATACCATATTCATGTTTTATATGTCTGTTTGGGGATGGCATCCAATTTATTTTTATTAATTTTATTATTTGCCTTTCTTTTTGGGAGTTTGAATATATGGACATTGGAGGTCCTGTCTGTTTAAAGGTTGGGGTTAGGTCTGTATTAGTTAGTTGGTTGGTAGTTCTTTCCCCTACTCTTCTTCCCTTTTTTTGTTATTGGGGGGAAGAGTTTCGTATGCCCATTTCTGTTGTATTTACACAATGGAAATGAGGCTTGGTTCCAGCGGGGCGAGCGTGCGTGCGATTGTCCCGCCGCCGCTCCACTCACATAGTGAGACGAGGCTCTGTTAGGGCATTGCGCACGCGTGCACAATTGCCTTATCTATCTAGTGAGAATGAGGCCGGACCAGGTTGAAGCGCTCACATGTCCGCGGTGGGCGGGGATGCGGCGCGCTCATCCAATTGCGCTACGGGAGGGGGCGGTACCGGGTTGTCGGCTCACTGGAGAGAGACGGGTGACGACGCCGATGCGTGTCACTTCCGTCGCTCCGACCCCTGACCCCGCACTCCATTGGTGGCGATATGGAGGCTTGGCTCTGCCTCGGGAATAACGAGGCTTGTTTGCCTCGTTTTTCAGTATATTTGGTGTTAGGCTAATGGCCCCACGAGGAGGACGTGTTTCTTGTCTTTATTAAAGTTTCCATTCCCTACTTTGTGGTATGCTATGGCCCTTTTTAACATTCTAATGATTGACCCATACGCGTCACTTTCGGCCTACACCCGGAACTGCGGCTGAGTGGTCCTATGGAGGAGGTGACTTGGGCCACTATCTATATATATTTGGGGCATCTTGGCGTGTCACCCATACCCCAGGACGACGTGATCTTTTCACGAAACGCGTTGGGTGGCGTGACACGCTTTTTGCCTCCTCAGAAATTGCAATTGAATAAGGATATCGGTTGGAGTTCGCGATCGGCCGACGCTTTTCCATTCACGATATGCCCTGTGTTCATTTACTTCTGTAAGTGCACTTCTTTTTATGTTTAATTTTATAATAAATGGTGTTACACTATTGGGAGTGTTTTTTCCTTCTTATGGTGGACCTTTTGCCTCTTGGTTGAAACACATTTGAGTCCGGCGCCCGTGGTCTCCAATCCGTTGAAGATCCGAGTTTGATGCATACTTTGCCCTGACCTTTACGATACGCACTCCTTACTGGGGTATCTGGTAAGGAGCTATTGTTATCTACACGGTGGTAGTGCACTTTAATTTTTGTCTCACGCTTACACCTTGTTTGGAATTTGGACAAGTCACTGTGGACATTTGGTGTTTTTGAATTCATTCACCAGGACTTTATAAAAGTTATTTCTTGGAGCACCAGAATCATTGAGATTGTAGCATCTATCATATTAGGGCTTGTTTACATTAATTGGTGCTACTCTATATATATTTTTATTTGCATTGTATTAGTATATGTTGTTAATGTATTTTCAATGTTGGGGTTTATGACAATATTTTGTGTAACACTGAGCACCCCTGCACTTCATTGTTGGTTTTTACACCTTAATTTCAGACATTAGGGATTGCGCAGTTCTATTTCCTCTTTTTTCTAATACATACTTATATACATACATATAATTACTATAATTACTATAAGCACTCCTAATAGGGGAGAGTTGGAGGACACTGAGTAGTTTTGGGGGGCTTACTACATAGTTTGTTAACCCCCCCTTCTTTCCTCTTTTGTTAGAGTATATATAGGGGTGCTGCACGAAAATCCTAGTAGAAATTTTTAAGGTATGAATTAACACATATGCCCATACTTTAGGTAGCACCACTGACCCCATTTGTAATATAGACTTATTTTCTATTCCCTATGTTCTGGACTTTTTACAGAGGGGAATGGAAAAGGGGCTTGCTGTCAGCACTCTTATGGTTCAGGTTGCTGCCCTATCTCTCTTCATGGAGAAAAGACTGGCGGAGGAGCCTTTAATTAAGAGATTCCTCCTAGCTAGGGCTAGGCGTACACCCAGAGTAGTCAAGCAGGTTCCCCCTGGGATTTGTCATTGTTATTGAACACCCTTTCCAGACCCTCTTTTGAGCCTCTGCATGACGCCTCTTTAAAATTAGTCACCCTAAAGATGGTTTTCCTTTTTGGCGATAACTTCTGGGAGAAGGGTCTCTGATTTAGGTTCTTTCTCATGGAGATCCTTTTTTAGATGACAGAGTAGTGATCAGGCCTGACCCTTTGTATTTGCCCAAAGTTTCGTCTGACTTCCACAGATCCCAGGAAGTAGTTCTTCCTAGCTTTTGTTCTTCCCCCAGGAATCCAGAGGAAGAAAAGTTCAGTTTTTTAGATGTAAGAAGATGTCTTCTACACTACTTAGAAGTTACTAGGGAATTTAGGAAAGATTCCCAATTACTGATTACTTTTAGTGGCCCCAAAAAAGGTTCCAAGGCTTCCAGTGGTTCCATTTCCAGATGAATTAGAGAAGCTATATGTGAGACCTACAAATCTTCAGGACAATCCCCTCCTTCCAGAGTTAGGGCTTACTCTAGTAGGTCGCTAGCTGCCTCTTGGGAAGAAAGAGCGGGTGCATCATGGGAAGATGTTGCCAAAGCTGCTGTCTGGACCTCCTCTCATGCATTCGCCAGACATTATAGAGTACAGATGCTCTCCAGCCAGGACCTCTCCTTTGGAAGGAAAGTACTTCAGGTTGTCGTCCCTCCCTAAGGTATAGATCTTGCTTATCCTCTCAAGTAGCTGTCCTGGAAGATGAGGGGGGAAAACCCCCGTTAGACTTACCAGTAATGGTATTTCCAGGAATCTTCCAGGACAGCATCTATATTCCCACCCTATTCTTGTTTCACTGGTCCTTTTATTTTTAACCTGGTGGTGGTGTATTAATGAGTCTCTGTTATTCCTCTTCCGAGTTCGCTTTTAGTGGAAGTTTACTTGATCTTCATACAACTGAGGTTCAGGGGAAAGGGAGGGGCCTTTTAAATTGTATCTGATTTATGTTTCCTGTAGAAGGCGGAGCCAATCATCTCTCAAGTAGCTATCCTGGAAGATTCCTGGAAATACCATTACTGGTAAGTCTAACGGGGGTTTTAGACTTTTGAAATATTGTTTATCAAGGTTTAAAAATGTGTAATAGTGATTTAGGCAAGCAGGGCAATAGCCTAATGCAGAGAGGCAGACCTAAACAATCCTAAAATACCATTATTGCATGCAGAAGGACTGAGGCAAACAATATGATGCCATAGAAATTGGCATATGGAACATTTTAAGGTCAAAATTATTATTTCTCTTCTAGTCTCAATGTGTAAGAGCAAACTACATCATACAAAAATGGAAGGTCTACAGAAAATGAATGCAAGTAACACAATGGCCACCCAGTTACAGCATAACCATAAACAATTACCCCTATTTATTGGCATATAACATGCACAGGCTTATAACACGCACCTTCATTTTAAGAGGGAGGTTATAATTAGAAAAAAACATACATTTTAAATAGAATTTTGAACACAAACAGTCCTGCTATGTGGTTAGCAACAGCATCCACAAAATGAGAGAGCACCCTATGCCTTGTTCTGGACTAATAGGGTAAGTGGTGGGTCCCCACTGATCCACACAAGTATCTTACTATTGGCAACCACGGATAGATGTTTACTAGTGGTGGTCACCCAGCAAGTGCAGAACACTAAGACACTGTAGTGAATGACAGAAGGAAGACCTATATGAGGCCATTGTAACTATTTTGAAGGGGAACGCCCCCATAGGCCACAAAATGGCACTAGTTTATTTTCACTCCCCAAACATCTTTAAACGTCACACAGGGGGACGCTATTTACTTATTAAGTGATTTCTGAAGGTAATTGGTTCCACTAGATTTTAGTTAGGGGTATCAGAGTAAAGGGGGCCGAATACAAATGTACGCCACACTTTTCAGATATTTATTTGTAAAAAAAATTGAAAACTATTTATCATTTTCCTTCTACTTCACAGTTATGTTCCACTTTGTGTTGGTCTAGCACATAGAGTAAAATCCCAATAAAATACATTTACGTTTTTGATTGTAACATGACAAAATGTGGAACATTTCAGGAGGTGTGAATGTTTTTTTCAAGGCTCTGTATGTGATCACTTATAGAAAGGGGGGGAAAAAGAATTTATAATTGTTTTTTTTTACATGTATACTCAAATGTTTTTACTTCCATTTCTATTTTAAACCAAATGGGTTGTTTTACAAGGTGAGGATTTACATATACTTTATGTAGCACCCTCTAGTGTTAGTGTAGTTGTTAATGTAGGAAAATTCTAGCTTGGCTGAGGGCCAAGCTTGAGGCTGCGAGTCTGGGTCAGGGTTCAGTAACTCAGGAGCTAGATGCCTCATCTGGCAGCTCTGTCTGGCACTCACCCCTGGTCTGGAAGTTTGTAGAAACTTTCAGAGCTGGAGGGTGGGAGTAAGGAGGGGCTTCCATGAATATTTATGAGGCCTCAGGCAATCCCCAGCTTTGCGCTACATTTAAATTGTCCATCCTATTTCGTGTGAAATGCAACAATATAAATGAGACTTTGTGCTCAATTCTCAATTCAACTACTGGCACCAACTATAGACAGAAGGCTTCTGCCACGTACACACGACAGGACTTTTTCGATGGACTAGGTCCGATGGAATGAATCCGTCTGACAATTTGATCGTGTCTGGGCTCCATTGGACCTTTGCTGTCCAAAAATCTGATGGACTTTAGAAATAGAACATGTTTCAAATCTTTCTGATGGACTCAAGTCCGGTCAAAAAATCCATTTGTGTGTATGCTAGTCGGACGGACAAAAACCGACGCTAGGGCAGCTATTGGCTACTGGCTATGAACTTCCTTATTCTAGTCCGGTCGTACATCATCACATTCAAATCCGTCAGACTTTGGTGTGATTGTGTGTGGCCAAGTCCGTTCATTTGGAAAGGCCGTCGTAACTTCGTCGAAAGTCCGTCGGACCTAGTCTGCCAAAAAGTATGCTCGTACCGGCATTACTAGGGGGATGGAACCCTGAGAATAGAGGTCAGTTATATAATCCCTATACAGGCTTTGGAAAAGCCAGCAGCAATTTACTAACCAACACTCTTGCTGTTGTACATGGGAAGGATTGCTGTAGAAACCTTCAGCTCCTCAGACAAGTCTGCACCATTTGAGGGGAATGCAGAGTACTGGGGAAGCAGCACATGTCCAACCAATGCAAGTGCCTCGTAGGATAAGGAGCATTTTTGAGCAAGTCCCCTTAAATCCAAAGCCACCAACTTAACCACCCGTTTCACATGACTTCCTTTAGGTGTGGCAATTAGATCAGATGTCTATCCAGGACAAAGACTCTTTCTATTAGATTGCAGTATAAAACACAGCAGTTTATCCACATTACAGTGTTCATCTAGTTGGATAGACAATTTTGTTTTCTATACGGGACATTTTAATATACAATTTACACTGTGGTGGAGGATATATTGTAAGCATACAGCTAGAGAATCTCATTTAATTGCCGCAGTTGTTATATATACACACACATGTATAAAATAATTTATATATCAGTCCTTCTGCATACTGCTTTTGTATCTGGATAAATCATGTTATATCTGTATAATGGTTCATATACTAGTACAGATTTAATTTATTTTATAGTAATAAAAACTTGACAGAAGTTCTAACCCTTACATACTCTAGTCAAACAAACAAAAACAAAAAAAAGGAAATTAATTTACATATTGCAGTGTAGAAGCTGTCCCTGCGGACTAGTCACCAGCAATGACAGTGGGCTCCCTGCATGTGATATTTATCCTATTACAGACTAAAGATGGCCATACACTAGTAGAATTTAATTTGAAACTTTTCTTTACATTTGTTCACTTTTCTAATTGTCAATGGGGTCAAACTGTCATTCGTTTTCGACAGCAGTGACAAGAAATCTCAAAGTAGCAGGATAGAATTTTTTACTTGAATGAACAGATTGATAACAGATACTGTACAGTATTCACTTTTTGAGTTCAGGTTCACTTTAAGTACAAGGTAAATAAATATATCATAGAACCAGGGATTTAAGGAAGATCCATCATTGTCATTTTTATTTTACAGTTGTAGCCAGGTGCTTGGCTAAGGAAGAGAGTGAGAGAAACACTGGCTGCAGCTGCTCTCTGTAGCTGCTGCCCTGCGGTGCTGAACTGGTTAACAGCTATATCAGCAAGAGGAGGGAGCTGCTGAGCAGGAAAAATGCAATAGACTAAGTCGGGGCAGCACTGAACTGTGAGAACTGTAGTCCAGAGAAGAAGAACTCCCTCTTGCCATAAGGGAGACTGGAGAGTGCACATCCCTGTCCAGTGTGCACTACCACTGCTGCATAACAGCAGCCTAAGCAGGATTCGGTTTGCTGAGACCAGGTGTGCTGACAGACAGAGTCATCTAGGTACAGAGAGTGAACTAACTGCTTTGTGTGACTGGATGGTGAGCTGCATTATTTCTGGGACTGGTGAGCTGCTGCTGTGCGGATTTACTATCTGCTGCTAGATAGACAAGCCTTTTAGGAACTGACCATACAGCCATCTAGTAGCCGTATTGCTGCTCGCAGGCTTGACTGGGGCTAGTCTCATGTGCAGCAATGGTACAACTGCGCCTCGATGCTAGCCGGCTGAAGAGTTAGGCCGCGTACACACGCGGGGACTGTTCGCCCAACTTTGTCCGGCAAACAGTTTCGGCAAACAGTCCGCTCAAAATTAGCATGGACGGACATGGCCACACACGACGAACGAACAGTTTGCTGAAACCGTGCGCGATGACGTGAACGGCACGTACGACGGGACGAAAAATACGACGTCCTATACACTGCATTATAACTTTCGGCGTGTAAATCCTTTCTGAGCATGCGCGGAACTTAGTTTGACGAACAAGCCTACACACGAGGGGACTGTTCGCTGAAACTTTGTTTCAGCGGACAGTTTTTCGGAATTTCCGAAAAACCTTGTTCAGCGGACTGTTCGCTGAAACTGTCCGCTGAAAGCCCACACACGAGCGGACTGTTTGCCGAAACACTGTTCAGCGGACAAAGTTGGCCGAACAGTCCCCGCGTGTGTACGCGGCCTTAGGACTAAAGACTCTCCTTTCACCTCTAAATGCCTGTTGCTAGGGGGTCCCTTGTAGTCTGCCTCCTTCGGCGCCTGGGCTCCTGATGTCACTTCCCTCAGCGCAGGAAGGGAGATCGCCTCTCTCCCCTCCCTCTTGTGAATCATCTGTGACACGTGACAGGTCCCAGATGATTGCGCGTCCAGTCAGCGCGCGGAGCGGCTCACGCATGCGCAGTGGGTGCCCGGCTGTGAAGCCACAGCTGGGGCCCACAACGGGGGAGACAAGCGGGGCTTCCTAGACCCTGGGATGGGTAAGTGTCTGATTATTAAAAGTTAGCAGTTGCAGTATTCGTAACTCCTGACTTTTTTTTTTTTTTTTTTTTTTTTTTAGCTTAATGCTTATATGCACTGTTTATTTCTAACTTTGCTGATTTATCCCAGTCTAGTGGTACAGAACTCTATACTACGTTACCTTGACATAGTACTTATTCTGTCTAGCAGATATTGTCTGAATCTACTTTCTATGTGTTGATTTATGCTCAAACTATCATTTATTGTAACCCGTACCAATACATTAAGTTAATTTACCCCTAAACGGTCTTGTGCTTATTTCCTGGAACTAACTCACAGCCATGTTAAAGAGATCTATGCTCCTGCTCTTATAAGTGCTTGCAGTGACTTTCATTTAACCAAGCATGTCAGAAGGGCTGAGGTCGTTCTTGATGTCAAGGTGCAGATCATAGAGCCCAGATTACCAAGTGGCTCTTTAGGGGGTGGCGCTATACACCCACACACACACACACACACTTTTCCCAGGCTTTTAAGTGCTTTTTAAAACTAACTATGAGAGCCAACCTCCTCTCCTCTCATGGCAGATCTGACAACAGCTATAAAGGGGACAGCTGATTCATAAATATAGCTTGTCTCGCAACATGACTAGGTTTAGACAGCACTTAGAACGAACAAACTCCAGGGACAACTGTTCCTATGTACGGTCTCTATATAAAGCTCCTCTTCTTCCTCCAGCACTCACTTGCTTACAGAACCCAGATGGAACACTGTAAATTATCAAACAGTCATTCAGTCAGGTAAAGCAATAGTCCATCATAGTCAAGAACCCGAGGCCCCTTAGTTGTGTAGCAAAAACGTCAGTGTCCAGCTTTCATTACTCCTGTGGCTACTGATCCCAGAACCAACACTTCAGGCACTGCCAATGTGCCTGGCTGCAGCTGCCCCTTTCACTAGCCCTCCAGGCTAACTTCTCCCCACAGAGTCCTCCAGACTGACACTCACCAGCCCGCCCAGCTGAATCTAAGGAGATCTCCCAGACGTGCTGACCTGTTCCCACTGTCCTCTCTCCTTGCTCCCATGCCTCCAGGAAGGGCTTCCTCTGTGTGTTTTGGTGGATACTTCCAGCACTCGAGCCCCAGACCCAAGGTCACCCCCCGAAACTAGGGGGCACCCTCAAGGGCACTCCATCTCCATCTTCCACCCGACTGCCTCTGCTGGCATGGCTTATGACTATTTATGAGGTAAGCTCTGCCCCCTGTCGCCCCAAAGCTGGGGAATGGATGAGCCCTCATAAATATACAGGGCAGCCCCCCCCCCCCCCACTCCCACCCTCCAGCTCTGGAAGTTTCTATCAACTTCCAAACCAGGGAGAGATGTCAGAGATAGCTGACAGATGAGTGATCCAGCCCCTGAGTCACTAAATGTGTATGTGAGTCAATCTGCGCTTACCCAACCATTCAAATAAATACCCAAATAAAACGGTGAAAAAAGTGTATGTATAATCCAACATTTATAAACATAAAAACATGCTGCTATCTCTAAAAAAATGAAATGTTTAATTTTAGCGTAGATTCTAAACATACAAGAGATGCGCAACTTATGTGAACACAATATTAAAAATGTACCAAATATAAGTAGATACGTGCAATAAATAATATGAATAACTGTGTGCAATAATAGAATAAGTCACTGCAACATTATAAGTGAACATTGATAAACATCCTATGTGAATACTAGAAAAATAGTGAAAACAAATGTTCACAAAAATAGTTCTATCAAAACAAAACATCCAAACTGCAACAAAGTTACAAAGTGGAAAAATGAAGAAATAGCACTTGTATGGAAAAAAGGGATGCCGCCTTTCACTCAAAAAACAACTTGATTGGATACTTCAATTCTGAAGAGGAGATAAACATAAAAGTAGCAAGATGGCCTCTTACCAAGTAGGATGGACCCCAAATTATAAGGGTCAAGATTGCCTTGTGTCAGTTATAAATCAGAAAGAGGGGGAAAACATTGCGCTCCTTATATAAGTGACAAAAAATTGTGATATAACACAAAACAGCAGCTAACATACAAACAAACTAAGTCAAAATAACGAATAACAAACAATGTAGCGCTATAATGTAAAAAAATGTAAAAAAAAAACTAGACATAAATCACCAAATGATCTGGTAGTGAAATCAAACTTAAAAGGTCAGCACACATATCACATGTTGTGCAGTCTAGTAAGGAATACAGAAAATGTGCTTCAGTGAACTAACAATATGAGCATAAAAAAGTCCAGCTATGACAAAATAATGTGAAACGTGAGTCCAGATATTCCGTTGGTATGAACTATGTATAGCCTTCCGTTCACAGCCAGAAAATATTATAGAAAACGGTGGATACCCTTACCAAAAATGGTGGACACAAACTACTGTATAGTAGCGTTTCCGGCTCCCCATATTGCTCTTTTTATCATTCATTTTTATTGGAACACGTGATTCTTTATGGATATTTTTTATGTCATTTTTTATATGTCATTTGGAATTTTTTTTCAAATTAAACCTTTAATGGTGGAATTTCACTATGAGAGACATTGTGTCCTTACTTTTTGTTTATGGTGAACCCGCTCCGAGCTCCTAGCTGACCGGAACCTTCGAGAGAGAGTTGAAAACCCTGGAGATCTGAGGTGTACCGATCCTGAAGTGGGCAGCGACTATCCGGATGGTGATCCATGACCTGATGTATACGAATGGTGTGTGACGCACATAAGCCTGCATGACACATTTACTATACAGTAGTTTGTGTCCACCATTTTCAGTAAGGGTATCCACCGTTTTCTATAATATTTTCTGGCTGTGAACGGAAGGCTATACATAGTTCATACCAACGGAATATCTGGACTCACGTTTCACATTATTTTGTCATAGCTGGACTTTTTTATGCTCATATTGTTAGTTCACTGAAGCACATTTTCTTTATTCCTTACTAGACTGCACAACATGTGATATGTGTGCTGACCTTTTAAGTTTGATTTCACTACCAGATCATTTGGTGATTTATGTCTAGTTTTTTTTTTTACATTTTTTTACATTATAGCGCTACATTGTTTGTTATCATTGTGTCAGTTATACACTAGATGATTTCCAGCCGATCTACTCCAAACAGTCATTCATCCACATCTCAGAAGATAAAGAGCCTCATTGAAGTTAAAGGGGGCAATACACGGTATTTAGAACTGGGGTATGTAAACTTTTGATCAGGGTCATTTGGGTAGTTTCTGTTGTGATTATGATTTAAAAAGAGTAAACACAGTTGATTGAAAATAAATGGCTTCAGACAAAAGCTGGCCATACATTAAACAATTTTCTTCTATAGATTTCCTTTAGATTTACCAAAACCATATAATATGAGGTCAAATCTAAACACTTTCAGTTTGTGTGCAATCAGGCAGGCCCTTGTACTACACAGTTGAAGGTAAATCTAAAGGAAATTGAATAAGAAAATTGTATGGTATATAAAGATTTTGTGTTATCATTCATATTCTCTGAAAAATGACCAAGAAATCATATATTCTGCCAGGGTATGTAAACTGATGAGCACAACTGTATATTGCTGAAAGTTCATATATAGTATCTGTGACTGATTGAAGTGAATTCAAAAAAATCAATACACCAACAGTGTAAATATCGAAAATGCTTGTACTTTCCTCCACCAGTATCACAGGCTGCTCACCACACATCTAAGTCAAATCAGCAGTGTTCCCCTCCGGGGATAATGGAGAAGGCTGGCATGGTGCTGGTAATCACTTTCCTCCACCAAATCGTTTATTCACATGGGATAAAAACCCTGATCTTCAGTTCTCACCAAATATGACGGATATGCAAAAGTAGGAAAGCAGAATCTAGTGCTCTCTGTTTAAAATATTTAAAGCAGAAGTCCCGCAAAAAATATTTTTTTTTAAAGGTCAGCAGCTACATATACTGCAGCTGCTGACTTTTAAAACAAAGACACTCACCTGTCCCAAGGTCCAGCGATGTCGGCACCCGAGGCCGAACCGTCCCTCGGTCCTCGGATGCTGCTACCGCCATCTTCAGTAAGGGAATCAGGAAATTAAGCTTCACTTCTCGGTTTCCTACTGCGCACGCGCAAGTTGCGCTGTGCAATGCAAATGGTCACTGCTCTCTCAGGGACCTGTGTGTCCCCCAGCAGACAGCGCGGGGGGTGGGAAGAAGCATAGACTCCCGTGGGAGTCTTTGCCCAGAAGTGGGTGCAAATTCCTGTCTTAGACAGGTATCTGCCCCCCACTGAAAGGTGCCAAATGTGACACTGGAGGGGGGAGGGTTCCAAAAAGTGGAGGTTCAATTTTTGTGTGAACCTTCACTTTAATAATATATAAAAGAGGTAAAGTATAAACTCACAAAGATGGCACTGACAATAGACCTCAAGATGGCCGCAATGTAACGCCAGTACGCAGGCTCTGTCCCCTATACATTACATTGTGGCCATCTTGAGACCTATTGTCTCTGAAATGTGTTTTCAGCTTGCAAAGCTTATAGTGCCATCTTTGTAAGTTCATACCTTACCTTTTTCAATATATTATTTAAGAAAGAGCTCAGGCGTTTTTCGCAAACTGCACGTGCAGAGCCCACCAGGAAGTTGGCACTACACAGCGCTAATCACAGGCAGTGAGACATTTCTCGATCTCTGCAGTTGCGGATCTGGAAAATGTTTTACTGCCTGTGATTAGTACTGTGCAGTGCCGACTTCCTGGCGGGCTCTGCACGCGCGGATTGCGAACACACCTGAGCTCATCCTTAATGTTATTAAACATTTTAAACGGAGAGCACTATATTCTGCCTTCCTTCTTTTACATATCCATCATATTTGGTGAAATGATCAGGGTTTTTATTCCATGCGAATAAGCGATTTGAAGGAGGAAAATGATTACCAGCACCACACCAACCTTCTCTATTATCCTCAGAGGGGAACATTGCTGATTTGACTCAGATGTGAGGTGAGCAGTCTGTTATACTGGTGGAGGAAAGCACAAGCATTTTTGATTTTTGCACCGTTGATGTATTGATTTTTTTTAATTCACTTCAGTCACAGATAGTATATATGAACTTTCAGCAATATATGTTTATTGCTTACCATTTTTACACTTTTATTATTGATGTTTTCTTTATAGTGCAGCACTGTCTATTGATTTTGTCTCAATATACACCAACAGCAACCATTTCACAAAAATACAGCGGATAGTGACGCAGGCTGTAGTATATAGAATGCAACATGAGTCCATACAAAAGTCCTTTGAGCTCTCTAGCTCTGTGTAAAGCCTCATACACACGATAGGACTTTGTACAAACTTTCCCTTGGATTTTTGTACAAAGGGCGTCGGCCCTGAACTTGTATTGCATACACACAGCAGGACTTTTTCAGCCAACTTTCACCAAATCATGTGGTTTTTCTGCTCTTTACCGCCACCTTTGGTCAACTTCTGTATTGTTGGCTGATCTTTTGCATTGGTTCTGAGCATGCCTGTTTGTACTTTGTACAAAAGTCCTATGGTTTTCTGTACACACGATCAGACTTTGCTCCATCGGACTTTTGTTGCCAGAAAGTTTGTCCGTTCGCACAGCCAACAAAAGTCAGATGAAAACCAAAAAAGTTTGTCCGATGGAGCGTACACACAGTCGGATGCTGCTCCAAAACAGCTAATTTGCATGTTTGTTGTCAAAAAGTCTGATCGTGTGTATGGGCCTTGAGAAGTATGTAGTATCAGGGCAGCCTTGCAGGGGGAGTTGAAGCACACTCCAAACGTGAAGAAAAAACAGGAAATAGGCGCCTCTAAAGCCCCATACACACGGTCGGACTTGTACAAACTTTTCCGTGGACTTTTGTACAAAGTGTGTTGTCCACAAGTTTGTATTGCATACACACGGTCGGACTTTTTGACAACAAACACGAACGTGGTGACGTCACAACGTACGGACGCCACTTCAAAAGAGGACGTTCAATGACTCCAGCGCCACCTTTGGTCAACTTCTGTATTGTAGTCTGATCGTTTGCAATGGTTCTGAGCATGCGTGTTTGTACCTTGTACAAAAGTCCGATGCTTTTGCATACACACGGTCGGACTTTGCTCCATCGGACTTCTGTTGTCAAAAAGTTTGTCCGTTCGCAGAGCCAACAAAAGTCCGATGAAAACAGAAAAAGTTTGTCCGATGGAGCGTACACACAGTCGGATGTTGCTCCAAAACAGCTAATTTGCATGTTTGTTGTCAAAAAGTCCGACCGTGTGTACGGGCCTTTAAGCCTCATACACACGATAGGACTTTGTACAAACTTTCCCTTGGATTTTTGTACAGAGGGCGTTGGCCCTGAACTTGTATTGCATACACACAGCAGTACTTTTTCAGCCAACTTTCACCAAATCATGTGGTTTTTCTGCTCTTTACCGCCACCTTTGGTCAACTTCTGTATTGTTGTCTGATCTTTTGCATTGGTTCTGAGCATAACTGTTTGTACTTTGTACAAAAGTCCTATGGTTTTCTGTACACACGATCAGACTTTGCTCCATCAGACTTTTGTTGCCAGAAAGTTTGTCCGTTCGCACAGCCAACAAAAAGCCTCATACACACAATAGGACTTTGTACAAACTTTACCTTGGATTTTTGTACAAAGGGCGTCGGCCCTGAACTTGTATTGCATACACACAGCAGGACTTTTTCAGCCAAATTTCACCAAATCATGTGGTTTTTCTGCTCTTTACCGCCACCTTTGGTCAACTTCTGTATTGTTGTCTGATATTTTGCATTGGTTCTGAGCATGCCTGTTTGTACTTTGTACAAAAGTCCTATGGTTTTCTGTACACAATCAGACTTTGCTCCATCGGACTTCTGTTTCCGGAAAGTTTGTCCGTTCGCACAGCCAACAAAAGTCAGATGAAAACCAAAAAAGTTTGTCCGATAGATCGCACACGCGGTCGGATGTTGCTCCAAAACAGCAAATTTGCATGTTTGTTGTCAAAAAGTCTGATCGTGTGTATGGGCCTTACGTCTGATGAAAACCAAAAAAGTTTGTCCAATGGAGCGTACACACGGTCGGATGTTGCTCCAAAACAGCTAATTTGCATGTTTGCTGTCAAAAAGTCTGATCGTGTGTATGGGCCTTAAAGGCCCATACACACGATCAGACTTTTTGACAACAAACATGCAAATTAGCTGTTTTGGAGCAACATCCGACCGTGTGTACGCTCCATCGGACAAACTTTTTTGGTTTTCATCTGACTTTTATTGGCTGTGCGAACGGACAAACTTTCTGGCAACAAAAGTCCGATGGAGCAAAGTCTGATCGTGTGTACACAAAACCATAGGACTTTTGTACAAAGTGCAAACAGGCATGCTCAGAACCAATGCAACAGATCAGACAACAATACAGAAGTTGACCAAAGGTGGCGGTAAAGAGCAGAAAAACCACGTGGTTTGGTGAAAGTTGGCTGAAAAAGTCCTGCTGTGTGTATGCAATACAAGATCAGGGCCGACGCCCTTTGTACAAAAATCCAAGGGAAAGTTTGTACGAAGTCTTAACGTGTGTATGAGGCTTAAGTAAGACTCTTATGTTTAATAGACATTTCAGTATCTTTAAACAGGCACAGTGAAAATGCATGATCTCTGTCTCGGCTGTCAGCAGTGATCTCGTCCTGTTGATCTGTGTGGGGCTGGCGTCCTGGCCAGCAGGAAATTCTCGGCGCTCAGACGGGATCCAGAACGAGGTCTGTGGGTGGATCACAGGAGAGGGCTTGAATGCAGCGTATGTTGGGAAGGTTTCACGGATGTTATCGTTTGCGATAATGTCCGTGACGCCATCCCTCCATGCGCTGAGTTCCAGCCCTCTCCTGTGCCCATCATTGCCACCAATGAGTGTCCATCAGTGCTGCATATCAATGCCACCTATCAGTGTCACCTATAAGTGCCCATCAGTGCTGCATATCAATGCCACCTATCAGTGCCCATCAGTGCTGCATATTAGCGCCTCATCATCAGTACCACCTCATCAGTGCAGCCTCATTAGCGCTCCTCGGTGAAGGAGACAAATTACTTATTTTCAAAATTTTAGAACAAAAACAAAGAAACACTTTTTTTTTTCCAAGCCTTTTTTATTTGTTTAGCAAAAAAAAAACCCCAGTGGTAATCAAATACCACCAAAAGAAAGCTCTATTTTTCAGAACAAAATAATAAAAATTTTGTTTGGGTACAACGCAGCATAACCGCGCAATTGTCATTCAAACTGCAAAAGCGCTGAAAGCTGAAAAGTGGTCTGGGCAGAAAGGGGGTGCCCAGTATTGAAGTGGTTAAACATCTCCCTAGGCCACATTTTATAAGCCTTTGCAGGTTACCAGTTTAGAGTTACACAGCAAACACCGTTTACATATAGGAGATCGGTTTGAGAAGATACTTTGACAGGGCAGTAACCAAAAGAGGAAGTGATAAAATACTTGTTGCTTCTGGTTTCATAGAGATAAAAGGGGACAGTCCGATCCTCGGTCAACTCTATAGTAAGCCAGAGGAACCTCTGGCTACTGACCAATAAGTACCAATCCAAGCCACTAAGCCTGCAACAACTCATCGGCACTTTGCTTATTGCAAACTCCCCATAATTCAGCCTGACAAAATTTCAAATAAAAAACATAATGAATGATTCCAAAGAAAAATATGTTGGAGATTAACTAACAAACTCCAAGAAACTAGTTGTTTACCAGTCACTGCTGTAGCGGATGACATTTTGGACAAAGTTTCATTCATGTGTAAATTTAGTTTTTGCCTCAGAACGGTAGTGGGGTTCTGAGGGTTAATTATGTAGGTTAATTTTGACATTAGTTTGGCTGGGCTGTGTTAGAGTTCTGCCTGGTCATGTGTACAGTGAAGTGCACATGACAGGTCAGAACCAAGCCTGGTTGGACGTTTTGGGTATCAGCTTCCTCTGAGCCAATCAGTGGGTGTGCTGGGCCTCGCTGAGGAGTCTGGGGAGGGGTACTTAAGATGTTGAGGTCACGTGTTATGGGTGGTTCGTTTGTGAGGCCCTAGCGGTCTGTTCCTGATTCCGGCCCGGGGTAGCCCCGCGAGGGGTCCCAGTCACAGAAGCGTTTGACGCTCCGCAACATGCTTCAGTTGGTTAACCCCACTAGACCCACCTGGTCTGGGGTAGGGATCAGTCTGTTCCAGAGTCTCAGAACCGGCTGGTCCGAGGCGCAGTAACTGAGGGAGGATTCAAGGTGTCCGGGTGTGCTCTCGGCTTGGAGGGGCACCACAGCTCGTGAAGGTGATCGGGGGAGGACTCTTCGGAGGAGGGCCAACAAGCTGGCATCCTGAGAAGTGCCTGGTTACTGAGTTGGCAAGGACATTGACAAATCCACACTTTTTCCAGTACTATCAAGGAGACAGAGAACGTTCCAGGTACTGAGGAAAAGGTTCCTGTTCACTTCCAGTTACAACTTGTTCAAGGTTAGAGATTTTACATGTTCTGAATCAAAGTGCTGACTGCCATAATCTCTGGCTAGAGATTTGTTCAGCCTTGAAACGCCCAGCTGCGAGTGGCTACTCTCTGGGTGGTACTAGAGACTTTGTTATGTCTGCAGTTCAAGGTGCCTGAGTTCTTCACCCTTGAGACTGTGTTGTTGGATGTTACCCCTGCAAATAAAAACCTTTCAAAAGGACTTTATTGGTGTCAGCGTCCAAAGTTGTTAGGCATCAACCCTGGGAACCCCTAGACGTGGAAGAACAAGCCAAGCGGAGGTAACAGGTAAGCCCAAAAAGTTAAGGCCGCCCTGAAAAGGGTTATGGCCACTACCCTGCAAAGAGACTACAAACTGGCCCTATACCTGGAGGTGCTAAAAGATCCCAGATCCTGAGCATATACAGCAGTGGTCTTCAAACTGGGGCCCAGGGGCCAGATGTGGCCCTTTGCTTGCCTTTATCTAGGCCCTCGAGGCACTGTTCCTCCCACTGATCCAAGGCAGTTTTTCTCCCACTGACACCAACAATAGGCCATAATTCCTGTCACTGCTACCATGAATAGGGCACTGTTTCTCCAACTGACGCCAATGATAGGACAATATTCCTTCCACTGACACCAATGATGGGAAATTATTCCTCCCACTACACCAATGATGGGGCACTATTCCTCCCACTGACACCAATGATGGGACACTATTCCTCCCACTGACACCAATGATGGAGCACTATTCCTCCCACTGACACCAATGATGGAGCACTATTCCTCCCACTGATACCAATGATGTGGCATTATTCTTTCCACTGATACCAATGATGGGGCACTATTCTCTCCACTGATTCCAATAATAGGGCATTATTCCTCCCACTGACACCAATGATGGGGCTTATTGTTACCAATGACACCAATGATCGGGCACTATTCCTTTCCACAATACCAACAATGGGGCAATATACCCCCCCCCCCCCCCAACTAATACCAATGATAGGGTATTGTTTACTCCCATAGATGACAGGACATTTTTTACTCACACTGGCCACAGTCTGGCCCCCTTAAAGTCTGAAGGCCCTTTGATTAGATAGTGTGGAGACCCCTGCTATACAGACTGAGTGCCCAAAACCTGGAAATTGAATTAGGATGGCACAGAGAGATATACAAGCCCAGGGAAAGTAGACTGTGCTAGCAATGTGACCAGGGGGTCCCCATACCCCATGTGACCAGGGGGTCCCCATACAAACTCCACTGCTTTAGTAATGCTAAAATGTATTTGGTCCTGCCAATAAAGCTTATTTGAATTTGAAACAGAATGAAATACAGAGAGAGACAGAGAGAATGAGACAGAGAGACACAATGATACAGAGAGAAAGACAGAAAGAGAGAGGCAGAGAGAGAGATTATGTGTATAGGTTATGACAGTATTACCTAATATGTGCAAATAGTGTTTTGTTTTGGGGACTTGGGTTTACAACCACTTTAACCTCTTCTCGCAGGCTGCATGCATATATGTAAACCCAAAACTGTGCTGAGAGCACACACCCTGTGCGCTCCCAGCAGAGTCGCCAATGGGGATCAGAAAGCTTCCTTTGCATACTTGCTATCGAGAGCTTTCCGATCAAGTGATCGCTGTGACAGCCAATCATAGTGGTCACATGACCTGAATGCTCGCCTCCACCTCCCGGCACCTAGAAGTTATGAAAGAGCCAGGGAGGCGGCGGTGGGAAGGGGTTAAGTATGTATGTGCTAAACATGTGGAGTCCCTAGCTTCCAGGTACCATACTGACTGACCATGACTAAGGACTAATGTCCAAAACGCGTAGGCTGTTTTACAGCTTTGTACATGTATTTAATAAAGAAATATATAAACAGATATCATAAACACTTCCAATTTGAAAACACTTTGCATTCACTGAAAAAATGCAAATTGTTCAAAGAATAGTTCCAGTGCAGAGCACACAAGAAACCTCCTGTGTTCACTAAGCAGCAGAGCAGCTGCCTGGCACAGGACCTGGAAGTTAGCAGCAATCACAATAGTAGCGGTGCCTGTGGTGCATACTACAGTGACTTCAAGCCTCCATGGGGATCCCACAGATATGGCACATATATACTTACATTGGACAAAGCTGAACCAATTTACCTGTAAAAATTGCTGTATCCAAACTGCAGCTTTAGAGCTGATCTACAGGGATGGTTTAATTTTCATACCTAATTGGGCCAGCTTAGCTCAATGTAAGTACGTATACGTGATCCCTAAGGGTCCATTCACACAGGGGCAACTCAGATCCGACTTCAGAAAAGGTTCCTGTACTACTTCAATCCAACTTGTAGGCGACTGGTACCCATTGATTTCAATGGAGGTCGCCTCCAAGTCGGATCTCCATCTATACGGAGGTGACTCTCACAGAATTATCAGCTCTCAAGAGGGAACTCCATGCCAAATTTATGAAAAAAATTTGGTGTGGGTTCCCCCTCCGAGAGCATACCAGGCTCTTAGGTCTGGTATGGATTTTAAGGGGAACCCCTCTACACCGAAAAAATGGCGTGGGGGTCCCCCCAGATCCATACCAGACCCTTATCTGAGCACGCTACCCGGCCGGCCAGGAAAGGGGGCGGGGACGAGCGAGCGCCCCCCCCCCTCCTGAGCCGTACCAGGCCGCACGCCCTCAACATGGGGGGTGCCTTGGGGAAGAGGGGCCGCGTGCCCCCCCACCTCAAAGTACCTTGTCCCCATGTTGATGAGGACAAGGACCTCTTCCCGACAACCCTGGCCATTGGTTGTCAGGGTCTGCAGGCGGGGGGCTTATCGGAATCCGGGAGCCCCCTTTAATAAGAGGATACTGACCTGCCTTAGAATGTTACCAATGAAAACTTATCACCAGGGCCGATACTCGAGTCAGAGACGCCTGGGTGCAGAAATATTTCTGGTGCCCCCACGTGGGCGTGGTCATCTTACCAACTCCTCCCCTTTACAAATGAGTCAATGGCACAACACCTGAGGATAATGTTCAATAGGGATGGCCGAACTGTTTGCCCGGCGGTCGTTTCGCGGCAAATTTTGCGTGTTCGCAATTTGCCCGATCGGCGGACTATTGCCGCTGTTCGCCCGGCGGACATATGTGTTTACAGTGTGAAAGAACTTGACACAAACTTGAAAGAAAATGACACATCCATCATGGGGTACAGGACAGCCAATTGAGACATTTCAGCACATGGACAATTGGACAATTGGACATTCCCCCTACCTTATAAATAGACCTGATCTGGCAGCTATTTTACATTCTGTCTTATGTCATTATAGGGAGAGGTTGCTGTGTGGAGCAGGGAGAGACTGTAGTGACACAAATCGCTAGATATTAGATCCACAAAAGTCCTTTTAAGGACTGGTATGGTATAGGTGTAGTACAGTATTTAGGGTTCAGTGCACTGCTGTGCTGGTGATTGCAACAGCCTGTCTTTTGTCAGTGCAGGGAGGGACAGGATGCTGTGTGCAGCAGGGACAGTCAGTTTAATCACTAGCTATTACTATTAGGTCCACAAAGGTCCTTTTAAGGACTGGTATAGGTGTACAGTATATAGGGTTCAGTGCACTGCTGTGCTGGTGATTGCAGCAGCCTGTCTTTTGTCAGTGCAGGGAGGGACAGGATGCTGTGTGCAGCAGGGACAGTCAGTTTAATCACAAGCTATTACTATTAGGTCCACAAAGGTCCTTTTAAGGACTGGTATAGGTGTACAATATATAGGGTTGTACACATATAATATACTTTCTTCCAAATATAGAAAGAATATTATACTTGAATGAATGAATGAATGAAATACTTATATAGCGCACAATGCGAACTGAATCGCCTCTAGGCGCTGTGGCGAGCTTTGATCATCTGCTAAAAGAGGAAGGTCTTGAGTTTTTTCCTAAAAGCCAGGTGATTTTCTTCCAGGCGGATGTTTATTGGTAGAGCATTCCATAGCCGAGGCCCTTGGACAGCGAATCTCCGATCCCCCTTGGATTTATACCGGGCTTTGGGCACGAGAAGGAGGTTTTTGTTGGCTGATCGAAGACTGCGGTTTGGTGTGTAATGATTTATTTTCTCCATTAGGTATTGCGGAGCTTCTCTATGCACGCATTTGTGGGTGAGGCAAAGGGTCTTGAACGTGATCCGATTTTTTACGGTTAGCCAATGTAAGCTGCCCTATTCTGCAGCAGTCCTTTATCAGTGTATGGACTGAGGTATAGTCTGCAAATCACTAGCTACTAGGTCCACAAAGGTCCTTGTAAGGACTGGTATAGGTGTACAATATATGGGGTGCTGGTGCAGGGCTGTGCTTCAGATTACTGCCCTATTCTGCAGAAGTCCTTTATCAATCTAGGGACTGAGGTACAGTCTGCAAATCACTAGCTGCTAGGTCCACAAAGGTCCTTGTAAGGACTGGTATAGGTGTACAATATATAGGGTGCTGGTGCACTGCTGCAGATTACTGCCCTATTCTACAGAAGTCCTTTATCAGTGTAGGGACTGAGGTACAGTCTGCAAATCACTAGCTGCTAGGTCCATAAAGGTCCTTGTAAGGACTGGTATAGGAGTACAATATATAGGGTGCTGGTGCACTGCTGCAGATTACTGCCCTATTCTGCAGCAGTCCTTTATCAGTGTAGGGACTGAGGTACAGTCCGCCAATCACTAGCTACTAGGTCCACAAAGGTCCTTGTAAGGACTGGTATAGGTGTACAATATATAGGGTGCTGGTGCACTGCTGCAGATTACTGCCCTATTCTGCAGCAGTCCTTTATCAGTGTAAGGACTAAGGTACAGTCTGCAAATCACTAGCTACTAGGTCCACAAAGGTCCTTGTAAGGACTGGTATAGGTGTACTATTTGGTGTGCAGTATATAGGTGTGTAATACATGTATAAAATACTTGCACATATAGAAAGCATAGTATAGTGCATTTCCACTGTGAGGCATTGTGACTGCTGAGCGGTTCTGCAGCGATACTACAAAGAGTGACAAACGCAATAAAAAAAAAGTATTATAACTGGTGTGATAGACCAGTGGCCCCCAAAAACAACAGATTGAAGCGGGGTGTTGTATACCTTCTTCCACATACATACTGCACTTCTCTAGAGACTTTTGTCACAGGGTCATTTAAAAAATGACAGGCAGAGGAAGAGGCAGGCCCTTCCGCAGGGGTGGTAGGGGTAAGGTAGGAGCAACAGACTTGAGCCAAAGTGGCGAAAAGCAGAAGGTGCGTGTGATTGCGTCAAAGGACGCACCAGACTTGGTTGAGTGGCTCACTTAGCCTTACTCTTCTGCACCCTCCTCATCCTCTCGATCTGCACTCTCTTCTTCACTCTCTGCTATATGCACCCCCAAAGACACTACCACCAACACTACCACCACCATAGACCTTCCACTTGAGTCACAGGAATTATTTTCTGATCCATATAAAGACATTTTCGATGCACAGCCACTCTTGGCATTGGATCAGGAAGAGGAGGTAGCAACAACCGCCGCTCAGCAGTCTGACGACAGTACCCAGATCAGCCCAAGGAGGAGGTTTGTCCCCGCTGTTGCTGCCTACTCCGAGATCTCTAATTATAGCGGTGGGGAAGGTGACGTCGATGATGACATGTCTAGTGATGTCACGTGGGTGCCCACAAGAGAGGAAGAGGAAGGGAATTCAGAGGGAGATATGGACCAGCAGATAGGGAGGAGAAGCAGGAAGAACTTAGATTGCACAGGAGGGACAAAGCAGAATGCGAATGTATCAGGAGCAAGGCATCAACCATGTACGGTCACATCTGGCGCTCCCAGGACGCCGGCACATGGCTCCACAGTGTGGGCTTTTTTTCAACGTGTACGTTAATGACAATATCGTTGCCATCTGCAATCTTTGCAGTCAACGCATAAGTCGCGGTAAGCCCAACACTCACCTAGGGACGACCGCCTTAAGAAAGCACATGAGCTGCCATCACCGAGCCCAGTGGGAGCAATGGAACACACAAAGCCACACTCCAGGCTCTCACCATCCAGCCTCATCTTCTACTTCTCCTTCTCCTCTCTCCTCACAATTGTCCTCCAGTCCACCTTCCATCATGCCAAGTTCAAGTTTTTCTGCAAAAAGGCAGGCTTACGTGGGCCAAATGTTCGAGCGTAAAAAAATGATGATGCCGGATAACCCTCTTGCCCAACGGTTGATGGCTGGCTTGTCAGAACTGATAGCCCGCCTAATACTGCCATATAAACTGTTGGACTCGGAGGATTTTCGAAAATTTGTGGCCATTGGAACACCACAATGGAAGGTCCCAGGAAGGAAGTATTTCTCACAGAAGGGCATCCCAGAGCTATATGTTCAGCGGCAAGTGAATATATCTCTGGCACACAGTGTCGGTGCCAAGATACATCTGACCACAGAGACGTGGTCTAGCAAACACGGGCAGGGAAGGTATATCACTTTTACTGCCCACTGAGTGAACCTTCTGACGGCTGTCAAGCATGTAACCCGTGACACCCGTGTAGATTTGGTTTTACCACCATGGATTGCATGCAGGCCTGGCTCTTCTTCTCCTCCTCCTCCTACTCCATCCTCCTCCTTCTCCTCCTCGGCTGACTCCTCCTTTTCCGCTGCTAGCGTCTCTTCTGCTGCGCCGCCCAAGCTCCCCAGAACCTATTCGACATGCCAGGTGAGACATTGCCATGCAGTGCTGCGTCTGTTGTGCCTGGAAGCCAAGAGCCACACTGGCCCGGCACTCCTTTCAGCTTTGCGTTCACAGGCAGATCAGTGGCTAACACCGCTCAATTTACAGTTGGTAAAGTGGTGTGTGACAACGGTGCCAATCTGCTTAGCACAGGTCTTAAACTTTGTCGTGCAGCGATTCGTTGTCAAATACTCTGGGGTCCAGGACATCTTGCGGCAGGCAAGGAAAATCTCGGCCCATTTCAGAAGATCTTACACGGCCATGGCTTGCCTTGCTGACATTCATCGGCGACACAATCTGCCGGTCAGGCGTCTTATTTGCGATTGCCCAACGTGATGGAACTCAACCTTCTATATGCCTGAAAGGCTGCTCCAGCAGAAACGTGCAGTTAACGTCTACCTGTATGAACTCTGCGGCAGAACAGGTTCTGGGGAGCTGTTTTTTTTTTTCACCGCGCCAGTGGCTGCTCATGCGCGATGCATGCAGACTTCTGCAGCCATTTGATGAGATCACCAAACTGGTCAGTCGCAGCCATGGCGCCATCAGTGATATGGTACCTTATGCCTTCTTTATGGAGCGTGCATTGCGTCGTGTCATTGATCAAGCCATGCAGGAGCGGGAAGATGAGGAAGTCGCAATGCTGGATGAATTCCCAGGGGGGGCTACACTATCTGAGACAAGTCAACAACAGGAGTCTGAAGAGGAGTCAGAGGAGGATGGTGCCGGGGCGGATGAGGAGGAGCAAGAAGAGCATGCTTTAAACCTTTCTGGGATCCCTGTTGTTGTGCGTGGATGGGGAGAGGAGAACGAGGACGACGACATTATCCTGGATGATGACCAGGAGCCTGGCCACCACACCGCTTCCAGTTTAGTGCAAATGGGGGCCTTCATGCTCCAGTGTTTTAACAGGGACCCTCGTATAAAAAGCATAAGGGTCAAGGACCAGTACTGGGTGGCAACGTACTTAGACCCCCGGTACAAACACAAAATGGCGGAAATGTTACCACCGTCACAGAGGGCTGTCAGAATGGAGTACTTCCAGGCCTTGCTTCGAGAAATGCTGCATTCTGCTTTTGCGTGCGCTGGCAGAGGAGCAATTCCCACTCTCAGAGAAAGAGTTGCAGGTACCAATCCAACAGCGCCTGCAAAAGGAGAGTGGTTTGAAGATGTGTTGGTGACTTCTGATATGAGGTCGACCTATCTACAGGTGTCTACAGGTGTCATCCAGATCCAGCATCAGGGAATGCCTAGACCGACAGGTGTCCGACTACATCGGGTTAACGGCCGATGTGGACGCTCTGAGGAGTGATGAACCCCTGGACTACTGGGTGGGCAGGCTTGACCTCTTTGCAATGGAACTGTTAGCTTGCCTCTCGTCCAGTGTGCTGTCCGAAAGGACATTCAGCGCAGTAGGGGGGATCGTGACCGATAAGCGCACTCGCCTAGCTCACGACAGTGTTGACTACCTCACATTTCTAAAAATGAATGAGACATGGATCTCGGAGGAATTCAACACATGTGACCAGTAGACCATGTATATCTCTATAAACGATTTATTTAATCGAGCACACAGACCTTTTTTCTACATTTGGCTCACTTCCTTGTACAAAAAAAGCACACCGTACTATATGCCCGTACCCTCCTGTTTGAAGAGGTTGAGCGGTGTCATATTTTTGGGGCCCAGCAGCAAGTTGCTGGTATCAGTGCTGCTGTCAGTGCTTTCTATCTGGGTGCTGGTGTCAGTGCTCTATATCACAGTGCTGGTTTCAGTGCACTCTATCACGGTACTGGTGTCAGTGCACTCTATCACGGTGCTGGTGTGGTGTCAGTGCTCTCTATCACGGTGCTGGTGTGGTGTCAGTGCTCTCTATCTCGGTGCTGGTGTGGTCTCAGTGCTCTCTATCACGGTGCTAGTGTCAGTGCTCTCTATCACGGTGCTGGTGTGGTGTCAGTGCTCTCTATCTCGGTGCTGGTGTCAGTGCTCTCTATCACGGTGCTGGTGTGGTGTCAGTGCTCTCTATCTCGGTGCTGGTGTGGTGTCAGTGCTCTCTATCACGGTGCTGGTGTCAGTGCTCTATATCAGGGTGCTGGTGTCAGTGCACTCTATCACAGTGGTGGTGTCAGTGCTCTATATCACGGTGCTGGTGTCAGTGCACTCTATCACGGTGCTGGTGTCAGTGCTCTATATCACGGTGCTGGTGTCAGTGCACTCTATCACGGTGCTGGTGATCATCTCCTGCACCCTCTTCATAGCCTACCCTGACCTTTCCTCTCCTCCATTGCCTTCATGCGCTCCTGAGTCCTAAATTGTCAAAATTTCACATATAAAAAAAGAATGCTTGTAGTTGTCGATCCCAGATTCACTTCATACATGTGTTATGTCAGTGGCCATGTGGTGGGACTATGTGTGCACAGCTAGTAATTATTTTGTGGCTGGAAATATGACCTGTAGGTTTTTAAAGTTCGCCTGCCATTGAAGTCAATGGGGCCCACATGGTGACTGGCTGTCCTGGCAAGCACCTTTTCCGAGAACAGTAGCATGTGGATGAGAGGGAGGTGGGAAAGAAGAGCCCACAGCTGCTCTCTCTCCACACAGAGACACAGCCACTCCGGTCTTCTATTCTGCTGCGTGCTGATAGAAGGAGAGAGGGGGAATGGGCAGAAAACAGAGCCCTCCTCTTCTGACAGGAGCGCCTCGAGGGGGGGGGGGGGAAGGAGGGAGGCAGCACAGTTTCTCCTCCTCTGAACCGCTCACTGTTCCTATCATTTGCCGGTGGGGAGAGCAAGTGGGAGGGAGATCCCCGGCACCTGAGCTTTGGCACCCCCCACTCTGCCTCATCTTGCGGCACCTGGGCATACCATGGGCACCGGCCCAGGATCGGCCCTGCTTATCACATACAGTACAGTACATGACAAAAAGAAATTACAGAGACTAAAAGAGAGTTTTATTTTAAAAAGAAAAAATGTTGTCTCAGGAGCTGTAGTCATTGTACTACAAGCTGCCATTCTGGAGGTAAAAAATCGATTTTTTTTTTTGGTTAAATATTTTTAATAGTTTAAAATTTATGATTTTTTTTTTCACAGTGTGTACCAAAAGCTTATTGTAGGTATGCATATTGTATATTAGATCAGCCTCTGTGAAATCTGTAAATGACTATAGTAGCCCCATCTAGTACAGTGATAGCAACATCCTTCCAGGTGCCAAGGGAATGCCCTTCTGCATGGTAACCACAGAGGGTGGCTCATGCTACTATGGTGATTTATAGCTTCCAGAGAGGCCAATCTGATATCACATAGCATACTTACATTGGGCCAAGCTGAGCTTTTGGTATACACTGTGAAAAATTATCAGCTATTTTAAACATGCAACTATTTTGGCAAAAAAAGTATTTTTTATCTCCAGAATTGCAGGTTCATGTACACACTGAGTGTGCAAATAGCTCCTGAGACAAAAACTGTTTTTTTCCCCTCAAATAAACCTCTATTTCGTTTTCTGCAATTTCTCTTTAGCTTCTTATGAAGAGCTGTTCTTATTCCCAGCTAAACAAGTTAATAATCAGTTGGTTATATGTCATGCTTTTCTGATCTGTGCCACTACTGAAATTAGAATCATGTGGGTGATAAGTCTTCATTGGTGACATTCTAAAGCAGTTCAATATTTGCAATTCAGATGCAATCACACCTATATTCAGGATTTATCATGTTAAAGGGGTTGTAAAGGTAAATGTTTTTTCACCTTAATGCATTCTATGCATTAAGGTGAAAAAACATCTCACACTGCCGGCGCCCCCAGTCCCCCCGTTTTACTTACCTGACCCCTCGAAAATCCCGCGCTCGCCCCCGACTTCCTCTTCGCCGCTCAGCCTGGCCGCTGATTGGCTGGAGTGGATGGATTAAAAGCAGCGCAGCCATTGGCTCGCGCTACTGTCAATCACATCCAATGACGCAGCGGGCCTTGTGATACAGCGAGCGGCTATAGCCGCCGGCTGTATCACGGGAGCGCGCCCGCAGTGCTTCTCACCAATGCGAGGGAGCTCGCATTAACGTGAGAAGCACCTGCGGGAGGAAGCAGAGACAGCTGCCGAGGGACCCCAGAAGAGCAGGTTCGGGGCCACTCTGTGCAAAACGAGCTGCACAGTGGAGGTAAGTATGACATGTTTGTTATTTTAAAAAAATAAAAAATTTTACTTTACAACCCCTTTAAGTGCCACATTCTTGAATGATCACTCTGTGTATTTTTGCCACGCCTATTTTAAATCATGTAAGACAACATCTTCATATTCTATTGAATAATATTTGGTCTCTCCAGGAGGAAATAAACCCAGATTTGTGGTGAATTTATTAAAGACTAAGGCTTGCCATATGTAGCACCCTGGGGTTTTTGGTCAGGGTGCTCCTCACAAATTTACTTGCCAGGTGTTATCCTGGTTGATTGATAGAGATCTATTGGTTTCTCCCTAAGTTTGGCCTTGTTGTACTTTTCTCTTCTACCACTAGGTGGCCGGGTGCTTGGTGGTACTAGATACAAGAAGAGCAACCCAATGTCAGGTTATGGGTATATGGGGTATTGCAGCCAATGAGCAGGGGTTTTCTTGAATCCCTTGGCCTGCTGGGAGAACCTATATATTCGTGTGAGGTCAAGGGATCTATGTTCTGTGCAACCTGGATGGCTGTCTGGGAGGACGTGTGCCCACGGCTGCTAGGCCAGAGATGGGACCTATCCCAGGGGCACCTGGCTGCCAGGCTGTGTGAGGGCCTATCCAGAAGTAAGAGGGCAGCTCAAGATTGGGATTGCGGCTTGCAATCCTACCAAAAGTGACAATTCTGTCGGCTGGAGAACTGGTCGGAGGTAGAAGGGAAGCTGTCACCACAAAGGGACCAACAACCTTTACCAGGGACCACAGTGAATAACTGAAGCAAGTACTGGAACCACATTCTCACTAAAAGGGCACTGTGGAGAATCAGGAAACTTCAGGTGGTGATCAAGTCAGGGGCCCAAGCCGCGCAGGAGGCGCTTGCAGAGCAGCCTTGTGAGTCATGTCAGGGACCTCGCTGGTTAGCAGGGGTGATTGAGAAGTATCTGGAGTGTCAAGCTAGGGACCCAGCAGGGAAGCCTGGGTGACTCTTGAGGGGATACCATCACAAACCTTGGAGGAGCTCAAGGGATTCAGAGTCAGTGAATCAGTGGGTCTAGTGAGAGACTGTGAGCTTAGTGATGAAGAACTACAAGAGGCAGTTGTAATGAAGCTGAAAGGACTGTTACGTTTGAGTTAGGAACTGTTAAAGAATTTTACCATAGGAGACCGCAATCCTGCATGTGCAGATGTGGCTTCTTGCTGGGGCCTTTCCCTGTATGGCTGTCCTTCTATTAAAGTCTCGGAGTCTGCCAATTGAATCTGCAACTGCCTAAGGGTGTCCTGGCCCTAACCCTCTTTCCCCCAAAAATACAAAAGGACTGTCAAAAGAAATAAAACCTCTTTAACATCCAAGCAGTGTCTGGCGCCCAATGACTTTCACCATCTTTGCACCCACTATGCCTCACAACCCACCACATATTGAAGGTTGTCAGCTATCTTTGGTCTGGAAAGTTCGCATTAGAGTTCTCAGAGACCTTGCTACCAGGGGCATAGTTAAGTGGGAAAAAGACCAGGGGCGCTGGCCCGAAGTCCAAGCCTGGGGGGGGGGGGTGAGCACTCGGCAGGGGGGGTGGGTGGACTCGTTTTCTGGTTGCTGCCTGGCTTACCAGTGCCTATCAATGCTGACCACTAAACTGACCTACCTGACACATGCACTGACCTACCTGACATCTGCACTGACACATGCACTGGCCTACATAACTTTTCCAGAATTCAGATGACCTCTTGACCCTCTGCAGCTCAGCTTTACCTGTAGTGTGCGGCACGCCCATCCCATTCATGACCAGTCAGACAGCAGGCTGCATGCTCCAGGCAGCCAGAGCCAGGTTAGGAGAGCCGCCCGTGGCCTGCCCATTTACAGTGCTGGATTTCATAGTGCTCGGCAAAGCCGCAGTGTAGTTCCCACCTCTTGGACCCGGCAGTGCCTATAATGGATATCACAATTCCTGCGGTCTTGGCATTGGACCAGTGTGATGTCCATCATAGGCGCTGCAGGATCCAGGAGGCAGAACTTTTGTCACTCACTGGCCATGCTCGGAGTCGAATAGATCCCCGCTGGCTGCCCTGAGTGAAACAGTCAGTGACTGTCTGACTCTTTGCATATAGCCACTCTGACTCGGGACTAGGGATGAGCTTGGTGTTCGAGTTAAATGTCAGGGTACTAGCAAAGCAGCTGCCAATGCATCATCTTCCCTCGTTTCAATGTCATCATCAGTGACTCCTTCCTTAGACCCACCACGTTCTCCTGAGGAGTCCCCTGAACTCTTTGAGCACAGTGCTGGGTACATGCTCCAGGTGATGCCCAGTGTTTTGTAGGCTCTGATGATGATACTCAGCTAGAGGAAGGCAGTAGCATGAGCGCAGAGAGAGGGGATGCTCAAGAAGGACAGCAATCTGGCAGTCATGTTCCACAAGCTGCAGCATACTGCCAGGTTTGCTCCAGCGATGAAGAGTGAGGGGATGATGAGAGCACTGACTCCACGTGGGTGCCTGGTAGGAGAGAGGAGGAAGAGGAGGCATATCTCCAACGAGGCCGTATGCCCTCCGGCGCCCAGCTTAGGGGCAGCACACCGACTGAATCACACCGCAGAGCTCCGCCTGTGCAGGGCGCTGCCTCTGCGCGTTATTCTAAAAGTTCTTTGGTGTGGGCCTTTTTTGAGACGAGTGCATCAGATCCCACCGCTGCTATTTGCAACATATGTCTCAAGCGTATCTCGCGTGGCCAAAACATCAGCCCCTTGGGCACCACATGCTTGACCAGACATATGTTGACCTGCCATGCAGCTCGTTGGCAAGTGTACCTCAAAGACCCACACCAAAGAACAAAGCGG
The DNA here is from genome assembly GCF_037356315.1 of Lithobates pipiens. Taxonomy (NCBI): domain Eukaryota; kingdom Metazoa; phylum Chordata; class Amphibia; order Anura; family Ranidae; genus Lithobates; species Lithobates pipiens. The sequence goes on from NW_027507748.1 coordinate 177,396,111, forward strand.
ACCTCTCCTTGCCCCTCATCAGCTGGGATCTCCAACCCCATTAGACCTTCAGTCCTCTCTGAAACCTGCGCTGAGAGGAATGAAGGTGTAGAATTAGGTGTGTCACAGCCAAGTGCTTGCGGGCACTCTGCTAGCAGTACACCCATGTCCGATTATAGCACGCAAATTTCCCTGCCCCAGCTGCTGGACCGTCGAAAGAAGTTCACTCCCAGACATCCACATGCCCAGCGGTTGAATGCTAGCTTGGCTAAATTGCTAGCACTTCAACTGCTGCCTTTTCAGTTGGTAGACTCGACCCCCTTCCGTGAGTTTGTACAATGTGCGGTTCCTCAGTGGCAGGTCCCCAAACGCCCCTTTTTCTCACGGTAGGCGATTCCGGCTCTCTACCGGCATGTGGAAGGCAATGTCCTTGCCTCGCTGGACAGGGCGGTCAGCGGTAAGGTGCATATTACCGCTGACTCATGGTCCAGTAGGCATGGACAGGGACGTTACCTGTCTTTCACGGCCCATTGGGTCACTCTTCTGGCAGCTGGGAAGGATGCAGGACCAGGTGCAGTAGTGTTGGAGGTTGTTCTGCCACCACGCCTCCAAAATGCTAGTACTGGTTGTGACACACCTCTCTCCTCCACCCCCTCCTCTTCTTCTTTCTCCATGGCCTCTTCCAGTGCTCTGTCCTTGGAACCAGCGGTGCTCCGTAGGCGTTCAAGGGGCTACACAAGTACCCAGGCAAAACGATGCCATGCCATGCTTGCGCTGGTTTTTTTGGGGGATAGGAGCCACACTGGGGCAGATATTTTATCAGCTCTGCAGGGGCATGCCGAGAGGTGGTTGACACCACACCAGCTTAAGCCATGATTGGTGGTTTGCGACAATGGCACCAAGCTCCTCTCCGCCCTCCGACAGGGGCAACTGACCCATGTGCCCTGTGTGGCTCACGTCCTTAACCTGGTGGTGCAGTGGTTCTTGGGCAGGTACCCAGGCTTACAGGATGTCCTGAAGCAGGCCAGGAAAGTCTGTGTGCATTTCCGCCGATCATTTAATGCCTGTGCTCGGCTGGCTGAGCTCCAAAAGGAGTTGAACCTGCCCAAGAACCGCCTTATATGTGACATGCCCACCAGGTGGAACTCAACGTTGGCCATGCTGCAGCGGCTGCACACGCAGCAGAGGGCCATCAATGAGTGACTATGTCCGTAATACGAGCGGAACGCTCGTTTGTTTGTTATGCAAGCTGTTTGTTACCTGTTTGTGAGTACCTTTTCATTATTTTTTTAATTAGTAAATTTTACATACGTACTTCAGCATTGGAGCCTACCTTTCTTTTCCTTATGAGACCCTTGTGAAAAATATTGAACTACCAACACCAGCCGTGGGGGACAGTATTAACCTGCCAGGAGTAGGGATACATTTCCTGGATTTTTTGCTATCTTGCTGCTCTGCTGTTTACCTTACAGCAGTAAGGTAAGGGGCCAATCCACCTGGTGTGCTGTGAGCACTGAAGAGGCACAAGAGTTGTACTCACTAGTTTTGGCACTTTCTACTTGGAGAAGCACTAAATGAGTCACTGGTCACTTTACTCATTTATGTTTACATAGAGACTCAATCCCCTTTCTTACTTACTTGCTTATTTGCACTGTGTGATTCACGTTTGTATTATTAATGATTTATTTTTCATTTATTGTATTTGATTTTATTTATTTATGAGAAATCTGGTTGCACTTTATTATTGCACAATTGGAGGTTTTGGTTTTTACATATGTGATCATGGACTAAAGGGTCTATGAATATTTAAGCACCAGACACTTTACTACCTTTTGGATTTCTGTTATTTAAGCACTAGACACTTTATTCACCTATTGGATTGTTTACTGCTTTCGTATAATTTGTTGGGGTATCTACATTTCTGGATTATACCCCTTTGCACAATTATTTATTTGTTTGGCTAGGGAGAATCTGTTATATCTATATAATATTAGGGGTTGCTATTTTGTTATTTAGTTTGAAGTAATTGCATAAGACACTCATGCACTAGGCACTTTAGTTTAGTCTAAATTTTCTAAGGTAGCACAACACCATTTATTTGATTTTTACATGTAATTACAATTCTTCATATAATATTTCACAGCAGGGCCCATTCCTGTGCCCACCGAGATTAACCGTGAGGACTTATAGTGTTGTGGCACCAGCACCAGCACCACAACCACCAAAGGCCCAATTTTTCTACCACTGTTCAATAATGGCATGTAATTACAATTCTTGATATAATCGTTCACAGCAGGGCGCTCCAGCACCCACCAAGAGTCACTTTGAGGGCTTACAATGTTGTGGCAACACCAACACCTTGTTCCGCCATTTGTGCAGAGCATATAGGGCAGACCCCTACTTTCAAACATCCAACTTACAAACATCTCCTACTTGCAAACGGAAGGAGACAACAGGAAGTGAGATGAAAAAAGATGGACGGCAAAAAAAATTATACAGGGGTGATAACCCTTCCCTATGTTTTCCAAAAAGCTTAAAAATAGATTTTTTGACTGGAGCTACACTTTAAAAAATGTACCAGTTGAAAATTACAAACAGATTCTACTTAACACAACAAATCTACACAGTCCCTGTCTTGTTGTGCACCGCCTGTATACTCCTGTTCTGAGTATATAGGGCCTGGGGGAACCATGCCTTTCCTTTTTTTAATATGAGTACGGGGTTCCCCTTAATATGCGTACAAGACCCAAAGGGGCTGGTAATGGGCAGGGAGGGTTACCCATGCCATTTTTCTCAATGATTTTCATCCACATTGCCGGAACCAGATATTACATTAAAACCGCAAGCAGTTTTAAATGACTTTTTTTCCGTTAGATGTAATTTTGTGCAGGGACTGTTCGAAACACGGGAAACACGTGGCACTTCACAGGCATACTATAGACACCCCCCAGGCACGATATTTAAAGGAATATTTCACTTTAATCGTCATTAAAATCAGTGCTCCCGAAAAAACTGCCGTTTTTAAAAACATTTTAGGCATTGACCCATGTCCCCTGGGGCAGGAGCCAGGTCCCCAAACCCTTTTTAGGACAACATCTTGCATATTAGCCATTAAAATTAGCACTTTTTATTTCGAACGTTCGAGTCCCATAGACTTCAATGGGGTTCTAAAGTTCGCACAAATTTGTGGTCCGTTTTAAAGTTCTGGTGCGAACCGAACCGGGGGGTATTCGGCTCATCCTGACTCGTGACTAACAATACAATTGTGAATGCCCGAGACCCAGGACTTTATGGGGGCTCACTTGGGGCTCAAGCCCCCCTGAGTACCTGGAGGGAATTGCCTGGGGTGCCTATATCAGCTGAGGACATACACCTTAACCATTGGAGCATATTGCTGTCTAACTGACAGCAGTGAGGTAAGGTACCCACTGCACTCAGTGTGCGAGCACCTGCTTTGAGGAGTTGTAAGATCACCGGTGGAACTATCCCGTGTTTGTTCACAGAATTAGCCTATTACACAGCACAGTGTGGACTCACTTATTTGCATGACCTGATACGGATTGCTATTTTTTTCGAGAAATAGAGACACTTTAAGGATTTTTTTGGGATTGTGTTTTATATCTAGTTTTATATATATATTTTTGTTTATTTATTTGTTGGATTTTACTTTTATATAATTTTTTAATGCATATATATTGTTTTCACTTGGATGCACTTTTATGGATTGAGACACATTTTGGATTGCACACTCTTTTGGATTATTATTATTATTACCTGCGATTCCGCTATTTATTGTTTCACTTGCACTTTATTAGGAATACGTAGACTATTTGAATTTCTATACTGATCACTTTATGAATGATACTAGGAATATGTGTATTACCTGAATATCTTATTAGTCACTTTATAATGATTTTATGCATATAGGGTATAGATACAGTTTAAATTAATTGTTTGTTATAATCGCATAGGTGTGCTTTTTAGACTTTATATGCGATTATTTATTCACTATTATTGGATTCAATTTAGTTTTGTGTGGAGCTCTATGAATGAAGTATAAACGGATGAACGAGAGGTCCTTTTTTTTAAATGGATGCTACAGTACAGCTTCTTTAAATGAAGGCAGGAGCAGAAAGGCCAGGCATAGTTGTCATTCTTGTTAAGTGCCTATGACAGGTCTAGCGACTGTATTAACCATTTAAGGACCAAGCCTCTTTCTGAGATTTGGTGTTCACAAGTTAAAAACTGTTTTTTTTTTGCTAGAAAATTACTTAGAACCCTCAAACATTATATATATTTTTTTCTAACACCCTAGAGAATAAAAAAGGTGGTCATTGCAATACTAAATACTACATCTCCATAGGCGACATTTAAAAAAATTCTACAGGTTGAATGTTTTGAGTTACAGAGGAGGTCGAGGGCTAGAATTATTGCTACCGATTGCAGCGATACCTCACATGTGTGGTTTGAACACCATTTTCATATACGGCGCTGCTGACGTGTGCGTTCGCATCTGCACGAGAGCTTGGCGGGACGGGGCGCGTTTAAAAATTATAATTTTATTTCTTATTAATTTTACCTTTTATTTTTATCTTTACACTGTTCTTTTAAAAAAAATGGTGTCACTTTTATTCCTATTACAAGGGATGTAAACATCCCTTGTAATAGAAAAAAAGCATGACAGGACCTCTTAAATATGAGATCTGGTGTCAAAAAGACTTCAGATCTCATATTTACACTAAAATGCAATAAAAAAAAATGTCATAAAAAAATAAAATAATGTCCCATTAAGAGCTATGGGCGGAAGTGACGTTTTGACATTGCTTCCGCCCTTCAATAGAATGGTCTCCATACCAAGCTAGGGAGAAGACCCAATTGCCTCCACCTCTACCGACGGCTCTGGTAAGTAGTTGAGGGCACTAGAGAGTGGCAGGAGGGGATCTTGCGGTGAATCTGCCACAGAGACCACTTTTATCGGAAACCGGACCGCTCACTAAAGAAGAGGATACCAGGGTTATGGCAGCTAGCAGAGAGCTTTAGATTTCAACTAAGGTTGGCCATACATTATACCAGTGGAGTATCATCCATTGGTGCAGGGTTTTCACTGTACACGTGCCTCCAAGGGGAGGGGAACCCACTGTGACCCACCCTGCACACATGAATGATTGTCCCTTGGTTCACAGCCGGGGATGATCAGTGTGGCGGGAGGGACAGCTGTAAGCACCGATCTCCCTGCATAACAGCCTCTTCTCCCCCTCTCCCTCCCACGGTTATCAGTGCTTACAGCTGTTCCTCCCGCTGCCTCGATCTTCTCAGGCTGTTCTCCGTGTCCTCCTCCTCTTGTTCTCCTCCACTCCCTGTGTTCTCTCCCAGCCCACTGTGTCCTCCTTCTCCAGTCCCCGTTCTCCTCTTCTTCCACTCCCCATTCTCCTCTGGCCCGCTGTGCACTCCTCCTCCTCCCCCCCCCCTCGCCCCCCACAGCCGGATTCCCTCCTCTCCTCTCCCACAGGCTGCAGGGGATGTGTCAGGATGAAGAGCAGAGGAAGGGGCCAGTAAATATGTTATTTACTGGCCCCTTCCTTTTCTGAATTGGACACAGAGAGTGATTGTTACCGAATGCTCTCTATGACCTGTAGTAACTGAGCAGAGTAACCTGGGTTACACTCTGCTTCAGTTTATGAATAGAGAGGAGCCGCTGTCTCCTGTCCATTCATCTTCAATGCTGAGAAAGGGACTGGGGAATCTGTGTCCTTAGTCCCTTTTCCTGTCTCAAAGGGGCAATGTCAGGGGTCTGTTTAGAGCCCTGATAACTCACCAAAGACCACGGACAAGGCTGCTAAAAAAAAAAAAGTATTAAAAAATAAAATTGTTAAAAAATAAAATAAAAAAATGACTGACACCCCCTGCCCTGCCTACACTGTCCACTGTCCCAACACACCTCCCCCCCCCCCCCAATTTTTTTTTTTTAAACAAATTCAATTGTAAGAAAAATAAATAAATAAAAATAAAAAACTGCCACCACCCGCTGCTCTATTGACACCTACCTCTGCCCTACTGATACTGTCCACTGCCTCCATTGCTCTCCTCTACTCGCATCTGTCAGATCACTGGCTCTTCCTATTTACATCATGATCAGCCGTGATTGGACACAGCTGATCACGTGGTAAAGAGTCTCTGACAGAGATACAACAACAACGATCGCAGAGATGTGTACCCCAGGGGGCGCGCAGCAGCTTAATATTCTGAGGACATCATATGACGCCCAGTCAGAGTGTTGAAACCACTTTGCCGCCATCATTCTGCTATATGGCGGAGGGCAAGTGGTTAAAAAAATGAAAAAAATAATACAAAAAAAAATGTAATTGTGAAAAAATATTAAAAAAAATAAATAACTGCCACTGCCTTACTGACACAATCCTAAACATAATAGCCACCACTGTACACTCCTCACTTTTCATCTGCACATTGTACCCATCACCATACACTCTGCACTCCTCACCTGCACATACTACCCACCTCCATATACTCTGCACTCCTTACCTGCACATAATACCTACCACCATACACTCCACACTCCTCTTCTACACATACTACCCACCACCAAACACAACCCACTCCTCTCTTGCACATAATACCCTCCACCATATACTCCTCACTGTACATTTCCTTTTTAACATTACTGCATTCTGCACTATGTAAGTCATATCAGACTCTATTAAACCACAGCCCATTTAGCCACGCCCAAAATTTAGTGCAATTTAAGCCACGCCTGTGCCTAGGGTCCACTTTTTATCTTGCACACGGGTCTACTCATTTCATGATACGCCCATGCATTATACAGTCAGTTATTCAGTCATGGACAAAAGTTTTGAGAAGTACACTATATTAATTTTCATAAAGATTACTGCCTCACTTTTTATGATGGCAATTTGCATATACTCCAGAATGTTATGAACAGTGATCAGATGAATTGCAATTAATTGCAAAGTCCCTCTTTGCCATGAAAATGAACTTAATCCCCATGAAAACCATTTCCACTGCATTTGTGAAGAAGACTTCAGGGTGCCCAAAAAAGTCCAGCAAACACCAGGTCCCTACAGTTGATTCAGCTGCAGGATCTGGGCACCACCAGTGCAGACACAGTAAGGCAAAGACTTTTGGAGGAAGGCCTGGTGTCAAGAAGGGAAAAAAAAAAGCCATTTCTCTCCCGGAAAAACATCAGGGGCAGACTGATGTTCTGCAAAAGGTATAGGGATTGAACTGCTAAGGACTGGGGTAAAGTCATTTTCTCTGATGAATCCCCTTTCTAATTGTTTGGGACATGTGGAAAAAACCTTTTCCGGAGAAGAAAAGGTTTGCGCTACCATCAGTCCTGTGTCATGCCAACAGTTAGGGCCGGTTCACACTGCGGGCGATGCGAGGCGACACCGACTTGCCTCGCCGCGACCTGCCGCGACCTCAGCGGCGATTTGCAAATGACTTCTGTATAGAAGTCAATGCAAGTCGCCCCGAGGTCGCCCAAAAGTAGTACAGGAACCTTTTTTCTGAGTCGGAGCGACTCGAGTCGCTCCTCTCAGAACAGTTCCATTGTACAGAACGGGGGCGACTTGTCAGATCGCGGCGAGGCAAGTCGTGTCGCCTCGCATCGCCCGCAGTGTGAACCGGCCCTAAAGCATCCTGGGACCATTCATGTGTGGGTTTGCTTCTCAGCCAAGGGAGTGGGCTCACTAACAATTTTAAGAAAGTGTTACAAGGTAACCACACTGTATGAAGAGATTTAACTACTTAAAGTGGTTGTAAACCCTTGCAACCAACTTTGACCAACTTTAAGCCTTAATCTAGGCTTACCTGTAGGTCCAAGAAATATCTCCTGAACCTACACGGTTTAGGAGATATTTGCCGAAACAAAGGCACCGCTGTCTACGGTGCATGCGCCATTGACAGCGGCACGCAGGCGCACTGAGTTTTTTTTATTGCATTTAAGTCCAAATATGAGATCTGAAGACTTTTTGACTTCAGATCGTCTATTTAAGAGGATCTGTCATGCTTTTTTCTATTACAAGGGATGTTTACATTCCTTGTTATAGGAATAAAAGTGATCCATTTTTTTTTAAATTTTTTTTTTAAACAGTGTAAAAATAAATAAAATCAAGTAAAATAAATAAGGTATGAGGTATCGCCGCGATCGGTAGAGCGAGAACAATAATTCTAGCCATAGACCTCCTCTGTAACACAAAACAAGCAACCTGTAGAACTTTTTAAATGTCGCTTATGGAGATTTTTGAGGGTAAATGTTTGTCGCCATTCCACGAGCGGGCGCAATTTTGAAGCATGACATGTTGGCAAAACATTGTCTTTCACAATATAAAAACAATTGGACTAATTTTACTGTTTACTTATTTTTTTATTCAAAAAAGTGAATTTTTACCAAAAAAGTGCACTTGTAAGACCACTGCGCAAATATGGTGTGAAAAAAAAGTATTGCAATGACTGCCATTTTATTCTCTAGACTGTTAGAAAATAAACAATATATAATGTTTGGGGGTTCTAAGTAATTTTCTAGCAAAAAAAAACTGTTTTAAACATGTAAACACAGAGTCAGAATAAGAGGCCTGATCCTTAAAGCGGAGGTCCACCCTAAAGTGGACCTTCCGCTTATCGGAACCCTCCCCCCCTCCGGCGCCACAATTGGCACCTTTCAGGGGGGAGGGGGGTGCAGATACCTGTACAGTACAGGTATCTGCACCCACTTCCGGGATAGCTCTCTGCGGAAAGGGGCGTACATTACGCCCCTTTCCGCAAGTGCCCGCCCCTTTCCGCAAGTGCCCCGCTGCCTGCTGGGAAACACACAGATCCCAGAGGCAGCGGGGACCGTCCTTATTGCGCAGCACAACTCGTGCATGCGCAGTAGGGAACCGGGAAATGAAGCCGAAAGGCTCCATTTCCTGATTCCCATACCCAAGATGGCGGCGGCAGGACCCGAGAGACGATCTAGAGATCGGCTTCGGGTGCCGACATCGCGGGCGCGCTGGACAGGTAAGTGTCACTATTTTAAAAGTCAGCAGCTGCAGTATTTGTAGCTGCTGGCTTTTAAAAAAAAAAAAAAACGCGGAGTCCCGGTGGACTCCCGCTTTAAGTGGTTAAGCTGCCAGCAAAGCTGAAGACAAGCAGCACATGAACAGAAGGAAAAAATCATGCAGTGCTTATAAACAAATATACATAAATATAAATGGCATTTGTGAAAATGTCCACCACGTGATAACTAGTAAAAATAAATAAATGAATACCAATTGGTCTAGTGATTATGAACACTGTCTGTCAGTAGATGTAAACCAGTAAGCATCAATACAGATCAGCAAGTGAAGAAATCTTGTGAAGAGACTGCCACCAATTAGTTGAAGGCTTACCAGAAAGGTTGGACTTAAAGGGCATATACCTCTCAAGTCAAAAAAGGCTTGGGTGTCAAAACACCATAGTTAATGGAAAACCACAGACAATCCCGATGACATTGATATCCCTGACTCGGTACAGCATGGGGCATCAATATGTGTTCAAACGGACATCAAGTGAAATACAGCCAATGGGAGGACAGTCAGGGAGGTGAAAGTCAGCTCACACAATAAAACCCAAAGAATAAAAAAGGTTCCAAATAGTGTGATAACATTTCAAGTAGTTTCATTAAAAATGGATAAAAATGGAACACTCACATCCCGAGAATAAATCGCATAAGATGGCACAATGGTAATAGCGGCACTTCAAGTAGACTTCATCTAGGGCAGTGATGGCGAACCTTGGCAACCCAGATGTTTTCGAACTACATTTCCCATGATGCTCAACTACACTTTAGAGTGCATAAGCATCATGGGAAATGTAGTTCCAAAACATCTGGGGTGCCAAGGTTCGCCATCACTGATCTAGGGTATAAGTAACCGCCATCACCAGTGTGCTTCATATAGGTAATGTGGCTCCAAATTGAATTTGCGGTCAGAAGGACATCACTTCCAGTCTGACAGGCCCACCAGTAATAATAAGCGGTGCCCAATAGGAAATATAAATTAAATTGTCTGCACCCCCCAAAAAGTTTGAGCACCAGTCGCCACTGCGGGTGAACAAACCCCCCCACAAGTACTGACAAACTCCAAGCACTGATTATGCAAGAATGGGCTGCAATCAGTCAGGATGTGGCCCAGAATTTGATTGACCACATGCCAGGGCGAATTGCAGAGGTCTTGTGAAAAAAAGGGTCAACACTGCAAATATTGACTCTTTGCATAAACTTAATGAAATTGTCAATAAAAGCCTTTGACACTTATGAAATGCTTGTAATTATACTTCTATATACTATAGTAACATCTGACAAAACGGCTGTACAATTTTCTTGCACACGTTTCTTTTAGATTTACCAAAACCATATAACATGAGTTCAAACGTAAACACTTTCAAATTGTATGCAATCATGCAGGCCCTTGTACTTGGGGTTGCCACCTTTTCTTCAAGTCAAACCCGAACACTTTTGTGGTGCACAGCAATTTTTTGTATAAACTATACATATATTTTGCTACTAAATAACATTTCTAATCATATGAAGTTAATAACAAGAGTCCCCCTTTACATCAGAGTCCACAGAGTTCCCCTTTTACATCTGAACTCGCAGAGTTCCCTTTCACTGTAAGGGGGGACTCTGCAGACTCTGATGTAAGGGAGACCTCTGGGGCTTCTAACATAAGGGATGCACTGGGAACCCTGATTTAAGGGTGAACACTGAGAACGAAGAGGACTCTGATGTAAGGGGAAACACTACGGCTGCTGGTGTAAAGGGGAACTCTGATGTAAGGGTGCTCTGAGAACCCCAATTTGCCTTACTGTACTTACTCAGAGGCAAGAGAGAGAATGGGGGAGACTTCAGTTACAGACAGGGATGGATGGATGGTGAGCCCACTCACACCTTAGCAGTCAGCACCAGATGGACCTGAGGCTGCTGGACTTCAAATTTCCGGCTCCCACTTTCCTTTTCTGAGGCACAGCCCCGGGGATTGGAGTGTGTGCAGACACAGAGGGGTAGGGGTGGGGTGGAAGAGGTGCAGATCAAGCCCTCTCTCCTCTCCCATCTGTATGTGTTTGGGGGGGTGGTTTGTTAGTGCTGGCTTTAGGGGCTGTGAAAGAGTGTAACAGACACTCTCAGCTGAGACAACCACTGAAAAGCCATAGTCCAGTCTAAATAATGTGTCCGGGTTTCAGACAGTCTGAAACCCGGACACATGAACCCAAACCCGAACTGTCCGGGTGAATCCTGGACAGGTGGCAACCCTACTTGTATTACATAGTTGAAGGTAAATCTAAAGAAAAATGAACATGAAAATGTATGGCAAGCTTAAGACAGCAGCCATCAGCACAAGGGAAACATATTGAATGTACAGTATCTCACAAAAATAAGTACACCCTTCACATTTTTGCAAATATTTTATTATATCTTTTCATGTGACAACACTGTAGAAATGACACTTCGCTACAATGTAAAGTGAGTGTACAGCAGTGGCGATGCGTCCATTAAGAGCACACAGGTGCCGCCCCCCCCCCCCCCCGTCTCTCCAGCCACCCCCTCTGTGTAGTATGGATAGATTCATGCATTGCATGAATCTATTCATGGGTGCTGTAGCCACCCCCTATTCAGGCGTCCGGCCCCTTTTTGGATGCCGGGCACCTGAATTACAGTGGCCGGGGGTGTTTTTTAAGCACCTTATTAATAGGCTTCAAAAAAGTTGAACTGCGAGCTCAAACCATTGTGCCTGCAGTCCACCCAGGTGTGTTAGCAAAACAAATGAATATTTGCTTTGGCCAACACAGAATCACCTCGCAGCCAATCAGGAGGTGCAGATGTAATACCGGTCACCTGATTGGCTGAAGGCATAGGCGATCCCATTGGCTGCCTAGCAGAACAGGAAGAAGACGCGCATGGAGGACACAGGAGCCATCGCCGCACTACCAGTCGCACAGTTCGCCGCCTGACACGCTGTCTGACCCACCACCATGATGGGGTAGGTGCCGGGCAGACGGGGGGGTGCACAGTGCCTGCATATTATTGGCACAGAGGCTGCAATTGATTGGGCACAGTTGGCTGCATTTGCTGGGTATAGTGACTGCATATTATGGGCAACGAGGCTGCAATTGATGGGCACAGTTGGCTACATTTGTTGGGCACAGTGGCTGCATAATATGGGCACAGAGGCTGCAATTGATGGGGCACAGTTGGCTGCATTTGCTGGGCACAGTGGCTGCATATTATGGGCACAGAGGCTGCAATTGATGGGGCAAAGTTGGCTGCATATGATGGGCACAGTTGGCTGTATTTGATGGGCACAGTGGCTGTATATGATTGGCACAGTGACTGCAATTGATGTTTTTGTTTCAGTATTTTTTCACAATTTTTCAGTTTGTTTGCGCCCCCCAAAAAATGTTGAGCACCAGCCATCACTGGTGTAAAGCTTGTATAACAGTGGAAATTTGCTGTCCCCTCAAAATAACTCAAAACACAGCCATTAATGTCTAAACCGCTGCAACAAAAGTGAGTACACCCCTAAGTAAAAATGTCCAAATTGGGCCCAATTACCCATGTTTCCTCCCTGGTGTCATGTGATTTATTAGTGTTACAAGGTCTCAGGTGTGAATGGGGAACAGGTGTGTTAAAATTTGGTGTTATCACTCTCACTCTCTCATACTGGTCACTGGAAGTTCAACATGGCACCTCATGGCAAAGAACTCTCTGAAGAAATGAAAAAAAGAATTGTTGCTCTACATAAAGATGGACTAGGCTATAACAAGATTGCCAAGACCCTAAAACTGAGCTGCAGCACGATGCCCAAGACCATATAGTGGTTTAACAGGACAGGTTCCACTCAGAACAGGCCTCACCATGGTCGACCACCTGCTCAGCGTCATATCCAGAGGTTCTCTTTGGGAAATAGACATATGAGTGCTGTCAGCATTGCTGCAGAGGTTGAGGGGTGAGGGGGTCAGCCTGCCAGTGCTCAGACCATATGCCGCACACTTCATCAAATTGGTCTGCATGGCTGTCGTCCCAGAAGAAAGGCTCTTCTAAGTTAAATCCCTTCAATAAAATAAAAAAATCAAGCTGATGGACTGTTCATTGTCTAGTGAGGAGTGACTGGAAGTGAATGCTGGGCTGTACAGGGTGACAGGTGGAACTACTACACTCAGCGACCCCACGTTGTCACCGCTACATAGGGTTCAGGAGCACCTTTGGGGTGTTTGTCGCACATAGGGCAGCCCATTCTAGTGAATGGGTTGCCCTATTCATGACAAAAGGCAACACTTAAAAAAAAAACACGCAAAACAAAAAGTGCGCAGGAACTTTCCCTCACTTTGGAGTGATTTCCTATTACTTACTGTTTCATTCACAGGACAGTGATAAATAAAAATATTACCAGTTGGCTAGAGTTAAGCCTCGTACACACTGTACGATTGTTGGACAACCGAGCATCTGATTTTTGTCAAAAGGGGAGTGTGCCAGGATCTTGTCTTGCATACTAACGTTACACAAATTGTTGCGCCACAAACATGAACATAGTGACGTATTAGGAGGAATTTCAGCTCTTGAGCACCACCCTTTGGGCCCCTTCTGCTAATTTCGTGTTTGGTGAGCATTGATTCCGAGCATGCGTGTTTGTACTTTGTGCGACAGATTTGTGTACTGACCATACGAAAGTCTGATGTGGAGCTGTCATTTGACAAAAATGTACTAGCCTTTCATCCAACATTTGTTGCCCTAAAATTGGAAAACAATTGTCAAATGGAGCATACTAATGGTAAGAATGTCGACAACAGTCTGTCAACAGACAATCCCCTTCCAACAATTGTACCATGTGTACGAGGCTTAAGGGAAGGCAAGATCACCTTTAGATTTTTATTTATTTATTTATATGACCCTGTTGCAGATTTTCCTTCACTGTTAAAGTGGTTGTAAACCCTTACAAACCACTTTGACCTACAGGTAAGCCTAGATTAACCACTTAAGGACCAGGCCTCTTTTTCAGATTTGGTGTTTACATGTTTTAAACAGTTTTTTTTTGCTAGAAAATTACTTAGCACCCCCAAACATTTTATATTGTTTTTTAGAGAATAAAATGGCGGTCATTGAAATACTTTTTTTCACACCGTATTTGCGCAGCGGTCTTACAAGTGCACTTTTTTTGGAAAAAATTCACTTTTTTGAATAAAAAAATAAGACAACAGTAAAATTAGCCCAATTTTTTTATATTGTGAAAGATAATGGTATGCCAAGTAAATTGATACCCAACATGTCACGCTTCAAAATTGCGCCCACTCGTGGAATGGCGTCAAACTTTTAGCCTCAAAAATCTCCATAAGCGACATTTAAAAAATTCTACAGGTTGCATTTTTTGCGTTACAGAGCGGCGATACCTCACATGTGTGGTTTGACCACCGTTTTCATATGCGGGCGCTACTCACTTATGCGCTCGCTTCTGTGCTCAAGCTCGTCGTGACGGGGTGTTTTTAAAAACCTTTTTTTTTTTCTTATTTATTTTAATTGATTTTATTTATTTTTACACCTTTTTTTTATTTTTACATAAAAAATGGATCACTTTTATTCCTATTACAAGGAATGTAAACATCCCTTGTAATAGAAAAAAGCATGACAGGTCCTCTTAAATATGAGATCTGGGGTCAAAAAGTCCTCAGATCTCATATTTGGACTAAAATGCAAAAATAAATAAATAAAAAAAGTAATTTAAAAAAAATATACCTTTAAGATGTATGGGCGGAAGTGACGTTTTGACGTCGCTTCCGCCCTCCTATGGTATAGAGACGAGTGGGGGCCATCTTAGCCTCACTCGTCTCCATACCCAGCTAGCAAAAGGACCCGATCACCTCCGCCGCTACCAACGGCTCCGGTAAGCGGTGGAAGGTGCGGGAGGGTGGCAGGAGCGGGGGTGGCACCTCTCCCGCCGCCGATAGCGGTGATCTTGCGGCGAATCCGCTGCGGAGACCACTGTTATCGTACAGACGACCGGCGCCTGAAGAGATGGATATCTCAGTTGTGGCAGCAGCTGCTGCCGTTACCGAGATATCCCTCTTCAAAAATAAGATGTACATCGTCGTGCGCTGGTCGTTAAGTGGTTAAGGCTTACATGTAGGTCCAAGAATTATCTCCTAAACCTACACGGTTTAGGAGATATTTGCCAAAATACAGGCACCCCTGTCTACGGCGCATGCGCCGCAGACAGCGGCGCGCAGGTGCACTGAGCGCGCCGCTGTCAACGCCGATATGCCGCGAGTGGCGGCTCCCGTGCGCATGCGCGGTAGTGACGTCATCGCGGCTTCGTCGACGCAGCGAAGCAGCGAGACCCACCGAGAAGATGGATGCTCCGAACTACAGGGGACAGCGGTGACTTTGCTGGCTCCTGTGTCAGGTAAGTGACACATAATGGGCTACTATGCGATGCATAGTAGTCCATTATGCTTTACCTTTGCAGGGAATCAAAGAGGAAGTAAACTCATCAGGGTTTACTTCCTCTTTAAAACCATTGTAAGCAGAACGGAAAGTGCAATATATTACATTTTTGTTCTTTGGTTTTGGTCTTTGGTTTAGATGCAATGTCACTTTTTAACTCTCTCAGAAATTGCCATGAGCAGAGCAGGCTCTTCATTCATAATCAGCTGCATAATTTGAATTCCATGTGCTATGTATACTTGTCTTCAAGCATATAGAAACCAGTCATTTCTCAGATGTTCTACCTGTATAACTTGCTCTCTTATACCCCTAGGGATAATGTTAGTTTCAATATATATTTCCCAATAACATAATGTCCTATTTACATCTCATGTATTTAATAACCACAATTTTATGCCATTTTATTTTAATTCGCTTGTGCACTGAAAAATAAACACAGGTACCTTCGGTGGGTAGTAGGTTGGCTGGGATTTGAACTCATAACCTAAGTGCTTTGTAGACATCAGTGCACAAAACCACGCCATTGTGCTAAGTACGCTGAGACCTGCATAATAGTGTAGTATGATTAAAGAATGAACATAAATAATTACTGCTTCATAGTCACATAAAAAACAAAATTAAAATGAAAAAAAAAAACAGATATATATCTGTAAATGTTCAATACATGTAACTTTACAGAATAGCAGATATTACTCTGTAATATTCATAACTGCATTCCTTAGCAAAACAAACAACGAATACTAATTGGCATATACATAAATAGTTGCACACGAGATAGAACTCATGGTATGTGATCATAGCTGCAGTGCAGTTCCATATAATAAACTTGGTAGCAATTGGCACTTGCAAATCCACGGAAATGCTGATTAGCGCCAAATTGGCATTTACAAATGCTTCCAGGTGTTATTATCAAAACTTAACTGAACAATCTGAAGCTAGAAGCTGATTGGCGACTATCCACCTGATTATGTGTGCATCAGTTTCAGTAAATCTACCCTTATACAATTAAAGTCTGTCTTTCAGTATTTGGATGGCTCATACACTTCCCATCAGTGATCGATTGGGAAAAAATGTGATAGTATTTTTATTCTTTAAAAAAACTCTTTTGGGCATAAAAATGGGGTAAAAAATGAAAAATCCAATGCGTTAAAATTTTTGAATGAAAGGAGCATATTCTTCCTTTCATAGCCTCCAACCCAATTAATATGAATGCCACCAATAATTTTTAAGATTTTTTTTCTTGCATGGTCAGATGCTCCAAATAATTTCCCCAACCTAAGTATCTCTTAAGACAATGGTCTCCAAACGTTGCTTGCCTTTATCTGGCCCTTGGAGTAATATGCCTCCCACTGATACAAAGCACTACTTCTTCCACTGACCCCAACCGTAGGGCATAATTCCTGCCACTGTCACTATGTATGGGTCACCATCCTCCCACTGACACCAATAATGGGGTACTATTCCACCAAGTAATACCACAGGCACTATGTAACAGACTACCAACTCTGGGGCAATGTTTATTCTCACGAATGCTGGGCCCAGGACATTCCCCCCCCCCCCCCCCCCAAATCTATCCATCCAAATCTCCATGCTTTCTTTTGCTAAGGAATCACTTTGAAAAACACCCCCCTAGCATTTCTTGCTGCAGCCATATTATGAAAGATTTGTCAATATGTTCAATGACAAACTGCAGTCTTGCTCTTATCTTGTTTTTGGACAGCAACAGTTTTTTTACTGGCACACCTCCTATGAAGGTTAAAGTGGTACAATTTCTTTAAATGTATGCAGTTGGACAACAGCTGTTCCAGAAGTTACCTGCATAGCCTACAATTCGATTTTGGAGTTTTTTTGAGGCATCTTTTACCATCAGTCAGCTCTCAAGCTGAATTTGCCTGATTGGCCAATCTGGACAAATAAACAGCCATTTCAAACCTACACCACTGGTAGATTGTTTAAAAACAATCAGCATAAGCATGATTTCACACATTATTCACACCCTCATAACGCATATGCTAGAATAGACCATATTCTGAACCCCCACATACCAAATACCATCAATACACAGCACATTAAAGACGCAGCCTTATCTGATCATTCGGTGGTTATCATAACTATATGTTCTAATATGCTAAGTAGGAAACAAGGTCATTGGAAACTAAATGAGTCCATTATCTCCAACCCACACACTGTAGAGATAATCGATAAAGCACCTAAAGATTATTTCTCTTGTAATGACACGGGGGACATCTCATCTGAAACCCTTTGGGCTGCCCACAAGGCCTTCATTTGGGGTAAAATTATTCAAATCTCAACCCAAATCAAAAGAGAACAAAGAGCTCAAATAGAGTTCGCAGCCCTCAGAGCTAGTCACAAACAAGATCCTTCCTCCGTTTCTACTTCCCTATTAGATAAAACTAGACTGGATCCCAACCTAGCCCTCACTATGCAAGCATAAAAGGTAATACGATGGAGTAGTAATAAATTGTATCTACACACAAACAAGATAGGGTCATTACTTGCGACAAAACTCTCCCCCCGAAGTCAAAATTCATACAATGCCCAAGATCAAAATAGCAGGCCAACCCCCCACAGCTAATCCAGTCAAAATCTTGGACGCATTTCAAGATTTTTACTCCAACCTTTACAGCTCACCCTCCCAACCTGATAAAGATTTAATTTTTAAATATGAGTTTCCTATCCCAACCCTTAATTCTTCACTCAAAAATTTACAATTTACTTCACAATTGAGGAGGTTCAGGAGGTCATTAAAGACCTCAAAAAAGGGTCGGCAGCAGGACCTGACAGTTTATCCATTCCCTATTACAAAGCCTTCTCTGGGAACTCTAGCACTGCATCTGACCAAATTCTTTAAATTCTTTAAATACAAAAACACAGGGTGTTTCCTTAGATACTCATCACCTTAACACAGCATATATCACAGTCATCCCCAAACCTGATAAAAACTCAGAAGAAGTTAACAATTATTGCCCAATCTCCCTCATCAATAATGATATTAAGATAATGACAAAAATATTGGCCAATCGTTTATCATCCTTTATTAATAGCTCCTTTATATATAAGCTCTATTTGTGGGAAAAATATTATAAAAATTTCATTTGGGTACAGTGTTGTATGGCCACGCAATTGTCATTCAAAGTGCATCAGCGCTGAAAGCTGAAAATTGGTCTGGGCAGGAGGGGGGTTTAAGTGCCCAGTAAGCAAGTGATTAAAAAATACATTCAAGGTGTGCGCATGCGCGGAGGATCTAAGATGGCCGCTTAGCCTCGGAGCTCCGCGCCGCCCCGGACCCACGGCGTTCGCTGCGCCTGTTCTACCACTCCCCCCCCCCCAACGACGGACCGCTCTCCTCTTTCCCGCAGACCCGGGGATCCTCCCTGTATGCTCCGTTCAGGAGCCAAACGCAATTTGGGGCCGGAATTCGCCAGCTCCACCCGGGCTGGGTGGACCAAGATGGCCGCCGCGGCAGCAGCATCTCCTCAGCCGCAGGCTCAGGCTTTAGAATCTCCACATGATCACAGGCAAGTCTTGGCTCCAGCACACCTGTCTTTTACCCCAGGCATACAGGGGATAGCCCAGCAGCCTTATACCCCCTCCCCGGCCTCTACTGAATCTCTCCTCTGCCACACCATACGGGACCAGGCCTTCACTCAGTCAGGCCCTCATAGCAGTCAACACAGTGACTCCTCTCCTCAAGGTGGTCTAGGCCAAGACCACTCTTTCAATGCTGCAGACTTGTACCTAAAACTTTCATCCCTCCTTAGATGGATCTGGCTACAACAGCTGCCAAAATTACTGGAGAAATCAAAGCTGATCTCCAGAGTATAGGCTCCCGGATGGACACCATTGAAAATCACTTAGAACAAACAACTGCGGTAGCCCACCAGAACATTGGCCTCATCCACACCCTCCATGAACAACTTGATGTAGCCCTCTCCCGCATAGATGACCTCGAGAACAGGTCCCGCAGGTATAACTTCATCGCGCAAAGGCCCGCCGTGAGAACCAGAGTGGAACTCTTTAGGACTCTCGCAATGCTCGATGCCCCCGCATTGCCATCTCCCATTCATATGGTCATTTCCAATGTGATTCTCCCTTGTCCCTCTCCCCCCCTTTTTTTTTCTCTCTCTCTCCCCTCCCTTTTTTTTTTGGTCCCCGCAGGATCACAAGAACTCTTTGAACATTTAGTAAGCTGGGGAGTTATCCCAGTCCTCTTCCATGGTTGATATAGCGGGGATCTCCGGGTCTCGTGTTATTGTTCTTGTTTTTTTTTTTTATTTAAATTTTTTATTTTTTATTGCCTCTACTGTTTTGAATTGTTGGATCCCCCCTCCCTCTAGGAGTTTGGGAGGGAGTCTGGGGGTCATTAACATGGTTTGGGTCCCCTTTTTTCTCAGGTAGCTCAATGTGCCTTAAAGTTTCTGTTTACATGGCGCCCTGGTCCGGGGCGGTTCCCATGCGCCTCATCCTACCTCATGAACACCGGCTGGTCTTCATGGGTTAGGACCTCCAGAGTTTTTCTCCTGAAGCATTTCCAACCCAGGTTTACTCTCACGTCTGTCCGTGAGATGTTCTTGAGGACCCTCTCTCTGCCCAGGGGTATGGATTCCCCCTGGCGGGGAGGTCCTCCTTTTCCCCTGTTCCTTCTTTCTGTTCTTTTCTCTCTGCTTTCCTGTCCTGAGCATCGCCTAACCATATCTTCTTTTATAGGGGTCTTCCTGTGTGGGCCCGTCCATCCCTTCGGTAGCACCATGATCAGCGATAGCTGCGGATCTATAGTCTAGGGTCTTCAAAGGACTTCACAGGTAAGGGACGTTTTTGTTTGCAGTCTGCCCCCCCGCTGGTACCATGGCTGATCACGTTCTGAAAACCTTAAAGGTTGCCACGCATAATGTGCAGGGTCTCAATTCTCCACTTAAATGCAGAAATTTTTTTAACACATATAAATCTTCCAAATTTGACATAGTTTATCTGCAGGAAACCCACTTTCCAATTAGGTACAGTCCCAAGTTCCTCCACTCACATTTCCCCAATTTCTATCTAGCTAACGCTGCTAACAAATTCAAAGGGGTGGCAATACTGCTCTCTAGATCCTGTAAATTCGCCTGTCTAGCTGAAATAAAAGACCCAGAAGGCAGGTTTATTTTAGTAAAGGGTACGATTGATGGCCATCTATTTTCGTTAGTGTCTTACTACACCCCCAATAAAGGGCAGACTGTCTTCTTTAGACAGCTCTTCCAGACTTTGAGCCCTAAGCTAGAAGGTACGGTCATCTTCGGAGGGGACTCCAATACGGCTTTTGACCAAGGTCTGGACAGAACCAAACCCCAGTCGGTTCAACTTACACGGCCCACTAGGGAGAGCTTGAAGTTGGCGAAACGTATCCATGCACAGGGTATGTCTGACGTATGGCGGGAAATGAACCCGACGAAACGTGATTACACTCACTTTTCGCATCCACATATTGCCTATTCACGGATCGATCACCTTTTGGTGCCTAGCCACTCCATTCCTCTAGTGGTCAGTTCCTACATTAAGGATGCGGTTCTGTCAGACCACTCCATAGTTCTTATGTCCATCTGGGTTACGGGCCCCAGGCCAGGCCAGAGACATTGGAGACTCAACGAATCTCTCTTGTCGGATCCGTCCAGAGTCTCTCAGCTCGACCAAGCCTTGAAAGAATATTTTCTTCTCAATAATGTGGAAGGGATATCTGCGGAAACCCTTTGGGCAGCCCACAAACCCTTTATCAGAGGTGAAATAATGCATATATCAGCTCAGATAAAGAGGAAACGGGAGATTGATCTGCAGAAGTTAGAGGAACGGTTTGCACAACTGAAAGCCCTGCATAAAATGAATCCCTCCCCCAACACGGTTGTTCAACTAGATAACGCTAGGCTTGAACTTAATTTAGCCCTAACAGCCAAAGCGGATAAACAAATCCGATGGAGTAAAAACAAATTTTATTCTCACGGTGACAGGCTGGGAACCTTGCTGGCCTCTAAACTCACCCCCCGCGCTCGGTCCTTCGTAATGCCCAAAATTAACATCCCGGGACAGGGTGCTACTTCTACCCCCTCTAAAATTATGGACGCCTTTCAGTCGTTTTACACGAACCTGTACAGTTCCCACGCTTTGGGGAAGGAGACTTCCCTACAGAAAGTATTAGATGACCTCCCCATCCCGGTTCTCTCCCCAGCCCACAGATCAGAATTAGAAGCCCCGTTTACTGAAGAGGAAGTTTTGGGTGTAATCAGGGACTTAAAATCGGGCTCTGCCCCGGGACCCGACGGGCTTTCAAACCCGTACTATAAGGCATTTGCGGATACCCTCGCTCTCCCCCTTACTACGTTTTTGAATTCTAAAACCAAGGGAAATTCTCTTGATCCCCAACTTAACACAGCTTACATTGCTGTTATCCCCAAGCCGGACAAGAACCCGGAAGAAGTGGGTATTTATCGCCCCATCTCACTCATAAACAGTGACCTGAAAATCCTTACTAAAATGCTAGCGAATCGATTGGTGGCCTTCATTGGCGCTTATATACATAAAGATCAAGTGGGGTTCATCCCGGGTAGAAAGGGCCCGGACCAAATTAGGCGGGCGATAGACATAGTCTCCGTCCTTCAATCGAATTGGCTTGGGGGATCCAGACAACAGGGCATGCTCCTGTCTCTGGACCTCCATAAAGCCTTTGACTCCGTGTCATGGCCTTACCTTTTTGCTATCTTAGAACGGTGGGGGTTTGGCTCTCGCTTTATGGGCCTGATGCAAGCCCTTTACTCGAACCCAACGGCGCATGTAAGGCTGCAGGGGTGTTACTCAAATTCCATCCCCATTCAGAAAGGCACCAGGCAGGGGTGCCCCCTTTCCCCACTCATTTTTGCTATAGCAATCGAGACCCTGGCCATCTCATTTCGTCAAAACCCGGACATAAAAGGGGTTTTGTGTGGTCCCCAATCACATAAATGTGGCTTGTTCACTGATGATATCCTACTCTTTGTCACCTCACCCATCACCTCCCTACCGAACATATGTAAGACCCTGGAAAACTTTGCTCAAATATCCGGACTGAAAGTTAACTACGCCAAATCTCAAGTGCTTAACATATCGCTCCCGGCAGACACGGTCTCTCTCCTGAAACAATCATTCAAATTCACCTGGAATGACACTTCAATTAAGTATTTGGGCATCAATCTGACCCCTAGAATTGAATCTCTCTACGCAGCCAATTATCCCCCCATGTATAAGAAACTGGAGGCGGACTTAACCTCTTGGTCTAAGAGTAATTTATCTTGGTTAGGGAGGGTTAACTCAATAAAAATGACCTTGCTCCCTATAACTTTTCAGGGCTTTACCCATTTCATTACGGTACAACCATTTGAAATCTTTTCAAAGTAAGGTGGTGAAGTTTACTTGGGGAAATGCAGGTTACAGAATACCACAAAGGATGCTATACCTCCATAAGAGACGAGGAGGCCTTGGGCTTCCCCACCTCTACATATATTACCAGGCAGCCAGGTTAGCACAATCATCAGTTATATATTCTAAGTATGAAAAACCTGACTGGGTATATATAGAAAAACTAGCCACCCAAGACACACACTAGATTATCTGTTATGGACCCCGCAGAAAGAACGGCCCCCAGTTTTAGCTCCTACCCTGTCCCACTCTTTTGCTCTATGGGATAAACTACGCTCCTCCCCGGAATTGGTCTCGGAATGTAGACCATTATCTCACCTCTTTAATAATCCGAAATTTTACCCTGGGTTGGAGATCTCTGCTTTTAAATGGTGGTTGGAGAAGGGACTGTACCGCATTGGACACTTCTTTACCGCAGCTGGTCCCCTCACTCTTCAGTATTGTATCAAAAAATTAGACATGCCAGATTCGGAGCGATTTCAGCAAATTTCCAACTTTCTTAAATCCCTTCAGAGGGATCCAACCCTCCTCCCGAAATTCACTGACTATGAATTATTATGTGGTCAAGCCGTGTTTCAGCGAGGGGGTATCTCTGTGATCTATTCGTCACTGACCTCAGCATCCTCCAAAGAGGCATATATGTGCGCTTGGGAATCTGACCTTCAATTCCAGTGGGACTTAGATAAATGGCAGTCGGCCTTCTTCAAATCTTTCAGGGGTGTGCTGAATACTACTCTAACTGAAGCCAGTTTGAAGGTAATCTCAAGGTGGTACTACACCCCATCCAGACTTGCCGCGATCTACCCTGCGGCTGACCCCCTCTGTTTTAGGGGCTGTAAACACGTAGGGACGATGGTCCATATTTGGTGGGAATGTCCTAGAATCCGTTCCTTCTGGAAACACATTTTTAATTTAATTGACAAGTTAGTGGAAGGTCAGATTCCCAGAACTCCTATGGTGGCCCTTTTGAATGATCAAATTCCCTTGGTGATCAAACCCCTTCAGAGATTAATCCACTTCATCCTTCTAGGTGCCAAGCTCACTATAGCCAGAGCTTGGACGGTGTCCTTCTCTGCGGCCAAAAGGAAGATTTCATGGATAATGGCTCAGGAAAAACTCACTAGCATACTTCTAAACACATCTGATAAGTTCGACACGATTTGGGAACCCTGGGACTTACTCGGGGCCTCCCTCAAGGCCAGGTTAATCTATCTATAGAACCTTAGGTGATGCTCTCCTCCTCCATTTTCCCGCTTTCTTTGAGCGTTCCCTTTTTTTTTCTCTCTTTCTTTACTCTCTACTCCCCTATACCTTCTAGACCTCTCGAATTTAGTGGTTTATGGTTATAAGTTTACGTAAAGCCGTTTTGGTTTGTTTGACATTTGGTACTATGCCACTCAGATAGCTTCAGACCGGTTGATCTAGTAAGGTCTTCCTTGGGGGGGAGCTGGAGCTTCTGGTATAGGGTGGGGTATGTTGGCCCGGCACAGCTTGCTCCCATATGGGGTGTCGGGTTGAGCATGCCTCGTTCTGGCTCTGTCTCAGCCCTTAGGGATTCATTGAAGGTTGCATTTATACCAATTTACGCTTTTCTTGACTATCGAAGCTTTACCTATTCAGTTTTACAAGAATTCATAAACCTTTCTGTGCTTGTTATTTGAACCAATGTGCATTGTGTATACGTTCTGTATATGTAATACTCGCTCTTTTCTTGTATGGAAAAAATAAAAGCTTTGAAATAAAAAAAGACATTCAAATTTGATTGGAATGATAGCTCCATCAAATATCTGGGTATCACACTTACAGCCTGCATCTAAAATCTCTATACAAACAACTATCCCCTTTATATAAGAAATTAGAAAATTACCTTAAAATCTGGTCCAAACACAAACTTTCCTGGTTGGGTAGGATTAATTCGATCAAAATGATCTTGCTCCCAATTATTCTACATTTTTTTCAGCTCTCTTCCCATTTCAGTTAATAAACTCCAATTGAAAAAACTCAAAAGAAACATACTCAAATTCACATGGGGTGCCTCTGGATATTGATTACTCCAACACAACTTGTTCCTCCATAAAAGCAAGGGAGGAGTAGGCCTTCCTGACCTGCACCAATATTATATAGCCGCTAGATTAGCACAACTCTCCATAATTTATTCAAAGCCTGAAAAACCAGACTGGATCAATAAAGAACAACGGGCAGTACCCCACTTATCCCAAGAAACGGTGTCCCAATCTTGCACACTCTGGGATAGCCTCAGAAATCACCCAAACCTCATTCCCACAGGACATCCCATAACAAACCTATTCAACAATCCGGACTTCCCTCCAGGTTTAGATAGAAAAACATTCCAATGGTGGGTGGACAAGGGACTTTGTATAGGACATTTCTTCAGATCCGGGAAGCCCATAACCGTTAACTATTGCGTCAATACACTGAAAACTCCCAGACTCTGGAAGACTCAGTTGATCTAATTTCTAAATTCTTCCACCAAATTTGGAAGGATAAACAGCTTCTGCTTAAATTCACAAAATTTGAGATTTGGCGTGAACAAGCCATGGAACAAAAGGGAGGAATTTCCATGATATACTCGTGTCTCACTCACCCTACAGCTAAATCTTCCTATATTGAAGCCTGGGAAAATGATCTTCAATGCAGCTGGGACTTAGAAACCTGACATACTGCCTGCTCAAAATCCTTCAGGGGAATTATTAATGTTTCCCTGATAGAAGCTAACATTAAGGTCCTAACCAGGTGGTATTTAACCCCCACTAAACTTGCAACTATATATCCAACTGCGGATCCAACTTGTTTCAGAGGTTGTCAACTATTGGGGACGATGGTTCATATTTGGTGGGGTTGTCCTAGGATCCATCCATTTTGGAACAAGGTCTTTAACATGATATTTAAGGTGACTGGTCTTCAGATTCCTAGGTCCATTCCTGTAGCTCTTCTAAATGCCCATATACCTCTCATTTATAAGTACTCACAAAAACGAATCCACTTCATACTCTTATGCCGCGTACACACGTATCAGACTATCTGGCGGACTTAGTCTGGCGGACAAACCGCCGGACTGTCCGCCGGACTTTCCAAACGAGCTACCTACCCACACACGGTACTTTTGTGGCAGACTAGGTGTACTTTTGAAATGAACGGACTCGCCCACACATGGAGGAAAGTCCATTCATTTTGAACGTGGCTCAAGGTAGCCGGGACTAGCGAAGGAAGCGTCGCTGGCCCCGTCACGTGGTATGGAGTTAAAGGGGAAGCCCTACGCCAGAAAAAAACGGCGTGGGGGTCCCCCCCAGGTCCATATCAGACCCTTATCTGAGCACGCAACCCGGCCGGTCAGGAAAGGGGGTGGGGACGAGCGAGTGCCCCCCCCTTCTGAGCCGTACCAGGCCGTGTGCCCTCAACATGGGTGGTGCTTAGGGGAAGGGGGCCGCGTGGCCCCCCCACCCCAAAGCACCTTGTCCCCATTTTGATGAGGGCAAGGGCCTCTTCCCGACAATCCTGGCTGTTGGTTGTCGGGGTTCGGTTCTTCTTGCCGGGCCTCCGCGCCTTCTTCTAGCTCTTTTACAAGTGGTGGCCCGGTCTTCTGACGTCGCTGCCGCTGTCGCGGTCTTCTCTTCTTGAGCTGTTGCCTCGTCGCTGTCTCTGGCCACAATGACAGGCACGCAGCGTGCAGCGACTTATATAGGGACATCACCGGATGATGTCCCCACCCATTATGATGTGACAGTCCCAGAGGATGCAGAAGATAGCGGAGGAGTCCGGCGAGAAGACCCCCCAAGACGGAAGATGGAAGAGTAGTGAAATAAATTATTTTTAAACCTTGTGTGTTGTGTTTTTTTTACGTTTTTTTCACAGGTGAATGGGTAGGGGTACATTGTACCCCATACTCATTCACATAGGGTGGGGGGCCGGTATCCGGGGCCCCCTTATTAAAGGGGGCTCCCGGATTCCGATAAGCCCCCCACCGCAGACCCCTACAACCAACGGCCAGGGTTGCCGGGAAGAGGCCCTTGTCCTCATCAACATGGGGACAAGGTGCTTTGGGGTGGGGGGGCACGCGACCTGGTACGGCTCAGGAGGGGGGGACCGCTCGCTTGTTCCCAACCCCTTTTCCTGACCAGCCGGGTTGCGCGCTCGGATAACAGTCTGATATAGACCTGGGGGGGACCCCCATGCCGTTTTTTTTGGCGTAGGGCTTCCCCTTTAACTCCA
Organism: Lithobates pipiens; assembly: GCF_037356315.1. Lineage (NCBI taxonomy): Eukaryota > Metazoa > Chordata > Amphibia > Anura > Ranidae > Lithobates > Lithobates pipiens. Next base: position 177,423,250 of record NW_027507748.1, read on the forward strand.
TACCAGGTGACAGGGCCAGCGACGCCTTCTTCGCTGGTCCCGGCTACCTGGAGCCGCGCTCAAAATGAGCGGACTTTTCTCCGGGCGGGAAAAGTCCTTTCATTTCAAAAGTACGGCAGACTAGCACACACACGGCCGCATTGTCCGCCGAAATGCAAGTCCGGCGGGCATATTTAGGTGCAAAACTACTTTGTTAGTCCGCCGGACTTTTGGGTAAAAAAAGTCCGCCGGAGCCCACACACGGGGGGATTGTCCGGCGGACTTGAGTCCGCCTGACTTTTCCACCAGATTGTTTGATCGTGTGTACGTGGCTTTACAATGGCTTTACAATAGCAAAAGCTTGGACAAAACCTAGGCTCTTCATGTCGGAGGTTAGAAAAAAAGTATCCTAGATAATGACCCAGAAAAAATTGACCAGCATCTTAGCCGACGAGACCCTACAGTTTGAAAGAATCTGAGATCCTTGGGCTAAATATATAGGGATTTCTATTTCTCATGGTGTCACACCGGCTCTCACCCTTCCATAGCATTAGGATAGACCAGAATCCCCACTCTTACCCCTCTTTTCCTTTCCTTCTCTTTTTTCTGTACTTTTATTTACCTGTTTTGAGGATACCTGGAAATGACAATCGAAGATACTTATCTCTCATTTTATTTTATTATATTATAAGTTATAGATAAGTTTATCTTATGTTCTTCCTGTTGGGCTGGATATTGGCGGGGTGGAGGGTTTGCTCCCCCGACACAGTATGATCCCGTTAGGGGTGACGTGGGGTGGGGAATATCTCTATTCCCTGGATGTCCCTCCCCTGGATGGTTTGCTTATTAAGTTGGCCTAGCAGGAATGGAATACGTATTCTCATGTTTCTAGTCGTTAATAGCTTATTTTTATGAACTCGTCATTATTCAGGATTTAGTGTTAAAGAAACTTTAAAACAATAATTAAATGTATCGAGTTGTATTCTATATACTCGGAAAATAAAATATTTTGAAAGTAACACAATCAGCAATCTTTTTAAATCCATTGACAGGATTATACAGCTTTGCCTGGACTGGACAATCATACTCCATTAAAACACCAAACAGTGTAGATACAGTATAGTCCCTGCTGGGTGTAAAACAATAGGCCTCTTGCATACGGACAAAATCATTTACTGATATTTATATGCAGGATCTTGTGAACAGAAAGATACTGAGTGAAATACATAAGTTATGTTCTGTAAAGACACTTGCATATGTATATATATATATATATATATATATATATATATATATATATATATATATACTCAAAATTCTTCTTAATTATCTTGTAGCTGCCAGAGTTGCAATTTACCTAACATGGGTCCCAGCTGCAATACCTGTATATATAATCTGTATGGATTAGAAAGACCAAAACCAATTATCATGCAAATACATTCACCTCATTCTATACAGACGGTCAGATGCTTGCCTACATTGGATAAACACTACTTGGTATACTGTACACCGGCCACTTTACTAGGTACACCTTGCTAGTACCAGGTACCCCCTTTTGCCTTCATAACTACCTTAACTCTTAGCCCTTGTACACACGGTCGGAGATTCCGACGGAATGTGTCCGATCGGACCGTTTTGTCGGATATTCCGACTGTGTGTGGTCTACATCGGACTGTTTCCGTCCAAGTTTTCCAACTTGTTGGTAAAATTTTCTGACAAAATGCTCCGATCGGACATACTCTGATCATGTGTAGAGAATTCCGATCAGACAAAGTGCCATGCATGCTCAGATAAAATTCCTACACCAAAGCTATTGGCTACTAGCGTGAACATAGTCCCGTCGTAACGAAATAATGTAATCACATCGGATTTTCCAACAACTTTGTCCGACCGTGTGTATGCAACAGTTTCGGACAATATCCGTCAGACAAAATCCGTCGGACAAAATCCGACGGATTTGGTTGTCGGAATCTCCGACTGTGTGTATAAGGGCTTATAGATTCAACAAGGTATTGGAAACATTCATCAGTGATTTTGGTCCATATTGCCATATAGCATCACGCTGTTGCTTCAGATTTGTTGAATGAACATCCACGATGCAAATCTCCGTTTCCACCACATTCCAAAGATGCTTTATTGGACTGGGATCTGATGAATGTGGAGGCCATTGGAGTATATTGAACGTATTGTCTTGTTCAAGAAACCAGTTTAAGATGATTTGAGCTTCATGATTTGGTGCTGAAATTAGCCATCAGAAGATGGGTACACTGTAGTCATAAAGGGATGGACATGGTCAGCAACAATACTTAGGTAGACCGTGGCGTTTAAATGATGCTCAATTGGTACTAAGGGGCCCAAATGGTGGCAAGAATATATCCCCCACTACCATTACACCACCACCAGCCTGAACCGTTGATAAAAGGCAGGATAGATCAATGATTTAATGTTGCTTATGACAAATTCTGACCCTACTTTCTGAATGTTGCAGCTGAAATCGAGACTCATCAGACCAGGGAACGTTTTTTCCAATCTTCTATTATCCAGTTTTGGTGAGTCTGTGCGAATTGTAGCCTCGGTTTCCTGTTCTTAGCTGACAGGAGTGGCACCCGGTGTGGTCGTATGCTGCTGTAGCCCATCTGCTTCAAGGTTCAATGTGTTGTGCACTCAGAGATGGTATTCCGCATACCTTGGTTGTAACTAGTGGTTAATTGAGCTACTGTTGCCTTTCTGTAATCTTGAACCAGTCTGTTCATTCTACTCTGACCTCTGACATCAACAATGCATTTTCATACACACAACTGCCACTCACTGGATATTTTATTTTTTTCTGACCATTCTCTGTAAACTCTAGAGATGGTTGTTCATGAAAATCCCAGTATATCAACAGTTTTTGCAATACTCAGACCAACCCATCTGGCACCAACAACCATGCCACTTTCAAAGTCACCTCAATCCCCTTTCTTCCCAATTCTGATGCCTCGGTTTGAAGCAAGTTGTCTTCACCACATGTAAATGCCTAAATGCATTGAGTTGTTGCCATGTGATTGGCTGATTAGCAATTTGTGTTACAAAGTAATGTACCTAATAAAGTGGCTGGTGAGTGTATATTTAGCCTTCTAGGCCTTCTTAGGGTAGAAAGTAAAGTCTTCTTCCGGCAACGGGCTCTGTCAGCCATTTCACCCAATTATGAAACACCCAGAGAAGGCTTTTTCTGGATAACGAAGCTTATTCTTGTGGTTCCAGCTTTTGGAAAAGACATTTGCATTTAAGTGTTTAGCATTTTTGACAGGTTGGCTGTAAGTGTATGGCTACTGTTTGGAATTTCCACAGCAGTGTTAGCCATTCTAGTTTACCCAGGTGTGTGTGCCAGTGCTTGTGTGTGTTCTCTCTGTGTGAGGTCCTGGTCTAGATCTCTATCAGTTTGCTAGCCGGAAGCTTGGGGTGTTTCCTAAATAAAACATTTATTGAGTGCAGAAATCTCTTATAATTCTTTGTCTAAAATATAAAAAAGCGTTAGTTATTATTGGGGCAGAGACATCATTAATCACATTTAATACATTAGTCTGCTGATTCCATCATGACCAGATGCGTAGGCATTTAATATTATGACACAAATGTTAGAAATGTGAACAATTCACAGTGTTCCCCTCATTGTCAGGAAATTAATACGTAATTTTAAAAAATCCTCTTCCTCTTTGTTTTTCAGAGCCAATAGTCTTGTTTCAGCCAAGTTTCCCAGTCTGGTTCTATTGTTACAAACCAAGGTGGGATTTTCGTTGCTGAATGGAATGAAGCCGTTTCAGAGGCTGATTACTAACTTGAATATCCAAATGTGATGATCAGCAGCCAAAAGGATAAAGGAAATTGGCACATAATGAATCACATTATCGCTGGTGCGTTTAATTGTGAATCAGCTGTATATCCCTAGAAGACTTCCCGTTTCAAACAGCGTTACCATTTAGAATATGGTCTTATTCTCTGTTCCGGCTTTAAAAACCCAGATACATGCATTCATAGTTCATTTAATGCAGTGCTTTTACTGATGTTTCATGACCACTAATGGTAAGGTACATAGAGTTACATCACGCTTTCTGGAGCACAGCATCTGCTCGATAGGGACACTGTGTCCTTGACCTAGTAGTAGTTGTCAAAAGCGGTGTTTTAAGAACTGAAATGGAAAACAAGTATTTGTGCATCTGAACGGAACAAAGGAAAAGAAGTGCTGTTAAAACTACAAAATACCCTGAAGGCATGTTTGATTAGACATGAATATTTTAGATATTGTCAACTGTTACAGAAAAGCCATTATCTTCAAATACGGTCGTTTTTAATGGCAAGATAATAGGATTTTTGTACTTACCGTAAAATCCCTTTCTCTGAAGTTCATTGACGGACACAGCATCTTCATCTTGAACTTAGGGTTATATCGCCCCTCTGGGAGAAGACTAGGCAGAATATGTTAAAAACAGCACAGTACCACCCAGGGGGCAGTCCTACTGGCTGTAACCCCTCACACTGCATCCAGCAGCTCAGTTCGTCAAAAGCAGTACAAACATAAATAGGAGGGGTGGGTGCTGTGTCCGTCAATGAACTTCAGAGAAAATGATTTTACGGTAAATCCAAAAATCCTATTTTCTCTTTCGTTCATTGATGGACACAGCATCTTCATCTTGACCTTAGCGACAGCCCCAAGCAGTGTCAAAAAACGAGGGATGGGAACAGCAAGAAAATAACTCCTCAACGGAGAAGTTGCAACCTTAAACAGCCGCCTGCAAAACCTTGCAGCCGAAGCAAGCATCCGAAGGTGCGCTCACATCAACCTTGTAAAATTTTGTGAAAGTATGAACGGACGACCAGTTTGCTGCCTTATACACCTTATGCCGCGTACACACGATCAGAATTCTGGCCAGAAAAAGACCGATGAGAGCTTTTCATCGGAAAATGCGACCGTGTGTATGCTCCATCGGAATTTAGCTGTCCGAATTTCCGCCCAGAGATCTTTTGACCTGGCCACAAACCTCTGTACCAACGAATGACACATGTATGGGAGTCTGATAAAGCTGCACACCCCGATACAAAATGTTTAAACGGAAGTGAAGAATTCCCCATGGGGCTTTTTAGCAGCAATTAGAAGTCAAAAAATATTTTTTTCCATAAAAAGTAATCATTTTATTCATTAAGAGACAATTGGACATCGATATGATACAAAAGTTAAAATATGAGCTCTGGAAGATAGTGCCATGTGATATAACTGATAAACAATATACATCAGAGGGTACTCCCTCACAGTACTGATGAATTATAATTATACTATCCGATCTTTATAAAATGCCCCAATGCATTTCGACCTTAGAGGTTGTGGTCTTCTTCAGGGGGTTATTACATTTCCCTTCCACCAAGCTGGCTTGCTTATCCAGAGACTTCTTTGTTAAAAAGCACAGAAGAAAATAAAGAACTCCCCCAATGATGATCCCGATCTCTGCTTGGGAATTGCGCTCACCTCCATCCCAAGGGGAGAAGAGCCCCAGCCCGTGAGGCTTGTAAGTGGTCACAGGTTAGTATGCCCCCCATAGGGGAAACTCAGAGACCAAAACACCTATTTTGTAGGAATTATTTAAGCACTGTGACAGCCGCAATTGGATGTGCAGTGTTAGTCTGTTCGAATTAGGAGCCTGCAGCTACCATGTCCAAGAGTCTGAGAAAAAATGTCTGTGTGCTCACATCAGGCATCAGCTGCAGACCGGGGAAGCCTGTTGCTTCTCTAACTCATGGTGCAACAATTTAGCCCATTCAGTAGTCGTCTGTGACACCAGGGCCGTGGCTAACACTGGCCACAATGCTGACCCCACCACCGTAAACATGGATCGTTCAACCACCTCGGCCCTCCTGTCGAAGGGTCCTTGAAAGCAGGGGTCCCTTTTACAAGAATCGGAATTACCTTATTTAACCTGGATACCGGGGGGGGGGGGGGGGGTCAACAATTAGAGGAGATGTCCATTTCTTCAGGAAACTCTCCTCAAAGGGGTAACACACCACCATACGTTTCGGGACTGAAAAGGCCCACTGCGGTCTTCCCCACTCCTTGTAAATAAACATATCAAAATAAGTTGGGTAAGGAAACACCTTAGCAGTGCGGGCCGGCTTGTGGGATCCGAAAGGGACCGACACCTCTGTAGATGCCCCCGCAGTATCATCCATCTTTAGGGTATCCCGCACTGCTGTGATGAGTGCTCCTACAAATGCTTTTTCCTGCGCTTACCTGGACATGGAGTCATTCTCACTGTCCGAACGGTCCTGGTCCGCATCCTCTGACATGTCATAACAGGGGCCACCTGCACAATGGGGCCCAAGCCTGAATCAGAGCTTTCCCCAGAAGATGGTGCATTTTTTACTCCCCTTGCACCTGCACACCTCTTCCACCCTGGCAACAAAGGCCTCCAGGACCGCTGACAGGACGTCCATAGGCACCCCAGGTGCAGGGGACCTGGTTGCCATAACAGGGATGTCTGGAGAAGAAGAGTCAGCTTATGATGCCATGCTGACCCACACTCTCCTGCAGGGGCGGATCCAGGGGGGGGGCAACGAGTCAATTGCCCCCCCGAGATAGTAGCAGTGAGAGTGAGACAGTGACATGTCATTGTCACATTCTCACTTGCTCTCAATGCTTCGTTCGCGTGTGACTGTGGCTGTGCGCGGTGCCGCTGCCTCCTCTGCCCGAGAGACTTGTAATTACGCCCAGCAGACAGATAGGAGGAGGAGGAACAGCGGTGGGTGGAGCCTCTCTCCTGCACTCGTTGCTAACGCCTGGGCCGCCTGGCGTCTAGCAACGAGTGACGTCACGGTCACGCCGGTCACGTGGGAGGGAGACACAGACTCAGCAGAGCAGAGCTGCTGGAGCCTGGAGAACAGATCAGGCAGCAGCAGCCAGGCCGGGAGAGCTCAGAGCAGACTGACTGAGTCTGACTCTGTCAATGTTATGCCAGTGAGTGAGTGACTGTGATAATCAATTACAGTCACTGTATTTGAGCTGTTCAGCTAAAAAACAAAGTCGAATCCTGCAGAGTGGCACAATCTTAGTTCTGGAGTCTGCCCCTGACGTTGTTGGTCCCACCCACCCAGCTCCCCCTCCATCTTGTCCACGCTACAGGCCTCCGCTCTGCCACCCCTGAGTTAGTTTTAGCTCCACCCACCTCCTCCATCTTCTCCACCGGTTTGTGCAGTGCAGTCTACAGAGTGAATTCTACATAGAATATTGAGAAGATTACTGCTGGATCCATCCATCCCATCCATCTCCACTCCATTGCTCCTGCATGGGAACGGTACCCATCCCCTCACCAGACTACCAAAAGAATTGCCTAAACGTGAGTAAAAGTATAAATGAATGTTATGTGACAAATCGCAAAATACATGTGTGCCATTATGTATGATTATTTCTTGTGATCCTGCGCTGCGTTACTTTGACTGGCTGATAATTGCGCGGTTGTGCAATCAATGCTGTACCGAAATTAAATTGATGTCCTTTTTTTCCCACAAATAGAGCTTTGGTGGCATTTGATCATCTCTGCGTTTTATTTTTTATTTTTTGCGATATAAACAGAAAAAGAGCAAGAATTTTAAAAAATAAAAAAACAATATTTTTTGCTTTTGCTATAAAAAAATATTGCTTCCTCAGTTTAGGCCAATCTGTATTCTGCTCCATATTTTTTGAGAAAAACAATCCGCAATGTGTGGCAGGCTATGTGGCAAGTGACAATCCGCAATGTGTGGCAGGCTACGTGGCAAGTAGCAATCCGTATTTGGTGACAAGTGACAATCCGCATTTGGTGAAAAGTGACGTGGCAAGTGACAATCCGCATTTGGTGGCAGGCGACATGGCGAAAGACACCCTCAGGGCTCCCATTGATTCTGCATTATGGTGAGTTGAACCATTTAATTTTATATTACAATGTATTAATAGAAATAATGCACTTCAATCATCCTGACACCATAACAACCATGGTGCCGTAATGATTGAAGTGCCAATACCAGCCATTTCCCATATAAATTGCCCCCAAAAAAACATATTTTATAGAAGTGCCCCTCCCGAGACTGGACTCTGGATCCGCCCCTGCTCTCCTGTCACCACTTAGGGACCTAAGGCAAGTCACACAAAATGTCCACCATCCTAGCTGCCACAGACTGAGGGGACCCCCCGCAGGACTCACCACCCTGACCCAGGTACTGCGCTGTGCTGCTGCCGTATGCTCTCCCCTGTGCCAGCCACGAGTTGTTCTGTGTAAAAAGCATGCTGTTCTAGAAGGAAACAAGCACCTAGCGCTAGAGGCAAAACAAGCTGAGGCTACCAGAAAATGTCCAAAAGGAAAAAACTGTATGTGGCTACAGAAAAGTGGCCATGGCCTCAAAAAAATGGGCGCGGAGCACTCAGCGGCCTCCCCACATGGTATACCCACCAAAATACCCCACCGTATCCCAGAAACAGGGAAGAGGACAAATGGACCCCCAACACCCAGCGCAGCCCCCTGCCAGGACCCAAAGCCCCCCTTGGAGGACCCCTGGCCAGGTACATGCACCGCACTCCCATGTGCCCAGTCACACAGCAACCCATAATATGGAGATGAGCGAAGGGACAGGGAGAGAAGAAAGGGAGAGTGAGAGACCCCCTAGTTGACCTCCCAGGGAATGCCCAGCTGCTCCATCCTGCCGAGACAGGTGGAACCATATTTACCCCTCCTGTAGGGACTGCTGGATGCATTCCACGGACAGACCCATCACCCGAGCAGTACGGGGTGGCTGTCAGCCACAGCACACTGTGACACGGACAGCAGTAGCCCGGTCATATGTGTGTGCCCCGGAGCACATAGCTCACCGGCCACCCCTGGATCAGACGGGGCATGTTATGGCTGACCCAGTACGTAGCTAAGGTCTGCTCACGCTCGATGGCCAGGCTGGGGAGATTACCAGGATCTATATTATCCAGCCTGTCACCCAGCCTGGCTGTTGATTGTAGATCACAGGAATCAAAAATGTAGAAAAAAAGAATTCTCAGGACCAATGGTCCCACCAGGAGCCAGGTCCTTCTCCTAGACTAGGCAGAAAAAAACTGAGCTGCTGGATGCAGTGTGAGGGGTTATAGCTAGTAAGACCGCCCCCTGGGTGGTACTGTGTAGTTTTGCTGTTTTTAACATGTTTTTAACATTTTCTTCCTAGTCCTCTCCTAAAGGGGCGATATAACCCCAAGGTCAAGATGAAGATGCTGCGTCCGTCAATGAACGAAAGAGAAAAAGTCGTTTCTAAAAAATATGGTACTTAATAAAACATCGCTGTAAGTTTTACTGGGGACCAGAGTGATACTGTACCATTTTCTGGGAATCCAGTTGTTGGCTTGCCTTGTTTTACTGCTGTGGTTCCTAATGCCTAGTACACACAGGCCGAATATCAGGAGACATGGCTGGTTCAATAAAAAAATGGCCGACATTCGGTCCTTGTGTATGTCAGCCTGTCTGACAAAAGCTGGCCATTTGACAAGCATGCTGGAAAACCAGCAGCCAACAGGCTGAGTGTGCTACTCAGAGTGTTCCGGTGGGTAGTCGTCCCCCTGTCAGAACACAACAGTTGAACGGGGGAGATCGCTGTACTGACCAATCACTGCTAGCAACACAATTGTACATAATGGATGACATGAAAGGAAGCCATCCATTGTTTACAACTGCCGTGTGACCTGCTGTGATTGGTCATTGCGATCACATGGTACTGACAGCAAGCCGGTACACTGATCAGTCATCGGCTGTGTTTAAAAAAAATATATATATATTTTTTACTTTCTGCTATAAAACATATCCAATAAAAAAATTGTAAACATCAAATTTCTTCATAAATTTAAGCCAATGTGTATTCTGCTATATATTTTTGTTACAAAAAGTCACAATAAACGTATATTGATTGGTTTACGTGAACATTATAGTGTCTACAAACTATGGTGTATATATACTGGGATTTTTATTTATTTATTTTTATACTACTAATGCCAGCGATCAGCGACTCTGATAGTAATGAAGCAGTCTGACACTAACTGACACTTGGGAATCAGTGACATTACTACTACAGTGTTCAGTGCTAGGGATGACCCGAACACCCCCCCCACCCCCCGGTTCGGTTTGCACCAGAACCTTCGAACGGACCTAAAATTCATACGAACTTTAGAACCCTATTAAAGTCTATGGGACTCGAACGTTCCAAATCAAAAGTACTAATTTTAAAGGCTAATATGCAAGATATGCAACAGACAACACCAGCAATAAGGGGTATCTTCAGGTGTATACTGTGCTAGAGGAACACAACACCCACTTTAACTCCTGCAGATGCCTGTATTAGAGAGCACCAGCAATAAAGGGTAGATACAGGTGTATACTGTGCTGTGCTGGAGGCACACAACACCCACTAACTACTGCAGATGCCTGTATTAGAGAACACCAGCAATAAAGGGTAGATACAGGTTTATATTGTGCTGGAGGCACACAACACCCACTAACTCCTGCAGATGCCTTTATTATAGAACACCAGCAATAAAGGGTAGATACAGGTGTATACTGTGCTGAGCTGGAGGCACACAACACCCACTAACTCCTGCAGATGCCTTAATTAGAGAAAAACAGCAATAAAGGGTAGATACAGGTGTATACTGTGCTGGAGGCACACAACACCACTTTAACTTTAAGATGTCTGAGAAAAGAACACACTGTCTATCTAGCTCTTTCCGTGCACGCCGGAAGACACTACACAAGGCCGCCGCGCTGGCAGCCTTATATAGTGTGGCGCGTGTACTAAACCCCCTGAGCTATAATTGTTCTGAAAGTTCTGAATTCGCCGAACAGACGAACAGCCGATGTTCGAGTCCAACATGCGTTTGAGTCGAACACCGAGCTCATCCCTATTCAGTGCTACTAATGACACTGGCTGGGAAGGGGTTAACCTCTAAGGCAATCAAAGGGTTAGATATGGGTTAGAAATGTGCCTAACAGTGCTTGGTGTGTCTACTGTGTGGTGCTTAATTCGTGCATAAGTCTACTTAACAGAGTCCCATATTGCTAGTGAATTAGTCAAAATGGGGTTTAAAGCAGTAGTAAACTGTATAAAAAAAGAAATATATAAATATATATATATATATATATATATATATATATATATATATATATATATATATATATATATATATATACACACACACACACACAGTGGAACCTTGGATTACGAGCATAAGGAGAATGCTTGTAATCCAAAGCACTCACATATCAAAGTGAATTTCCCCATAGAAGTCAATGGAATTGAAGATAATTAGTTCCACATTGACTTCTATTGCATTCAATACCGCATGTGGCCAGAGGTGGGGGGGGGGGTGCCAGAGAGACTCCAAAATAATCGGAGATCGCTCAAATGCACTCAGAAACCCCCGGAAAGGCTTGGAAACACTCGGGATCTGAGTATTTCCGAGTGTTTCCGAGTATTTCTGAATGTTTCCGTGTATTTCCGAATGGTTATGAGTGTCACTGGTGCCCCTGCACTTCTGGCCAAATGTGGTACTGCACACCACAGAGGCTAGAATCCTGCTCGTTTTAAGAGACAACGTTTGCAAACCCAGTCAGGATTTAAAAAAAAATAATAGCTCATATTACGAAACGTACGTTAACCGTGTTATTCACAATCCGAGGTACCACTGTGTGTGTGTGTGTGTGTGTATATATATATATATATAGTGGGGATTGAAAGTTTGGGCACCCCAGGTAAAAATTTGTATTAATGTGCATAACGAAGCCAAGGAAAGATGGAAAAATCTCCAAATGGCATCAAATTACAGATGAGACATTCTTATAATATGTCAAAAAAAGTTAGATTTTATTTCCATCATTTACACTTTCAAAATTACAGAAAACAAAAAAATGGCATCTGCAAAAGTTTGGGCACCCTGCAGAATTAATATCTTGTACTGCCCCCTTTGGCAAGTATCACAGCTTGTAAACGCTTTTTGTAGCCAGCCAAGAGTCTTTCAATTCTTGTTTAAGGTATCTTTGCCCATTCTTCCTGACAAAAGGGTTCCAGTTCTTTGAGATTTCTGGGCTGTCTGTCACGCACTGCTCTTTAAAGGTCTATCCATAGATTTTCAATAATATTGAGGTCAGGAGATTGTGAAGGCCATGGCAAAACCTTCAGTTTACGCCTCTTGATGTAATCCCCCGTGGATTTTGAGGTGTGTTTAGGATCATTATCCATTTGTAGAAGCCATCCTCTCTTTAACTTCAGCTTTTTCACAGATGGCATCAAGTTACCATCCAAAATTTGCTGAAATGTTATTGAATCCATTTTTCCTTCTACTTGTGAAATGTTCCCTGTGCCACTGGCTGCAATTCAACCCCAAAGCATGATTGATCCACCCCCATGCTTAACAGTTGGACAGAGGTTCTTTTCATTAAATTCTGTGCCCTTTCTTCTACAAACGTACCTTTACTCATTCCGGCCAAAAAGTTATATTTTAACCTCATCGGTCCACAGAACTTGTTTCCAAAATGCCTCAAGCTTGTCTATGTTTTTGTGGTGAGGACGTAGAAGAGGTTTTCTTCTGATGACTCTTCCATGAAGACCATATTTGTACAAGTATCTCTTTATAGTGGAATAGTGTACCACAACTCCAGTGTCTGCCAGATCTTTCTGGAGGGATCGTGCAGTCAAACGTGGGTTTTGAATTGCTTTTCTCACAATCCTGCAAGCTGTTCTGTCTGATATTTTTCATGGTCTTCCAGATCTTGCTTTAACTTCCACTGTTCCTGATGACTGCCATTTCTTAATTACCATACATTCCGAACCGAGGATATTGACATCTGAAAACGCTTTGCTATCTTCTTATAGCCTTCTCCAGCTTTGTGAGCGTCAACTGTTTTCAGTTTCAGTTTTCTAGACAACTGCTTAGAAGAACCCATGGTGCTGATTGCTGGGGCAACGTCAGATGAGTCTGGCCATTTAAAACCTTTGAGATTGGCATCACCTGGTCTTCCCAGACGATGATTAAGAACAATCCATGACACTGGCAGGTCTCAGTTTTGCAAAGGGGGCAGTGCATGCTATAAATTCTGCAGGGTGCCCAAACTTTTGCAGACGCCATTTTTTTGTTTTCTGTAATTTTGAAAGTGTAAATAATGGAAATAAAATCTAACTTTTTTTTTTACATTATATAAGAATGTCTAATCTGTAATTTGATGCCATTTGGAGATTTTTCCATCTTTCCTTGGCTTTTGATATGCACATTAATACACATTTTTACCTGGGGTGTCCAAACTTTCGATCCCCACTGTATATATATAATTATATATATATATATATATATATATATATATATATATATATATATGTATCCCGAAATAAGCCTATCCACCCGCTTATTGGACCTATAATATTCCTGTCTAGTCTACCCGTGATGGCCTTGGATACCCTGGGATGAGGTTTACTTTCTTTTTCGTGACCTCTCCTCCTCTGTTTTCCTTATCTCTTTTTTTTTTTCTCATCCTTATCCTATTCCTTTCTTTTTCCTGTTTCCTCTTTATGTTATTTATTACCAGTAGCCAGTGTGCTGAGCCTTTTTTGCTCTAGTTCTACTTCTGGGGTCAATCTTTAGCTGGTATTGTTTTATAGCTCTAGAGTTGGGGCACATCTGGAGGCCTATGGGATCGTTTTGTTCTTTTTTCCTATGAGTGGGCTTAGGCCCTTTATCACTCTTTATTTTAATATATGAACATGGGTCAATCACAGGTGCTGCTTAGTGCATTCTACATGTTGATCTTTGAGACATTTTTTATATGTAGCTTACTCTCCAGTAGGGATGAGCTTCGGATGAGCTTCGGCGAATTCCGAACGTTATGGGCTGTTCGCGCCAAATTCGTGTGGTGCTCATGGCCCACAATTCACTGCGTCATCGCAGTGCATTGCTGGCTCATGATTGGCCAAGCATGCACTGTGACCCCGCATGCTTAGCCAATCACAGCGCCAGCAGCGAGGAGAGCCATGATTGGCCACAGGCAGGATGCCTGTGGCCAATCATAGCTCAGGCTGTGTAGTACACGCCCCACACTATATAAGGCCGCCAGCGCGGCGGCCTTGTGTAGTGTGTTGGCGTCTGAAGCAGTTAGTGGGTGTTCTGTGTACCTTCAACACAGTATACACCGATCGTTATCGGCCGATTTTCGATCTTGCTCTTCTGTAGTGGTTGTTGTCTGCGTGCCCTGACCGCAGTATACACCGCTATATTCACCTCACCTATATAGCTAGTGATCTATCTTTTATAATAGAGCTTGCAGTCAGTAGTGTTAGGAGCTTGTGCGTGCTGTCTGCGTGCTCTGTACCCAGTACACACCGCTATATCCACCTACATAGCTCTTCTCTATTTGAGCCCACTTGCCATCTGCAGGAGTTATTGGAAGTTGTGTGTGCCTCCAGAACAGCACAGTATACATCTGTATATACCCCTTTATCTCTGGTGTTCTATAATAAAGGCATCTGCAGGAGTTAGTGGGTGTTTTGTGCCTCCAGCACAATATACATCTGTATCTACCCTTTATTGCTGTTCTCTAATAGAGCCATCTGCAGGGCTTAGTGGGTGTTGTGTGACTCCATTACAGTATACCCCTTTATCTCTGGTGTTCTATAATAAAGGCATCCTGCAGGAGTTAGTGGGTGTTGTGTGCCTCCAGCACAATATACACCTGTATCTACCCTTTATTGCTGTTCTCTAATAGAGCCATCTGCAGGGTTTAGTGGGTGTTGTGTGACTCCATTACAGTATACCCCTTTATCTCTGGTGTTCTATAATAAAGGCATCTGCAGGAGTTAGTGGGTGTTGTGTGCCTCCAGCACAATATACACTACCCAACTGCTGTTTTACCCAACTACCTTCAGGCCATTACCATGTCTGGAAGGCCAGCAAGGAGAGGCAGACAGGCGCGAGCCGATAAAAGAGGGCAAGCAGGCTCTGTGTCTAGAGACAACAGTGCTGGTCGTGGACGTGGTGCATTGTCATCAGCACGTGGCCATGGGACACGCTTGTCCTTCTTTTTGGCAGCTGGACATGTTGAACCGCAACATGCCAATGACTTGGTAGAGTGGATGACCAAGCCCTCTTCATCCTCCTCATCCTCTCTCACCCAGTCTCAGGGTACTAGCAAAGCAGCTGCAAACGCATCGTCTTCCCTCCTCTCAATGTCATCATCAGTGACTCCTTCCCTAGACCCACCATGTCCTCCTGAGGAGTCTCCTGAACTCTTTGAGCACAGTGTTGGGTACATGCTCCAGGAGGATGCCCAGTGTTTTGTAGGCTCTGATGATGACACTCAGCTAGAGGAAGGCATTAGTGTGAATGCAGAGAGAGGGGATGCTCAATAAGGACAGCAATCTGGCAGTCATGTTCCACAAGCTGCAGCATATTGCCAGGTTTGCTACAGCGATGAAGAGGGAGGGGATGATGAGGGCACTGACTCCACGTGGGTGCCTGGTAGGGGAGAGGAGGAGGAGGAGGCACATGTCCAACGAAGCAGGATGCCCTCCGGGGGCCAGCTTAGGGGCAGCACACCGACTGAATCACACCGCAGAGCTCCGCCTGTGTAGGGCGCTGCCTCTGCGCGTTATTCTAAAAGTTCTTTGGTGTGGGCCTTTTTTGAGACGAGTGCATCAGATCGCACCACTGCTATTTGCAACATATGTCTCAAGCGTATCTCGCATGGCCAAAACATCAGCCGCTTGGGCACCACATGCTTGACCAGACATATGTTGACCTGCCATGCAGCTCGTTGGCAAGCGTACCTCAAAGACCCACACCAAAGAACAAAGCGGACCTCTCCTTGCTCCTCATCAGCTGGCATCTCCAACCCCACTAGACCTTCAGTCCTCTCTGAAACCTGCTCTGAGAGGAATGAAGGTGTAGAATTAGGTGTGTCACAGCCAAGTGCTTCCGAGCACTCTGCTAGCAGTACACCCACGTCCGATTATAGCAGGCAAATGTCCCTGCCCCAGCTGAAGTTAACTCCCAGCCATCCACATGCCCAGCGGTTGAATGCTAGCTTGGCTAAATTGCTAGCACTTCAACTGCTGCCTTTTCAGTTGGTAGACTCGGCCCCCTTCCGTGAGTTTGTACAATGTGCGGTTCCTCAGTGGCAGGTCCCCAAACGCCACTTTTTCTCACGGAAGGCGATTCCGGCTCTCTACCGGCATGTGGAAGGCAATGTCCTTGCCTCGCTGGACAGGGCGGTCAGCGGTAAGGTGCATATTACCGCTGACTCATGGTCCAGCAGGCATTGACAGGGACGTTACCTGTCTTTCACGGCCCATTGGGTCACTCTTCTGGCAGCTGGGAAGGATGCAGGACAAGGTGCAGTAGTGTTGGAGGTTGTTCCGCCACCACGCCTCCAAAATGCTACTATTGGTTGTGACACACCTCTATCCTCCACCCCCTCCTCTTCTTCTTCCTCCATGGCCTCTTCCAGTGCTCTGTCCTCAGAACCAGCGGTGCTCCGTAGGCGTTCCAGGGGCTACGCAAGTACGCAGGCAAAACAATGCCATGCTGTGCTTGCGCTGGTTTGTTTGGGGGACAGGAGCCACACTGGGGCGGATGTTTTGTCAGCTCTGCAGGGGCAGGCCGAGAGGTGGTTGACGCCACGCCAGCTTAAGCCAGGAATGGTGGTTTGCGACAATGGCACCAACCTCCTCTCCGCCCTCCGACAGGGACAACTGACCCATGTGCCCTGTGTAGCTCACGTCCTTAACCTGGTGGTGCAGTGGTTCTTGGGCAGGTACCCGGGCTTACAGGATGTCCTGAAGCAGGCCAGGAAAGTCTGTGTGCATTTCCGCTGATCATTTAATGCCTGTGCTCAGCTGGCTGAGCTCCAAAAGGAGTTGAACCTACCCAAGAACCGCCTTATATGTGACATGCCCACCAGGTGGAACTCAACGTTGGCCATGCTGCAGTGGCTGCACATGCAGCAGAGGGCCATCAATGAGTACCTGTGCAACTACGGCACCAGGACAGGGTCAGGGGAGCTCGGTTTTTTCTCACCACGCCAGTGGGGCATGATCAGGGATGCATGCACTGTC
Source organism: Lithobates pipiens (assembly GCF_037356315.1). Classification (NCBI taxonomy): domain Eukaryota; kingdom Metazoa; phylum Chordata; class Amphibia; order Anura; family Ranidae; genus Lithobates; species Lithobates pipiens. The sequence goes on from NW_027507748.1 coordinate 177,440,353, forward strand.
CTGTCACCGTTAGAGGAGGCCACAAGGATGGTGAGCAGTGACAGTGCATGCATCAGTGACACTGTACCTCTTGTCCACCTCTTGGAGCATACGCTGCGTGGAATAATGGACAGGGCACTTGAGGCAGAACAGAGGCAGGAAGAGGAGGACTTCCTTGCCTCTCAAGGCCCCCTTTATCCAGACAGTGTTCCTGCTGTGCCACCCATCACACAGGAAGAGGATGAGGAGGAGGAAGAGGAGGAGGAGGATGATTGTGTCAGCATGGAGGTGGAGGCTGGCACTCAGCATCAGCAGCAGCAGTCTTGTAGGGATGATTTACAGCCCCAAGAAACACGTGGACTTGTACGTGGCTGGGAGGAGGTAGCTGCGGATCATGCTGTCCTTGGTGACCCAGAGGACTCCGGACCGAATACCTCAGCTAACCTACGCTGCATGGCCTCCCTGATCCTGCAAAGCCTGCGGAAGGATCCTCGTATTCTTCGGATCAAGGAGAGGGACCATTACTGGCTGGCCACTCTCCTTGATCCACGGTACAAGGGTAAGGTTGCCGACCTTATCTTGCCATCGCAGAGAGAGCAGAGGATGAGACATCTCTGGGAGGCCTTGCAGAAAGGTCTGTGCAACGCGTTACCAGAGACTGGGAGGTTACAAACTCCTGGTCCTGGACAACGTGTTGCTGAGGCATCGGTCAGAAGGAGCGGTGGAGAAGGTGGCCGTCTGACTGATGCTTTCAGACAATTTTTTAGCCCGCAGCCCCAAGGTATGATCGGTTCCAGCAACCATCGCCAGCGTCTGATTTACATGGTGTAGGAATACCTAGGGGCAAGGTCAGACTTGGACACCTTTCCCACCGAAAATACTCTGGCTTACTGGGTCTTGAGGATGGATCACTGGCCAGAGCTTGCACAGTATGCAATTGAGCTACTGGCCTGTCCTGCATCCAGCGTTCTTTCAGAACGCACCTTCAGTGCTGCTGGTGGCTTTGTTACCGATCACAGGGTGCGCCTGTCCACCGAATCAGTTGATCGACTGACCTTCATCAAGATGAATCAGTCTTGGATCACCCACAGCTACCAAGCACCTGAAGCTGATGTAACCGAACAATTTTTTTTGAAATATCACATCCCTTCAAGACTGCCTATGCTGATGCTGAGTGACTGTCCTGTTATGTTGATTGTCTATCCTCTTCCTCCTCCGCTGATATGTTGGAAGAACATTTCTGGTTCTGGGTGATGCCATCAGCCCAATTTTTCTGCCCCTGTTTAACACGGGCGTTTAAGTACAATTTTTGATGCAATGCTTTGCAGCAGGGCTAATTCCTGCAATAAAACTAGAGTATATGGGAGAGGTTGCAGTGTCATGGCACCAGCACCAGTGCCTAAGGCCCAATTTTTCTGCCCCTGTTTAACAGGGGCGTTTAAGTACAATTTTTGATGCAATGCTTTGCAGCAGGGCTAATTCCTGCAATAAAACTAGAGTATATGGGAGAGGTTGCAGTGTGGTGGCACCAGCACCAGTGCCTAAGGCCCAATTTTTCTGCCCCTGTTTAACAGGGGCGTTTAATTACAATTTTTGATGCAATGCTTTGCAGCAGGGCTAATTCTTGCAATAAAACTAGAGTATATGGGAGAGGTTGCAGTGTCGTGGCACCAGCACCAGTGCCTAAGGCCCAATTTTTCTGCCCCTGTTTAACAGGGACATGTAATTACAATTCTTGATATAATATTTCACAGGAGGGCCCGTTCCTGTGCCCACCCAGAGCAACTGTGAGGAATTATAGTGTTGTGGCACCAGCACCACAACCACCAAAGGTCAATTTTTCTACCACTGTTCAACAATGGCATGTAATTACAATTCTTGATATAATCGTTCACAGCAGGGCGCTCCAGCACCCACCAAGAGTCACTTTGAGGGCTTACAATGTTGTGGCAAAACCAACACCTTGTTCCGCCATTTCTGCAGAGCATATAGGGCAGGCCCCTACTTTCAAACATCCAACTTACAAACATCTCCTACTTGCAAACGGAAGGAGACAACAGCAAGTGAGATGAAAAAAGATGTACGACAAAACAAATTATACAGGGGTGATAACCCTTCCCTATGTTTTCCAAAAAGCTTAAAAATAGTTTTTTTGACTGGAGCTACACTTTAAAAATGTACCAGTTGAAAATTACAAACAGATTCAACTTATCACAACAAACCTACACAGTCCCTGTCTTGTTTGCACCGCCTGTATACTGCTGTTCTGAGTATATAGGGCCTGGGGGCCACACCCATTTCCTTTTTTTAATATGGGTACTGGGTTCCCCTTAATATGCGTACAAGACTCAAAGGGGCTGGTAATGGGCAGGGAGGGCTACCCATGCCATTGCTCTCAATGATTTTCAACCATATTGCAGGAACCAGATATAACATTAAAACCGCAAGCAGTTTTAAATGATGTTATTTCCGTTTAATGTCATTTTGTGCAGGAACTGTTCTAAACACGGGAAACACGTGGCACTTCACAGGCATACTACAGACACCCCCCAGGCACCATATTTAAAGGAATTTTTTTTTTCACTTTAATCATCATTAAAATCAGTGCTCCCGCCAAAATGGCCATTTTTAAAAACATTTTAGGCATTGACCCATGTCCCCTGGGGCAGGAGCCAGGTCCCCAAACCCTTTTTAGGACAGTATCTTGCATATTAGCCGTTAAAATTAGCACTTTTAATTTAGAATGTTCGAGTCCCATAGACTTCAATCGGGTTCTAAAGTTCGTACGAATTTGGGGTCCGTTCGAAAGTTCTGGTGCGAACCGAACCGGGGGGTGTTCAGCTCATCCCTACTCTCCAGGCTTTGATTGTCGAGAGTTGCACTGATCATTGCTTTCCTAATGGATCGTATTGGTATCGAGGGACCCTCACCTGGTTTACCTTTTGTCTTTTATCTGTTGTTATTGTTTATACCATATAAGAGGCCTATTTGTCTGTGGTATGTATGCGTCCAGTTTTGAACTACTTTCAGTCGCTGGCATTGGTGTCTGTTCACTGTTTTTTATGTTTTCCTTTTTACTCAATAAAAATATTGTGAAAAAATTATATATATATATATATATATATATATATATATATATTCTTATGGGAAGGTTTATGTAAAAATGAATGGTCTGGCAATAGGGTCTCTTTAAGTCAGAAAAACGCTCAGTCACCTGATATGGAAGCACTATGGTGGTCTAAGCCCTTGTACACACGGTCGGACATTCCGATGGAAAATGTCCGATCGGACCGTGTTGTCGGATAATCCGACCGTGTGTGGGCTCCATCTGACTTTTTCCATTGGATTGTCCGACCAACAAAGTTTGAGAGCTGCATATAAAATTTTCCGACAACATGATCCGATCGGACTTTGTCCAATAGTTTGTAGAGAATTCCGATCGGACAAAGTGCCACGCATGCTCAGATCAAAGTACGAGAGCAAAGCTATTGGCTACCAGGCTGAATGTGGTCCCATCGGAACGAACGAACGCCATCACGTTCCGAACAATTGAATTTTCCAACAACTTTGTCCGACAGTGTGTATGCAACACCAGTTTCGGACAAAATCCGACGGATTTTGTGGTTGGAATTTCCGACCGCGTGTACAAGGGCTAACACACTGTTGAAATCTTTGACTGGTGTGTTCTTTTAATTAGAAATTAGACTTAAGCATGAGTGCATTTTTATTTTTTTTTTATTTTTAGAGGAATAGTATTTGGCCAATTAAAAAAAAAAAAAAATGACAAAATAGAAATTGTGGCCACAGTGGGTGCTTCGTTTGGAGAATTATTTGGACAATTATCAGATCTGTCATCATTGCTTCCACATGGGTGATTTACTCCTTTTGTGAGTTGCAGATCATTGTCTGAGATTTTCACAAATTTTAATGTCTGACAGTCCTCATTCATCTCTCTTGAATGGAGCTGGCATTAACACAGAGAGTAGCTCAGCGATTATTGTGGATATGTGAAGACAAGAGATGCAGAGAAAAGTTTAATTGGCAGCAAAGTATCTACAATCTTCTCTTGCAGCACCTGAGTTCTGGATTCACTAACTGCTAGAGAAAACATTTACATAGGGTATGTTCTTCTTTGTATTTGTTTGGGTCTCCAGTGATTGTTCTGATTACTGGCATGTTAACTGACAAACTGTCACTGTCAATTCAATACAATACAGTGTATGTATTTGCATTTGTATGGACCTAGTGATGATAAAAAAAAAAAAAATCACAAAGTAATTCCGCAAATGCTCTAGAGCATTACATATTAAGTTGGTACGGTACAAATAAGTTGTAATATATAACAATTGCATATTAAAAATCCCTTCATCTAAAACACAACAGTATATTATTGTCAAAATATTAATTACATTTCTTTTTTTATACAGACACGTGCTAGCATAATAAAAATACTTCTCATGTTTGCAGTGTCCTTCTCTAGTATTGGAAGTCAAAAGGGGAACTTCAGTTTTTGATGGGCAATTTGCATTTTTACTCTGCTGTTCAGTTTTGAATACCGTTTTATGCATTGACTTATCAGACAGAATGTTCAAGTGCTGCAGGAGCAGGAATGGGAGCAGATACTGGCCGAGATTCGAAACGTGTGTGGTCAGACTGAATGTACCAAGTTCATCGATCGATCAACTTGGGTACAACCAGCCTGCCGGATTCATTGCGGTTATTGCTAGTGGCTGCTATAGCCTCCAGCAATTATCGCTGCCTTATCCAGGTGGGGGCGGCTTCTCCTGCCCACCTCCACCCGCCCCCCTGCCAGGAGTAGTGATGGCCCGAACCTCCGACGGGACGTTTCGCGAACGCGGAGCGCGAACGAGGCCGACCGTTCGCGAAACCGAACGTTCGCGGCGGGCCCCATTGACTTCAATGGGAGGCGAACGTTTCAAACCTTTAGGTCGAATTTGCAGCCACAAGGTAATTATTAGCAGGGAAAACATAGTCCCACCACATGGCCAATGACATAATACATGTATGAGGTGAATTTGGGATCGATAACTACAAGCATTCTTTTTTTATATGGGAAATTGTTCTGACAATTCAGGACTGTGGAGCGCATGAAGGCAATGGAGGAGAGGGAAGGTCAGGGACCAGGGTAGGCAAAGAAGAGGGTGCAGGAGATGATCACCAGCAGCGTGACATACAGCAATGACACATGCACCGTGATAGAGGCATCTGACAACAGCACCGTGATAGAGGGCACTGACATCAGCAGCGTGACATAAAGCATTAACACCAGCACCGTGACATACAGCATTGACAGCAACACCGTGATAGAGAGTACTGACATCAGAAGCGTGACATTAAGCACTGACATCAGCACCGTGATATACAGCACTGACAGCAGCACCGTGATAGAGGGCACTGACATCAGAAGCGTGACATTAAGCACTGACATCAGCACCGTGATATACAGCACTGACAGCAGCACCGTGATAGAGAGTACTGACATCAGAAGCGTGACATAAAGCATTAACACCAGCACCGTGACATACAGCATTGACAGCAACACCGTGATAGAGAGTACTGACATCAGAAGCGTGACATTAAGCACTGACATCAGCACCGTGATATACAGCACTGACAGCAGCACCGTGATAGAGGGCACTGACATCAGAAGCGTGACATACAGCACTGACATCAGCACAGTGATATACAGCACTGACAGCAGCACCGTGATAGAGAGTACTGACATCAGAAGCGTGACATTAAGCATTAACACCAGCACCGTGACATACAGCATTGACAGCAACACCGTGATAGAGAGTACTGACATCAGAAGCGTGACATTAAGCACTGACATCAGCACCGTGATATACAGCACTGACAGCAGCACCGTGACATTAAGCACTCACACCAGCACCGTGATATACAGCACTGACAGCAGCACCGTAAGCAGCCCCAGGAGGAAGTCAGCACAGCACAGGGATGGTGTGATCCCCTCATAATAAGAACCCCCAGGAGGAAGTCAGCACAGCACAGGGATGGTGTGATCCCCTCATAGTAAGCAGGCCCAGGAGAAACTCAGCACAGCACAGGGATGGTGTGATCCCCTCATAATAAGAACCCCCAGGAGGAAGTCAGCACAGCACAGGGATGGTGTGATCCCCTCATAGTAAGCAGGCCCAGGAGAAACTCAGCACAGCACAGGGATGGTGTGATCCCCTCATAATAAGAACCCCCAGGAGGAAGTCAGCACAGCACAGGGATGGTGTGATCCCCTCATAGTAAGCAGGCCCAGGAGAAACTCAGCACAGGGATGGTGTGATCCCCTCATAATAAGAACCCCCAGGAGGAAGTCAGCACAGCACAGGGATGGTGTGATCCCCTCATAATAAGAACCCCCAGGAGGAAGTCAGCACAGCACAGGGATGGTGTGATCCCCTCATAATAAGAACCCCCAGGAGGAAGTTAGCACAGCACAGGGATGGTGTGATCCCCTCATAGTAAGCAGGCCCAGGAGAAAATCAGCACAGCACAGGGATGGTGTGATCCCCTCATAATAAGAACCCCCAGGAGGAAGTCAGCACAGCACAGGGATATCATAAGCAGCCCCAGTAGAAATATGACACCGCTCAACCTCTTCAAAGAGGAGGGTAGGGGCATATAGTACGGTGTGCTTTTTTGGGACAAGGAAGTGAGCCAAATGAAGAAAGAAGGTCTGTGTGCTTGATTAAAAAAATTGTTTATAGACATATACATGGTCTACTGGTCACATGTGTTGAATTCCTCCGAGATCCATGCCTCATTCATTTTTAGAAATGTGAGGTAGTTAACACTGTCGTGAGCTAGGCGAGTACGCTTATCGGTCACGATCCCCCCTGCTGCGCTGAACGTCCTTTCGGACAGGACACTGGATGAGGGGCAAGCCAACAGTTCGATTGCAAATTGGGAAAGCTCTGGCCAGAGGTCAAGCCTGTCCACCCAGTAGTCCAGGGGTTCATCACTCCTCAGAGCGTCCACATCGGCCGTTAACCCAATGTAGTCGGACACCTGACGGTCTAGGCGTTCCCTGATGCTGGATCCGGATGACACCTGTCGATGGGTCAGCTGAAAGAATGACCTCATATCCGAAGTCACCAACACATCTTCAAACCGGCCTCTTCTTGCAGGCGCTGTTGGATTGGTACCCGCAAATCCTTCTCTGGGAGTGGGAATTGCTCCTCTGCCAGCGCACGCAAAAGCAGAATGCAGCATTTCTCGAAGCAAGGCCTGGAAGTGCTGCATTCTGACAGCCCTCTGCGACGGCGGTAACATTTCCGCCATTTTGTGTTTGTACCGGGGGTCTAAGTACGTTGCCACCCAGTACTGGTCCTTGATCCTTATGCTTTTTATACGGGGGTCCCTATTAAAACACTGGAGCATGAAGGCCCCCATTTGCACTAAAGTGGAAGCGGTGTGGTGGCCTGGCTCCTGCTCATCATCCAGGATAATGTCGTCCTCTTCATTCTCCTCTCCCCATCCACGCACAACAGGGATCCCAGAAAGGTTTAAAGCACGCTCTTCTTGCTCCTCCTCATCCGCCCCGGCATTATCCTCCTCTGACTCCTCTTCAGACTCCTGTTGATGACTTGTCTCAGATAGAGTAGCCCCCCCTGGGAATTCATCCAGCATTGCGACTTCCTCATCTTCCTGCTCCTGCTCCTCCACAGCCTGATCAATGACACGACGCAATGCACGCTCCATAAAGAAGGCATAAGGTACCATGTCACTGATGGCGGCATGGCTGCGACTGACCAGTTTGGTGATCTCCTCAAATGGCCGCAGAAGTCTGCATGCGTCGCGCATGAGCAGCCACTGGCGCGGTGACAAAAACCCCAGCTCCCCAGAACCGTTTCTTTCGCAGAGTTCATACAGGTAGACGTTAACTGCACGTTTCTGCTGGAGCAGCCTATCAAGCATATAGAAGGTTGAGTTCCATCGCGTCGGGCAATCGCAAATAAGACGTCTGACCGGCAGATGGTGTCGCCGCTGAATGTCAGCAAGGCGAGCCATGGCCGTGTAAGATCTTCTGAAATGGGCATTTTCCTTGCCTGCCGCAAGATGTCCTGGACCCCAGGGTATTTGACAAGGAATCGCTGCACGACCAAGTTTAAGACATGTGCCATGCATGGCACATGCGTGATTTTGCCCTGTTTCAATGCGCTAAGCAGATTGGCACCGTTGTCACACACCACTTTACCAACTGTCAAATTGAGCGGTGTTAGCCACTGATCTGCCTGTGAACGCAAAGCTGAAAGGAGTGCCGGGCCAGTGTGGCTCTTGGCTTCCAGGCACAACAGACGCAGCACGGCATGGCAACGTCTCACCTGGCATGTGAAATAGGTTCTGGGGAGCTTGGGCGGTGCAGCGGAAGAGACGCTAGCAGCGGAAAAGGAGGAGGCAGCTGAGGAGGAGAGGGAGGAGGATGGAGTAGGAGGAGGAGGAGAAGAAGAGTCAGGCCTGCATGCAATCCGTGGCGGTAAAACCAAATCTACACGGGTGCCACGGGTTACATGCTTGACGGCCGTCAGAAGGTTCACCCAGTGGGCAGTAAAAGTGATATACCTTCCCTGCCCGTGTTTGCTAGACCACGTGTCTGTGGTCAGATGTATCTTGGCACCGACACTGTGTGCCAGAGATACATTCACTTGCCGCTGAACATGGCCATATAGCTCTGGGATGCCCTTCTCTGAGAAATACTTCCTTCCTGGGACCTTCCATTGTGGTGTTCCAATGGCCACAAATTTGCGAAAGGCCTCCGAGTCCACCAGTTTATATGGCAGTAGTTGGCGGGCTATCAGTTCTGACAAGCCAGCCGTCAACCGTTGGGCAAGAGGGTTATCCGGCGTCATCATTCTTTTACGCTCGAACATTAGGCCCACGGAAGCCTGCCTTTTTGCAGAAAAACGTGAGCTTGGCATGATGGAAGGTGGAGTGGAGGACAATTGTGAGGAGAGAGGAGAAGGAGAAGTAGAAGACGAGGCTGGACGGTGAGAGCCTGCAGTGTGGCTTTGTGTGTTCCGTTGCTCCCACTGGGCTCGGTGATGGCTGCTCATGTGCCTTCTTAAGGCGGTCGTCCCTAGGTGAGTGTTGGGCTTACCGCGACTAACGCGTTGACTGCAAAGATTGCAGATGGCAACGCTATTGTCAGCAGCGAACACGTTAAAAAAAGCCCACACTGCGGAGCCATGTGCCGGTGTCCTGGGAGCGCCAGATGTGACCGTACATGGTCGATGACTCGTTCCTGATACATTTGCAGTCTGCTTTGTCCCTCCTGTGCAATGTAAGTTATTCCTGCTTCTCCTCCCTATCTGCTGGTCCATATCTCCCTCTGAACTCCCCTCCTCTTCCTCTCTTGTGGGCACCCACGTGACATCACTAGACACGTCATCATCAACGTCACCTTCCCCACCGCTATAAGTAGAGATCTCGGAGTAGGCAGCAACACCGGGGACCAACCTCCTCCTTGGGCTGATCTGGGTACTGTCGTCAGACTGCTGAGTAGCAGTTGTTGCTACCTCCTCTTCCTGATCCAATACCAAGAGTGGCTGCGCATCAGAAATGTCCTCTTGATATGGATCGGAAAATAATTCCTGTGACTCAAGCGGAAGGTATGTGGTGGTGGTGGTGGTGGTGTTGTTGATGGTAGTGTCTTTGGGGGTGCACATAGCAGAGAGTGAAGAAGAGGGTGCAGATCGAGAGGATGAGGAGGGTACAGAAGAGTAAGGCTGAGTGAGCCACTCAACCAAGTCTGGTGCGTCCTTTAAAGTAATTGAACGCACCTTCTGCAACTTCCCACTTTGGCTCAGGGCTGTTGCTCCTGCCCTACCCCTACCACCCCTGCGGAAGGGCCTGCCTCTTCCTCTGCCTGTCATTTTTTAAATCACCCTGTGACAAAACTCTTAGTCCCTATACCGCTGAAGGACTGCTGCAGTATAGGGCAGCGGTCAGCAGTGGTGCACCTCAACCCTATCTATTGTGGACCGATAGCGGTCCTTACAGAACAGCAGACTGTACCGCACTCAACCCTATGTACTGTAGCACCCTAGACCAAGTTACCAGTCCTTATAAGAACTTTTGTGGACCAAGCAGGTTGTGTGTTAGTGATTAGCAGACTGTACGTCAGTCCCTATACCAATGAAGGACTGCTGCAGTATAGGGCAGCGGTCAGCAGTAGTGCACCTCAACCCTATCTATTGTGGACCGATAGCGGTCCTTACAGAACAGCAGACTGTACCGCACTCAACCCTATGTACTGTAACACCCTAGACCAAATTACCAGTCCTTATAGGAACTTTTGTGGACCAAGCAGGCTGTGTGTTAGTGATTAGCAGACTGTACGTCAGTCCCTATACCAATGAAGGACTGCTGAAGTATAGGGCAGCGGTCAGCAGTGGTGCACCTCAACCCTATCTATTGTGGACCGATAGCGGTCCTTACAAAACAGCAGACTGTACCGCACTCAACCCTATGTACTGTAGCACCCTAGACCAAGTTACCAGTCCTTATAAGAACTTTTGTGGACCAAGCAGGTTGTGTGTTAGTGATTAGCAGACTGTACGTCAGTCCCTATACCAATGAAGGACTGCTGCAGTATAGGGCAGCGGTCAGCAGTGGTGCACCTCAACCCTATCTATTGTGGACCGATAGCGATCCTTACAGAACAGCAGACTGTACCTCACTCAACCCTATGTACTGTAGCACCCTACACAGACCAAGTTACCAGTCCTGATAAAGAGCTTTGTGGAACAAGTGAGTTGTGAATGATTAGCAGACTGCAGCAGAAGGGCAGCAGTCAAGTATAATATTCTTTCTATATTTGGAAGAAAGAATATTATACGTGTACAAGCCTATTACCATACCACTGATACCAGTCCTGAAAAGAACCTTTGTGGAACTAATAGTAACAGCAAGTCTTTAAACTGACCCTCACTGCCTGACACACTGCTTCCTTCCTGTCCCTATACAAAGTGGCAAAAAAGAGGAGCCTGGAACAATTAGTGGTTACTGGAATAGATCTTTTGTGGACCTGATAGTAACAGCTAATGATGATGATGATGATGATGATGACGACGACTAAACTGACTCTCCCTGTAGCACACACCATCCTTTCCCTTTCTCTAAACTGACAAAAGACACTCAGGCTGCTGCAAGAATCAGTAGCACAGCAAACCTATATACACCTAACACCTATACCAGTCCTGAAAAGAACTTTTGTGTACCAAATAGCTAGCGTTTTATCTGTCCCTACTCCACACAGCAACCTTTCCCTATAGTGACAGAAGAAAGAATGTAAAATGGCCACCGGATCGGGTGTATTTATAGGTTAGGGGGAATGTCAAAGTGTCCATGTGCTGTCATGTCTCAATTGGCTGTCCTGTACCCCATGATAGACGTGTCATCATAGGTCAAAGTTCTTTTACACATTAAACACGTAAGTCCGCCGGGGCGAACGACGGAAAAAGGCGAGCGAACGAGCGGACCGCGAATGACCGAAATTCGCCGCGAAACGACCGCCGGGCGAACCGTTCGGCCATCACTAGCCAGGAGCAGACAATTGCTTAGCAGGCGGTATTCCCTTGTCAGCAGTGCCTACCTTAGTTAGTACAGCAATCTCCCAGTTTTTTTTTTTCATTCAGTCTGCTTGGTTGAATGGAAACAAACTAAATGTGTATACCAGGCTTTAGTGTAAGGCTGGATTCACACCTATGCATTTTTAGTGCTTTTTGCATTTTGCAGATTTGCACTGCAGTCCATTTAACATGGTTTCTTATGGAACACGTTCTGTAGTGCAAATCTGCAAAATGCAAAAAGCACTAAAAATGCATAGGTGTGAATCCAGCCTAAGAAGACAATGGGTTTGATTTACTAAAGGCTAATAGACTGTGAATTTTGCAATTACACTCTGTAAGAGACCTTGCACCAGAGTAATAGGGTGAAAATACCCAATCACATGCAAGGAAAATAAAAAAAATATTTGCATGCATATGACTGGATGATGGAAGTCAACAGAGCTGCTTCCCTTCCCCTCATTTACTAAGCTCCAGAACAAATTTCCAATGCGCAGTGCAACTGCGCTTTGAAAGTGCACAGTATATTTGCCTTTAATAAATCAACCCCAGAGACTTTCTTAAAGGGGTAAAGGTTCTTCTTCTTTTTTTTTTTAAATAACAAAAATGTTATACTTACCTCCGCTGTGCAGGTTTTGCACAGAGCGGCCCGATCCTCCTCTTCTGGGGTCCCTCAGTGGCACTCCTGGCTCCTCCTCTTCTCAAGTGCCCCCACAGAGAGCCGCTTTCCATGGGGGCACTTGTGCGGACACACTTCCGAGTCCTGCTGCTGCATCCATTGACACAGACAGCAGGACTCGGCCCTGCCTCCCGTGTCACTGGATTTGATTGACAGCAGCGGAAGCCAGGCGCTGATGTACGTTGGCAGAATGGCGCGGATGGGCAAATGGGCCTACAGGTACGTGCACTCGCCTGTCAGAACCTCCTTGAGTCGGGTCGTGGGTCAGTGACATGTCACACATAGCCACGCCCCCCCACAATTAGAAACACGCCCCAGGACACACTTAACCCTTACCCTGCCCCCCTAGTGGTTAACCTCTTCACTGCCAGTGTCATGACAATGGTCCCAAAAATGTGTCAAAAATGTCCGATGTGTCCGCCATAATGTCATAGTCATGATAAAAATCGTAGATCGCCGCCATTACTAGTAAAATAAAAAAATTATTAATAAAAATGCCATAAAACTATCCTCTATTTTGTAAACGCTATAACGTTTGTGCAAACCAATCAATAAACGCTTATTGCTTTTTTTTTTTAAAAAAAATTTTTACCAAAAATATTTAGAAGAATACGTATCGGCCTAAACTGAGGGAAAAAATTTTTTTTTATATATTTTTGTGGGATATTTATTATAGCAAAATGTTAAAAATAATGTGTTTTTTTTCAAAATTGTCGCTCTTTTTTTGTTTATAGTGCAAAAAAAAAAAAAACGCAGGAGTGATCAAATACCACCAAAAGAAAGCTCTATCTTTCGGAAAAAAAAGGACATCAATTTTGTTTGAGAGCCACGTCACGCGACAGCGCAATTGTCAGTTAAAGCGACACAGTGCCGAATCACAAAAAGTGCTCTGGTCAGGAAGGGGGTAAAATCTTCCGTGGCTAAAGCAGTTAAGCCTGTCTCTGTGAAGAACTAACACTGACTGAGGGAACATGGAAGCAACAGGGAGGGTCTAGCTTTAACTGAACAACTAGCACTAAACAGGAGGGGAGGACCCTTTCAAAGTTGATCTTTTGAAGCTGATTCTGGAAATATTTCCCAACTAATTTTTTATTTAATCATAGGTGACTCCAATGCCACTATGCCTTCTGATCTAGACAGGCCGACTCCTAGCAAATAATTTTCCCTAGCAAATCTTTTACCGGCGACTTATTTACCTGGGCCCTAGGGACTAGTCGAACTGAAATCTGGCAATGAAAAACCCCTCCAGTAGGACCTCCTCCCATACTAAACTAGCATTTGCTAACACTTAGTTAGGAAGTTAGGTGTCTCCCGGCCGGCCTTTCTGACCACTGCCCTTACTTCTATGAACTGCTTAGCAATGTAACAGATCTTTCAGATGCTGTGACTCTCTCACCCGTCCCCCCAGATCATTCTATCTCTTTTACAAGAGTAATGGGACATTAATGCTGGGTCATCTTCTCCAGAGATGATAGTGGATGTAAACCCTTACATATACCATTTTCTTTTTCAGATCCTCAGAGATTTCTTTGCCATGAGGTGCCATGTTGAACTTCCAATGACCAGTATGAGAGCGATAACACCAAATTTAACACACCTGCTCCCCATTCACACCTGAGACCTTGTAACACTAATGAGTCACATGACGCCAGGAAGGTGAAAATGGATAATTTATCCCAATTTGGACATTTTCACTTAGGGGTGTACTCACTTTTGTTGCCAGTGGACATTATGGTTGTGTGTTGACTTATTTTGAAGGGACAGCACATTTGCATTGTTATACAAGCTGTACACTCACTACTAGGGATAGGCCCGGTGTTCGATTCTAACCCATGTTCGAATCGAACATTGGCCGCTTGTCCGTTCGTCTAAACCAGAACTTTGTGGGCCATTTGCATCAAATTCGTGAGATACAAATGGCCCACAATGGACTGCACCAGTCGCAGTGCATTTCTGGCTGATGATTGGCCAAGCATGCTCTGTGACCCCACATGCTTGGCCAATCACAGCGCTGGCAGCGAGGAGAGCAATAATTGGCCACAGGTTGGATGCCTGTGGCCAATTATAGCTCAGGGGGTTTAGTACACGCCCCACACTATATAAGGCCGCCAGCGCAGCGGCCTTGTGTAGTGTGTTGCGGCGTTCATAGAGAGAAGAATAGGCAGGGACAGTGTCAGCTGTGCTTTACTTTTTTAGATAGCGCTATTACAGTGAGTGTAGTGTTCAGGGAGAGAGCAGGATAGGCAGGGACAGTGTCTACCCCCCCCCATTGCTGGCGTTGTGTAGTTGATTTGTGCAACACAGGCATCTGCCTAATATTCAGTCAGTGTAGCGTGCCTCCTGCACAGCATGCACCTGAATCTACCCCCTCGTTGCTGGTGTTGTGTAGTTTGCATTTGTTGCATTTGTGCAACACAGGCATCTGCCTAACATTAACATAACATATTTTGGGTGCGGGGTTCCCCTTAATATCCATACAAGACCCAAAGGGGCTGGTAATGGGCTGGGGTGGGGGGGGGGGGGTGATGGGGTAGCCATGCCATTTTTCCTCAAAGATTTTCATCCATATTGCCAGGACAAGACATTACATTAAAGCCGCAAGCCGTTTTAAATGGCTTTTTTTCCTTTACAAATGTCATTTTGTGTAGGGACTGTTCTAAACATGGGAAACACATGCCACTTCACAGGCATACTTTAGACACCCCCCAGGTACGATATTTAAAGGAATATTTCATTTTTTTTTTCACTTTATGCATCATTAAAATGACTGCTCCAGAAAAAACATCAGTTTTTAAAACTTCTTTTTGCATTGATACATGTCTCCTGGGGCAGGACCCGGGTCCCCAAACCCTTTTTAGGACAATAACATGCATATTGGCCGTTATAATTAGCACTTTAGATTTCAAACATTTGCGTCCATTGTAATTAATAGGGTTCTAACGTTCGTGCGAACTTTCGGTCCATTCACAGGTTCTGGTGCGAACCGAACCGGGGGGTGTTCGGCTCATCCCTACTCACTACTTTACATTGTACTAGCAAAGTGTAATTTCTTCAGTGTTGTCACACGAAAAGATAGAATAAAATATTTTAAAAAATGTGAGGGGTGTACTCACTTTTGTGAGATACTGTATGTGCACAGTTAAAATTTCATGAATCGGGTTTACATCCACTTTAAGGCATCTACAAGGGGTCAAATAAATATTCTTGGTTTTGGCTATCTGTATAGAGTAAAATTCTACCACGTATGATTTGCAAAAATCGGTGGATGATAGGGTGGAGCAATGTGCCTCCTTTGCTACCTTGGACAATTTTGACTGAATTATGGTAGCAAGGTAGAGTCACCCCTCCACCTATCAGACATTTCTAGGCTGGATCAGCACAGGTGTAAATAATAATTTTTCGAACATGGTGACAAAAATGACAGATTCTTTGCCATGATAGCATAGTGAGATAGGCCACTCATGGTGGATAATACATACCTAAAGACCCCGACAACCAAAACAACCAAAAGCCAGGGTTGTCGGGAAGAAGCCCTTGTCCTCATCAACATGGGGACAAGGTGCTTTGGGGTGGGGGGCCCCCCTTCCCCAAAGCACCCCCCATGTTGAGGGCACACGGCCTGGTATGGCTCGGGGGGGGGGGGGGGGGCGCTCGCTCGCCCCCACCCCCTTTTCTGACCGGCTGGGCTGCGTGCTCGGATAAAGGTCTTATACAGACTTTGGGGGGCCCCCGTGCCATTTTTTCAACGTAGGGCTTCCCCTTTAAGTCCATACCAGGTGACGGGGCCAGCAAAGGTGTCAATCTCGCCCATGGAGGCTGCGACATTAACCTCCTTCGCTAGTTCCGTCTACCTGGAGCCGAGTTCAAAATGAACGGACTTTCCTCCGTGTGTGGGCAAGTCTGTTCATTTCAAAAGTCCGGCGGTTTGTCTGCCAGAAAAGTCCGGTCGTGTGTGGGCAGGTCCGCTCGTTCGCAAAGTCCGGCGGACCTCAGCTGCAAAGTCCGGTGGGTGTTCCACTGGACTAGGTTCACCGTACTAAGTCCGCTGGATTGTGTGTACGCAGCATAAGAGTACCTGAACTTTCCTCCTAACCCTCTGATCCCATACTAAGAGACTGTTCGCTAACTACGTTTTTTGCAAATAAAAATCCCTTTAAGCGGATCTGTTGTCAGTCTCTAAAGTTTGTGGGCCATCTTCCATGGGAACCCCTAGATGTAAATCGAGGTGAAGAAGGTAACGGTAAGTCCAATCAAGCCAGCAGCTCCTTCGGGGGTTAGTGCTACATACATATTCAAGGTGACCTTCTAGAAAGATTTTTGGCTCCCAGGTTTGGCCTGGAGAGGATGCCAGTGGGCGAAGGGTCTTTCTTTGCGGGCTTTTGCCTAGAGAGTATGTCACTGTGAATTTTCTTTCTTTGGCCTTGGGGCTTGTGTTAGAGGGCTGAAAGATTTCATCTGCCCAGCTGTAGATTACATCCAGAGCCATAAGATTTCTGCCTGTGTGGGAAATTTTAGGAGTAGGGATGAGCTGAGGTCTCTTCAGGTCCTATTCTGAACCCATTTAAATTGTCCCACCAGTAAGCTGTCACTGCACACAAATAGGCAGCCTGAGGCATTCACCGCACCACAGCTGTACATATACACACCGCTTGCACATATGTTGCTGCAGGGCGGGGAATGCCTTGCTTCTGAGTGGAATTATGCAATGACAGCTTACTGGTGGGACAGCTCAGGTAGGTTTCAGACAAACAAACGAACATGCCTGAACTCATCACTGCTTAGAAGAAGGCTTCTGTGCTGAAGGGTGTTCTGGAGAGCTGGGTAGAAGCTGCTGACTATGGGCATTGCAAGGAGTTCTTACTCCTTATAGTACCTGTGATTGCCAACATTGGATCAAGGGTCAGGATTTTAAATAGAGCAAGAGGAAAATCTAATGGAAGAACTTACACAGAGCAAGAGGAAGATCCAAACTGAACTTTTAATCAGTTGTAAAGGTTATTTTTTCTGAAAATATTAAACATGTCTTATGTAGCAAGGTCTCTGGCCTTGTCCAGTCTAATGAAGACCTCCAAAGCCAAAGATAGATGACATCCTTCAATATGTAGTGGGTTGTGAGGCATAGTGGGTGCAAAGATGGTGAAAGTCATTGGGCGCCAGACACTTCTTGGATGTAAAAGAGGTTTTATTTCTTTTGACAGTCCTTTTTCTATTTTGGGGGGAAAAGGGTTAGGGCCAGGACACCCTTTAAGTAGTTATAGATTCAATTGCCAGACTGTGAGACTTCAATAGGAGGACAGCCATGCAGGGAAAAGCACCAGCAAGTTGCCACATGCAGGAATGCTGTCTCCTCCAATGGTAACAGTTTTTAACAGTTCCTAACTCAAACGTAATAGTCCTTTCTGCTCCACTAGCCTCTTGAAGTTAAACACTGAGCTCCCGGTCTCTCACTAGACCCTCTGATTCACTGACTCTGAATCCCTTGAGCTCCTCCAAGGTTGACGGTGGTATCTCCCTCAAGCAAGTAAATTTGTGAGGAGCTCCCTGACTAAACCCCAGGGTGCTACATCCTCCCCCTGCCCAAGAAAATACATCTCCAAGTTTGCAGAAAAAGTTATTTTTCAGCCCTCAAGCCTAAGAGCGAATGTCCTGGCAAAAACTGGGATGGGTGGGGAAACAGGAAAGGGTTAACAGTATAACAATAGAATAACATATGTGACATATGTGTGGTGTGCCACATAAATAAACATATGTATCACAAGAAAATAGTTAGCCTCGTATGACATTCGAGTATCAAAAATACATATGTACATTTTGAAAACAAGTAATCACCTAACTATCTAATATATACAGTTGTAACACATATATAGAGGGTTAGTTTTGTTATCCAGCTAGATCCTTGTCTCTCCTTAGCCAAGGAAGATGCACCAACACAGCAACACACCTGACGTATGTATGAGTCCATCATTTGAAGATAATTTCTCTACCACAGCCTATTCTAACTAGCAGGTTGCTCAGTGTCCATGACAGGTTACGTCCATTAACTTTACTTCATATGGACTACATTTCCCAGCAGTTCCTTTTCTTCTATCAAAGGCAACTCCCGGCGCAAAAAAGAGCATGGCTGCATCTCAGGCAACAAGCAGCCAAGTTATGGTGCAAGGGACCATACTTCAGGACACATCATTTGCAGTTTGCCAAAAGTCTCAGATTACTCTTCAAAGTGGAACACCCCAACAACTTCAGTCCTAGCCAACGTGGCTCAAGGTATCACTCACTGTATCTGCCGGAAACATTCAATCCCGCACAGTCCTGGCGATACAACTTTCTACGTTGTTCCCGATTAAACAAGAACTTTGTGCAAAGAATAGAGTAACTTCAGCGAAGTGTCCTTTCACTCCACAACTGCATGTTAGTAATCCACAGAGAAGATGTTAGTATTTTCTTGCACCGGTTGCCAGTAATACCCAGGATCGAACAGGATCACGTTTTCTCCATTGGTGCTCACCGTTGTGACAAAACCTTTAATGTCTCTTTTATCCGGTCTGCGGATAACCACACTCCACCAAGTCGATCTTCCGGCCATAGCCCCAGGTATTTACTACAGAGTGGTAATTTGCAACCATCTTAGGTGACAACTTAATGAAATCCAGGTGGAGAGGAATATGTAGAAAACTACATACAGCCTCATCTACCCACTGAGCCTCTTTGTCAAATATCTCATCTTCCAGATGAGCTGGTATGTATAGATACAAGTATCCGTATTCAGACGTTACCTTCTTTAATATAATGCGCTGTATTTTGGACAGCTGGGGCAGGGTTAGGGTTTCCGTACCCAGGTAAAACGCGTGCATCTGGGGCACGCAGGATGGGACACCCAGCAACCATCTCTGGCTTACGATCCACTTTGGAACTCGGCATGGGCATTTTAGACTGAGCTATGGGAACCCATTGATTCCCTTGATCCTCCTCACAGGACCTGGAAATACTAAATTAACGGTGCTGCACTGGCTGACAGTATAATCTGTATACTTGCAGTAGTGGTAACAGGTACTTAATCCTCCTGCACATTGCTAGTTAACTCATCATCACTTTCTCTTCATTTTCCTGAGTAGGACAGGGTGCCTGAGAAGACCGACAGACCATTGGATGGAATGTCCAAATACGAGATGGTTGAGCACTCTTCGGCCGGGAGGTAGTTGTGCTTGGTTTCACCTTGACTGGTGCACACTACTCTCACATCTTATTGGCTTACCCAACCCCGGTATTTTTCTCTCAGGTGGCTCAGACATCAGTGCGAGTAGTTGGGCCCAACCTCAGCCTTTAGTAGCAATCGGTGCACTGGGTCCTGGGGTAGTTGCTGAAACAGGGGTAACAAGGGTTGTAGGGATAACCTCAAACATGTGCTCCCCTCAACATCCACAAATGATCCAAGGCCTCACCTGTGTAGTTAGGCCAGAGCACTTTCCACAAATCAGTCCTAGGAAATCGTAGCCCCCAGCCGTATACAAGGCAAGCTGGCCATTTGGTGCGTACCGCACTCCAATATCTGTCAGGATGGGTGTTCTGCAGCTTGGGCCAAAGCAGATGCCCGGAGCGTACTTTCCCCAAACCACCATCTCACTCACAAACTGCGCCATCTCTTTCACTAACCCACAATCAGACACACGTGGCAGCACTTCCTTATCCTCCTCTGGAGAGCGGGAACTCCTCCCTTGCCAAAGGATTGGTGCAAGAGTTCTTTGGAAACTGTGGCGCCAGCCTTCTTCATGTTGTGGCTTGCAAAAACTGTAATGGAGTCCATTTTGGAGTCTGTATTAACCCTCACAGCGCTGGCGGGAAGTGTCTAAAGACCAGGCTGATCCTCTCCCCCGAGCAATGAGACTTGGTGGTTCTTCCCCACATTGATAATACACACAACAACACAGTCTATAAGAAGGGTAAATGTTACTTGCCACCTTCCCACGGAGCCAGATGAAATCCTGATGGAGCTGAAGCCGGTTGCTATGGGCGACTGCTGCAAGGACAATGCCTTAACCCCATGTTGGAGCGCCAAATGTAGCAAGGTCTCCAGCCTTGTCCAGTCTAATGAGGACCTCCAAAGCCAAAGATAGCTGGCATCCATCAATATGTAGTGGGTTGTGAGGCATAGTGGGTGCAAAGATAGTGAAAGTCATTGGACGCCAGACATTTCTTGGATGTAAAAGAGGTTTTATTTATAATAGATTTTTTTGTATTTTGGGGGGAAAGAGGTTTAGGGCCCGGACACCCTTTAAGTAGTTGTAGATTCATTTGGCAGACTCTGAGACTTGAATAGGAGGACAGCCGTGCAGGCAAAGGCACCAGCAAGGCAACACTTCTGCACACGCTCCTCCAAGATTGGCGGTGGTATCTCTCTCAAGCATCACCCACGCTTCCCTGCTGGGTCCCTAGCTTGGCACTCCAGATTCTTCTCAAGCTTCACCTTGGGTCCCTATCTTGATCACCGCCTGAAGTTTCCCGATTCTCCACCGTGCCTGTTTGGTGAGAATATGGTTCCGATACTTTTTTCAGTTACTCACTGTGGTCCCTGGTAAAGGTGATTGGTCCCTTAGTGGCGAAAGCTTCCCTACTATCTCCGACCACTGACAGGTTCTCCGACAGTCAAAACCGTCACTTTTGCACTCTTGCAAGCTGCAGTCCCAACCTTGTGCTGCCCTCTTACTTCTGGATAGGCCCTCACACAGCCTGGCAGCCAGATGCCCCGTGATAGGTCCAATCTCCGGCCTAGCAGCTCGGGGCATACAACACACATCCACCCAGACAGCTATCCAGGTAGCACAGAATATAGATCACCTGACCTCACCCAAGAAAACCCCTGCTCATTGGCTGAGATACCCCATATACTCATAACTTGACCTTGGGCTGCCCTTCTCATATCTAGTACCACCAAGTTCCTGGCCACCTAGTGGTATATGAGGAAAGTGCAACAAGGCCAAACTTAGGAAGAAATCAATAGATCTATATCAACCGAGCAAGATAACTATTCTTGTAAATTTGTGAGGAGCTCCCTGACTAAACCCTAGGAGGCTACATTTACTTTCCTGCTCTGTGCAATTGTTTTGCACAGAGCTGCCCCAAACCTTCCCTTCTGGAGTCCCTCGCTGGTGATCCTGGCGCATCTTTTCCAAGTGCTCCCATAGCAACCTGTTTGCTATGGAGGCACTCGTGAAGGCTCAATTCCAAGCTGGGCTGTGTCCATCCACCCCCCCCCCCCCCCCCCACTCCCTCACAGGATTTGACAGACTGCAGCAGGAGCCAATGGCTCAGCTGCTGCCTTGTCTCCTGTGAGAAAAGAGCGGGGAAGAGTTTCTGCAGATGGGCACAGCACTGAATCAAGATTGGGCTCAGGTAAGTGTTTAAGGAGGGGCTGGGGGGAGCAATTTATGATAGTTTTTTTACCTTAATGCAGACAATGCATTAAAGTTAAAACAACATTTGCCTTTATAACCACTTTAACTAAAGACACTGACTGATTTCATAGTCCTTGATCTCCTTGGCTGCTCTAAAGGGCCAACTACATTAATTGTTCCTAAAAGATTTGCTATTTTTCCTGTTTCCTGTCACCTGTATCCTGTGTCCTGACCCTCTCTCCAGAGTGTATTGAACCTAAATAAACCTTTGGAAAAGACTATAGGCTCAATTCAAAATCGGTATCTTACCGCATCCCAGTATGCAGTAAGATACTGCACAGCGTTCTCCCAGCATCATCTGGGACCTGTGACGTGTCCCAGATGATTGCCAAAAGGGAGGGGGGAGGTGTGATCTCCTTTCCAGTGCCTTTGTGCGCCGGGAGGAAGTGGGAGCTGGGACACTCTCTCAAAAAAATGACATGCCAAATGTGGCATGTCAGGGGGTAACCTCCCTTAAAGCGGAAGTTACATTTTTGGGTGGAACTCTGCTTTAACAACTATGTTGTTTACTGGTTGTTAAGGATGCCGGCAGCTGCTGATTCCTTAAAGGGATTGTAAAGTGAATAAAAAATAAAAATAAAAAAATAACAAACATGTTATACTTACCTCCACTGTGCAGCTCGTTTTGCACAGAGTGGCCCCGAACCTGCTCTTCTGGGATCCCTCGGCGGCTGTCTCAGCTTCCTCCTGCAGGTGCTTCTCACGTTCATGCGAGGAAGCTCGCATGGTGAGAAGCATCTGCGGGCGCGCTCCCGTGATACAGCCGGCGGCTATAGCCGCTCGCTGTATCACACGGCCCCACGTCAGTGGATGTGATTGACAGCAGCGCGAGCCAATGGCTGCACTGCTTTCCATCCATCCACTCCAGCCAATCAGCGGCCAGGCTGAACGGTGGAAAGGACGTCGGGGGACGAGCGCGGGACTTTCGAGGGGTGAGGTTAGTAAAACGGGGGGGCTGGGGGCGCCGGGACTGTCAGATGTTCTATGCATTAAGGTGAAAAAACATTTACCTCTACAACCCCTTTAATGATCACGTGCCTGGACCACTACTTATTTACCACATGCATTTATTTTTTTATTTTCTTTTGTGAATTGACTAAACTCCTGTTTTATGTGGTATTTACCAAGTACTTTTTGCTTTATGTGGTAAATACCACATAAAGCAATAGTAAAGTGAAATTTTTAGGATCACTTGTGGTGTATGGAAAAACACCTACCGTAAATACCACATGTGATCTGCTTTTGTGAATGGAGCCTCATGGCTACCCATACATGGATTGAAATTTGGAGGGTTTAGTATTGACTAACTGAATTTCAATCTATGTATGGGCAGGGTGGTTGTGCAAAAGTAAATTTACCGATTGACTAAAGCCCTGTACACATGGGCAAAATGTTGAGAGACATTTGCCAGTTAAAAAAAAAAAAAAAAGGCCAACATTCTGCCCATGTATATGATGGTCTGTTCGACAGAAACTGGCCGCCGTTTGGCTGGCTTCTGTCAGATGTGCATTCTGGAAAACCAGCATTTGACCAACTCCCAAACAGTGCTCTCAGCCAATGGCAGGGAGCTCTGATCGGAATGTTCTGGCGGGGGGGGGGGCTGTCCCCCTGTCAAAACACAACAGCTCAGAGTAAGGGAGGATTGCTGTACTAACCTCACATGCAGGGCCGGCGCTCCCACTAGGCGGACTAGGCAGCCGCCTAGGGCGCACTAGCGCCTAGGGCGCAGCCATGGCCTGTCACCTACTCATCCCCGCTGGATGTAACCTATGGATCCGCTGTCCCCGTGTGTCGGGTCTGCAAGTGTGTGTCTGGAGGTCCGGAGGAGGAGAGGGAATGTCTGTTACCAGGGATGGTGCAGGGGCGCGGGGCGGGAACTATCACATGTATTACATTGACAGATCCGTCCCCGGCTCCCCCAGCTGCAGAGCTGTTCGGCGGCTCAGGGCTCTGATTGATACCGAGGAGTTGGCCCACCTCCTTCATTGTCACTGGTCGGGACTTGTGAGGGGGTGTGGCCAGCAAAGGGATGATCCCACATGTCACTGGAGGACGGGGGACAGGGGGCGGAGCAGCCAGCCTCAGGGATGATCGCAGGTCCTTCTGGGCAGAGCATCATGGAGGTAAAAAAGGCTCTAAAAATTCTGTTTTGTTTGTTTATGCAACCACTGGACTGGGAGAAATTGGGTTGAAATCTGCTCTGCCCGATATCTCAATCAAGACACTGCTACAGGAAAGAGCAGATATCATCTTGGTCTTTGTCAACTTTATTATTTCTATCTTTAGACTTTTAAACATAAGTAAAAAAGTGACAAAGATCAAGATGATATCTGCTCTTTCCTGTAGCAGTGTCTTGACTGAAATATTAGGCAGAGCAGTTTTCAACCCAATTTCACCCAGCCCTCTGCCCTGCTGTCACCCAGCCCCCTGCTGTCACCCAGCCCCCTGCAGACACCCAGTCCCCTGTTGTCACCCAGTCCTCTGCCCTGCTGTCACCCAGCCCCCTGCAGACACCCAGTCCCCTGTTGTCACCCAGTCCTCTGCCCTGCTGTCACCCAGCCCCCTGCAGACACCGAGCCCCCTGCTGTCACCCAGTCCTCTGCCCTGCTGTCACCCAGTCCTCTGCCCTGCTGTCACCCAGCCCCCTGCAGACACCCATTCCCTTATTGTCACCCAGTCCTCTGCCCTCCTGTCACCCAGCCCTGCTGTCACCCAGTCCTCTGCCCTGCTGTCACCCAGTCCTCTGCCCTGCTGTCGCCCTGCTGTCACCCAGTCCTCTGCCCTGCTGTCACCCAGCCCTCTGCCCTGCTGTCACCCAGTCCTCTGCCCTGCTGTCACCCAGCCCTGCTGTCACCCAGTCCTCTGCCCTGCTGTCACCCAGCCCCCTGTTGTCACCCAGTCCTCTGCCCTGCTGTCACCCAGCCCCCTGTTGTCACCCAGCCCTCTTCCCTGCTGTCACCCAGCCCTCTGCCCTTCTGTCACCCAGTCCTCTGCCCTGCTGTCACTCAGCCCCCTGCAGACACCGAGCCCCCTGCTGTCACCCAGTCCTCTGCCCTGCTGTCACCCAGCCCTGCTGTCACCCACTCCTCTGCCCTGCCATCACCCAGCCCTGTTGTCACCCAGTCCTCTGCCCTGCTGTCACCCAGCCCCCTGCAGACACCGAGCCCCCTGCTGTCACCCAGTCCTCTGTCCTGCTGTCACCCAGCCCTGCTGTCACCCACTCCTCTGCCCTGCCATCACCCAGCCCTGTTGTCACCCAGTCCTCTGCCCTCCTGTCACCCAGCCCTGCTGTCACCCAGTCCTCTGCCCTGCTGTCACCCAGCCCTCTGCCCTGCTGTCACCCAGCCCTCTGCCCTGCTGTCACCCAGTCCTCTGCCCTGCTGTCACCCAGCCCTGCTGTCACCCAGTCCTCTGCCCTGTTGTCACCCAGTCCTCTGCCCTGCTGTCACCCAGCCCCCTGTTGTCACCCAGTCCTCTGCCCTGCTGTCACCCAGCCCCCTGTTGTCACCCAGCCCTCTGCCCTGCTGTCACCCAGCCCTCTGCCCTTCTGTCACCCAGTCCTCTGCCCTTCTGTCACCCAGCACCCTGCAGACACCGAGCCCCCTGCTGTCACCCAGTCCTCTGCCCTGCTGTCACCCAGCCCTGCTGTCACCCACTCCTCTGCCCTGCCATCACCCAGCCCTGTTGTCACCCAGTCCTCTGCCCTGCTGTCACCCAGCCCCCTGCAGACACCCAGTCCCCTGTTGTCACCCAGTCCTCTGCCCTCCTGTCACCCAGCCCTGCTGTCACCCAGTCCTCTGCCCTGCTGTCACCCAGTCCTCTGCCCTGCTGTCGCCCTGCTGTCACCCAGTCCTCTGCCCTGCTGTCACCCAGCCCTCTGCCCTGCTGTCACCCAGCCCTGCTGTCACCCACTCCTCTGCCCTGCTGTCACCCACTCCTCTGCCCTGCTGTCACCCAGCCCTGCTGTCACCCAGTCCTCTGCCCTGCTGTCACCCAGCCCCCTGCAGACACCCAGTCCCCTGTTGTCACCCAGTCCTCTGCCCTGCTGTCACCCAGTCCTCTGCCCTGCTGTCACCCAGTCCTCTGCCCTGCTGTCACCCAGTCCTCTGCCCTGCTGTCACCCAGCCCTGCTGTCACCCAGTCCTCTGCCCTGCCGTCACCCAGCCCTGCTGTCACCCAGTCCTCTGCCCTGCTGTCACCCAGCCCCCTGCAGACACCCAGTCCCCTGTTGTCACCCAGTCCTCTGCCCTGCTGTCACCCAGCCCTGCTGTCACCCAGTCCTCTGCCCTGCTGTCACCCAGTCCTCTGCCCTGCTGTCACCCAGCCCTCTGCCCTGCTGTCACCCAGCCCTCTGCCCTGCTGTCACCCAGCCCTCTGCCCTGCTGTCACCCAGCCCTCTGCCCTGCTGTCACCCAGTCCTCTGCCCTGCTGTCACCCAGCCCCCTGTTGTCACCCAGCCCCCTGCCCTTCTGTCGCTCAGTCCTCTGCCCTGCGTTCACCCAGTCCTCTGCTGTCACCCAGTTCCCTGTTGTCGCTCAGTCCTCTGCCCTGCTGTCACCCAGCCCCCTGCAGACACCGAGCCCCCTGCTGTCACCCAGTCCTCTGCCCTGCTGTCACCCAGCCCTGCTGTCACCCAGTCCTCTGCCCTACTGTCACCCAGCCCTGCTGGCACCCACTCCTGTGCCCTGCTGTCACCCACTCCTCTGCCCTGCCGTCACCCAGCCCTGCTGTCACCCAGTCCTCTGCCCTGCTGTCACCCAGCCCCCTGCAGACACCCAGTCCCCTGTTGTCACCCAGTCCTCTGCCCTGCAGACACCCAGTCCCCTGCTGTCACCCAGTCCTCTGCCCTGCTGTCACCCAGCCCTGCTGTCACCCAGCCCTCTGCCGTGCTGTCACCCAGCGCTGCTGTCACCCAGTCCTCTGCCCTGCTGTCACCCAGCCCTCTGCCCTGCTGTCACCCAGTCCTCTGCCCTGCGTTCACCCAGTCCTCTGCTGTCACCCAGTTCCCTGTTGTCGCTCAGTCCTCTGCCCTGCATTCACCCAGTCCTCTGCTGTCACCCAGTTCCCTGTTGTCGCTCAGTCCTCTGCCCTGCATTCACCCAGTCCTCTGCTGTCACCCAGTTCCCTGTTGTCGCTCAGTCCTCTGCCCTGCGTTCACCCTGTCCTCTGAACTGCTGTCACCTAGCCCTCTGCTGTCACCCAGTCCCCTGTTGTCACCCAGCCCTCTGCTGTCACCCAGCCCTCTGCCCTGCTGTCACCCAGTCCCCTGTTGTCGCCCCAGTCCTCTGCTTACTATCACCCAGCCCTCTGCAGACACCCAGTCCCCTGTTGTCGCTCAGTCCTCTGCCCTGCATTCACCCTGTCCTCTGAACTGCTGTCACCTAGCCCTCTGCTGTCACCCAGTCCCCTGTTGTCTCCCATTCGTCTGCCTATCACCCAGTCCCCTGATCTGCGTTCACCCAGTCCTCTGCCTGCTGTCACCCAGTCCTTGGCCCTGCTGTCACCCAGCCCTCTGCCCTGCTGTCACCCAGCCCTCTGCCCTGCTGTCACCCAGCCCTCTGCTGTCATTCAGTGCCCTTTTGTTGCCCAGTCCTCTGTCCTGCTGTCACCCAGCCCTCTGCTGTCGCCCATTTCTCAAAAAAAAAGAATTTTAAATGTTGTCAACTATGCTCGCTGTGTACAACAGTTCAATGGGGGGGGCAACAAACATCACAGGGGGGTATAGATAGGGCCGGTGCTAGCCCTGCTGTCACCCAGTCCTCTGCCCTGCTGTCACCCAGCCCCCTGCTGTCACCCAGCCCTCTGCCCTTCTGTCGCTCAGTCCTCTGCCCTGCGTTCACCCAGTCCTCTGCTGTCTCCCAGTTCCCTGTTGTCGCTCAGTCCTCTGCCCTGCTGTCACCCAGCCCCCTGCAGACACCGAGCCCCCTGCTGTCACCCAGTCCTCTGCCCTGCTGTCACCCAGTCCTCTGCCCTGCTGTCACCCAGTCCTCTGCCCTGCTGTCACCCAGCCCCCTGTTGTCACCCAGCCCTCTGCCCTGCTGTCACCCAGCCCTCTGCTGTCATTCAGTGCCCTTTTGTTGCCCAGTCCTCTGTCCTGCTGTCACCCAGCCCTCTGCTGTCGCCCATTTCTCAAAAAAAAAAAGAATTTTAAATGTTGTCAACTATGCTCGCTGTGTACAACAGTTCAATGGGGGGGGGGGGGGGCAACAAACATCACAGGGGGGTATAGATAGGGCCGGTGCTAGCCCTGCTGTCACCCAGCCCCCTGCTGTCACCCAGCCCTCTGCCCTTCTGTCGCTCAGTCCTCTGCCCTGCGTTCACCCAGTCCTCTGTTGTCACCCAGTTCCCTGTTGTCGCTCAGTCCTCTGCCCTGCTGTCACCCAGCCCCCTGCAGACACCGAGCCCCCTGCTGTCACCCAGTCCTCTGCCCTGCTGTCACCCAGCCCTGCTGTCACCCAGTCCTCTGCCCTGCTGTCACCCAGTCCTCTGCCCTGCTGTCACCCAGCCCCCTGTTGTCACCCAGCCCTCTGCCCTGCTGTCACCCAGTCCTCTGCTGTCACCCAGTTCCCTGTTGTCGCTCAGTCCTCTGCCCTGCGTTCACCCAGTCCTCTGCTGTCACCCAGTTCCCTGTTGTCGCTCAGTCCTCTGCCCTGCGTTCACCCTGTCCTCTGAACTGCTGTCACCTAGCCCTCTGCTGTCACCCAGCCCTCTGCTGTCACCCAGCCCTCTGCTGTCACCCAGCCCTCTGCCCTGCTGTCACCCAGTCCCCTGTTGTCGCCCCAGTCCACTGCTTACTATCACCCAGCCCTCTGCAGACACCCAGTCCCCTGTTGTCGCTCAGTCCTCTGCCCTGCATTCACCCTGTCCTCTGAACTGCTGTCACCTAGCCCTCTGCTGTCACCCAGTCCCCTGTTGTCTCCCATTCGTCTGCCTATCACCCAGTCCCCTGATCTGCGTTCACCCAGTCCCCTGATCTGCGTTCACCCAGTCCCCTGATCTGCGTTCACCCAGTCCTTGGCCCTGCTGTCACCCAGTCCTTGGCCCTGCTGTCACCCAGTCCTTGGCCCTGCTGTCACCCAGTCCTTGGCCCTGCTGTCACCCAGTCCTTGGCCCTGTTGTCACCCAGCCCTCTGCCCTGTTGTCACCCAGCCCTCTGCCCTGTTGTCACCCAGCCCTCTGCCCTGTTGTCACCCAGCCCTCTGCCCTGCTGTCACCCAGCCCTCTGCCCTGCTGTCACCCAGCCCTCTGCTGTCATTCAGTGCCCTTTTGTTGCCCAGTCCTCTGCCCTGCTGTCACCCAGCCCTCTGCTGTCGCCCATTTCTCTAAAAAAAAGAATTTTAAATGTTGTCAACTATGCTCGCTGTGTAAAACAGTTCAATGGGGGGGGGGGCAACAAACATCACAGGGGGGTATAGATAGGGCCGGTGCTAGACTATTTTGCGCCCATTCTATACCGTATAGAGGTATATAAATTATATTTTAGTGGTTCAGAAGTTTTTTTTTGGGGGGGGGGGGGCGCAAGTAGCTGGTCTCGCCTAGGGCGCAAAATAGTCTAGCACCAGCCCTGCTCACATGATTAGTATAGTGTCTCCTGACAGTTTTTTCCATTCAACCCGAAAAAAACCGAATAGTGTGTACCCAGCCTTATGTGCAACCGCCCTGTCAAATTTTTGTCGTTTGATCAGCGACAGCGGGGAGACTTCAGAATAGAATAGCTCAGCAGGGAGGATTCCTCCATCTACCTTGAATGTGTAGATGGGGGAAATTTAAGAAAGACTCATCTATGGCCAGCCTAACGACTCATGCACACAGTCATAGAAGTAAATGACTACACAGCACGTTGCCACACTCAGGTACTTGTCAATGCTTTTTTGCATTGGCATTTAAATGTGTATGTGTTGATGACACAAAATTCCCCAAAATGTGGATGTTCTGCATTTGAGGAATTCATCACGTAAGTGGGTGTGTAAACACCAATGCAAAAAACCATCAGCCTTTTCCCGAGTATGGCCTTGTAGCACATATATGCGGCTCCATGGATAAAGACACACTTCTGCGAAGCCGCATCTATCTGTGCGCTCAGCAGGAAGGGATTAATATACAATGCAGGAGGACGGTTTCTAAATTTTGAACCCTTTGTTAGGACAGACAGTGTTCAGATCTAGTTTACAGCTGATAACGAAGAACTGCAAACACAATACAGACAGGGTTAATTATGTTAAACCTTACTCCACAGCCCCCTCCTAAACATTACAAAGCACAGAGAACATAGAAGACTTTTTTAAGCAAGTAAAAAACAATCAAAAACCAATGAGTTGAAGGGAAAAAAAATAACTTGATTTCCCCATCCACACTTTTAAGCCTTTATATTCTGACAGCAGGAAGACTTCCCCGCCTTCAGAATACAGCGATCAGGCCAAATCCGGTGGCGCTGATTGAGTGGAAATTCTCTAACAGGGCAGTTGTACAGAAGTCGATTGGTAGACTTCTGTACAACCACCCTGTCCATAAATGGATCGAAATTTGCTTGGTCCCTGTTGAACTGGCTGAATTTCAATCCATGTATGGCCAGCTTAAAGAGGCATTCCGCACCCCCCCCCCCCCCCCCACCAAAAAAGCAAAAGTCAGCAGCTACAAACACTGTAGCTGCTGACTTTTAATATTAGGACACTTACCTGCCCAGGGATCCCACTCTGTTGGCACCCTAGCCGATTTTCTGATCGGCTCTCAGGTGCTGCTGCTGCTATTCATGGTAAGGGAAACCGGCAGTGAAGCCTTTTAGCTTCACATCTGGTTCCCTACTGCGCATGTAGGAAGCGCGCTGTGCTTTTTAACTGGCCTGGCAGGGGAGGAAGGTGGAGGGGGGCCGAGATCGATGCGGAAGTGGGTGACGGGTACCTGTCAAAAACAGTTACCCGCTAACCCCACAAATGTGCCAAATGTGGCACCAGAGAGGGGTAGGAGGCAGATAAGCGGAGCTTCCACTTTTGGGTGGAACTCCGATATAAGTTGCATTGCCCAGATGTGTACTCCAGTCTGTGAGTGTATCAATGGCTCACTTATTGTGTGTACAGAACTGGGCATCACAACTCATTTCAGCTGTCACTTATCAGAAGAAAAAACAGAGTGCAGGAAGTGTCCTGTCTCATGCTGGGGCTTTGCAGGAACAGTAGATGATGGACATTGTGTGCTAATGCTCA
Organism: Lithobates pipiens; assembly: GCF_037356315.1. Classification (NCBI taxonomy): domain Eukaryota; kingdom Metazoa; phylum Chordata; class Amphibia; order Anura; family Ranidae; genus Lithobates; species Lithobates pipiens. The sequence goes on from NW_027507748.1 coordinate 177,471,263, forward strand.
GGGTCATTCATAGAGCTAAGTTGCTGATTTGTTTGTTAAAGATAATGGCTGCTAAATGGGTGGTCTAGCAATTAACACTTGATGCACAGGATCTGCCATACCCAACCTAAATGGTGAATACAGAAATGTTAAAAAGTGAAAAATGCTTTTGTTATTTGTGTATTAGGAATACATTTTGTACATGAAAATTGCACCAACCTTTTCAGGGCCCTCCTACAGAATTTTACAAAAACTTCCACTTAACTATAGCACTAGAGAAATCTGCAACGCAGTTCTGTCAAGTCACCTAATATTTTTGAGTGGTTTTCCTGGAACCTCAAGGCTGAACTCAGGGAACAAAAAAAAAAAAATTATATATATATATATATACACACATATATAGTGTCCTGTATCTGGCCATGTAATCATAAATGTAGCACTAACCCCCGAAGGAGCTGCTGGTTAGATTGGGTTTACCATTACCTTCTTTTTCTTCTCACTTCATGTCTAGGGGTTTCCCGTAGTAGATGGCCCAGTAAATTGAGAGACTGACAACAGATCCACTTAAATGGATTTTATTTGCAAAAATGTAGACAATGAGCAGTCTCTTAAAGTGGGATCAGAGGGTTGGAAAGGAAATTCAGGTATTTTTAGCCCCTGTACACACGGTCTGACATTCTGCCAACCAAATCCGTCGGATTTTGTCCAACGGATTTTGTCCGTCGGATCTTGTCCGAAACTGTTGCATACACACGGTCGGACTAAGTTGTCGAAAAATCCGATCATTCAGAACGTGATGACGTAATTTCATTACGATGGGACTACGTTCAGGCTAGTAGCCAATAGCTTTGATGTAGGAATTTGATCTGAACATGCGTGGCACTTGGTCCGTTCAAAATTCTCTACACATGATCGGAGTATGTCCGATCGAACCAGTTGGTCTGAAAATATTTCCAACAAGTTGGAAAATTGGGTCCGACTGGTATTTAGATGGAATCAGTCCGATGCATACCACACACAGTCGGATTATCCGATAACACTGATTTTCCGACCATGTGTACAAGGCCTTAGGGCCAAAGTCAATATTGAAGAAATTGCTTACTTTGACTGCATCCAGAAAATAGCCATTTGCAAGTGGATGTTCACTCAAGTTGGACAGTCCCTCTCTCACAAGGCCTAGCAGCCAGCAAGGTGCTTACTCAGGAACAAGTCTCTGCCACAGACGTTGTTGAAGAACACGTAGGAAACTAAACTTGCAGAACACTCGTGTGATACCTGGATCTTTCAGCCAGCTTGGCGATATCCACAAGACCAGATTATCTTGGGTACTTCAGCTCCTCCAGGCTCTTGCTAAGAAACCAACCCATACGTGGCCTTCTTCTGAAGAGTCCTCCCCTGGATAGCATGAAGTCACTGGGTCTCCCCCAAACCGGAGACGGCACCAAAACACCTCAGAATCCTTCTTTAGTTTCCTTGCCTCAGGCTAGCCAGCCCCGAGACAACAAGATCAGGTGGATCCGCACCCCAGGCCATAGCTTTCCTGGGGGCTGGTCAGGAGGACCAGGACCATGAAGTCAGTACATCCTTCTGGACCAGAACCCCGAACCACGTGACGTCTCTTAAATACCCTCTCCCAGAAAGCACAGCAAGAGCGCCACTCCCACTGTACGGGCTCCGAGAGAGAGTAACTTAAGCACCCAACCAGACCATAGTTCCATGCCTGCCGGAAGAGAAAGTGCCCTCTGTGGTCAGGCTGAACATTTCATAGTCCCGTCAGACTGATGCTGAAGTCCAAATTTAGACAATTGTACCCAAACTAAACTGCAGTTCAGGTGTAACCTTAACTTTGAAAAAACGCATAGCGCGTGCTCTTCAGGTGTCGGCGCTACATAAACATACAGAATACGGGCATTAGTCCAAAACAAATATTTTTTTTTTATACGTCCGCGTGCTGTACTTGCCACAGCACAAAATAAAAAATACCCTCTGAAATATAAATCCTGAAGGGCTAACCTAATAATCAAAAGTCCACTATATATTTTTACTTTATTTTCCCAATAAACATTGACAATATGACTGCTTTGAGCCCACATAAGAAAACTCTATTTGTGGGGAAAAAAATGATATAAATGTTGTTTGTGTACAGAGTTTGCATGACGGTGCAATTGTCAGTTAAATTAATGCAGTGCCAAAAAGCAAAAAATCGCATGGTCATGATGGGGGGTAAATCTTCATAGCTCCCAACTGTCTCGGATTTCAAGGGACTGTCCCTGATTTAGACCAAAGTCCCTTTGTCCCTTTTTCCTCCTCGCTTGTCCCTCATTTTGGTCTGATCTATAAAGTCGTATATAAAATTCAGTTTTTATCTTTCAAAAATTGTTTCCCAGTGCTAAACCTTTCACCCAATGTCTAAATTGCTGCATTTGTAAATTCCAAAAGCCAGTATAAAGGAATAGTAGTGGTAAAAAAACAAACAAAAAAAAACATTAAGGGCGCGTGGCAGGGGGTGTGTCCTATACTTACATACCGTATATACTCGAGTATAGGCCGACCCGAATATAAGCCGAGGCCCCCAATTTACCCCCAAAAAAACTGGCAAACTTATTGACTCGTGTATAAGCCGAGGGTAAGACATGCCTGTCCATCCCTGTGTGTGTGTCCGTCCATCCCTGTGTGTCCGTCCATCCCTGTGTGTCCGTCCATCCCTGTGTGTCCGTCCATCCATCCCTGTGTGTGTGTGTGTCCATCCATCCATCCATCCCTGTGTGTGTGTGTCTCCATCCATCCATCCATCCATCCCTGTGTGTGTGTGTCTCCATCCATCCATCCATCCATCCATCCCTGTGTATGTGTGTATCCATGTGTGTGTGTGTGTGTGTGTGTGTGTGTGTGTGTGTGTGTGTGTGTCCAGCCTACCTGTGTCCCGAGCCTTTGTCCCGAGCCTCCGTCCCGTGCCTTGCCTCCTTGCCTCCGTGCCTCGCCGCCGTGCCTTGCCTCCGTCCCGTCCCGTCCCGTCCCGTGCCGTGCCTTGCCTTGCCTCCGTCCCGTGCCCTCTTCGTCGGCGCCTCGGCGGCCATTGTAAAATTCAAAAGCTGCGCCGCCGCCTTCGCCTGTGATAGGCGGAACACTGAATTTCCCAGCAGCCTGTGTTCCGCCTATCACGTACATCGTATCATCCTCGTCCGTAGTACGAGGATGATACGATGTCCGTGATAGGCGGAACACAGGCTGCTGGGAAATTCAGTGTTCCGCCTATCACAGGCGAAGGCGGAGCCGGAGGCGCGGCTTTTGAATTATAGAATGGCCGCTGTCTGTCTGCTCGACACGCTGATCGAGCGGGCAGACAGCGATGACTCGAGTATAAGCCGAGGGGGGCACTTTCAGCCTCAAAAAAGAGGCTGAAAATCTCGGCTTATACTCGAGTATATACGGTACTTTTGCAAATAGGTGTCCCTCGTTCCATCTCAAAAAGTTGGGAGGTATGGATCTCCTGTGGTCAAGTGGTTATAAAGCTGGCTATACACGGACAGAGTTTAGATCAGTGTGTGGGCTCTCCAGCTCAACAGAGGTCGATTAAACAACATTGGAATTTTTTTATCAATTAGCAGCTGCAGTCAGTCAGCTGATTTGTGTATTCTGACAGCGTGGTTGTCAAAATACATTGTACCGGTGTGGGGAGGGATTCCTCTATCTACCTCTTTTGTATAGACGGAGGAATCTAAGGAATCAGATGACTGAAGGGAAAAAGCAAAATAGTTATGTATGGCCAGCTTGCCTGCCTGATTTGATACTAATTAAAACGATTGTTTAGGTTTGTCTTCATATTACATTCTTTGGCGAGTCTAAAAGGCTCCCCATACACCATACTTTCTGTAAGATCAACTTCAGAGCTACCAAAACAATGTCCTAGGACAGGTATCTCTAAACTTTATAAACAAAGGGCTGGTTATCTGTCCTTCAGACTTTGTGGGGGAAGTCCAGTGTGGTCATTGGAAGTAGAAAAGGTCCCAACGTCAGTGGGAAAAACAATGCCCTATTTTTGGTGGAGGAATTGTACCCTATTGTTGGTGTCATTGGGAGAAATTGTTTCCCATTGTTGGTGTCATTGGAAGGGATTGGGCCTCAACATTGGTGTCATTGGGCCCAATGGTTGCAATTGTGTCTCATCGTTTGTGTCATTGGGAGGAATGGTGCCCCATCGTTTGTGTCATTGGAAGGAATTGTGCCCCATTGTTGGTGTCATTGGGAGGAATTGTGCCCCTTCATTGAGTAGTGGTGGAGTAGTGGAGAATTATGCCCCATTGTTGGCATTAGTGGATGAAATTGTGCCCCAAGGTCCAGATAAAACCAAGAAAAGCACAAACATCTGGTCCCCAGGCTGCAGTTTGGAGACCATTGCTCTAGAACTTACCGGTTATATCTAATTTATTTGTATGCACTACATACTTCTTGGTGGATCCAATGGGCAGTACACACGATAAGAAAGCAGAGGAGGGTAATATGGCGCTCGCTGGGGATCCCAAAAATATATTGTAGTATGATCACAAAATGTTAGTATAAAAGATTGGTCGTCTTTATATAGCCAAAGTATATCGATTTTTGTGTGAGTTTTGGGTATATCCACACACCAGTATCCTCGATGAGAAGTTCAGGGTCTTTGTAGATCATCAAGGTGGTCCGTGAGGGGGATCAGCAGTACAGGCTGTACCCTAAAGGGCTGCCAGTCTTAAAGCAAGAAGTAGCTCTAGGAAACAATGGAATAGAGAAAGAGACGGCGCCCTCTAAGTGCAGCAATAAAGTTGCTCAAATTTATTAAAAATGGTTAAAAAACACTCACATTAAATTAGTGGTGTACAGGCACATCAGGGATGTAATGTTTCATCCGTATGTCCATGGGGGCGACTCGCAGGGCTGTAAGGCAAGGTTTCAGGCATCTGACTTTTTGACCGATGGTTGGTGTTTTGGTCTATTCCATGTATTTCCTCGGAATGGTCAGAGCAGTCGGGGTAGTGATGGTAGCTGTGGTGCCTTTGGTCCGATGTTCAAGGAGTCGGTGTCCTCAGGAGACGGGCTGGGCAAAGCGGCGCTTCGGAGCATGCATGCTCCTTCATCAGGCTTTAGCCTTCTTACCATTCTGAGGAAATACATGGAATAGACCAAAACACCAACCATCGGTCAAAAAGTCAGATGCCTGAAACCTTGCCTTACAGCCCTGCGAGTCGCCCCCATGGACATACGGATGAAACATTACATCCCTGATGTGCCTGTACACCACTAATTTAATGTGAGTGTTTTTTAACCATTTTTAATAAATTTGAGCAACTTTATTGCTGCACTTAGAGGGCGCCGTCTCTTTCTCTATTCCACGCGATAAGAAAAGCAGACGAAAATTTCCGTAAGAGGAACAATCGGTTGATTATTTGTTCGTTAGTATAGTGCTTTCGACTAAAGGCCGTGGCCCCATTCACAGTACTGCCTTTAGTTGTACTTTAGCAGCCTGCTCACACCAGTCCACACTTGTTATGCTCTTTATGACCAGAATGTGCTATGCTATATGTAGGCGCAGTTTGATGTGTTATTACAATGCATTGCATTGTTGTTGTTTTTTTTTTTTTTTACTATAGGCCTCATTCACAACTGAGTAATTTTCTGCTTGACGAGTGAAACTGTAAAACGATCAACAAGGCAAATCCCATTCATTTCAATGACCCCCGTTCACTTCTAAGCATTCTGTCACCTGCAGCAAAATGCCTGTCACTCAAAAAAGTACATGAGCTTCTTTTTGGCAGATTGAACCCTATAAATGTCAATGGGAACGCCACAAAACGCACAACATGCGCATTCTTTTGAGCGTTTTGTTGCACGTTTCCTGTGCAAACAGTAGCTATCCATCCCTAATCTCCTCCACCCCTCTGCCCCCTACTGCTTTCTATTGGCTAAACAAAGACACCTGAAGATTTAAAACATTTGCAATAAACTTCCATAATTTCGGAAAAAAAAAGGGTAAAATAAAAATGCTGAAAATTTCTCCTATCAGGTGTAAATGCATCCTGGTTGAACTGTCAAGTTGCATGACAAGTAGCACCCCATTTGCCGCAATGGAACCGTACAAAATCTATTCTATTGACGTCGCAGGGACTTCGAAAAAGGTTCTTGCACTATTTCTATGGGTTTTAAGTGCGACTTGCATTGACATCTGTTAAATGAACAGCAGATGTCAGCAAACCGTACATGATATTGCACTGATAGTCTGCTTTGAAGACATGCTGAAGTAGTGCGATTTCAAAGTCGCACTGGTGTGAACCGCGGCTAAGGCCCGCGTTCACATCACGATGTAGCGGGGACAAGCAATTTTCGTTGAGTGATTTGCACGAGATTTTGCATGTCACATAGCGCCAGCCCATTCACTTGCAACGTGCCTTTGTCACCTGAAGTTCCTGCTTCTTTTCGGGTGGCAAGCTTCACATGATTTTGAATGGCACAACAATTGTGGCAGAATAGCATCCATTTGGGGTGTCATTAGGGGATAATGGCACCCAAACGCTCGTTGCGCAGTGATCGCCGTGCTTTTTGTAATCGTGGGCGGAATTATGACAATTCTGCCTGCCATTCCAAATCACAAAGTGTGAATTAAGCCGTATTGAAGCATCACAAAATGACAATTTATTTATCGCTATGTACAACGCTACATCCCGAGGTGTGTTGTAAAGTGTTGTTGTGAACGTGCGCTGTGTGAAAATGTTGACACATCCTGCATTCATCCATAACACACCTGTATAGTGTGAACAAGGCACTTTATTTTTTCTATGTCTTTGTGCAGCTAGTGTGAATGAACCCTTAATATACGAAGCACCATCGTATTGTAATTTAGCATGAAAAGTGAAAAGCGTGTTCTTCCGTAAAAAGGCAGGTATGAAAGTTTTTTTTGCTTGTTTTTTTTTGGTGTGAGAAAAGTGTGGTTTTATAGGCTTGCGTCCTAAAAAGAAGAGATGCAAAAATTTTTCAGGAGAATCACATCACGTTTGGGGTGCATCCAAATACGCATCGAAATAATGGCATCCAAATACGTGTTGTGCAGTGATCGCCATGCGATTTCAAAATCGCAAAGTGGGAATGGTGCCTTATTGAAGTGTCACAATAGGACTATTCATCAAGCTCTATGCACAACACCACAGTGCAGCACACTAAAGGCGCTATAATGCTAAAAATGGCGCCTGCAAAGCGCCTCACCTGCCAGAGTGCTTTCACACTGGAGCAGTGTGCTGGCAGGACGCTAAAAAAAGTAGCATCTTTGAGGCACTTTAAGAGCAGTGTATACAGAGGTCCTAAAGCGCCCCTGCTCATTGAAATCAATGCCCATTGAAATCAATGAGGGTTAAAAGTGCCCCGCTAGCGGGAAAAAAGCGCCACAAAAACTGCCGATGCCTGCCCGCCCCAGTGTGACATGGCCCTAAGTGTCTTGTGTTGTGTGTTGTGCTGTGTGAAAATGTTGGCATGCTGCATTCATACGCAACGCACCTGTATGGTGTGAACAGGGCAAATAGAAGACAATAAGACCCCTTTCACACTGAGGCAGTTTTCAGGCATTTTAACGCTAGAAATTTTGCATGTAAAGCGCCTGAAAACTGCCTCCTATGCCGCTAGAATGTGAAAGCCCAAGTGCTTTCACACTGGGGGGTGCACTTGTGGGATGTTAGAAAAAGCAGCATCTTTGGGGGGGTATACAGCACTCCCAAAAAATGCCCAGCCCATTTAAACACCTGAAAAGTGACTCGGAAGCCCTGCAACAGGGCTTCCGAGTCGCTTTTCGCCCACTAACAGGGTAAAAAGCTCCCTGTTTTCTTCCATAAATGAAAAGAAAAGCTAAAATACAGCCCATTAATTGTAATGTGCCTATGCATACAGGCACGTAAACAAGCAAAGTGCATTCTTCAGTAAAAAAAAATAGAAACATCTGTTTTTTCTCAGTAATTTACGCCTCCTGCGTGAAAATGCATGTAAATACGTGCAAATAGCCATTTACATATTGCACATTTGCACGAAAATGCTTGAGTGCATGCAGAATTGCGTGAACACAAATATACGCATAAATACACGCAAATAACAAAAAAATCTGAAAAAGTAAAGGCTCAAACAGGAGTATCATGTGCAAGAGGCCTAAGGGATAATGGCACCCACATGTGTGTTGTGCAGCAATCATCATGCCGCCTTATTGAAGCGTCACAAAAGGACTATTCATTCAGCTCTATGCACAACGCCACACTGAGGTGTGTTGTAAAGTGTTGTGTGTTGCACTGAGTGAAAATGTTGGCATGCTGCATTCATATGCAACACATGCCCTTAATATATAAATCGCCATCGTATTGTATTTTAGCACGAAAAGTACAAAGCGTATTCTTCCGTAAATAAGAGGGTGAAGAGAAGAAGGCGAGAGAAAAGTGTCTTTTTTTTGGTGTGAGAAAAGTGTTTTTATTTTTTGTTGGTGTTAGAAGTGTAGTTTCATAGGATTGCGCCCTGAGGAGAAGAGACGTGACAATTGTGGCAGAATCGCATTGCATTTGGGGTGCCATTAAGGCATAATGGCACCCAAACGCACATTGCGCAGCGATCGCAAGTTGTGAAGAGTGAATGGCGCCTTACTGAAGGAGTCACAAAAGGAGAATAAATTCAGCTCTATGCACAACGTCACATTGCGACACGTCGAGGTGTGTTGTAAAGTGTTGTTGTGTGTTGCACTGAGTGAAAATGTTGTCCCACTGCATTCATACCCTTATATGAATCACCATCGTATTGTATTTTAACATAAGTACAAAGCATATTCTTCCATAAATAAGACAGGTGTGAAAAAAAGTGATTTTTTTTTGTGTGTGGGAAAAGTGTCTGTTTTTTGTATTTGGTGTGTGAAAAGTGTGGTTTCATAGGATTGTGTTCTGAGGAGAAGAACACTTGCAGCAGAATTTCATCGTGTTTGGGGTGCCATTAAGAGATAATGGCACTCAAACGCACGTCGTGCAGCGATCGCTGCGCAATTCCAAATCGTGAAGTGTGAATGGCACTTTATTTAAGTGTCACAAAAGGACAATCATTTTAGCTCTAGGCACAATGCCACACTGTGACACACCGAGGTGTGTTGTAAAGTGTTGTGTGTTGTGCTGAGTGAAAATGTTGACATGCTGCATTTATATGCAATGCATGCCCTTGTATTGTATTTCAGCACGATAAGTACAAAGCGTATTTTCCGTAAATAAGACAGGTGTAAGAATGAGTTCAGGCGTGTTCGCATACTCCACGTGCAGAGCCCGCCAGGAAGTCGGCGCAGTGCTGCGCTAATCACAGGCAGTGAGACATTGCCGATCTCTGCAGCCGCGCATCGGGGCAATGTCTCACTACCTGTGATTAGCGCAGCGCTGCGCCGACTTCCTGGCGGGCTCTGCACGTGGAGTATGCGAACACGCCGGAGCTCATCCTTAGACAGGTGTGAGAAAAGTGTCTTTTTTTGTTTGTTTGTGTGACAAAAGTGTGGTTTAATAGGATCACGCCCTGAAAAGAAAAGACGCGACAATTGCGGTAGAAGCGAGCCATGAATAGGGCACCATTAAGGGATAATGGCACCCAAACGCACGTTGCGAAGCGATCGCTGAATTCATACGCAACGCATGCCCTTTTTATATGAATCGTCATCGTATTTTAGCGTGAAAGGTACAAAAAATATTCTTCCGTTAATAAGACAGGTGTGAGAGAAGTGTGTGTTTTTTTTTTCTTTTTTATGTGAGAAAGGTGTCTTTTTTTTTTTTGCTGTATGAAAAGCGTGTTTTCGTAAGACTGCGTCCTGAGGAGAAGAGAGGGAAGGAGTGTGGTGAAGCAGCGTTGGCCTTTTATGTATACAGAGGAGCCTTGCTGCCTTCACAGGGACACACCCATACTGCCAGTGTCTTGTTACTAAAACCTTGTAGAAAGCCAGGAGGGGGCTGGAACAGCTCAATCCTCCTCAGCTGCCTGTCTATTGGCCCTGGCTGGCCCCCCCCTGGGCACATTTTGGGAGGAGAATGGTACAGGGGGATGGAAAGTTCTTTGCAGTCTGATTTTTTTTTTTTTTTTGTAACAGGGCGGAAAGTTTTCTCCAGGCTGTAAGAGAGAATTAGGCAGGTTTTCCCCTCCTAGAGCTACTGAACTTGCTATACTGGTAAAGGACTGGTGCTTACATCTCACAAGCTTGCTCTTTTATGAGTCTGTCCATTGTTTATAAGACCTTCTCCTATTTGTGTACCCAACAGCTGGCTGGTCGCTGGAAGCGAAGACGCACAACATGATGGCGAGGCTCCCTGTTCTCTTCTGTATGCTGTTCCTCATCGCAGGGATCAGAGGTAAGATCACCTGAGAGGATCTCCAAGCTTTACCACCACCATATGTCTCTTTATCTCAGCCAGGCAACTGACATTTTTCATATATCATTGCACTTAATATCAATAACTGACACTTTTTTTTTTTGGGGGGGGGGTAATAAGGTTCCTTTTTATCCCAGTGTGTTGGCTTTGTGAATGGAGCCTGTTGTGTTCACGTGTGTGTGTGTGCGCGAGCGTCAGGCTGGAGCTCTCCCTTTGTGTACGCCGTTCGATTTGCATGCTTGGGGTAGAGCAGCTGACAACTGTTTAGGGCTTTCTAAATATAACCGGTGTGTGTAGATCTGTTTGAAAGAGATGCCCCCTCCACCCTGCAGCGTGTGAATGCCAGCTCTTTGTCTCATCCGCCTGCAGATGGGTGGGGCACCTGGTCATTGTATAGGTGTACAAGGGGATTCCAGTGATATGTGTTCAGGGAGGTGAGCTGCCCCCCCCCAGGCTCATCATGTCTTCCTCCAACAATAGGTAACAAGGTGTGTGTGCCACTTCGCTTCTATACATACCTCTGTTCCAGAAGATACTGTCACATTTGATGGGAAGAATTATTATTATTATTATTATTATTATTCAGGATTTGTATAGCACCAACTGTTTGTGCAGTGCTATACAAAATGAAGGGAGACCATACAATAATATACAAGACCAGAGGGTCAATGTTATGGGAGAACGGTTCGCTATATTTTCTATGGGGCCCAATCACATCTATATAAAAGGCTCTCGCACTACGCGGATTAAGCGCTTCTTATGGTGCGACGTATTGTGTGTGGTGTGTGTTTTATTATTTTTTTTTTTATATATATTGGAGGTTTATGGGGGGGGGGGGGGTGAAGACACTATAGACTTAAAAAAAAATGCTTTCAAAACCAAGTGTGAGTTTAGGGTAAGGCCTGATTCGTAATGTCACACATGTTTATTATTATTATTATTCAGGATTTATATAGCACCAACCATTTTGCAGGACATTCCCAAAATGCATATAAATATATGTAATGATTTTAGGCTGCCTGCACATTTCCTAAACATTCAACTAAACACACATTTTGCACTTGCGGTGCCATTAAGCGTTTAATGACACCCCAAATGCGTTTTGTTGCATGACTTAAAACACTGTAAGCTCTAATGAGCAAGGCCCTTTGATCCTTCCTGTATTGTAAGTCTACTGTCTACTGTCTGCCCGCATGTTGTAAAGCGCTGTGCAAACTGTTGGAATATTATTTAATAATTATATTATTATTATTAATGCTCAAAAAAAAAAGGGGGGGGGGGGAAGTGGTACACTTCACGACTGAAAAGGTTCTAGAGGTACTTTGGGGTGTCTGTTACGTGTAGGGCAGTCCATTCAAGCGAATGGGCTGCCCTATGTGCGACATGTGTTAATGCATGAAAAACGCAAGCGGGAACACGCATTCCTGCTACATTCAGGTTTGAACGAAGCCTTAAATGAGAATTCACACTACGTCTACATGCTTTTTAGGTGCACCTTAACTGCGTATAGGGAAAATAGAATTCTGTTTGTGAAGGGGATGATTAGATGCCGTGAATGCGTCTAAATGTATGTAAACGCAAGTGCATTTAATCCACGTTCAGACCTGTGTGACATCGTGCAACAAGGGGAATCCTGGTATTGCTCATGAGGCCTATTTACACCTATGTAACGGGCCTCCATTATTGCCTATGGGCCAATTCACACCAATGCAATGTGCGGCGGACATTATTGTCTATAGTAGCCAATTCACATCTGTGTGTTGCCTATACAGGGCCAATTCACACCAATGTGATGTGATTCTATTATTGTCTATATCGTCAATTCACACCTATGCGATGTGTGGCCATTAGTTCATAGGTGTGAATTGGCCCTGTATAGAGAACCCACGTTACATAGGTGTGAATTGGCCACTATAGGCAATGTGCTATTGTGCAATGTGTATTGTCTATAGTGGCCAATTCACACCTACCGTAATGTAATGTGATTCTATTATTGTATATAATGTCAATTCACACCTATTTAGTGTGTTTCCATGCGACATGGAGAAAAAAATTTCAGGTGCTTCTTTTGGTATTACATGCGTTTTTTTTTAGGCCCTATAGACTTCAAAAGGGGTGCATGAAAAAGCATACGCACAAGTGTGAACGTGGCCAAGAGTACTTGATCTGGAAATCGCAAACACTGGGAAAGTTAGAGGTTGAATTTGATTGGTTGCTGTTGGCGGACAGTTTGTGTCCAGGGCCATTCATCGATCTCTGTATGCATATAAACGCTCCAATGTGTGGGTTTTTAGCCTACAACCAAAGCCTACCATTAATTTGTACAGGCAGCTGTATGCAAACACCCATCGCTCCTGGAAGCAGAACTTTACGCTTTTATTGGCGGTGTGCGGCCCTCTGCGTTCCCGTAAATGAACACTAAATCCTAATACAGTGTATGGCTATAGACGGGCAGATGCTGCAGTCTGCCCATCCCTGGAGCGTGTGTGTGTGTGTGTGTGTGTGTGTGTGTGTGTGTGTGTGTGTGTGTGTGTGTGTGTGTGTGTGTTTTTTGAAGGGATTGTTCCCCGCCCCCTTTTTTTTTTTTTTTTTTTTTTTTTTTTTTTTTTTTTTTGCAGTTGATTGACAGATTTTGCAGCATCGATCTTTATTTCTATAGCTCCAGCTTCCTCTAAAGAATTTAGTGGCAGTACAGCGCTTTACAACATGTTTCAGTGCGTTGCTACGCATGTAAAGGAAAGAGAAATAAAGTATTTTGGCTTTTGCTGTTAACTCTAATTAAAAAAAAAAAAAAATCCAGCATTAGTGCAATGTAACATGCACGCCAAGTCCATTTAGCGTATGTCTGTGTGCATAAACCGTGTATACAGCCTCAGGATGCAATGCAAATGGAGACCAACTGGCTCTGGCACACCCTCACCCAACTTATACCCTTTTACTGCTTACTTGAAAAGAAAGAAAGGCACTTGAGGTGGTAGGGGTGAACCATAACTAGTGAGCAAATGAGCTGGTCGTTGCAGTAAATCAGGATTTTGAAGTTCCAGCAGGGCCGTTGTACCTGATGAGTCTACCTGGAGCAGCCGTCTGATGCGCATCATAGGAGCGGCAAAGAGGGTGGGATTATGCCCACTCGGACACTTAAAGGGGTTGTTAACCCTTGTGGTGTTTATTTTTATTTTTTTCTCATCCTTGTGCATTAGGGAGAGAAAACACCTGGCAGTGACCCCCCCCCCCCCCCCCGGAACTTAATCCGTCAGGGACGCGCTCTTCTTTTGCCTGATGGGGTTCTCGGCTCTTGATTGGATAGATTGATAGCAGCGCAGCCATTGGCTCCTCCTGCTGTCAATCAAATCCAATGACGTGGGGGCGGGGCAAGTCATACATTCAGTGGCTATGGATGCTGAATGATGGACTCGGGAGCATGCCCGCAAGGTAACCCCCCTGGGAGAGTGCTTCTCCTAGGGGGTTTTCTGATGTGGGAAGGAGTTGCGAGAGCTTTTTTTTTTTTTTTTTTTCTCCCTGTTATACTGTACTTGCCCCCTCTGTACACATTGGCCCTGATCCTCCTCTTTTGGGGTCCCCCCGCTCCTGGCACGTCCTTCTCAAGGGGTGCTGTAGCCCAAAAGGTTTTTCAACTAAATGCGAAAAACCGTGAGGGTTTACAACCCCTTTTTTTAAGGTTTCTGTGCGGAGTATGCTTTTAGCATAGTGACTGAGCGGTCATAGACAACTCCCAGACCCTAGTAATAATCAGGAGCCAGTGTGGCGGGCAGTTCATTCTACCACCAGGAGCATAAACACCCTTGCAGTCTGGCAATAGAAGATTCAAACTGGCCAAAATTCAAACTGTGTATGGGCAGGCTGAATGTACCGAGTTGATCAACTTTGGTACAACAAGCCTGCCGGATTTTACTTAGAATTATCACTAGCGGCTGCTAGCAATAATCACCACTGGGAGAATACAATGTCAGGCGGGATCCACTTGTTGGCACTGTCTGTGTTGATAGGGGAATTGTGCACATTTCTTTCCTGCAACCCATGGCTGCAGGAAAGACATTTTACACGTGTACGGCCTGACTTTAAACATTTCTTACCCTAACACTTCTTCATATTCCTGATGTGTACCTCCTGTATCATGTACTTGTATGATAAAGTATCCTGTTCTTTGTATTGCTTCCTTTATGTGAAAATCTCTGGTGTTCCTGCTAGTCCCCTTGCTTTCCTATTAAAAACTGACCACACTAAGCAGGAGAGCACATCATAGTCAGTTCGCTAGCTATGCTGGGAACGCAGACTGCTCTCCTCCAATGATCAGACTTGTCCTGACATGCCCCCGCTGCACAGCCATTCACTAAAAATCTGTGTACTGCTGCTTCTCCTCCCCTCAGCTCTAATGCAGCTGAGAACCAAGGGAATGTTATCTCTTTTATAAAAAGGGGAAAAAGATATTATTTGTGTGTGTGTTTGTTTGTTTTTTTTTATATAAAAAAAAACACACATTATTATTATTATTATTATTATTATTATTATTATTATTATTATATTTTTTTTTTTTTTTTTTTTTTGCTAAATGAAAATGTTTTTCCTTTTTTTTTAATTTTTATTTTTTTCATTTTTGTTTTGTTTTATTTTGGTTATTTTACAAAGTGATAGTTTACAATCACTTTAAATTGGCAGTAAACCCTTGCATATACCCACTGAAGGGACTGGCCTCAAGTTTTATATACAGAGATGAAACAAAATCCTCCAACATAAATGGAACTTGGTTATCTGCAACCATTCAAAGTGATCAGTTTGCACAGCATTTCTTGGCTCTAGAAGGCGTGGGATCTGATGTTATGCACAGCATGGAGCAGAGTGTAATCTGACATCTGAGTGTAGGGAAAGGAACACACACCCCTCTCTATACAGTCTTGTAGGTAAATATGCACAGCTGAGGCTGTCATTCACCTACTGTGTGCTAGAGGGGGGCAGGGCCATCTCCTGGGATCCTGTGGTGTCAGAATTGACTTATGCAGATGGCAGAGGAAGGTATGGGCAGACAGAAATCCCACTAAGTGCTTTGGATTGAGGCTGGTATACACTATAGAAAGCTATGCTTTGTTCATTTTTCATTTCAAAGGTTTACTACTGCTCTTATTATTAAAGGAATGCTGGAGTTGAGTAGCATATATATATATATATATATATATATATATATATATATATATATATATATATATATATATATATATATATATATTATAATATAATATAATATAATATAATTTCTAGCTGAGAAAACTAAACTAGTAGGAAAACGACAGCCCTGGTATATAAATGACATCAGCACATATTTTTGTCTCTGCCTAAACCTTTCCAGCCACGCAGAAAGCAATATTTCTTAATTGGCAGCTTGGCCAATGCTGAGCGTTGTGCGGCCAAAGTGCACAGAAGTGTACAGGCTGCAGTGGCACCAAACAGGTATGACTGAGCCTGTTCAGCATTGTTCAGAATATGCAAAAGCAGCAGCCTAGACCAGGTCACACCTGAATTTGGGGATTTGTTTCTAGGTTTATGATCTCTTAAAAGTTTTTTTTTTTTTTCCAACCTGAAATCCCGACTTCCCATGCAGTGTGATCAGACGTAGTTCAAGGCGTTTGCTGCACACAGTCAGCTTCAGATGTGTCTACAAAGAGTGAAAAGGTAAAAGCAGCAATCAGTCTGGAGTCAGTATATACTTCTGAATCATTAGGTTACTCAGATCGAATTAAAGGCTTATATTAAGGTGTGTCTTTGCCCACAAAACACTCATCAATATGTGCATAACCTGGTTTAAATGAACAGGCATCATGCTATTAAAATACTTTATGTAACTTGCTGATTAACAAACACACAATTTGTCTTTCTGAGAGCTTATATAGGTTTAAATGAAAGCCCAACTTTCCTTTTTTATTATTCCTTTAAAGCTGAACTATGAGCATTACACAGAAAACACCCTTGGGGCTCATTTACACTGATGTCTGTGAAATGTGATCTACAGTGGATCGCTTTTCATAGGGAAGCAAAGGGGCAGCTTACAGGCATTCCGTGGCAACACTGCCATCCCCCTGAATGCATAATGTATGAGATGCCTAAGGCTTGCAGTGCCCCCACCACACTGCAGGGGTTAATACTCATTAGGACCCCATTTACACAAGAATCAGAGCCAGAATGACAGCTGTCACTTCTCTGCCTATACAAAGAAATGACTGGCTGATCAGACCTCAACCGATTACCTGTGGTTAGAGAAATATAATTGCCCCTGGATGCAGACAGACTGGTGAGTGCAAAATCTGGTGCAGCTCTGCATAGAAACCAATCGGCTTCTAGTTTTTATTGCCAAAGCTTAACTGAACAAGCTGATTGGCTACCATGCACAGCTGCACCAGCTTCTGAGTGCTCCAGTTTTAATCTCCCCCACTGCATCCAAGGATGAACATTGGTCCCCAACAGCTAATTGCTGGATGTGCGACTAGCCACGGACTTGGGTTACCACCTGTCCGGGATTCACCCAAACAGTTTGGATTCAGAATCATGCGTCCTGGTTTCAGACTGCCTGAAACCCGGACAC
This sequence comes from Lithobates pipiens, assembly GCF_037356315.1. Classification (NCBI taxonomy): domain Eukaryota; kingdom Metazoa; phylum Chordata; class Amphibia; order Anura; family Ranidae; genus Lithobates; species Lithobates pipiens. The sequence goes on from NW_027507748.1 coordinate 177,488,219, forward strand.
ATTATTCAGACTGGACTATGGCTTTCAGATACATCTGGATTAGGGATGCTGACTGCCAAGGGGTGAGTGAGCTCACCACCCACCCTTGCCTGTGACCGAAGTCTCTCTCCTGCCTCTGAGTGAGTAAACTAAGGTAATTCAGGTTCTTGGAGCACCACATGCATAAGAGTTCCCCTTTACAACAGTGGTTGCAATGTTCCCCCTTTACATCAGAGTCCTCTCCGTACATCAGAGTTCAGTGTTTCCCCCTTAAATCAGGCATCCCAGAGCATCCTTTATGCTGGAGTCCCCAGAGTTCTCCCTTGCATCAGAGTCTGCAGAGTCTCCCTTTGCAGTGAAAGAAAACTTTGCAAATTCAGATGTAAAAGGGGAACTCTGTGGACTCTGATGCAAAGGGGGACTCTTGATATTTCATATGATTTAGAAATGTTTTTTAGTAGCAAAATCTATGTATAGTTTATACTATTAAAAAAATAAAATTGCTGTGTTCCCCTAAAGTGTGCGGGTTTGACTTGAAGAAAAGGTGGCAACCTTACACGGACAGCTGCGGCCACTATCAGGCTGTTATTGCTTTGTATAAGCTGAGCGGCCATAGCAATTTACAAACACCTGTCATTCTGACCTCCAGGGATCTTCTGGTTCTTGTTGCTGGAATTTGCCCTATAGCCTTAATCACACATGTGACTGAGGCCTACGTTTGGGGTAGAGGAAGAAGTTGGAATATAGCGTATTCCCTGCTTTGGTAGGCCTCTGACAGTCGCTTCTCCTCTCCCATGCTCCAGGTTGTAGATGAGGCCTCGCCGTCCTCCCATACAATACAGGGTTAGCCCTGCATTGTATGTGATTATGTCAGTGTGCGGAAACTGCTGATCACCTTTAGAGAAGTGGCTTTAGGGGACCAGTCGCAGGGTATGGAGGATGCCTGCTGGAGCAAGGAATAGGTAGGTATTACAGTTTTATTCCTCTACCCCTAGACTTAATGAGTATTTAATCCTTACAGGGCTGGAGGCTCACTACAAGGACATATTGTGCAATCCTTGGACTTGGTTCTTCACCCTAAAGGGGAAGTTCCACTAATCTTATCCCTCCCCCCCTCCGGTGCCACAATCAGCACCTTTCAGGGGGGAGGGGGGTGCAGTTACCTGGATAATCCAGGTAACTGCACCCACTTCCGGCCAGACCCCCGCAGACGCTCCGCCCCCCCCGTTGTGTTCTGGGAAACACACAGTTCCCAGAGACACAGCGGGGGACCATAAGGGACGCGCAGCGCGACTCGCGCATGCGCAGTAGGGAACCGGGCAGTGAAGCCGTCATGCTTCACTTCCCAATTCCCTGACAGAGGATGGCGGCGGTGGCAGCAGCAAGACGAGCGATCGCTCGTCATCTGCCGCCGACATCGCTGGAACCTGGGACAGGTAAGTGTGATTTTTATTAAAAGTCAGCAGCTGCAATATTAGTAGCTGCTGGCTTTTAATATTTTTTTTTTTTTTTTTTTAGGTGCAGCTCCTCTTTAAGAGTTTTGGGTGAAACTCTGTTCTTTTTATTGGTCCTATAAACTTTATAATCAGACTCGGGTAGGTCCTCCTATTACAGCGTTTTGGCTGTTTTTTTGTATGGTGAGCTTTAGGCCCCTTTCACACTTGTGTGACTTGACTGCAAAGTACCCCATGATTTCCAATGAGCACCATTCATATCTGTGCGACTTCAATGTACTGTACCTGTACTACTTTGGTCCCACTTTGCTGCGAGTTAAATGGGCATTCCGTGAAATCACGGCAAAATTGTGTGACTTTGAAGTCACGGTAGTGTGAAAGGGGCCTTTCAGGGATATAAAAATGGTATGCTGTGCAGTGGAAGCTAAATATCTTAAAGATGTATGGAGGAAGCCCATTCCCATCCCATCCCATCCCATTTTCAGGAGAGGGTAGTGACAACAGCCTTTCATATTTTAGCTATACGGGCTTCTTTTTGGTTTTAAACATTGCTGCTGTTTGAGGTTTTTCCTTTCCTTGTGCCCACCAAAATAAAATGAGAGGCGGGGCAAACTGAAGTGTTTGCAGTAACTACCCAGCATGCTTTAATGGTCCAGTGTTTACCTATAACCCCCTAATTTTGAGCAAGTACATCATGGAACGGAACAGACTTTCTGGCAGTCTAATTTCAGTTTAATTTGGGACAATGTGGTCATATTCAAAAAATAGAATATGCACGTCAGGAGTCCGGGGCTTTGAAATCCCCTTCAGTTGAATGTCCAAAACGTACCTCGTCAACAGTGATGTTTCGGAGCATTCTGATTACTCAGCGCCATCACATAGGCGTCGCTGACCAATCATCGGCCGCATAGCCTATCCTGTAAGATATGAAGAAGACGCATTGACGCCGAAGGGATTTTTAAGCCCTGACTCCTGATGCAGATATACAAGGGCTCAGAACAGGAGATTGCTGTGGTCCAGGTCAGCAGGACCGAGGGGGAGGGGGTCCTGTGTAAGTGCCTTTACAGAAAAATCTGTAAGGTGAAAACTTGCACTTTAAAGCGGAGGTCCACCCTAAAGTGGACCTTCCGCTCATTGGAACCCTCCCCCCGCCCCCTCCAGTGCCACAATTGGCACCTTTCAGGGGGGAGGGGGGAGCAGGTACCTGTACAGTACAGGTATCTGCACCCACTTCCGGCGTAGATTCTGCAGAAGGTACGCCCCTTTCCGCAGAATCTACGCCCCTTTCTGAAGGTCCCCCGCTGCCTGCTGGGAAACGCACGGATCCCAGCGACAGCGGGGACCATCCTTATTGCGCAGCGCGACTCGCGCATGCGCAATAGGGAACCAGGAAATGAAGCCGCAAGGCTCCACTTCCTGATTCCCATACCCAAGATGGCGGCGACAGCACCCGAGAGACTATCGAGAGATCGGCTTCGGGTGCCGTCATTGCGGGCGCGCTGGGCGGGTAAGTGTCATTATTTTAAAAGTCAGCAGCTGCAGTATTTGTAGCTGCTGGCTTTAAAAAAAAAAAATAAAAAAAAAAAAAAACGGCGGACTCCCGCTTTTAAGCTGGCCGGTTCAGTAGGGACCAGATGATGTTCGAACCATGTTAGAGCAGGCTGATTGTACCCAAGTTGATCTATCCATAGACTTGGGTACAACCGGCATGTCAGATTTTTAGGATGTGATATTGCTAATGGAATTAATCACTGTGTTCTCCTGGGAGGGACGGCTTCCCACAAACCCCCCCTAGCTGTTTTGATGGGGGAATCAAGTGATTTCCTTTCCTGTAACACGTAGTTGCAGGAAAGAAAATTGTATTGTCTATGGTGGTCTTAAGTTGCACTGCCTCTGATTTTACTATTGATCTTGACATGGCAGCGCAGGTACAGAATGACCTTGGCCTTCACTCAACCTGAATGAGTTAAGGCTGGTGCCATTCTGCGCTGCTGCTACAAAAATGTTTAATTCAGGGGTAGGTATAAACTTCAATAGTGTAATCGGCAGCAGCACAGAATGACTGATGGCCAAGCAGAGTTGCCACCTGTCCAGAATTCACCAAGACAGTTTGGGTTTTGAATCATATGTACGGGTTTCAGGTGGACTCGCATTATTCAGACCAGGCTGTGGCACCCCAAGTAACCGACATAGTCATACAAAAATCTGTTGCCGTCTGGGAGCTGCGGGCAGGTTTGACTGACGGGTGGGGTGATGTCAGCAAGAGCAATTTGGCCACACTCACTGTTTTGCCAAGGCGTGCTCTGTGCACTACATTACTACTCTCCTTGGGGCACCCAAATGTATTCCAAGGCCTTTTATAATTCTATAGTGTTTGCATCAAAAAATAAAAATTGACCTGTGCCGAAAAAGTGTTCGTGTTTGGCTTAAAGAAAAGGTGGCAGCCCTAAGGCCAAGGTCGTGTTTTTTTTATTTTATTTTTTTTATACTGCCTATACATTGTTAATGTTTACATGTTGGCCCTGAATTCACTAGGCAGTGGTGGTGGTACATAGTGGTCAATATGTTACATGCATGTAAACATTGGCAAAAAACATTTTACTTAAATACAGTGTAAAATACGATTAAAAGCGGAAACTGCGAATGCAAACTTTCATGTCTTGCTTTGCACAGCTAAATATGTGCGAATGGACCCACAACATACAATACTGTTCCGTTCAGATCCATGTAAATTAAGGATCTGAATTCAATGTACTGTACATCCAGGGTGTGTTTGAACACATAGTACTGAGTCAGCCGTCCTTCCTGGACGCCCAGAAAAAATAAACCTATAAAATGGTCTAAATCATAAAGACTTTTTTTTTTTTTATTTTTTTTTATTTTTTTTTCTTTTTCTCTGCACTACCCAAGAGCTATAGATCCCTGAGGCCCAGTACAGTTTGTGTGATTAATCCCGGCAGAGTTTGTTTGTTTCTGCAGCCAGTTGATCTCACCACCTGCTGCCACAAATATGTTTTACCGCAGTTACAACAGCCAGTATTGCTTAGGAACGAGTCTGGTACTGTTTTTATAATGGTACGTGATTGGGCTTTGCTCTGTATTCACAGATTTTGGCTCTCCGCCTCTGTCTCTGCTTTTAATCAGTATTTGAACTCTGAAAACAGTTATTTATTTATTTTAATTTGGTTAGTTAGGCGTTGGCTTTGTATTTATAAAGCAGGACTACACTCTCTCAAGCAATATTATTTGCTTTTCATCCTTAGTAAATAGATGGGGAATGTATCTTTGTGTGTGTGTATATGTGTGTATGTGTGTGTGTGTGTGTGTATATATATATATATATATATATATATATATATAATTTTAATGTTCTTTAGATTTTCAGGACAAAAATGTAACAAACAAAAATCTTTTTTCTTTTGTGGGGCCAGACGCCTTTTTTTTTTTTTTTTTTTTTTTGGTCTACAGCAGAATCGGATCGCATGGCTGTTCACACCCATGCGATCTGATTCCTGTCCGAATTTGCAGTTTGTTCTGCAATATGCAAACTGATTTGGGGGTGTCATTAGCTTTCTATTGACCCTCCCAGCAGTTCACGTATGGCACTGGAACTGCCTGCAAGTTGTATGCTATGTGGGAACCGCACTGGATTCGCATCGCTGCATTGGGAACCGGCCTTAAATGTGTTTTGATAACCTCCTATTCAGTGGTTTGCACAGAACAGACCGGATCCTCTTCTTTGGTCCCTGCTGCTGTCTCAGCCAATGAGCAGAGAGAGAGAGAGAGACCCCCGAACAGCTGAGGTGCTCCTGCACATTGCTGGATTGGGCTCAGGTGCGTTTTTTTTTTTTTTTTTTTTTTTTTTTTTTTTTTTTTTTTGGGGGGGGGGGGGGGGGGGGGTGGACTGTAGGGAAGCGGTACACGGAAGGATTTTTACCTTCATGCATAGAATTTTTCAGCCTTTACATAGTGTGTGTTTGTGTGTTTGCCAGGGTAATCTAAAATACTACATAGAGGTAAGTCTGCTTTCACACTGAGAGCGCTTGGCTTTAGTGGTAAAGCGGTGCTTTACACCTGCTAGCGGGGCACCTTTAACCCCAAAAAAAAGGTTTAAAAACTCCTGCGTTGCAGCGCTCTTCAGGCACTTTGCAAGTGCTGCCCATTCATGGGCAGGGATGTTTTCTAATGTCCCCCAAGTACACCGCCCGAGTGTGAAAGAACCCATTGCAGAGAATGGGAGGCAGTTTTCAGGCGCTATTTCTAGCGCTAAAATGCCTGAAAACTGCCTCCTGTGAAAGGGGTCTAAAGCTAAACCAAATGCATGGAAAAGCGGGACACAATTAGGGGCCTACCAACTTGAGACGGTGGCCAGCCACCTCTTATGGTGATGGGGTAATGCTAATTAGTAGTTATTATGCAAGTTAGATCGTTATGGTACTGTCTCTTTAAGAATTAGGTTGGAGGTTTCCAGGATCCAGTGGGAATTGTTGGGATATTCTGGAGAACCAGGATAGGTTATATAAGGGCTGCTGCTTATTCCTTTCCCCCAGGACCAGAGCAGAAGCACAAGAGTTCCCTCCCTCCCCAGTCGCAGGCGCTTATTATGTGGTCGGGTCACCCTGGAATTCTAGGGGGGGGGGGGGGGGGGGTTTGTATATGGTGCAATGTTGATGCCTTGCTGCTCGAGTTCTAATAATTGGGCAGTTAATAATGTATGTTTTCATTTAAAGTGATGATGAAATTTTATCATTTTACAATAAATGTATTCTATTGAAATATGTAAACCAATAAAAATGCCGCGGCCAATATTTTGCCAAATTCAATCTTGTTTGTTTAATTGGTGGTATCTGGGGAAAAGGTTTGAGGTGAAGGTGGCCTTCAGTCTCATGACCTTTCTACTTGAAATGAATGTTGACCACTGGTGTGTGATGAGTTGTTACAATGCATCACACTGTTTTACCCCCATCCTTCTGGAATGTGTTGATGGGGAAATCGGCACTCTGTTTTTCGTTTAACCCACTGGTTGAATGTAAAAAAAAAAAAAAAACATAGTGACCGGGGTACTTGACTGTTGGTAGAAAAGGTTCCTGGTAGGAATTCGTAATGGGGTCCTTGGGTATACAAGGAACTTTGTATTTGACTGGCCCAAACAAAATGTGTGAATTTTAAAGGGGATTGTTGGCTAACGGCTTTGTACATGTGGGCTCACATTCACCTGGGGTCCTAGCGGCCAATATTTTTCTTCAGCCTCATCTTCTCTCCCTTTCTCTGTTTTTTTTTTTTTTTTTTTTTTTTTTAAAGAACAACAAGTTTATTGGTGGACTAGAACAGGGCATACAGCAAAGAATGTACAGAGGGTAACAAGGCAATCAAATCACATTCACATATGTTATACAGTGTACATACATACATACATACATACATACATACATACATACATACATACATACATACATACATACATACATACATACATACATACATACATTATGGCTTCGTTGGTCATACTTCGTACAAGACCGCCCCAACAACCCACCCCCCGGACCCCTCAGGCAACCGCCGATAGGGCCTGGGGAGCAGGGCCGCCCGGGAGGCCACACTCTGAATCGATTTAGGCCAAAACTATACTACCAGTACCTCCACACCACACCTCCATCCCCGCCACCCACCCGTCAGCTCCCCCAGTGGACTGAGACTGCGTGTAATAGTTTCCAAACCATAACCACCAGCAGGTCACTTAATGTATTTCTTTAAGTTGACTCCGCACAGGTGTCCGGGCTAGCGAGCCACCTGTCCCATATCCTGGTATACTTGTTGGGGCAACCCCTATGTGCGTAAATAACCTTCTTCAGAGGCAGCGATAAATTCACCTCGGCTATCCATGCTCTAATTGTGAGAGGCGCTGTACGTAGCCACAGCCTTGCGATCAGTTTCCTAGCACTAAACAGGGTCTCGTGGAGAAAAATGGTATGACAGCGAGTGTTCCGTGTATCAGTCAGAAGACAGAGTAGACAGATTTTGGGGTCAACCTGTAAAGGAGAACCCATGTGGTCATGTAAGAACTGAATGATGCGTAGCCAATAGGCCTGAACGTCCGGGCATGCCCATATTAAGTGATAGAATGTACACGGGTGATCCTCACAGCGTGGGCACCCCAGGTCCTGTGATGTGCGGTATTTGCTTAGTCTTATCGGTGTGAGGTATGCCTTGTGTATAATGTAAAGTTGGGTCAGCCGATCCGACAACCTAGGGGAAACCAGCCCAACATTGGTGAGAATATTCTCCCATTCTTCAGTGTCCAGTGGGCCTACCTCCTCTTCCCATCTATGCTTAGCTACCTCTGCAATTCCGGTCACCGTGCGCGTTCTAAGGAGAGTATATATAGTAGAGATTAGCTTGGCGGGATCCTCCCCCACTATAACACCCACCAGGGGCAGCTCTTGGGGGCTGGGGAACCCGTCCACGAATTGGACCCGGAGGGCATCTGAGAGCTGTACATAGCGAAAAGCCATGTGCGAGGGTATTCCAAATTCCACCTGTAACGCATGGAAACTGCGGACTCCCATCGGGGTGACAACCTGATATAGGTACACCACCCCCCTAGAAGCCCACAGATTTACTCCCGGTATCGATCTGAGCTCCCCCAGTTGGGGATTGTGCCACAGTGGGGTGTGGGAGTGTACCCTATCGGCCCCGACCATCCCCTGAGCAATATCCCATATACAGGAAAACAGAGAAAAAATTCGCGCTACAGAGTAAACAAAAACACAGAAAATTGTATGATGCTGCAGTTCAAATATATACCAAAAAGTTATATACGTATGTAGATAAGAAAAAAAGGAAGAAACTGCGCAATCCCTAATGTCCTATATTAGGATATAAACATCTCACCCAAAATTGAATGAGAACTTAAAAGTGCACAATATTGTACAAAGAAAACCATAGAAACCAAACCTATTGCATGGCATATACTAACCACATTTGATAATAAATGTATAACAGTGTCACTAATTACATAACCGTGTCACTAATTACATAAACAGTGAATCTCAGTAATATTTGTGCCCAAAACTGACACAAAAGAAATGTGCAAATAAATAAATCACATAAATTATTGATGTGTCCTTATTGAAATAGTTCTTTGTGAAAAACAAAATTTTGAGTGCAAATGCACTATAAACGGAAACACCACGTGTCCAAAATGGCTCCAAGTCTCTGAATCATGTGTCAACGTGGAACGAATTGAAGTGCACCACCACCAAACGAATAAAATTAGCTCCTTACCAGATGCCCTAGTAAGGTGCGCTTTTTGAAAGATCAGGTCAGAATATGCATAAAACTTGAATCGTCCAACCCTGGATCCACTTTAGAGCAGGACTCGGGTGTATTCCAACAGGAAGGCAAATGGTCCACCTTGTACAAGTTGATGACAATAATCCAGAAATTCCTTTTATCCCAAACTGCTATATAATCCAAGTTTTTAACAATCCAGCAGAGTGTAGTGTCCCCTGGGGGGTGATCCGGGTGTCACCCAGCACAGGCTCCGGGCTCCTTGTCCCCATGATCCGGACTCCTTGTCCTCTGATCCTCTGGCTGATATCACTCTGGATGGGGGGGGGACTTCAAAAGAGAACTCCAGATCAGCGAGGACTGGACAAGTTTAGCTTGCTGTGTGCTGAACGCGGCTCCAGTCTTTCCTATGAGAGTGTGCGAGAGCCGGGCTAGTCTATTACCCCATCCACCCATCCATCCCAGCCTGCCATCATGGACTGCGAGCCCTGATCTCTGCCAGTCCTCGCTGATCTGGAGTTCTCTTTTGAAGTCCCCCCCCCCCCCCCCATCCAGAGTGATATCAGCCAGAGGACAAGGAGTCCGGAGCCTGTGCTGGGTGACACCCGGATCACCCCCCAGGGGACACTACACTCTGCTGGATTGTTAAAAACTTGGATTATATAGCAGTTTTGGATAAAAGGAATTTCTGGATTATTGTCATCAACTTGTACAAGGTGGACCATTTGCCTTCCTGTTGGAATACACCCGAGTCCTATTCTAAAGTGGATCCAGGGTTGGACGATTCATCTGGTAAGGAGCTAATTTTATACGTTTGGTGGTGGTGCACTTCAATTCGTTCCACGTTGACACATGATTCAGAGACTTGGAGCCATTTTGGACACGTGGTGTTTCCGTTTATAGTGCATTGGCACTCAAAATTTTGTTTTTCACAAAGAACTATTTCAATGAGGACACATCAATAATTTATGTGATTTATTTATTTGCACATTTCTTTTGTGTTAGTTTTGGGCACAAATATTACTGAGATTCACTGTTTATGTAATTTAGTGACACGGTTATGTAATTAGTAACACTGTTATACATTTATTATCAAATGTGGTTAGTATATGCCATGCAATAGGTTTGGTTTCTATGGTTTTCTTTGTACAATATTGTGCACTTTTAAGTTCTCATTCAATTTTGGGTGAGATGTTTATATCCTAATATCCCATATACGCCTGTGTTGGTCCAGTAGGGGAGTACCACCTTTCCTCCTCCTGCCCCTCTCCCGTCCTCGAAACAAAACCTGAAGGGGGGCATGTGCAGGGCCGTGAGACTTTCTGCAGGTCAGCGTTTGATACCGAGGGCCATCTGACTTATGCAGGTGGTGGAAATGGGATAGCTGGGCCGCGATATAATACGAGCGTATGTCAGGGAGCGCCGCCCCTCCCTGATCCGTGGGATTCTTGAGTGTGTTCCAGGCCAGTTTATGGCGGCCCGATCCCCAAACAAAGGTATTGAGGATAGTGTCTAGTGTTTTAAATATCTTGAGGGGTATAAGAGTGGGCGAATGCCACATTTTCTACAAAAATTTGGGTAAAATAATCATTTTTATCAAATTGATTCTTCCCATTACTCCCAAGGGGAGTCTGGCCCATGAATGAGTTTTGGCTTTGAGGTATGGGATCAGGGGTAGAATGTTATATGTCACATAATCTAGGGGCTCCCTGGTGATCTGGACACCCAAGTATTGAATGGAGGACACTCGACGAAGTGGTAGTGAGGCTGCATCACGGGTGGGAGGGGACATATCCATGGGCAATATCTGGGATTTTGACCAATTGACCCGAAGGCCTGAGTGAACCCCAAACTCCTCTTTAGTCTGTAGAGCAGCCCGCAGGGACGGCCCCTCGTCCGCCAGATAGAGGAGCATGTCGTCCGCATACAAGCTCACCTTCTCGGAGATGGGGCCTGACTGGAGTCCCTGGACAGTAGCATTGGTTCGGAGGGAGGCTGCAAGCGGCTCCACCGCCAAGGCTTACAGGAGAGGGGATAGTGGGCAGCCCTGTCTAGTCCCCCGTCCCAGGAGCAAGGGTTCCGACAGTTGCCCATTCACTGCCACCCTGGCCACTGGGGAGGAATACAGCACCTTAACCCATTTAATAAAGTTAGGGCCAATCCCAAAGCGCCTGAGGCATTCCCACAAATACTCCCCATTCCACAGAATCAAATGCCTTGGCCGCGTCCAACGCCACCACGACCCGGGCACCCATCCCCTCGTGACATGCCTGAAGATTCATGTGTAATCTACGGACGTTCATGCCCGTGTTCTTGCCTGGCATAAACCCAGTTTGGTCTGGATGTATCAGGGAAAGAATATGCGGGTTCAGTCGGGATGCCAAAATTTTGGCCATTATTTTAGTGTCCACCTGGAGCAGAGAAATCGGTCTGTACGAGTCAGGAAGGAGGGGATCTTTTCCCGGTTTCGGGATAACCACTATCGTCGCCTGTCGGAGAGTATCGGGGAGGGACCCAGATTCAAATAAGAAATTGTACAGTCGGAGAAGTTCAGGGGCTAGCACCTCTAGATACGTCACGTAAAAATCTAACGGTAGCCCGTCCTGCCCAGGGGCCTTAGAAGCAGCCAAAGATAAAACTGCTGCCTCTACCTCCTCCTTAGTAAAGGGGAGCTCCAACTCCGCGGTCTGGGCCGCAGACAGATATGCAAATGGGATGGTCTGCAGGAACGCCCGAGTCTCCTGTGTCGAGGCCGCCACTCTGGACGTGTACAGGTCAGCATAGTACTGCCGAAACAGCTCGGCTACGGCCATCGGGTCAGATATCAGGGCATCATTCCAGTCTAGTAACGCAACCACCACCGGCGGCCTGGCGTCTTGGTGAGCCAGGTATGCTAATAACTTTCCCGCCCGCTCGCCTTGTTCGAAAATGCGCTGTTTCGAAAAAAAAAATTACGCCGAGCCTGCTCGTAATGTAATTGCTCCACCACTCGCGTTTGCAGTTTAAGTGCCGAGGCATTGGCATGTGTGGGAGTAGACATAAAAGCGCTAGTCGTCGATTCCAGCTGTACCGCCGCCTGTCGCATGGCCCCCTTGGATGCCCTCTTCAGTCTATTGATGCGGCTGATCAAAATAGCACAGGCATGTAGTTTGAACGCTTCCCACACCGCCCCCGCCGGCGCCGTGCTCTTACTGACCTAAAAAAAATATTGCCATTCCCCCGCCAGGTCCCTACCCTCCTCCCCCAACGCCGTCAGCCAAAAGGGGTTAAGGCGCCAAGAGCGGGGCCCCACCTGAGGGGCTAGGCAAATAGCCGCCCAGCAGGGGGCATGGTCCGAGAGGGACCTAACATGGTACCCCGCGTCCTCCACCCGCGAGAGGAGGACATCGGACACTAGGATATAATCAATCCGGGACATAGTGGTGTGTGAGGCTGAGAAACAGGAAAATACAGTGGCATCGGGGTTCCTATGACGCCATACCTCAGTCAAGGAGAACTCATCAAGAGTGCGGCCCAGCCTAGTTTCTGTCGGGGTGGCTGGGTCTACGTCCCCGCACAGTCTGTCTCTGCGTGGGTTCAGAGTCATGGTAAAGTCCCCAAGCCATATGGCTGGGGTACCCGGGTATTGGGCCATGTACAACAGTCCCTCCGTGACCAGGCATGCAGAGTACGGGGGCGGTATGTAAAGAGCTATAATAAGGTATTGCCTGCCATAAATATTACATTGCATAAAAACATATCGGCCCAGTGGGTCTGTCCGCAGGGAGATCAGGCCAAAATGCAACGTCTTAGCCACAAGAACTGAGACACCACGGGAGTAGGGGGAATGAGTTGCGTGATATGACCAGCCAACCCAGGGCCGTCTCAGTGCAAGCCTGAGCTGACCGGTCACATGCATCTCAGTCAACACAACAATATCAGCCCTGTACGCCTTTTAAACAGCTAAAGACAGTGGTGCGTTTAATTTTGTCTCTGATCCCGCGGACATTCCACGTAAAAAATTTTAACGGCCGACATTTACCAATAGCATTTCAGCCATGAGCCAGGGCATGCAGCTTGATCTCCAGAGTGGGTTCCCCCTCCTCCCCCAAGTATGACACTGTGAGAAAAGACACTTGATAAGTCCCATGTTTCATTAATATGCACATGTTCCATCATAAACACAACTTTTAACGTAACTTTAAACAGATTCCCCCACCCAGCCCTCAGCTTCCCCAACATAGCTGGAGCATTCATCCCCAACCTAAGGACAACCGAGCGGCCGCCGCCGGCCAACCCGCACAGTCCCCTGCGCATGCGGCCAACGTGGCACCTGCCCTATCAGAGGATGACCACTCGCTGAAGCGGCGACTGTAGCAATACTTTAAGCCCATAGGAGCAATAGAGCCAACCGCCCCCGCCCCCAACCCGGTATAAAAACATGAAAAGAAAAAACAAAGAAAAGTCCAGAAACAGTATAAGATGTCCATGGATATTATGTATCAGCCAACCCGAGAATACGCCAGAGCAGAAAAAAGAGGCAAACAACATACACCCCCCCCCCAAATATCAAAGGTATCCCGCTCCCAGTAACAGTTCTGGTGCCCACAGAAAAATAAAGCCTCTCAGAGTCCGCTAGTCAGCACGGTGCAGTCATTGAGCGGTAAGTCCCAACACTGCTCCCCCACTCCACCGTAAAACGTCCCCGAAAAATGGGGGCCCCTCATCAGAAAACAAGGGCTCCCTGTCTGCCATCCAAGATAATATGAAAATCAAAAAGGTAAAAATATAAAAAAAGAAGGGGGGGGGGGGGGGAGAAAAAGGGAGAAAAATACAAAAAATGCAGGAACAGGAGAAGCACACAAATATAAGAAGCGGGCGCCAGAGTATCTGCGCAGAGGCAACCAACGATAATAAGGGGCAACAAAAGGGGATCCTGGAGTATGGTATCAGTCAAGGTATTGTCTTACCCCCACGAGGCAGTCCAGGCATTCCTCCTCTCAGGCCGGGCTGTTCCTAGCCGCCTCCCTCCTATCCAGCCATTCCGCCGCCTGCGCCGCATCGTCAAAAAAATGTGCACGGTCCTCCCCAATAATGCGGAGCCTTGCTGGGTACAGCATCGCGTACTTCAGGTGGTGGGTCCGCAGCCATCGCTTCACCTCCACAAAACGGGCTCTCTGCTTTTTGGACCTCCGCCGAGAAATCCGGAAAAACCTTCAAACGGCCAGCCTGGAAGGGTAAATTACCCTTTTCCCTGCTTAATCGCAGAATGGCGTCACGCTCTCGAAAATTCAACAGCTTAGCGATGAATGTGCGGGGAGGCGCTCCCTCCGGTGGTCTCTTGGCAGGCATGAGATGCGCCCTCTCCACCACAAACGATGTGGAGAAGGCCTCCCTTCCGTAGGTTGTAATCAGTAGATTCTCAAGGAAGGTGGGTGGATCCTGACCCTCAACACCCTCCGGTAGTCCCACGAAGCGAAGGTTCGATCGGCGTGCCCTATTCTCCAAATCATCTTGCTTCATGACAAGGAGTTGTAATTGGCGCTGCACCTCCGCGTGGGAATGCTGAAGCGGATGCAACACATCCTCCGCGCGATTAATCCTGTCCTCCGCTTCCTTGACGCGGTCCCTGAGCTTGGTCATGTCCTATCTAATCGGGGAGATGTCCACACGGATTTCCTCAATTTTGGAGGTTAAGGACATTTGGCACACGGAGATGGCCTCGAGCACCTTGTTAGTGTCGCTTGCCGCCTGCTGATCCGCCCGCTGTGAGGAGGCGCCATCTTGGCCATCTTGGTCCCCTTCTCTATCTGTTCTCCGGTACTTTTCAAGGGAGGATGCGGCAGCATTACTATTTTTCGGCGGGGACATCGTGATACCACTGCCCGGGGTGTCCACGAACTTCCCGGGTAGTCGCTGGCGATTCTCGGCCAGGTGTAAGCTTGCAGGATATCTGGGTAGGATAGGTCGGGAGCGGAGCTCAGCTCACATGCGACCTACACCATCGCCGTCCAGGCCACGCCCCCCTCCCTTTCTCTGTTTAGTTACATTGGCAGGGATTTGCTTGCCAGAGAGAAATTATACCATTGGACTTTGTTTAGTTGGCATGTCTGTCCTGAATTTATGGCTAGGGCAGGCGTTAAAGCCATGTTAAGTTGGAATCCCACAGTGCACCCTACTACAAACTATGCTTACAAATGTTCCCTCCCCTTTCCTACTACCTATTTTACCCAACCTGTATAAAAATGAAAAATGGTACACTTACCTATTTTTTGGTCTGCTTCTGTCCACTCATGTGATTCCATAGCTGCTGCAGGGGAGAAGAGAGAGGTGGAAGTGTCGGCAACTGGGACATGGGAGCCTCAGAGTGACATTGCAGCTCCTGGTATTCCCAGAAGCTGTCAAGCTCTCCCTCCTCTCCCCTGCAGCTGCTGCTCACTGGTACGCAGTTAAATGACTGGAGCCAACTAAAAATTGGCAAGTATACACCTCCCTCCTTTGTCCCCTCCCTCCTTTTATTTTTTTTATTTTTATTTTATTTTTTTCCCCAACCTCCTTGAAGTCGCACTGGTGTGAACCAGGGCTTACTGCCAGAAGTCATAGGTGGACACATCTATCCAAGGATGAAGGGAAATGAAAGGTCTGTTGTCATTGTTCAGTATTACTTGCAGCGGAGGCTCCATTCAAACTAATGTGACTTTAGTTGCACAGAATCGCATGACCACTGAAACAACATTGTTGGATGGTCACATTAATGCAGCTCGGTTCTGTGCAATTTTGGAAAGGGGGAGATATATATATATATATATTATACTTTTTTTTTTTTTGCCCAATTTGAATATGCAAAACCACATCCAAGGCGCACCGAAAATCTGATCATAGCAGTGTGAACCTAGGCTATTCAGATGTTTAATTTTCAGGTATACATGGTGGCATCTGGAAAACATATCAAGCGTGGTATACTATATATGCTAGAAAATGTTTTCCGCAAATCCAGTGTTTGTATAGCTAAGGAATAACAACCCCTTTTAATGGTTTGTTATAGCAGGATATCCTGAACTCTGGTTTGTTGCTGAACAATTTTACTCTGTTTTAGACTGAAATTCAAAAAGTGTGTGACTCATAGAACAGGAATGACCTCCCTTTTTTTTTTTTTTTTTTTTTTTTTTATATATCTTGTGATTCAAATTATACAGAGGACTGCCACACTTGGGAAAACATTCATTCAGTAAAAACAGCATTAACAAGATATAAGAATTACATTTCTGTTACTCGCTGCAGGCTTAGAGCTAAAGCCCCATACACACTATTAGATTCTCTGCAGATTTTTGTCTTCAGATTTACCAAAACCATATAATATAAGGTCAAACCTTTTTTAAGAGTTTCAAATTATATGCAATCAGGCAGGCCTTTGCACTACATGGTTTTGGTAAATCTGAAGACAAAAATCTGCAGAAAACACTAATAGTGTGTATGGGGCTTATCTCTACATGATTTTGGTTCACTTTGCCCCATGTAAGCTCCCGCAGTATGTTTGCTGACGTCGCTCTCTTGGGCAGCACATTGATTACTGCTGCCTGATCAAAGCTGAATGACAAATCCTGTGGCTTTGATACCTGGCAGCTGTTCAGTCATCACAATGGATATCTTGACTGTGTTGCTCAATTCATTTCTGGTTCAAGCTAACCACACACCAGCACACTAGAGAATGTTTGAATAAGGTTACAATAGCGATTAAACCTCTTTGCTACTAAGGCAGGCCAAAGATGGTTTGAGTTTCTTACCTGCAACTACGGGGTGCTGACAGGGGAATCCCTCCTGCCTACACATTGTATTCTCCTCCCGGTGAGGAAAGCCCCCCCCCTCCCTCGGGAGAAGACCATAATTATTGCTGGAGGCTTTAGCAGCCGCTAGCAATCATTGCAAGTAAAATTCAGCAGGCTGTTTGCACCAAGTTGATCGATCAACTTAATACATTCAGCCTGCCCACGGTTTGACTCAGAGCTGGTTTCTGGTGAACTGACCAAAATTCGAACGGTCTATGGAAAGCCTAAGAGATTTAACTCCTTGTTGCTGATCATCTCATTAAGGGCTCATTTACACTTGGTTTGGCTTCAACACACATTAACGGCTAGTTTTACATTGCTTCAAAACAAGGCTCTGGACACGCTTTGTTTAAAGTTCTCTGAATGCCAGTCGAAGCTCCTGTCGCGAAATAAAATGGTTAGCTTATAGTCCTGTTTACACCTTGCTTTTGCTTTGCTTCAAAAATTATACCCCGTGTAGCTTTAGCGGTGCTTAAAAGCGCCTTCAAAGCCTCCATAGAAGTCTATGGCAAAGCTCGCTTGAAGCCCCAAGCAAAAGCAAAGTGTAAACAGGACCGTAAGCTAACCATTTTATTTGGTGACAGGAGCTTTGACTGGTGTTCAGAGAGCTGTACAAAGCCTGTTTGAAGCAAGTCTAAACTAGCCCTAACAGTACACTGACTTTTTTTATAGTGTTGGATAACAATCGTTATAATCTCCCAGAAGCAGAGAGATTTCATCACTAGTATAGCCCTAGGTTCAGGGGTAATTGACAGGCTGAATTCTACTGAAAGGGGCACCTTTTTTATCTTTCAAATAGAAGAAAGGCTTAAGGCTGGTTAAGGCAAAGTAGACATTCTTTCAAAACATAGCTGGCCATGGCATACACAGTTTGACTTTATCCCAATTCTCCCTTGATTAGTTAAAATTCAGGAGGCAGACAAGCGGAGCTTCCACTTTTGGGTGGAGCTCCGCTTTAAAGTAATTGTAATTGGCCAGTTTTCAAGCTATGGATGGCCTTGTCAGGACCACCTGGCTTGGCAAAAGACAATTTCATTATCAAAGTATTTGGCTGAAAAATTGTCAGATGAACAGTGACTGCATCCATTCACGTGAAGGCACTGCCCAGGTATTCAAGCAGGTGCTGTGACTGTCTTATGCCGGCCATACACGGTTCGAATATCGAAAGAATTTTCTTTCGAAAATCGTATCTAAGAATTTTCGTATGAATTTCGCACCATTAGTGGGCTGCAGCAACAGCCGGAAATAAAATTTGAGAAATCGGACATGTTGGAAATTTTTAGAAAAACAAACGATTTTCTAATCAATGATGGGAGAATCGTGCGAGAAACGTAATAAGAAAAGAAAATGTACGGCGATAAAAGAAAATTTACGGAGAGAAAAGAAGATTCCCAGCCAAGAAAATTATTTTTTGTAGCAACATGAGGTGAAATTGAAGGCTTGGTCGGCCGAATTTCAAAAATCAATGGTGGCATCATCGGATCACAAAAAAAAAAAGAATTTTCTGATTTTGAAAAGAAAATTTGTTCGAAATTCGACCGAATATGGCCTGCATTAATACAATAGCTGGCTAGAATAGATTCAGACAGCGCTATTTAATGTGGATCAATTGACTTCGCATCCCAAACAATACCATACCAGAAAAGACCAAAAAATGGGGATTACCCAGGCATAAAAAATTGGCTATTACCTTTTTAAAAAATGAATTCCTATAATTTTTTGGGGGTCTTTTCTGGCATGGAAAAACATCTACACTTCTTCTTTAGTTCTGGAACCTGCTGCCGTTTATGGTTTGACACGAAAAAGAAGAGTTTTCCTCTTCTATCTTCTCATTCAAGAGACAAAAGGACAGACCAGATAGCAGATTTTAGTCGGGGGGGGGGGGGGACTCTGGAATTTCTGACTCATTTGAGGGCTCCTTTTTGCCCCATGAGGTAGTTCTGACTGACTTTTCTTTGTTCTCATGTGTCTCGGGTAGGATACGGCTGTTAGTGGCCACTAGGTCTCTTGAACAATAGCCATTTGGCCCATGTGTTATTAAGCCCCAACATTTCCAGACGCCCAAGAGGTGCCAGCTGCCAACCCAAATGAATGACACTCTGAAATAAGTGACGTCCTGGACACTGTACCAAGCGCTACTCTCTTCTAAGGCCGTATGGATTGAGGGACATATCCCTGGATACCTTTTTGGCCCTAAATGTAAGTACACAAGAGAATTCACACTCTGACTCCCTAGCGATCAGGGGTACTTGAGATGCTGCATAGGTAATATAAGATGATGGCCTTAGAACGGGAACGTTTAGACAATGCTGCCCTTGTGAGATCTGGGAATCTTTCAAAAAACATAGACAAATTAAAACAAAGTGGGGAAGGCCCTGTGTAAAATTGTCTGCGTTTATTAGACAAAAACCAATGAGTGCATACTCCCAAAAGCTAAAGTGTTGTATAAAACCCAGGACACACAAGGGTGTGTCATCTCTTAAAAATGTATGAAGGATCCTGAGTGATGCAGCTTCTGCTCGCCCTTCTGTGTCCTGAGTTTTGTACAACCCTTTTACACCTTGGCTTTTGTGTTTTGGTTTTTAGCTAATAAATGAAGACCGTAATACACTAGGCCAGGGATATGCAATTAACGGACCTCCCGCTAATTGCATATCACCGCACTAGGCCTTTGCTCCTTTGTGTTTGTCCAAATGCATCCAGCCACTGCATGTTTCATAATGTCCTTTTACTTTGAAAGGCTGCTGGCAGCAGGGCTGGACGCTTCACCTTTTGCAATCCCAGGTTTTCCCCTTGTAGTAAAAAATGGCACTGTATATCCCCCTATACTGATTTGCAATACTTGTAAAGTATAATTTTTATTTTTTGTTTTGCTGGGGCATTCAGAACAGTTTACTGCTGCACCATTACTGTACAAATGTTGTCAGGTAAACAAATGTCTGCCTAATGTTTTGCGTGCGTCTCGATGAATGAATCCTGAGACTAAATCGCATTAGAAAGAAACAATGGGGCTCTTTGTCATGTGTGCAACTCTATTTCATCCTGTACCAGATTCTTTGCCACACCCTTGTACAGATGTCAGTAGTTTTACTAATACATTTTGTCCTTTCTGAGTTTGCTGTACTTTATTTTTTATCATTATTAAAAAACAAAACAAACAAACTGCTGTCTTTATGCAATCCCTAGTAAGAGCAAGCAAATTCTAAAATGCTGATATTCCCTATTGCAATTTTTAAATATAAGCCCCACTAATACACAGGACTAATACATTGTATTTAAAACTCATGCCTGTTAGTCCTCTTCTAAAAGGGTTTAAAACTGAACTCCAGGGAAAGAAAAAATGCTTCCTTGCAATGGACCTGTCCACTGCAAGGGTTAAAAGCTAGTTTACAACTAAGGGGGTAAAGTAATTTTACTTGCCTATCCTGTTTTCTGGCATTTTCCCAGACTGTAAGACGGTCCCCACAGCTTCTTCTACCCTATGCTCTGGCAGTCGTGTGTCCTCTCACTTCATAAAGTCCAGTGCAGAGCCCATAGCCCTACATTGGATGTGGAGATAGCAGTCCACTGCTGGAGTGTAGGAGTAGATGAGAGCTCCAGCTGCCCGGGGAGTGGAGGATCAGGTAATAAAACCCATAAGTGCTGGATCACATATGGGATACAGTGGGGGAAAATAAGTATTTGATCCCCTGCAGACTTTTTTGTAAGTTTGCCCACTTGAAATGAAGAGTCTATCATTTTTTATCAGAGGTGTATTATTTTAGAGGCAGAATATCGGCCAAAAATCACACGATACAAATGCTAGAAATTAAGTTGCAGTTCAGTGAGTAAAAATGCGTATTTGACCTCCAAGCAAAACATGACTTAGTACTTGGTGGAGAAACTCTTGTTGGCAAGCAAAGAGGTAAGACGTTTCTTGTAGTTGGTGACCAGGTTTGCATACCTCTCAGAAGGGATTTTGGTCTATTCTTCTTTACAGATCTTCTCTAAATTCTTAAGGTTTTTTGGCTGTCTGTTGGCAACTCAGTTTCAGCTCCCTCCATATATTTTCTATAGAATTAACATCTGGAGACTGGCTAAGCCACTCCATGACCTTAATGTGCTTCTTGAGCTGCTCCTTTGTTGCCTTGGTGGTTATGTTTTGGGTTATTGTCATGATGAAAGACCTATCCACAACCCATCTTCAGTGTGCTGGCTGAGGGACGAAGGTTCTCATCCAAGATTTTAAATAACATGACCTTGTCCATTGGCCCCTCAATGCAGCAATGCTATAGAACATTTATGGAGGGAGCTGAAACTTGGAGTTGCTAAGAGGCAGCCAAGAAACCTTAAGGATTTAGAGAAGATCAGTAAATCCTTCCTGAGATGTGTGCAAACCAGCTAACCAACTACAAGAAATGTCTTACCTTTGCTTGCCAACAAAGATTTCTCCACCAAGTCCTAAGTCTTGTTTTCCTTGGGGATCAAATACTTATTTTACTCAATGAGCTACAACTCCATTTATAACATTTGTATTATGTGTTTTTTTTTTTTTCTGGATTTCTGGTTGATCTTCTGTATTTTTTTCATTTAAAATACACCTATGGAAAAAAAAATGTATAGGCCCTTCATTTACTTGTAAGTGGGCAAACTTACAAAAACCTCAGGGATCAAAAAAATTCTCCCCACTGTATGTGGACCAGTGCAAAGCAGCTGTGCCACCGCCATAAATGTAAGTGGCCAAAGGGTAACTTAAGTGCAGTGATTTTTTACGTGATCCCTGTTTCTTATACAGATCATCGCCTGGTGGCCCAAGGGGATCCACAAATCCTCTTCTTCGGGGCTCTTCTTATCTCCATTTTGGCTTCATAGAAATTAATGGAGATTCTTCTGTGTACATATATACAGCATGCAGCAGAAGATAAAAAGCTATTATTATTAATAATAATAATAATAATATTATTATTCAGGATTTATATAGCGTAAACAGTTTACACAGCACTTTACAACTTAAGGGTAGACAGTACAAATCCAATACACTTTAATCGCTTCAATATCAGGCCTGCCCAGGACAATTTTCAGCTTTGGGCGCTGTCGCAGTTTGAATGACAATTGCGCGGTCATACAACGCTGTACCCAAACTACATTTTTTTTTATCGTCGTCTTCCCACAAATAGAGCTTTCTTTTGGTGGTATTTGATCACCACTGGGGTTTTGACTGCGTCCAGGAACGATTTTATTGCAGCTATCTGCACATGACTGCAGGTAATCGCAGTGTACTATTTCTCCTGCGGATAGCAGCAACAAGGGAAGAAAAACAGGAAGTACATCAGAAATGGCAAGAATGTTCCAACGCAGCCGCAAGCAAACACAGCTAATCGAAATGTACAACTTCAAGTGATCGCTGTGCCTGGAGTCTTGGAATTTCAAAATAACAATAAATGCTTTAATAGCGGCAGAACAGTCGCCCATGTGAAAGGGGCCTGATACCGTAGGAATCTGAGGGCCCTGCTCCTTGGAACTGTTGTGGACCTTCTGTAATGGTGGTCTTGGACCACAAAGGGAGGATCTTGGAGAAGCATGGACAATTTTGGTTAGTGTAGAGGATTGGTTTATTCCCCCTTCAGGAAAAGGTGTTTTTACTGCATTTATTTATTTTTTTCACTTAAGTTTTACTGCTGGGAGGGTGATCTGGAGGATTGGTGTGCCACTCAATAATTTTGGATGTGGGGAGAGATTGTTGTAAATCTAATAGGAGTTCCTGGAGCTCTAGTAGGTGTTCCAGGGTTCATGTTAAAAAAGGTTGAGAGAGGCTCTCTAGTAACAAAGTAATGAAATTGCTTTGCTCTCCAGCTTATGAATATAGGAGTAAAGTTACAAATGCAACACTTTATGGCCACCAGGATCTTTTCATGTACACATGATTGTCACTACTATGTTAAGTAGCAGAGTCAAATTAATTAAACGTGTATGTGTTGTTTGTCACAGTTTAGTGAAGCCAGTTCCAGGCTGTTTGCTCGGGATTAACACATTCCATGCTAAGTGAGGAGAGTGTTATGGGGGTTTATTTAAAT
Source organism: Lithobates pipiens (assembly GCF_037356315.1). Taxonomy (NCBI): domain Eukaryota; kingdom Metazoa; phylum Chordata; class Amphibia; order Anura; family Ranidae; genus Lithobates; species Lithobates pipiens. Next base: position 177,510,800 of record NW_027507748.1, read on the forward strand.
AGAATGCGGCACAGAGACCTAATAAGCCATGAAGGTTGTAAGAAGAAAAAAAAAAAAAAACACGTACTGGTTTCTATCTGGTATTGCTGGAAGTGCATCTAGGCGAAGTGCACTATGGCATAGAGTTGGGGCACTGTATGTGAGGTTTTTGAAAAAACCCATTCAAATAGGTTACCTTAACACTGTGCACATTAACAGAGTACCTAGTTGTCAAAGGGACATTGCAATGATATTTTCCCAAAAATTGCTAATACCTTGGATTGTATCACTCAAAAGGTATATCTCAGGATGAAAATACAGTAGTTTAAATTTTTTTTTAAATGGCAAAGGGGTATTGGCATGAAATGTTCTTGAGAAGGGGGATAAATGTTGTGCACAATTGTGTCCTTTCACATGGCTATCATCGGATCGGTCATGGGTTTTTTTTTTTTTTTTCCGCTGTTGCAGAAACAAATCATAGATTTATAAAAGAAAAATAGAAAACATAAAACGGAACAGATGCTTACATAGGTCTGGAGGGAAGGAGGCCCAACTGGGAACACTCACAGGTCCAACAGCATGGAGAGAGCAGGTTTCAGCCGAATTGTTGACAGCGCCTGTAGGGGGGCTGAATGCGGCCTGGTCAACTTGTGCCCAAGCGTGAAGATTTTCAGAGGAGTTCCAAGCCCTACGCTTTCTCTCCTCTTCAGGAGTCTTTCCCTGCCGCTAGCTTATGTCCCTACCAGATGGGGTACCTGTCCCTTCTTTACTGACTCACAAAATGCATGGTAAGCCTGGGGGCCAGAGCCTTAAAGTGATTGTAAAGGTTTGCTGTTTAAAAAAAAAAAAGTTATACTTACCTTCTCTGTGCAAGTGTTTTTGCACAGAGCAGTCCTGATCCTCTTCTGGAGTGCCCCAGTGGCGCTCATGGCTCCTCTTCATCAGGTGCCCCCAGGGCCGCTGATAGGCCAGTACAACTGGCCCTGCTGTACCGGGCCTGACCAGCAGGGGGGGCCCGGGCAACCTGTACTGCCAATTTTTTTTTATTTTATTTTTTTTATACATAAAAAAAAAGTTCCTCCTCCACCGATCAGTGACTATCACCCACCGCCTCCAAATCTCTCTCTCTGTCTCTCTCTCTCTGTATCTCTCGTTTTAGTGGCACTTTACTGCTGTTTTCTTTTCGGCTGCTAGCGTGGTGCTTTTAACCCCAAAGAATTGCAAATGGGCAGGGGCGTTTTGGAAGCGCTGTATACAGTGCTCCCAGACCACCCAAAAGATGCTGTTTGCAGGACTTTTCTTAACGTCCCGCAAGCGCAACTTCAGTGTGAAAGCATTCATTGCAATGAATGGGAGGCGCCTTTACAGGTGCTATTTCTACTGCTAAAACGCCTGAAAACTGCCTCAGTGTGAAAGGGGTCTTAATGTGTATATAATACATTATTTGAAAAACCTTGAGGGTTTTCAACCCTTTAAAGTGATTGTAAAGACCGATGAGGATAAAAAAAACCTTTGGTGAGCTAAGTATGACATGTTTGTCATACAAAGGCAAAACTTTAATACAACCTTTAAATGGGCTCTGCCTGACCCAAAACGGCTGCTGCAGTCGCATGGGGCAGAAGCATCCAATTGGCTAGCTTTCCCAGTGACCCAAGAAACCATCGAGTAACCATGCTCCTTTTGAATACCTCGCCAATTGCAATGCTGCTGTGAACGAGCGTCACCTACAGTGGAGAAAGAATGTAACTGCCTAAAAGTGGTTCAGCTTTATTTGTTCGTTCATTCGCTGTCCTTTTTTCATCCATATATTTCCAGATTGTTTAGGGCAGATATACACCTTGCTGGTTTTTCTGCATTCTGGTAAGACCCCAAACCATATATGCTTCCATGGGCTTTCTTTTCAGTTTTTAGAAAACAAAAACGGAATCCTTCTCAGCGGTTGAGCATGCAAACTGGAGGCAAAAACACAACTGTGAAGACAGGCTTTTTAATCATGTAGGAATCTTGGGGGAGGCAAGCAGGGCTGTTGCTCTTCCAAGTAGAAAGCATTCCAATGTTTGCTTGGAGATATACATCCACCTACATACCAGGTACTTGGATGAACCTGGTACAGTCAATAGAAGTCCAAACAACCTCAACTGTCACCTCTACATTTAAAGCAATGGTGCCTCTAATGTAGGATCCTCCCAAACCGCCCAGTCACAGAGTAAGTCCACCTGTCTGTAGAGCAAATCAGGTTTTTCTACAAAAGAATGATTTCACAATAAACAAAAGAATTACCATGCCCTAGAGTGGTAAGATTATACAATAAAAACCTGACGGAAGCACTAATCTGCTTATTCACCAGGACAGGAAGCACCCTGACTTTCCCTAAAAGGGACACAGACATAAATATAAGCACTCTTTTCTTTGTAAATAAGGAGACGATTTAGAGCCTTTGTCATGTTTTGATTGTGGTGTGTGTCCCTGTTGGGCACATTCTTTTTTGCTTGTGTATGGTCACCCACTAGGACACACACCACAATACAAGTGATCAGATATTCTATAGCTTTGCTACCCAATCCAAATCTTCAATAAAATAAAGTTTGGAGCACCACTTTTGTTTACATGGTTGCCACCTGTAGTCATCTAGCTGATTGGATCCATCCCAGTTGGTTGCTTGGCATCACTTCCAATTTGACAGCCGTGTGGTTGTGCAGCCCTGAACACACACTGTTCCGTCAACTTTTCTAATGGTTAATGGGCATAATTGTCAAGATAAATCGAAGGATTTTTGTTTTTTTTGCATAGTTTTGATAATTTCATCTGCAGATTGACCCCCCCCCCCCCCCCGGTTCATGATGCCACGACTTGTCATGTGACATGAGTTGTGCCCCATTAATGGCAATGGAACCCTTCTAATCGGTGCGACTCAAGTCATTTCAACTTAGATAAAAGCTCCTGCACTACTTTGTTGCGACTTCAACAGGACTTGCATTGACTTCTGTTGAAGTCGTATGCAAGCCACGATGAAGTCGTGCAGGGATGTCAGATTCAAATTCAAGCAACCTTGAAGCCACAAGGTTGCTTGAATTTGAATCTGACATCCCTGCACGACTTCATCGTGGCTTGCATACGACTTCAACAGAAGTCAATGCAAGTCCAGCAGTGTGAACAAGAGCTAAAGGGATTAACTTGGATCTGCCGATGTCAGTTGAAGCAAGCAGACAAGTTTAAAAAAGTGGAGTGGGTGGTGGTGGTTTGTTTGTTTTTGTTTTTATTAATGATTAACCCCATTCGTAGTTTATGCTAATCAGCCCAAATTGACACTCTTACCCTTCTCCATTTAGTTATTTCCCTGCTAATTGTTACCATTTTAATATTTAAACTTTTTTTTTATTTTGTTAAATGTAAAAATTAACATATTTACACACTTCCCATTATAAAGTGCAAAATTGAAAGGGGGGAGGGGGGACGCTTTATTTCATTTGCAAAGTTACAGAAAAAACATGATGTACATTTATTCATCTGGAGTAAACTCATAGTTTCATAGTTTCATAGTAAGGTTGAATAAAGACACCAGTCCATCCAGTTCAACCTGAGTGAGTGTCTACCCCTATCCCTGTACATTGCACACTCACATTGGTCCCTACCCTCAAGGAGCCCACAATCTAAGGTCCCCATTCATATACTAAGGCCAATTTTGGTCAGAGGCCAATTAACCTACCTGCATGTCTTTGGAGAAACTAACCCTGTTTAAAGTGCATTTTGTTTGTGTTTTTTTATTTATTTTTTGTGTCTAAGGATTGCGGGGGGGAGGGGGCATTGTTGCAAGACGATATCATAAAGAGTGAGCCCAGTCTGTCCTTTTAAAAAATATATGTATTGCTCTCTTTAGTAGTGACAAAGATTATGCTGAATAAACTATAAGTACCTCGAATAAATACAAATAAACCGGTCTATAGTAGAGATCGATCAACTTTGCTACATTCAGCCTGCCCATGTATGGTTTGAATCTTGGCCAGTTCCTGCTGAACCAGCCAAGATTGGAACCATCTATGGCTGACTTTATAAACCAAGGTAGTAGAACATCTGAAATCAGGACAGGCATCCATCCCGATTCCCGAGCCTGTAGAATTGTGTTTGGAAATCTTCACACAATTTTGAATCACTGTTAATCATGGACTAGATTCTGTATCAATTTGTTGATCATTGTTGGTATACACCGATTATCTGACAAAGCTCAGTTTTCTAAACATGACCTGATCATAAAACATGACTCTTTAGGACCTCTACACAAGAAAATAGAGCTTCAGAGCATTTTTTTTTCTATTTACAATAAAGCTTGCTTGTTGCCTTCTCTACTTTGAGGAGTGTCTCATGGCTGTCTGCTGCTGTCGTCTCTTCTAGCTAAATGCCCATGAGGTTTCTGTAGAACCTCTAAGACTGGTCATCAGGGAATGCACTATTTGAATAAACATTTTTTTTTTTTTTTTTTTTTCTTTGTCTTGATTTCTATATCACCATCTGTTTACCAGACTGTTTTCCCAACCTGCTATAACCATGGAGTTAATCTGATCATATGACAAATAAGTTACAAATGTTGCAAAAGCATGAACGTTTATTATGTAATTCAATGAAACTGCAGAAGGACCAGATGCGTATTTTTTTCGTAGTCTGACAAAAATAACTTGGCAGCACGGTGGCTAAGTGATTAGCACTTCTGCCCAGCAGCACTAGGGTTGTCACTTTTCGATGCCCAACTACGGCACTACCTGAATGGTGTTTGCATGTTTTCCTTGTGCCTGTGTGGGTGTACTCTGCTTTTCCTCCCACACTTTAAAGACACGTTGGTAGGTTAATTGGCTCCTGTCTATTCTGTATCTACCAAGTGTATGTATGACTTTAAGGTAGGCCATACATGGCTTGGATCTGGGCCGGTTCAGCAGGAACCAGCTGAGATTCAAACCGTGTATGGGCAGGCTGAATGTACCAAGTTGATCGATCAACTTTGGTACAACCAGCATGCTGTGTTTTACCTGTGATTATCGCTAACGGCTGCTACAAATGCTGGCTAGCAATCACATAATTCTGTATCTATTTGTTTTTACATAGAGGTGTGTCTTTGTTTTGCGTTTTGGCTTGGCAATGCCTTGATGGGTTTGCTTTTTATCTATTAAAAAAAAAAAAAAACCTGCGCCACAGATGTGACTCTAAATAAAATGGACCAGCTATGTTGATCTAAACTGGTGCCAATATGTGTATTGCACCACGTGAATTGTGTTTTTGTACTCATTCATTACATGGACCATAGGCTAAGTAATGCTAGCTTCACGTCTGTGTGCATGTGTTTCCCTTTGCGGGTCTACACCCATTGCTGCAACCATTATTCCTAATGACATGCCGCACACACTCGAAATGGCTCCAGCACTAGGAACCGCAGTTCTTGTGTGGGCTGTAAGTCCAGAAATGGTGCAGGGACCTTTTTTTTTTTTTTTTTTTTTTTTTTTTTTTTTCTTTTGTGTTTCAGGGGGCATGGCAGCCCATTCATAAAATGAGTGAGCTGCTGTGTTCACGAAAAACAGTTGTTAGGCTAGGTTCACATTAATGCAGCTCTAATAGACAGTAATCACTGACTGCTGCCCCACGTCTGGGTCCAGCCAACAGGAACTTTTTAGGCATTTGGAAGAGGGAAGAATATCGCAGTCCCATACTCTTACCATCTAAGCCTCCTTTAAACCTAAAGCTGTCCATATACTGAAGGAGACAAATTGGTTGCTTTCCCCATTCATGCTAAACAGTGTGGCAAAACCTTATTATTAAAAAAAAAAAAAAAAACTATATCTCTATATCTCTATATCTTCTATATCTCTATATCTTCTATATCTTCTATATCTCTATATCTTCTATATCTTCTATATCTTCTATATCTCTATTTTTTTTTTGTTGATAGGGTTGGTATTAGAGAGGGAATAAAACCCTGTCATGCTTCTTTTGCTGTCGGTGTCCCAAGCTAGGGAATTCACTTTGTCCTGGTGTTCATTTCCACCAGAACGGATAGTGTGGGAAAACCCAACATTTTGAGTTGTCACCAGAACAGGAAAACAAGGCATTTGATACAGTTCCCTATAAACGTTTACTGTACAAAGTAAGGTCTGTTGGCATGGACCATGGGGTGAGTACATGGATTGAAAACCTGGCTACAAGGGAGGGTTCAGAGGGTCGTGATAAATGGGGGAGTACTCGGAATGGTCAGGGGTGGGTAGTGGGGGGTCCCCCAGGGTTCTGTGCTGGGACTAATCCTATTTAATTTGTTCATAAATGACCTGGAGGATGGGGTAAACAGCTCAACCTCTGTACTTGTGGACGATACTAAGCTAAGCAGGGCAAGAACTTCTTCGCAGGATGTGGAAACCTTGCAAGAAGATCTGAACAAATTAATGTGGTGGGCAACTACATGGAAAATTAGGTTTAATGTAGAGAAATATAAAATAATGCATTTGGGTGGTAAAAATATGAATGCAATCTATACACTAGGGGGAGAACTTCTGGTGGAATCTAGGATGGAAAGGGACCTGGGGGGTCCTAGGCTCAGCAATGCCAAGCTGCTGCTATCTACTAACAAAGCAAACAGAATATTGGCATGCATTAAAAAGGAGATAAAGCGATAGTTCTCCCACTCTACAAGACTCTGGTCTGGCTGCACCTAGAGTATTCTGTCCATTTCTGGGCACCAGTCCTCAAAGGATTTACTGGAAATGGAGCGAGTACAAAGAAGGGCAACAAAACTAATAAAGGAGGACATTTGTTATGAAGAAAGTTTGCGAGCACTGAACTTATTCTCTCTGGAGAAGAGACGCTAGAGAAGGTGATATGATTTAAATTTACAAATACCATACTGGTCACCCCGCAATAGGGATAAAACTTTTTTGCAGGAGGGAGTTTAACAAGACTTGTGGCCACTCATTAAGATTGGAAGAAAAGTGGTTTAACCTTAAACCACGTAGAGGGTTCTTTACTGTAAGAGTGGCAAGGATGTGGAATTGTGGGAGCATCGATGGGGTGTGTGTGTGTGTGTGTGTGTGTTTGGGTGTTTTTTTTTTTTTTTTTTTTTTGTTAGTTTTTTTTAAGCACCTGAATGACGGCAACATACAGGGATATACAATGTAATACTGACATATAACCACACATAGGGTGGACTTGTTTCTTTGTTACATAGTTGGTAAGGTTGGGGGGAAAAAAAAGCATTTCCAAGGGAGAATAAATGCTCATTAAGTCTAGGGAGAAGTATTACTAGTAGTATGTTATCTGGGAACTTTTGAGTGGCAAAACCAGAGTGCAAAGTTCCTGCTTGTGGGTGGTCTCCTGGATTCATAACTCGCAATGCAAGGTTGTACGTGAAGGAGGCTGGAGTGCAACCATGCACCTGAACAAGGAGGCAGCGCTGAACTGGTCACATGGATAGAGGCAGCATGAAAAGCTATATTTTTAGCTATTTTCTGAAATTCAGCTTTTGCTAAACCCCCCCCACCAACCCTATCCAAAATGAAAGGGGGGGGGGGGAATTAAGGTTTGTATCTTGATATACATTTAAAGGGGAGTAATCCGCACAAATGTAATATTTTATTGATGGGTAGAGCATGATAAGCGACTTATCTGATTGAGCCCCTGACGTCCTACATCTTGCATATTCCAATAGTGAGATGTCCCTGACAGCTCAGTTCTGTTCAGATCTCTCACCAATAGGCTATCCAAGAGAAATCACTTTCAGGTGGTTTAACCCTACAACATCTACCAAAAACTGAAATATGTCAACTGATCTCATGAACCCATGTACCTTGGGTTGGCTTATGCATTTTACACAATGGTTTTCAGAATTAAAAAGTCAATGGGGAAAAGGAAAAATTTGAATCAAACACTTTTCGTTGTACTCCTAAACTTTGAAAACCAATCTGAGAGGCAGACCTCCAAAATCAAAAACAGTTGACAATTGTGGTGTGAGGAAAATCTGCTTTTAATTATTTAATGTTCACAATTGGTTACAAACTGAATGACTAACGGGAAATAAACCCATGACTAAAACCTCCCCCTTTTTATTTATTTATATTTTTTAAATTTTTTTTTAGTATGTCAAGTTTTCTTAAAGGGAAACTCAACCCCTACTAGGGTTGCCACTTTTTCTTCAAGCCAACCCCGAACAATTTAGCGGCACACCGCAAAAACGTTTTAATATAAATTTATAGGATTGTAACAGACCTGGGGCACCTTTTGGGCGCTCCAAAGAGAATAGTAATTCTGAGCACATAATGCCCTCTCGCTCTCCTATCAGGCCCTGTTATGAGCCACATTCCTATCTGAATATTGTGTCCGGGTTTGAGACGGACTAAAACCTGAACTGTCTGGGTGAATCCTGGACAGGTGCCAACCCGAATACCTACCTAGCTAAATTAAATTTCTTTCCCCTAGTAATTGTTGCTGAAGTCCAGCATGGTCCTCCTTTCAGCCCAATGTTTCTCTTCATTGCTGTACTCCTATGCTGCCATCTTACACGTGTACAGACATGCTGTAGGACTCTCTCAGGTCTGTTGGACCTGCCAAAGCGGCTCTGTATGTCTGCACACATGTGGAGCTATGTAGAACACCCCCCCCCCCCCCCTTCACATACGCTGTCATGTGTTGGGCTAGGTCCTATAGGCTGGCAGAGACCCTGTGCTTTCTGGGTGTGTATGTGCAGCTCTGCAAGGTCTTATTGTTCCTGTGCGGTCTGCTCATGTGAGTAATTGCGCTGCATACATCATCCTTGCCTAGTAATATATGTGTTTTGTTTACAAGAAACAATTGTGTAAAAGGGAGGTAGGAGTCAATGGAGGGCAAGTCCTATTGGCGAATCTTCACTTTTTTAAGATGGATTTGATAAACTACAAAGTGATCTCATTCAGTTTTCTCCGTCGGGTTAGAAGGCTGTGTACAAGTCTGGTCATCGTTTGACTGTCATGTGATTTAAAAAAAAAAAAATTCTCCTCCCTAAAAATAAGTCAGGAGATGAGTAACTCTTCTGTAATGCTCCACCCAACATTAGTCAGAGACACATTCCTGTATGCGGTATCTGTTCACTGAGAAATCAGTACAGCTCTGTGACTCTTGTGTGCGTTAGGCCAGAGCTTTGCAGAGTCTCATTTTTAGTCATAAAATTCTGTGAAAAAGGAAATTCAGTGCTTGAGCTGAAACCTATTGAGTCATGTAAAAGCAAGTAATTAACTTTTCATTTTAATAGACTATTTTTTAATCCAGCAGATCTTTTATTTTTGTAGTTGGAATATAAAGTAAGTTGCTTCTAGACACAGCACAGGTTTCCATGAGTCCTGCTTCTAGGCACATCACACCCCACCCCATGTGTGTGTGTGTGTGTGTGTGTGTGTGTGTGTGTGTGTGTAATATGTTCCTTTGTGCGCACACACACACACACACACACACACGCGCGTGTGCTTAGGAGCAGAACTCTAGGTGACCTGTGCTTTGCACATTGGGGCTAACTGTGGCCTGTTTTGTGCATTGGGCACCACGGCTCATGTTGACCTACACTGAGCATTGACCACTACAGATCCTTGACCTGCACTGTACATCTGGCACCAGGGCTATGACCTATGCTTTCTCTAGCACCAGTGGTTATGGTGACCTTTGCTGCACTTCTAGTACCAGGATTCTCTATGGCCTATTCAGTGTGTCTACCGCCAGGGCTCCCGGTGACCTGAGATTGTGCGCTTTACACCAGATCTTGTGTCCAGTGAAGTCTGTCCGTCACCTTTTTTGGGTCTAGTCTTCACTGAATTATCTGTCAGGAGATGCAACCATCAGAAATGCGACCATCCAAGCCAACCTCCACTTCTTACTTCTCAAAATCATCACTTCAGTGTCGATATGATTGTGATCTCTTTACTACTGCACTGGGGTGGATTCAATAAAGGCAAATAGACTGTGCAATCCATTTTCCCCGGAGCTTAGTAAATGCGGTAAAGCTGCCAATTTCAATCACCCACACATGTGCAAAAAATGGGGCGGGGTGTGTGTGTGTGTGTGTGTGTGTGTGTGTGTTTTTTGTTTTTTTTTCCTTACACCTGATTGGTGAAGGTTCACTTTGTAAAAAAATACCCACGTTTACTAAGCTCTGGCGAAATTGAGTGTAACTGTATCTATCTTCTTTTTTTTTTTTTTTTTTTATGCTAAACAGTTGTGTGTGTGTGTGTGTGTGTGTGTGTCTCCTTCCCTAATTTTCATTCTTTGCAATGTTTAATGACATGTTTATCTATTTACTTGGTACAGCCTCATTATAATGTGTGGTGGTGTTTTTTGTTTTTTTTTATTATTTATTTATTTTTTTGTTTACCCTCAGAGGTATAATATTGGCACTAAAATTTTATTCTGTGTGGGTTTGTGCAGATACTGTATAGTGTGACCTTAAAATGTTGCCACTGTTTTATTCCAAAATATTAGTGTGGACAGGTTTTGCTGAAATTTTTATGTATTTTTCTCTTGTCCGTGCATTTGCCTCTTTGTACTGTACAGTATGTGTATTCATTATAATTTTTTTTTATTTTTTTTTATGTATTACAGGTCAAGAGTTGGATTTGGGCGATGCTCTAGGTAAGCAAGAAATACTAAAATGAAATTGCCAATAGGTGCTCTGAGGCTTGTCCTTAGAACTTTATTCACAGGAGGATCGAACAGTCTAAATATTTTAAAAGGTTTTTGATGGTCTTTTCTCAGATTACTCATGAATCCATACTATTGTCAAAGCAACAGAATTACTTTAAAAGAAGCTCAGCCTGTGAAATAAACCTGTATACATGGGAAATATAATTGAAGGATGGGCTTTGAAATGGTGGTTCCCATGGTGAAAATAATATGTCAAGATAATAAAGGTAAAAACATTTTATTCATGAAAGTGGTTGTAAACCCTTACAGACCACTTTTACCTAACAGGTAAGCCCATAATAAGGCTTGCCTATAGGTACTGGAAATATCTCCTAAACCTGCACGGTTTAGGAGATAATTGCCATATACTCTTGCGCTGACTTCATCGGCGTATGCGCACTAAAAGGGCACAATCGTGCCCTTTCTATAGGGCCCGTACCGTGACTGTCAGCTCATGCTTGGGAATGGCGTTACAGAGCCAGGGTCCATGGCCCCAGAAAGAGTGGTGAAGATGGATGCAGGGACATTGCAGGCTTCGTTTGCAGGTAAGTGGCACATAATGGACTAGTATGCAATGCATACTAGCCCTTTATGCTTTTTACTTTGCAGGGGAATAAAGGGGAAGTAAAACTCATCAGGGTTTACTTCCTCTTTAATACACATACTGTTAATAAAAAGAGAACATAGAGGGGCAAACAAGGGCCCAAATACGTTTAAAAACACATCACATAAACGTCAAGCATAATATCACATATATGGGGCGAAAATAACCAACATGTTTCGCTGTTTGCCGCTTCCTCAGGGCTTATTTCTCTAAATATCTGATATGTGTATAAACCAAACTTAATCTTTACATGTTACAATGTACATTCCAATATATATGATTCATTTTTGTTTATACACATATCAGATATTTTGTCTTGTATACGGAGAATTAAGCCCTGAGGAAGCGGAACCACCGTGAAACATGTTGGCTATTTCCACACTATATATGTGGTATTTTTTTTGGCTCTTGTTTGCCCCTCTATTCTATTTTTAATAACAGTATATGTATTGATGAATAAAACTCTTATCATTTTTATATCATCTTGATATAATTTTTCATTTTCACCATGGGAGCTACAATTTATCCTTCAATTATTTTTATTGTAATTTTAGTGTGAATACAAAAATATTTTCCTTCTTTAACCTTTACCGGGCTGGTGCTCCCTAAGGTGTGGAGTGTGTGGGACATTGCTTTCCCCTCCGTATTAAGCCCTCACGGGCTTATAACTTAAACCCGTATACACTTTTTTTTTTTTTTTTGTTTTTTTTTTATTTCCGGTGGCAATTTCATGTTTTCAATTGCTGAGGCTTTGCTGCTTTCCAGTTGCTTCAGTATTTCCACACTTCTGGGTGTATGAATACCTGCACCTCCTGCCTGCCGATGGAGGGTCAAGTAGTTGATCCACTCAAAAGGGTTGAATACCCACAGTGGCCAGCTGCATCACTTGAGGACCTGGGTCGCTTATAAGAAAAGTATAGATGGGCTTCTTTTACACGCTAGACTTTCCCTATAAAGGACCCTTTAAAGTGGCGCTAAACCCTGATTCTCCTCTTTTCAGGTCCCCCACTGGCTCTTCCTCTTCAGCCAGTGCCCCCAGTAGCAAGCTGCCTTTTCTGGGGGCACTGGTGCATGCTCCTGCTGCTCTAAATTTTTTATTTATTTTTTTTTTTTTTACAACTTTCTCAAGGGGCAAATGTCAGCTCGTTTCCATACATTATTTCCAATCCTTTGAATGGCTGGGCCCCTTTGCTGTGTGTCAGCTACGGTCCTCTAATCCCGGGATCAATCTCTATGTGTGAGCTCCTACAGCAGAGATATATTCCAGATCTCCTTGAGGAAGCTGGCTTTGTCCTGCGAAACATGTTGGGGACCTTTTATGAGATCTTCCCTATGACTAACTTGGGATATAGCCATCAACCACTGGCATGACATGTAAAAAAAAACCACTGTTTAAAGTGTTTTAAACAGTACTTATATCACAATTTTTGTATTTTAAAATGTCTTGTAATGTGGTGCATAATAAAAATGTGACCACTTCTGCTTTTTTTTTTTTTTTTTTTTTTTTGTGGCATGCTAGTCTTATGTCTAAAATGAGAGGTTACTCACAATGCGAACATTTTTGTACGACAGAATACAACGTCAAAAGTGACGTAATGTGTTGCATGTGTCATTGTTTCTGAGCATGTGTAGTCCTTGTTCTTATGATTTTTTTTTTATTTTATTTATTTATTTATTTTTTACGAAAACCATACAAATGAAACAACAATAAGACATTGAGTTCACATCCGATGACAATTTTATAGTCTGCACATCCACATTTTGTCTAACGGAAAAGCAAAATTGGCCATCGAAAGCACCGTACTAACGATCCAAAAATGGCAGAAGAGCTTGTCGTACAAATTTTTAGTCAGCTCTCCTAGATGGTAATTCTGTTCAATTTGGAGAGATTGCATCCACTTCTGGAGATGCAACAGGAAAAGGAAAAGGCAAATCTCTCCTGCCTGGACATAGGCCTTTCAACCCTGCTCAGTATGGTTGTCACCCCAGAACAAGAACTGATTTTTTGGCAGAGTTACCAGCTTAAAATAAAGGGGGGGGAAAACTATAAAACAAAAAAAAAAGACTGCAGCCACTATATAGGGGCCAATAAGCAGCAACACTGTACATTTTTGTTCTTGGGTTTGAATATGTTTTAGTAACTTAAGCCATGGAATTCCAACGAGAGCACTTTATTAATATTTGCATTAGCTATCTGGCAAATCAAGTCAATATAGTAATTTTTATAACTGCCACAGTCTAGCTATAAAATTCCAGACTAAATCCACTGTATAATATAATGTGTGTACTAGTTATCTAGCAAATTAAGTCAATATAATTTTTTTTTTTTTCTTTTCACTGCTTCTATAGGTGAAGATGATCCCACAGGTAAGCTCTACATTGGTCAATTAATTTATTTGTGTGTGTTTGTTGAGATTCTGCACATTAATAGCGCATATACGATAGCGTGCTCAGTTTGCTGTGGACACGGCCTGTATTTTCAGTGAGCGAACTCCCAGGATGGCTTCATTCATAGTTACTACGTTTGATTCATCTATTTTTTATTTATTTTTTTTCTTTTGAAGATAAATCCTGAATAAGATGGGGTGTTCTCTGTAACAATGAATACTAGATGCTATCTGGGTCCTCATTGTCATTCCAGAACTAATGTGTCCACATACTTGTGTGAACAATGGTCAAAGCACTGCACATATTTGCCATGCATGGTTCTTCTTGGGCATTAGATGTCTTGTCCTAAACGCCTACAAAAGCTCTAGCTAATCGTGTTGTATGGTTGTTACTTACTTTAAACCAGGACAAAAATGTGTGTCTGATAAACTATTATACCCCCTTGCCATTAGTAATATGAGTGACAGCACCTGTAGTATGTCAAAGTACACATTTGTCATAAGGTGGTTGTAAATGTTGTTTTCCTGATGTATTTATTACATTATCTCTTGGGTGGCTGTTTGCCATAAAGTCTCTCTCTCTCTCTCTCCCCTATATATATATATATATATATATATATATATATATATATATATATATATATATATATATATATATATATATATATATATATATATATATATATATATATATAATATAATTTTACACAGCACATATTGTATATAGCTTTTGACTAGTCTGAATTACTGATGATTTAATAATAATTTTTAAAAAAAGGATGTGTTACCATAAGTTAAGTTTCTCTGTATCACTTCCAGTTGCACCTACTCCAGAAAAAAAAATCGACCCAACAGTTAAACCTGCTGATGGTGAGTTATTTGAGATGGGATGTGTAAAAGATAGTAATGTCAGTGTTCTCCGCCATGAGCGTTAGCTTGTAGGCATGTGTTGTAGAGTAGAAAGTGGGATATAGATGCAACTATGATATTTTTATATATATATATATATATATATATATATATATATATATATATATATATATATTTGTTTTGTAAAATTGTTGAAGCTTAACCTTCCTTATTGCCAATCCTAGCAGTTGTTGACTGTAATGCATACTACATTGCATTGCAAACTTTTGAATTTGGAAAAGATATCTACTGAGCTTAGAAAATGACATTGCATCTTGTAGCATTTGCACTATCAGTAATGAACATCTGGTAGAATGCTCATGGATTAGACAAGGGTGTTTTGGTGTTGTGCCTAAAGTTGAACTCCAGGCAGTCTTTTTATAGTGTATGTGTACAGATATACAGTATTTATCTCTGTAGGAAGCAGTACTTTTACATCTCAGGCCTCTGTTCACGTAACAGAAGGATGACATAATTCTAAAAATTTTATAATATCATTTTCTGGCTTCGGTTTCCTCCATGGTTTGGAAAAAATCAGTTTTGGGACCTGGAGATTTATTAGCGAGCCGGGTGGGATGAAATCTCCAGTCCTGGGTCCATATTTTGTGACCCACCAGCACATTTGTCAGGAGTGTGCTGGGCTATTAGTGGTGACCCGACTTTCCTTCACTAAAAAAGACACAAACCCAAGCCTGAGGGGCTGCTAGCTATTCAAAGAGTGTTTGGCAATGATTTTGTTTTCTAGAGTTTACTGTAAGGGCTAGTTTACACTTGCTTCAAAACATGGCTTTGGACACGCTTTGTCAAAGCTCTCTGAACGCCATGCAAAGGGCCTGTCTCTAAAAAAGGGTTAGCTTACAGTCCTGTTTACACCTGCTTTTGCTTGAGGCTTCGGTGGGTGCTCCAAGATAGCTTTGCCATAGACTTCTATGTAGGCTTTGAAGCACCACTGAAGCTACATGGGGTCAAATTTTTGAAGTGAAGCAAAAGCATGTGTAAACAGGACTGTAAGATAACCATTTTATTTAGTGACAGGAGCTTTAACTAGCGTTCAGAGAGCTTTAACAAAGCCTGTCCGCAGCAAGTGTAAATGAGCCCTAATATAGGAGTGGGCCAGCAACCCCTTTAAATGACAATTTCTGGCAACACTTTTATGCTTTTTTAATTCTTATAACGATGCAAAGCAACAGTATTGAGAATTACATGCTCTCTATAAGGCGCATTACCAACAGATCGCATGAAACATTTAAAGCAACTGGGTAGGAAATTACATTGTGAAATAACCAACACCATATGTGCACTCTGACGTTCCTTTTTAAAAGGGAAAGGATAGATAAAAAGATCATACAAAATAGGGAAATCTAAAATGGAAAAGGGTAAGATTGCAGTATTGTATACAACTGCTCCAACCACTGTCATGTAGTATAAAAACCATCCTACAAACACAAAAATAGATCATAATTTAAACCCCCTTGGGGGGGGGGGGGGTGTGTGTGTGTGTGTGTGTGTGTGTGTGTGTGCCTACGGCATTTATCCTAAATCTCTCCTCCTTCCTTTTTTTTTTTTTTTTTTTTGTATAATTTTTTTATTTCTTATTATCCCATCTCTCCCTCACTAGGTTTTAGGAACAGACGTAATCTAAGATCTAATTGGGCACAACTTCCTGGCCATTTCAGAGCAAGACGTGACCCCCCCCCCCCCCCATTTTGAATACCAGATAATTGACTTGTTACTAAACCCCTGAGAGTTTGGCTAACTTCCTATTTTGTCTACAGGACGGGAAGTAAAGGGAAAACCTCCCTACAGGATACGGACAACACTTTTAAAAAAACTTCTGTTTACTTTCTGTATACTTGAACATACAGTTGCAATCCACAAAAAAACACACTTTTTAAGTTAACCGAAAGCAGAAAAAAAAGCCCTATGCCTGCAAAGGATAGGAGGAGGGATGGAGAGGCAGGATTGTCCTCGGGAGGCTAAAGGTCCACTTTAAATCTAGGTGAACAAAGCACAGTTTTGCTAATGAGAAAAGTGAGATTATTGCAGAAAGTCTCAAGGAAAATGTGGAAGGTATGGACCCAGCTATGTAAAAAACCTAAGCAGGTCTTGTGCTGCGTACACACAGTCAGATTTTCCGATGGAAAATGTTGGATGTGAGCTTGTTGTCGGAAATTTTGACCGTGTGTAGGCTCCATCGAACATTTGCTGTCGGACTTTCCGCCAACATATCTTTGATGGCAGGTTCTCAAATTCTCCGCCCACAAAACTATGTTGTCGGAAAGTCCGACCGTGTGTACACAAGTCCATCGCACAAATGTTCACGCATGCTTGGGATCAAGCAGAAGGCGCCACACTGGCTATTGAACTTCCTTTTTTCTTGGCTCGTCGTACGTCTTGTACATCACCGGGTTTGTAATTGTTGGCCAACATTTGTGTGACCGTGTGTATGCAAGACAAGTTTGAGCCAACAACCTTCGAACAAAAATCCAGTTTTGTTGGCGGAAAATCCAATCATGTGTAGTCTGTAGGTAATATGAAAGTGAAGCTTTAATGCATGTACTCTATTGGTATTGTGAAAAGGATTTGGAAAAATGGCTGTATTTAATCTCTCTGCTACTGCTTTGCATTTATGGATAAAAGTATTTCAGCATGTGACTGTTTAGGTTTCAATAACTTGAGTCCTCTTATGTACTGTATGTCAAGTGGCAGGTTTCAGAGCGTGAGTTACCTTTTTCACCCTATCTTTAGTTCCCAAGCCAGCAACCTTGGCACCTAAAGCGGATCCCAAGCCAGCAACCTCAGCACCCAAACCAGCGCCAAAGCCACATGATGATGGTAAGGACGTTTTGCTTAAAGATTTGTGGATAAAGTAATGAAGGATGCATAGTGACCTTATAGCAGATCCATAAGGCATAAACCTCTGAGGCCGACACAGAATGCAGATACCACCTCCTTCACCATGATGGTGCTTTACATAGTCCAAGGCACTTGCCTCTCCTTATGTCATGATTGCATTGTGGGTTGTGAAGGGTGTGCCAAAGCAACGTCAAATCTTGCTTTTAGGCAAAATCGAATGTTCACTGAAATCTACAAGCTGCGAGCCTCAAAGGCTGCCCGATCTTTTAGTTTTCCCATTCACAGAGCACTGTAAATGAGTAGTGCGGCTATGTGGGCACTCGGCTACGTGTTTTTTTTTTTTTTTTTTTTTTTTTTTAATTTAAATTGTGACAGCTGGGGGGGGGGGGGTGCAGGGAGGGAAAAGAACATTGCTAGCCATCAAAGTGGGGGGGGGGGGGGAGGGAGCTGGTCCATTCGATACATGTTACACCCTGAATATGGATGAACGTTCTGAAAGGTCACCCTATTCCTTACCACAATAGCAACCGCTTGAAATTCATGCAATGAGGCCACTTTATTCAGTGACTATTGAGGGCATTTCCCTCACCTTTACAAAGCAACCCTATCCCTCTATTTTCTAGAGTGAAGGAAAATCTCCCCCAATGGGACACAGATGGCAAAAAAATGGACATGGGTTCTAACCATTCTCTACTGAAAATTTAAAGAGCTGTTTTGCCTTTTAGGTCTTTTAATTTCTTGCTGCTTTAAGCATTTAAAGCAAATAACGCTAGAATGTGTTCTACATCAAAAAGTTATGCTCCTTGTCCTGGTTTTTACCACAGAATGGTTCAGAAAATGTACATTACATGTGTATAATATATGTACATTATAGGGCTAAAATGAGTCTAGTTGGGTTACCACACTGGATGCATAAATAACAGGAATCAATTCCCCCATATATGTTGCTAGTATGTTTGTTTGTTTTTTAGGGCCGGTTCACACAGCGAGGCGCGGCGAGGCGTCTCCGACTTACCTCGCCGCGACCTGCGGGGAGCTCAGCGGCGACTTGCAGAGGACTTCTGTATAGAAGTCAATGCAAGTCGCCCCCGAAGTCGCCCCGAAGTAGTACAGGAACCTTTTTTCTGAGTCGGAGCGACTCGAGTCGCTCCTCTCAGAACGGTTCCATAGTACTGAATGGGGGCGACTTGCGGGAGCGAGGCGAGGCGAGCCGTGTCGCCTCGCCTCGCCTCGCTGTGTGAACCGGCCCTTAAAGTTATTGTGTTTCAGCAGTCTGTGCTAATTCTGTCAATTTGTGTTTTTTCTTAGCTGATTTTGACTTGGGCGATGCTGTTGGTGGAGATGGTAAGCATTGCACTATCTCTTCTGTGTTCTCAGTCTTGCTAAAATGAATGTGCAGTAGATGGGCATCATTCAAGATCTAGGTTTTTACCATTTATTCCTATGTGTCTCTTGACTTTGATTTCTCTGAAAAATGTACCTTCTTCCATTCACTTTTTTTTTTTTTTTTTTTTTTTTTTTTTTTTTTAATTTTGTACTCTTGATGTTCCCTTAGATAAAATTAAACTTACAAGCAAGACTCTTCTTCCTCTTCTTCCTCTTCTTCCTCTTCTTCCTCTTCTTCCTCTTCTTCCTCTTCTTCCTCTTCTTCCTCTTCTTCCTCTTCTTCCTCTTCTTCCTCTTCTTCCTCTTCTTCCTCTTCTTCCTCTTCTTCCTCTTCTTCCTCTTCTTCCTCTTCTTCTTTTTATATCCCCTCAGTTATTACGGCAGCTCCGCTATTGCTATATAACTCTGAATCTTGCTGCTTCCAAGCTCCTATCCCTTTCTTTGGCCCTGAATGGTGCTCCAGACAAAATAATATATTTTGTGCAATCTTTATACAGTCTCCTTTGGATTTACAAATAGCTGTGTAGCGTGAAACTATCTAAATACCTACTGGTATCCAGTAAGGTGGACCCTTACATTTCATTTTTGGTAAGCCTAAAGGAGATTCACATTGTAACCTGTATGACCAGACAAAGTCAAGCCATAGATGATTTTCTTTTCTTCCACCACGGGTGGAAGGAAAGAAAAATGCTCAATTTGGACTGTGTTGATGGAGGAATCCCTCTTGCAGCAGATTACTGCTAGCAGCTGTATCCGCTGGGAGTAATCGCATGTAATAAACCTTACTGGTTGATTGTACCCAAGTCAATCAATGGATTGACTTGAGTACAATCGGCATGTCCATAGGATTGAATCGCGGCTAGTCCCTGCTGAACCGGCCAAGATCTGATCCATCTATGGCCAACTTTAGACTATTTCCTTTGTCTAACCAGAAATGAACTTCACGCTTTTTGCCTTCAATGCAACCACCTACACATTTATGCTTCAGTGACATTAGTCTAACTCCTTTTTAATCTCTTGTCCTACTCCCGCCCTCAGCTTTGTCCTTGACCTAACTTACATCGCCCACCTCCTCTGCCTCCACTCCTTTTGCCCAGATACATGCCTACCTTGATCTCAAAGCCTCGGGTGTTTGTTCCGCACAACAGGTCTGAAGTGTTCTAGCTGCACCTGCACAGTAGATCCCCATGTATTTCTATAGGGCTGTTTCATAAAGCCAAAGACATTTGGGACAGAGGCCATAGAAATCTATAGGGCACTATAGGGTTCTACTTTGCAGATGCAGTCAGGACACTGAAGACTCTTTAGTATTGGATGTGCAGAAACACCAGAGGCCATCCGATTAAGGGAAATATGCATCTAGGGCCGTGGTCATAAATCCTGTCCTCAGGGCCCACTAACAGGCCAGGTTTTATGTATTATTACCTTGGGGAGATGCAGACTAGAATACTGCAATCACTGAGCAGCAAATTATATCACCTGTGATGTATTAGTTATCTTGCAAACTTGGCCTGTTAGTGGGCCCTGAAGACAGGGTTGATGACCACTGATCTGGGGGATTTGTACAACTTTTTAACGACCTGTTGACTAATATGGTTTCATTTTGAAAAGAATTCCCTCTGTAACAGCTTCCATTGTGTACAGTCAGACAATGCTTTATGACCCTAAAACAAGAGTACAGGCCCAAATGGTCTGGAACTTTATCACAACAACCTGGTTGCCAGCTATTTAAAAATAAGAGAGGCTTTTGGAAAGATGTGGCCAGGGAGAGAGAGCACAAATGGGGGAAGCCTCAAAGTTTGGTTAGCAAAAAGGGTAATGCTATAGAAACAAGCGAGTAGCTTCCTCACTCTTTAAGGATCCTATCACTTGTGCATTTCTACCAGTGAATGTATCGCTAGTGTGACAAAGGTCTGTAATCCTACAATTGTGTGGTTTTGTATACATGCAAAATAATTACTATAGCAGCATTATCACATTTTTTACCCTTCTCCGGTAATCCCTAATCATGATTATTTTCTAGCATCAATATGCCCCCCAACACCAATATAAGTTTTCCCTTTACCAAGCAATTTGAAATGAAAGCTTCCCTTCTTAGTGTTGCACTCCTGAGCAGCGGCTACAACATGTTCCTCAACTTTCCCAATATAAAAAATGACCTGGTGTTGTTGGGATGCTTCTATTCTCAGATTCCAGCATCTTCAGGAGGGTCAGGAAAGGCAGCCAATGCCACTCAGACCTACCAACTTCTTCACGTTTCCACTCCTCTGAGAGGAGAGGTGGACTTGGTGGCCTTCCTGGACTTGCTCCCTATCTCAGCAGTGTTGCCGCCCTCACGCTGCCTTACGCTGGATGGCCTGGACACAAAGGGAGAATCTGCTATTGCTTATCCCTTTTGGGTCCTGGACATTGAAGCAGTGATAAAGCAGGGCAACAACAGTGTGGAACACAGTCTTCACGGACAACAAATACCCCATAATTTTAGGAATTGGAAATAAGAGGCCCAGAATCAGCTTTTCTCCAGGGGATTGGCGCTAGCATGAAGGCACCTGGATGTTCTTGATTTTTGCACAGATTGTTTGCCTTAACACTGGAAAATGTGTTTTCACAAGTTATTGCTTGGATTAATCACATGCATTTTTTTTTTTTTCTTACAGAACCGACAACTCCAAAAAATCAGCCAGGCCGTGGTGGAGGAGGAGGAGGAGGAGGCGGCAGTAAGTTCTTGGAGTTAAACAGTTGTAAAGACATAGTAATTCCATTGAGCGACTGAGTTCCCTCTGGTGGCTGACCCCAAATCTATAGATAAATGAGGTATAACTATGGCCTATGGGTCACCCACTCAGCGCCACCTCAATCCTACAGTGCCAGCAGCAGGTAGATGTGTTGAACTATTCAATATCATATGTCGATGTCTCCAGACATTTAAAATCGCAAAAAAATAAAAAAATAGATAAAGCAAAAAATAAAAATTACCAATATAAAATAGAGATGAAATCAAAACATAAAATAAGACTAAGCAGCTGTTTAGATAAATATAAATATAGTATTACAGTAGTATCACCTGAGCTAAAGTCCTCCTTGCATCAGATAAATACTAAAACAGCGCTAAAAAGAAAATTGAAAAAAAAATTGATGGTAATGTAACCATATGGCAATGGCTAACACCACGGCCAACAATCTTTATGTAGCAGATGTATATGTGGACAGTTCAGATAATTCAGTCACTTTTCTCTTGGCATGCACCTTCCACCAGAGTAAGAATGCAATTATCCACCTCGTGAAGCACACACCTCTCTGGGGTACAAACTCGCCAGATGCCGCTAGAAAGAGAGCCTTGTATCTGTGTCCAAACACCGCTCTGTGCTGACACCCCAAATATCCAGAAGGTCCACTGGTATAGGTCCACCGCGCTCTGCCTTCTACCCGGAAGTGTAATACAGTGTCTGCAAGGAACACACTTCCAGCGGACGGCTGGAGATGGTGATGGCGCCCTCTATTTTATTTCTTTATCCTTGTTGATTGCATTATAAATGTAAGCAGCTAAGAGAAAAGTGACTGAATTATCTGAACTGACCACATATCCATCTGCTACATAAAGACTTTTGGCCGTGGTGTTTGCCATTGCCCTATGGTTTCATTACCATCAATTTTTTATTTTATTTTTAGTGTTGTTTTAGTATTTATCTGATGCAAGGAGGACTTTATCTCTGGTGATACTTCTGTAATACTATATGACCTCTAAATCTATTGAGTACAATAACAAAAATATGAAAGAGCAGGCTTGTAATATTTAAAGTTTTGAATCCAAACTTATTTTCAGGTAAACACCAAAGTAATACCTAAAAGTATGCATGCACTGGAAATGCACCCCCTATCTTTTTAATTAATTGCGCACACACATTTACGATCTACGTTAACCACTTCAGCCCCGGAATAATTGGCTGCTCAATGACCAGGCCATTTTTTGCGATACGGCAATGCGTTGCTTTAATTGACAATTGCGTGGTCGTGCGATGCTGTACCCAAAAAAATGTACGTCCTTTTTTTCCCACAAATAGAGCTTCCTTTTGGTGGTATTTGATCACCTCTGCCATTTTTTTTCCCTCCGTTTTAAGCCGATATGTATTCTTCTACATATTTCTGGTAAAAATCGCAATACGATATCTATCTATCGTCTGTACTTGCCAAATTTGCTGCAGACATCTCCCTCCACGAAGACTGGCTGAAGCTGCTGCCTGTTCACTTCCTGGATTTACACACACACACCTCCAGCCCTGCAGATCTCATTGGCCCTCTTATGACCCTCCCTTCATCGCAAACTCTCACAAGAGTAATGCCCTGTACACAAGACAGGGAAAACCGGAAGGTTTTTCCAACGGAGTTCCGACGGAACTCTACTGAAACTGTCTTGCATACACACGATCACACCAAAGTCTGATCATCTAGATGATGAGATGATTAGAAAAGGGAAGTTCAATAGCCAGTAGTCAATGGCTTTTGTCTCGTACTTGCTTCAGAGCATGCGTCATTTTTGGTCCGTCGCAACAGCATACAGGCGAGCGGTTTCCTGATAGGAATTGGTTCCATTGGAAATATTTAGAACATGTTCTATTTCTAGGTCCGTCAGAATTTTCCCCCCAAAAAAAAGTCAGATGAGGCATACACACCATGAAAAGCTTCCGTCTGACTTTTTCTGTCGGACATTCCGCTCTTGCATATGCCTCATCTGCCTTTTTTTTTTTTTTTTTAATTCTGACGGTCCTAGTAATAAAACATGTTCTAAATATTTCCGTCAGACTCATTAGAGAGAGCAGTGCATGTCGTAAGGCAAAGGAAAATCGCTGCTCCAGATGAGAAGCTCCAGGCACAATGAATAGTGTAAGACTCCTGACATGGGTGCAAGCCTCGGCTTGCCTGCCGTAGAAGGCTGAATGAAGGAAGAAATTGTCTGCACACCAACGTGATTGAGTACCATTTATTGAATATTTCATGCAAACGATTACCCACACCAACAGGGTGCAGTAGCCAGAACATAGGTGGACTAGTTTGGCACAGTGTTGTCACTAGGGTTGGTGTCACCTGGTGCGGTAAAGTTCGGCACTGGTTGTTGTGTAAGGCCGTCTGTACCGAAAAGGAAACCCTCTGGATGAACTGAATGCCCCCCCCCCCCCCATTCCACCCAGGGAATATGGTTTACCACCAGGGGGGCATGGGGGAACATTGTTTGTTCACAGTATGTATGCCCATGTATATTATGAAGTTTGAAGCTACCCTATGGCTGGCTATTAAAGAGGCGGGACCAGGCCCCTTTACAAGACGCCTGGTGGTACTGTCGACAGCCCTTGCTGCAGACACCCCCTTCCCCCCCTCCTGGTTATCAGACCAGCTCAGGGTGGGCATATCGGCAATTTAGCCCATTTATCAGGAAAGCACAGGGCGCCGGACAAAAGCACTCCTCCTTATCTCACCAGCTCTAAGTGGCGAACACCATGCCAAACCTCCCCCCACCTATAGCAACAGTGCACCTCGGACACCCCCATCGCAAGCCGCCCCCTCTCTCCCCTGATTGGCTGATTGATGGCCATGGGAGCCAATAGCGCCACTGCTCTGTCTCAGCTAATCGGGAGGAGTGTACTAGATGGCTGAGGGAATTGTGGATATTGCTGGAGAGAGGAGGAAGAGGAGGAGGTCGGTGGCTAATTGGGAGTGCTGGGGAGGCTGATGATAAACCTTCTGCCTTTACAACTCCTTTTAAGATGAAACTGATGAGAAATAACGGTGACTGGTAAATTATGGGAGTATATTCTACTTCTTCAAGATCTACAGCATATGTATATAAATAACCTTTGAAAAAAGATCAAGTACTTATTGGCTTCACGCATTTGAATTAAAAAGGGAACTTTAAAAAGCTTAAAAATAGCAAATCTAGCATCAGTCACAATTACGATTTGTATTGGATACAAGGTGTGCTACTTGCTGGGTTTAATTTGGTGTATAATTGCCCAGTTTTGTGTTCGCTTTAATAATCTTTAAATGAAATAAGTATATGCAGACATTTCTTTTTCACTTTTGTAGTCCTTGCCTAAAACAAAAAACACTACAGTGGGTGAGCGCTATCACCCTAGGGCAGGAACTGTTACTGACAGCATTACAATAAGAAAATTGAGCGAATTTGCAGTGTGCTTGGCGGGTGTAATGCATGGTGCAGAGCTTTGCTCAATCAGGGAGCAGTAAAAGCTGGCTGTTAAGGAGCAGGGCTGGGAAGTTGGCCGCGGCATCTTTAACTGATGAGTTAATGGGCTTCACCTGCTGACAACTGAATTAAAAAAATGAAAATTGCCGTAAAAAAAAGTGTGGGTTACTGTCTGGTATGGATTTTAAGAGGATCCCAAAGCCAAAATGAAAGTGATTGTTGTTTAAAAAAATAAAAAAAAATAAATAAAAAAAGACTTTACAAACATGTTTAAACTTGCCTGCTCTGTGTAATTGGTTTTGCACAGATCCGCCTGGATCCTCCTCCTCAGGTCCACCTTCGCTGCTCCTTGCCCCTCCCTCCTGTCTAGTGCTCCTACAGTCAGCAGCTTCCTATGGGGGCACTGGAGCCGAGTCACAGCTCTGTTTGTCCATTCAGACACAGAGCCCTGGCCCCGCTCCTTCTCTCCCCTGATTGGCTGATTTTGACAGTCACGGGAGCCAATGGCGTGGTTGCTGTCTCATCCAATCAGGAGGGGTGTCCCGGACAGCCTAGACATTCGGGGACATCGCTGGAGAGAGATGGGGCTTAGGTAAGTAATTAGGGGGTGCTGGGAAGGCTGCTACACACTGAAACATTTCTATCTTAATGCATTAAGATAAACCTGCTGCCTTTACAACTCCTTTAAAAAAAAAAAAAGTGTGGTGGTCCGCCCCCCAACTCCACACCAGACCCTTATCTAAGCATGCAGCCTAGCAAGTAAGGAAAGGAGGGGGGGAGCGAGCACCCTCCACCTCCTGAACCATACCAGGCCACATGCCCTCAACATGGGAGGGGGGGGTGCAACTCTAGGCTGTGGTGCTTATCAGAATCTAGAAGCCCCCTTTAAATAGGGCCCCCCCAGATCCTGGGCCCCCTTTATGGGAATGAGTATGGGGTACATACCCCTACCCATTCACAGAAGAAAGTGTCAAAAAGTAATAAAAACTGACAATTTTATAAAAAGGAATTGTCCAAAAAAATTTTTAGTGCCCCCGATGTAAATCCGTCATCAATCGCACCTCCCCTGGAACTCTGAGAAAAAAAAAAAGAAAAAATCACCGACCCAGCATGCACCGGTCCGTGATGCCAAAAGGGGGGAGCAGTGCCACGGGTTGACATTACCAGGTGGCAACGCCCTTACCTATATTAGAACTGTCAAACGGAGGAGGCATTCAGTGGTCATCCATTAATGAGTGAGGAGTGGAAGCACTGCAAGCCATACTGTATTGCACAATGAAAAAGGGAGTTAGTTGGTTGATGGGAGAAGAAAGCACAAGAATTGCATCATCCCTGCCCCTTTGCTATACAGTCATAGGCAGGGCGTTCCTTAACAAAGCTAGTGTGTGTTTAACTGCTGTGGAAAAAGTGGGGTCGTTACCTCCCTCTTTGAGGGATGTCTGTTAGAATGCTGGCCGAACAAAATTACAACATTTTTGCTAGAGAAGGCTGTTCAACCATATGTATTTAAACTTTAAATCTAGCAAAACCATAAAGAAGTGTAAAAAAGTGACTTCATGGTTAACACTTAGAGAGTGTAATCGCACTGAGTTCCCAAGATTAGGCTGCCAGCTCCCACTGCTAATAGCGGTCCCTCGCATGTAATCTCACGCAGCGATCACATGCCAATGATCGGCCCTGGGTGCAGATTAGCTGTGGGAGGCAGCAGTCAGTCGCCCACTGCTTTCATTGAAGCTGCCTCCCGCACATAATCGCAAAAAAACTTTGCTGGGGTTCTCAAATCTATGTGGAGGGCGGGAGCATTCGCAGGTGTGAATGCACTCTTATGCCTTGCAGCACTAGGGTCCTCAGTTTGAATCCCAACCAAGACGCCACTATCTGTAAGGAGTTTAAATGTTCTCTGTGCTTGTGTGGGTTTCCTCCAGGTACTCAGGTTTCCTCCTGCACTGTCCAAATGACATGCTGGTAGGTTTAATTGTTTTCTTTCTAAGTTGGCCTTAAAATGCTTATGTACTGTATGTATTTGTATTTGAGGTGGAGACCTTTATAATATAGGGCCCTTGAGGAAGGGACTGATGTGAATGTGCAATAGCACTGCATAAATTGTCAATGCTATATAAATACTTGTAATAAATAATAAACATACAATAGTGGTAACTGGATTGGAAAAGAGATCTTCCCCAACACACAGGATATAGATTTTACAAGGTCATCTGCTTATCTTTCTTACTAGAAATTTCTAATTTATTTTCAGCGCATGCCTAAAGTTTTGTATTTCACTTGTAATAATGAGATTTCTTTGTTTTAAGGCTTAGGTGATGATGACCTGATTGATGCTGCTGGAGGTCTGCCCCCTCATGATCCCAGTGGTAAGAATGCATTGCTTTCACAGATTTGAAAAGTGTCCTTCAAAATGTCCTCCATGGTCTCGTACATTGGGCCTGGCCCTTCAACTTCTGCGATTCTTTGCTAAACCTTGGTTATGCAATAGTGTCACACACTTATTAATCCACTACTATAAATCACTGCTTTTTATTGCCACATTTTTAGTTGCTAGACCCTTAAAGTGGAAGTAAAGGCAAAACCTAACTCTAAACCTACTCCCACCCACATAATAAGCCTAATCTATCTAACCTTGTAAAGAAAAATTCACTATACTTAACCTGTTCTGCACACGCTCTGGTCCTAGGCTGAGCTGTCCGCAGCAGCTTCAGTGTGTAGAAGAGGCATATCGACAATGGAAGACCCGTAGTTGCCTCTATGGGTGATGTCACTTTCCAGCCGTTGTCTGCTTTCTCCTGAACACAGGGGGCGCTGATGGAGACTGGACCAGAGTAGCTGCAGAACAGGTAAGATCTTTTTCTTTTCAGGGCTAGATAGATTAGGCTTAGATTTTGCCTGATACCATGTACAATCGGAATTTCGGCCAGCAAAAGACCGATGAGAGCTTTTCATCGGAAAAGGCAACCATGTGTATGCTCCATTGGAATTTAGCTGGCCGAATTCCCACCAGCAAAAATTTGATAGAAAGTTTTTCCATCTGGAAAATTGAGAACATGCTATCGGAAATTCCAATCGTGTGTATGCAATTCTGACCCGCAAAAACTCACGCATGCTCAGATTCAAATACGAGATGGAAGTTATTGGCTACTAGGTATTGAACTTCCTTTTTCTAGTCCCGTCGTACGTGTTGTATGTCACCGCGTTCTTGGCGGTCGGAATTTGGTGTGACCGTGTGTGGGCAAGACAGTTTGAGCGGAATTCAATTGGGAAAACAATCAGATTTTTACGACGATAATTCCGATCGTGTGTACTTGGCATGAGAGTAGGTTTAGTGTTAGGTTTTGCCTTTACTTCTTCTTTCAGGTATATGTTGTTGATATATGGTAAAGATTTTTAGCACTAATTACTAAAAAAAATAAAAAATCTAAAAACATTTTGAAGGGTATCTAAACCAAACGACAAAGTGTGCAAATGTATTGCAGCTTACCAATCCCTAGATGTGATTGCTGAATTAGTTTTATTTATTCAGGCTAAGAACATTTTCGGTAAGTACATAAAAAACATGTGGATCTTGCTACAAATGTATTGTCCTAGTTACTTCCTGTGAGATGACATGAAGGTGCAAACTATGTTCTCTTCCATCTGTAAACTACTGATCCTTCATCCTCCATGTGATGGAGATGGAGAGAAAAACCTGTTTTGGTGTCCAAGCTTGGCTGACAGCTATGGATTAGTTCATGGATACAGTGAAGAAGTGAGCATAGCCAACCGAGGACAAGTAGCATGCTGTTTTCAGGATCACCAGGGGAAAATAGATAAAAAAAAAAATGCCAGAACAAAGAAAACAAATGCAGCCACATCATCTAAGGACTCTTAAAGTGGTTGTAAACCCTTACAACCAACTTTGACCAACAGGTAAGCCTAGATTAAGGCTTACCTGTAGGTCCAAGAAATATCTCCTAAACCTACACAGTTTAGGAGATATTTGCCGAAAGACAGGCATCGCTGTCTACGGCGCATGCGCCATAGACAGCGGCGAGCAGGTGCACTGAGCGCGCCACAGTTGGTGGTTAGTTAGTGAGGTCATTGCGGCTTCGACGAATGACAGCGCCGGAGCAGCGAGACCCACCAAGAAGATGGAGGCTCTGGACTACAGGGGACAGCGGTGACTTCGCTGGCTCCTGTGTCAGGTAAGAACAAAGAAGAGGGGGTCCCCTGGGGGTGGACTTTTGAGGCACGTACAAATTATAATAGTATACAAATTATTTTATTACATAAAACCAACAAAAGGTAATTGAATATACAGTATACATTAAAAAGTACATCAACAGGTATATATACAACCAGTATTGATGCTATGTCGTATCAGTCATTTGAACAGAAACACCCTACGCGTTTCGGAGCTTGGAAAAGCGCGCACTTCTTTAGGGGTGTGTGGATACAATGTTTCTGTAGAATCTAATAAATGGCAAGGAACAGGGTAGCACAGTTATATAGTATCTAAACAGATGGTGACACACTGGTACAAAAAATAGTTAAACAGACACAATTTCAAAATACTTACAATACTGTTAACATATATGACAATAGCCGCTGGGCACCATTTGATAAAAGAACAAACAATTGTACAGGACCATATGGGTATATTTGACTCCGCCAATGCTCGAGGTATATGCCCTAGTCTATCTCTATTCAATAAAGTGTTGTAGAGATCCTGCAGGAGTGGTGTGAAAACAGATCTGCAGTCCCCTATTGGGGGAAGATTTTTTTTTTCATATAAACTGGGACTTTTATAGTTGTTTTACCCAGACTAACACCTGGATAGGAAAAAATGAGAAATAAAAAGTAATGATAGTAATTTGAATGGGGTAAGAATAAATATATATAAATAAAGACTGAAAGTTAAACATTAAACAATGCTAACAAAAAATAAATAAATAACATGAAATAAAAAATAATAAATAAATAAAAAGTAAAAGGTTTGACCCCACCGGGTGAGCGGTGCAAGTGGGGAAACACTGGGGCTGACAATTACAGTGCAGGGCAGAAACTAGCGCGTCATTTAAGAGGACCCCCTCTTATTTGTTGTGATGTTTTAGGATGTGGCACAACAAATTTACGAGACCCTGTCATACCCTCTCTTCTGTGTCAGGTAAGTGACACATAATGGACTGCTATGCGATGCATAGTAGTCCATTATGCTTTACCTTTGCAGGGAATCAAGGAGGAAGTAAACTCATCAGGGTTTACTTCCTCTTTAAGCTGTAATATATTACATTTCTGAGTAGATGCAGCTTTTTTTTTTTCTTTTTTTTTCTTTTTTTTACTTGGTCTAATATAGTAATTATTGGCTGCTGCACTATATTGATTTATTTATTATTTATTTGTTGTCTGTTTTGACACATGGAAAATCATAAATATTGGTTTTAATCTCATCCCCCTTACGTTTTTGGCTTGGTTTCGCCACCCAGGCTATATATATATATATATATATATATATATATAATATAGTATTATATATTATATATTTTTTTTTATGGTGCATGTGCAGATTTTTGAAAGGGCTTTGCCTGACCTTTTGTTACTGGCAAAGCTCTTGGACACATCTGTGTACATGCAGGGGATTTTCCTTGCATGTGTAAATGCACCAAAGGTTTAGAACATCCATAAGTCACATGTACGGGATGCTGCGTGTGTACATATGCGCCGTAGGGCTATGTTTGGACTCGAAGCCTGGCGGCATGTCTGTGCATGCGCAAAATGCAGGATGGATGGGTGGGTGGACACTAATGCCATTCTTGCCTGGACAAAAAAAAATGTAATACCCAAAAATGAGGGGGTGGGGGAGAATGGAGGCAGGGCAAAATGAATGTTTGTTAGTTTAGGATGAAGGTCCGCTTTAACTTTCTGCTTATTGTGTGAGGCAGGAAATGGATACCTACTTTGGACCGCTGATAGAAATAGAAAGTCCTATTCATTGCAGTAATTACACTATAGAATATTACAGTGGGCAAAACCACATCATAGTAGTTATCATATCATAAAAGTAGCAGTTTATAAATAAGAAAACTTCAAGGATGTGCTGCCAGCAGAATTGTTATTACTGGCACACAGATCATATGATCATGCATAATCCACACAGCAATATTTTTAGTTCTCGGAACAACCACCCATTAGTAATGCACCATCACCTATGCTCATAATGCCTTCCGGTGATATCATTTAAAATAAACCTCTAAATCCTAATGATTTAAATAAATGTATTTTCTGGATTTAAATGCCAAATTTGCAATTTTAGCAAACCCTTCTTGTAAAATACCTTGCTAATATTGCACTGCTATTTCCTGGCTTGGTGTTACTGCTCATTGGACAGAGATGATGCTGATGACCTGAATATTGAGGAAATTTGCAAGGGAAGGTGACTTTGGGGGTCTGACGATATATTCCACTTTTTAGATCTACTTTACCAAAACTATGTAAAAAGAGACCCTACATAAACCAACCAAGTCACACAGGCCTTTACACTACATAGTTTTGATAGTGCTAAAAGATTGTACAATTAGATTGTAGTGTGTGTGTGTGTGTGTGTGTGTGTGTGTATATATGATGAGGTTTTGGAGGCTGTCAGGATCCGTATGTGTATGTCGCCTATCTGTGTGGGCGATGTGTGTAAATCGCAGCACTAGCTGCTGGTAAAACCATAACCAATTTAAAAAGTATACTGTTAAAATTTGCATTTTAAAATGAGAAAATTTTGGCTCTGGCAGTGAAAGGGTTATGGACAATATTACCCAATATGCACATGAATTTTGTTAAACTGCAGATAGTGAAGTATGTGAAAAACAGGCGCAAAACGATATCAATTTAGAATAATATGTGACTTAAATAGCAGATCTGCTGCCGTTAAAGACCCCCCCCCCCAACAATAGTGGGGTACGCAATGTTACAGAAAAAGGTGTAACTGCACTGAACCCTGAATAGTATATTTATCTTGTCATCTATGAAAAATATTTATCAGTGATTCACCATCATAAATTAAAATAAAGTGCATATTTAGTGAACTGCAATATTATAAAGAAAATGATCCTTCTTAATCAAGAAAAAATATATAAAATCCTATGTTAAACAAAAATCAGTCCCAATATTCCTCCTTCAAAGGATGATTATCCGAATCCCATGTGCATAAATCCACATACATGATTGGAAAACTTTCACCGATTTTGTGAAACACCACCAGCTTCTAAAATGGACACTCATCAGAAACAAGGTAAAAAGACGCCTTTGGTTTATGTTGGGTTAACCACTCCACTCATAAGTATGCCTGAAGATTTCCCGATTCAATGCCAGTAATCACTCCTTGCATCTCCACATTAATCTCAGGATCTCATAAAAAGCAAACGGCCATTATTGAGCAACCTATTATAATTGCATCATTAAAATAAGTATAGGGAATTTTCACTCACAAGTGTGGTGCCTATAGACTAGCACTAAGTCTTTCCAGCAATGCTCTTAGGGCTACCCTGTTTCCCCGAAAATAAGAGCTAGCGTGATTGTCCGTGATGGCTGCAATATAAGCCCTACCCCCCAAATAAGCCCTACTGTTTCCCCGAAAATAAACCCTATCCTGAAAATAAGACCTGCAAGGACTTTAACTAGGGCTTATTTGGGGGGTAGGGCTCATATTGCAACCATCACCGACAATCACGCTAGCTCTTATTTTCGGGTAGCAAGCATTGTTCCGTCTCCTGGGATCGGTTGTAAGAGCGAAGCCTCGATTTGGTGCAGGCTGGAGCAGGAAGTGACGTTGGCGTTACCCAGAAGCCTCTATGCGTTTCGCATCCACCCGTGCCTCTTCAAGATGCCTTTTCTTTATAATATTGCAGTTCACTAAATATGCACTTTATTTGAATTCATGATGATGAATCACTGATAAAGATTGTTTTTTGATATGTGGTAAGATAAATATATTATTTGGGGTCAGCGCAGTTGCACCTCTTATCTGTAAGATAGTGACGTATGTATGTTTATATTTTGGGTATGGGTATTCTTCTTCTGTTCAGTTATCAGTCAGGTGTCTGAGAATGTATTGAGATGCCAGAGACAGAACTGTAAGTAGCAATAGCTGAGATATTATGTATTTATTTTCTTTTTTGTACTGCAGCAAACAAAGAAAAATATATGTGGGAACCACTACAACTGATAAGGCCAACTCCACCTTTTTGAACCATATTTCATGTTACATCTTTATTTAGGGTATAACCTGATACAAATGGGACCCCCTGTGATGGCATGCAAAAGGGTTCTTTTTCCCACGTAGCTACTGTCATCCTATCTAAGGCCTAAGTTCACACTTGTGCAGTTTGCTTTTGATCTGTTTTCTGTAGTGCACTTTGCATTTCTTTCTTTGGCATTGACTTTCAGTCTATCAGCTTTGTTGTGTGTTTTTTTTTTTTTTTTTTTTTTGTTTAACTAAGGGATTAAACTTGGATGGGGTAAAGGGAATATGGGATATCCAGATCAATAGTATTTAATCAAGGAAAATGTAGATTGGACCCTCCTATTCAGTCTCTAAAGCCCCAGACTTATCCAGCAAAACATCTCTTGATGAAGTGTTACTTCCTCTACTGTGCAATACTTGGTTCCTATAGCAGCTTGCACAGGTTAGGCCCAACTTTGTAGATTTGCCATTTGCTGGCAGGGGACCACGGGCCGCTTTGGTGTATCAACCAATAGTAATTGAAAGTGTCCGTTTTGTGCTAGCTGTATCTAGGTGGACTACTGGTCCCAGTCAGTCAGTCCTGTGCAAACTCTGCCAGCCCGCCTGGCTGCAGCAGCCTGACTTCAACATCAGTAACATCAGCCTCTCCCTCTTGGCTCTACAGCAACTCTTGGAATGGCTCTCCCAGATCGCTCGACTGTGCCTGTCACTTGCTGAACAGGTGAATCCTTCCTGAAGATTTGCCCAGCAGTGTTCCCCGCTGTCCTCTCCCGCTCCTGTTCAGGACACCCCATGTTTGGGTTGTAATGGAGGGGTTCCATTACAGCTCCGAGTCACAGCCCAAGGTCACACCCCCCCCCCCCCCCCCAAGGGGGCTCTCTCCAAGGCCCCGACAGCCTAACACTCCATCTCTCAGTTCTTCCACCCGAACAACTCCTCCCTAGCTGGGCTGACCCAAGGTATTTAAGGAGGCCTGCCCCCTGCCAGTCCTAGAAGGGGTCTGGTCAGGGCTCCTCAACACACCCCAGACAGCTCCACCTCTCTTCCTCCTCTGCTTCTAGAATCTTCTTGCAGCCAGAGAGAGGTAACAAAGAAGTGACGCTGCCTGTGAGTCTCCAGCCTACACTAAACCACTCCCCAGCTCCCAGATCAAAGCAAACAGGGCTAGCTTTTGGCTAGGCCTGCCTACATTTACATGTACTAGCCAAAAACCTAAATTCTAGCACCTACCTAAGGTAGAGGGTGTTGCACGTTTTGTTTTTTATTTTTTTTTCTTTGGCCAATTTGTTGGGCAGATTGAAAACGCAAAGCGTGTCAACGCACTACATGCTTTTCTGCCACATCTGCATTGAAATCTATTGAACTAAAAATGAAACGTTGCATTTTTAAAGTCCCTGACCCTTTCCAAAAAACGCAGCGTCTGAAAAAAGCATAGGTGTGAACGTGTTCCATAGGAAACCATGTTAAATGGACTATAGTGTGTCTCGGCAAAAAGCACCAAAAAACGCATAGGTGTGAACCAGATCTAACTACTTTTTACTAGAGCCAGCCAATGCCTCAGTGAAAAGGTAGTGTGCCAGTTCACAATTTCTGTGAAATGCACCTTTTTGATGTGTTCCGGTTATGTTATGCCGCAATCCAGATTCCATACAGAAAAGGGTCAGCAGGTTTTTACGTTGGACTGCACTGGCGTGAATTAAAGCCATTGGAAACCATTGTTCATTTTTGATGCAGATTAAAAAACGCACTGGGCTGCATCTGGTGTGATCCGGCCCTTTAGAACTCGTATGTGGCTCTTTGGTCGGTGTACAGGTGCCCTTATTGCCTGACGCTGGCATAAGAGGACATTGATCAGGTAAATGGGCAACACGATTAGAGGCAAACAAGCATGACTCTCATTTAGCAAAATTGTGTATTTGTGATCCCTGTGCCTGGAATCCCAGACAGCAATATGAGACACATTCAGGGGCGGACTGACCATTGGGTCACTCGGGCACTGCCTGAGGGCCCCGAGCCACAAGGGGGCCCCATCAGGGTTGCCAGCCTCAGTAAAACCAGGGACAGTATGTAAAAATCTGTGTGGTGTGTGTTGATTTTTTTTTTTTTTTTTTTTTTTTTACATCTGTCTCTGAAATGTCCCTTACCGACAACCTTTTGGTCTAAAAATCCTGAGATTATAGCTGCCCCACCTCTCCAGTACCTTCTCAGCCAATAGAAACATGTCTGTGTATACTGTGTGTGTATACTGTGTGTACATGTGTGTGTATACTGTGTGGCCCCATAATCTCAGATTGCCTGGGGGCCCCATAATCTCCTATTGCCCGGGGGCCCCATGAGTTGTCAGTTCTCCCCTGGACACATTTGCACAGATCTGAGACAAATTTTCACTCCAAACAGACGCACAATTAGGAGGTAATCGGAGGAAGGTTTTCTATTACTTTTAGAGCAGCAGGAAGCGCTGAACTCTTGTAGTAGATCGTCTTCTATTCTGTCTCATGGCTCCTGTTAAGATCTACATTGCTGTGGGACAGAATTCATATTTGTTTTTTACAGCGGATTCCCTTGAAATGTGCCCCAGGGCAGCTATGTACAAGTACACCAGGCACAATCCTCAGAAGGGCAATAACCTTTCGCACCTAGGCAACACAATGTATGATTCAGCGTCTTCCTGTTATGAGCCCCCACAGCTTAGATTTGTCATCGTGA
The DNA here is from genome assembly GCF_037356315.1 of Lithobates pipiens. Taxonomy (NCBI): domain Eukaryota; kingdom Metazoa; phylum Chordata; class Amphibia; order Anura; family Ranidae; genus Lithobates; species Lithobates pipiens. The sequence goes on from NW_027507748.1 coordinate 177,546,715, forward strand.
TTTCCTCTGCTGTAACGAGTTTTTTTGTACACAGACCAGATGCTTTGCATGCTTCTTTTCCTGTTTTTAATGTTGCTTGGTAACGATGCCCTCTAAACATTCTATATATATATATATATATATATATATATATATATATATATATATATATATATATATATATATATATATATATATATATATATATATATATATATATATATATATATATATATATATATATATATATTTTTTTTTTTTTCCTTTTAAATAACCACAACTTGCCACATGTTGGCACTGAATATGTCATCAGATTGCAAAAGACTGAAAGCACTGGATTTTTTTTTTTCTACCAATTACAACATTCAGGGGATTGCATACATTGTTATGGAGATGATTAATACAGGGAAACGGAGAATGTAGGGAAGTGAGCATTTAAAGTGGTTGCAATTGCAAACCCTTACTTTTACACTACAGGTAAGCCTATAATAAAGCTTACCTGTAGGTACTGAAAATATCTCCTAAACCTGCACGATTTATACACTATACACTTGCGCCAAGGTCATCGGCACATGCACACTGAAGAAGGGGTCATGCTGTTTCTAGAGGGCCCATGTCGTGACCATCGGCTCCCGTGTGCATGTGTGGGAGTGACGTCACGGGATTCCAGCCAGTCACAGAACTGGGGTACTCTGCCCCGGAAGGAAGAGGGTGAAGATGGATGGGACCACCAGCAGGGACATTGCGGGCTTTGTTTGCAGGTAAGTGGCACATAATGGGCTAGTATGTGATGCATACTAGCCCAGTATGCTTTTATTTTGTAGGGGAATAAAGAGGAAGTAAAACCCATCAGGGTTTACTTCCACTGTAAATGAGGATTCCCTGATAATATAGCATACACATAAATTCGTAAAAACAAAAGGTTGAGATATACATAGAAGATACATATCCAAATACATAAAGTGGGCCTAGCAAAGTCTACAGGGGACTCTTTGTTAGCCCCCTTTTATGTATTTGGATATGTATCTTCTATGTATATCTCGATAAACGTTTGTTTTTACGAATTTGTGTGTGCTATAATATCAAGGAATCTCCAGTTGAATGCCCACTTCCTTACATTCACTACAGTTTCCTTGTCAATTTTTATGGCTGGGATTCCCTGTCGGCAAACAAGCCTGCTTTGAGCTTGGGGCTCTGATTATATATTCCTACAGCACTTTACACTGATCAATACAGGCTATGAGCATATTGAGAGGCTGGCGAGAGATGTGCTCCTCTTTGTCTACTTGTTTTCTAGATTTGCAGAATAATACAGGCAATAATTACATATTCCTTCCCACTGACCTAATACGTCGCTTACCATAGAAATTATTAGAGGTCCAACATAAGTGTTTCTCTAGGCAAACCCCCTTTTTTTTTTTCTTTTTTTTTTATTGACTGGGGAAGGGTTGGACCCCCTGCCAAGTGTTGTGTTTTTTTTGCTGTATGAGACCTCACTGGGGAGACTGAACCCTCTGTACTTGTGGGTAGTGCAAATCTTCAAGGGACAACTGTCCCCTTACTTCCAGAGATTTTCTTCTAAATTTCTGTTCTGTATCTGGGACAGGAAGTGAGGTTAAAATTTCACCAGTGGTACAGACAATTAAAAAAAAAAAAAAAAAAAAATTACTGGGGTTTAAAGTGGCGTTCCACCCATTTAAAAATTGTCAGCTACAAAAAGTGTACAGGGCATGAGTGGTAGGTATGTTTTTTCTCAAGTTTCGCACACACTGCACCATTGATGCATTTGATGTTGCTGCTGTTATTCAAGTTGACTGAATAGCAACTTGGTGACTAACAATCACATTTTGTTGCATTTGTCATCAAATTATCTTGTTCATCTGTGCATATTTAGGTATTTCAGATTAAATATATTCTGCATGCTTGTTGGTATAGCAATATATAATAAATGAAATAGAAATGTGTTACATCAATTTTTTTTTTTTTTTTTTTTTTTTTTTCATTCAGAACATGATGGAAAACCAAGTGGTAAGTGAATTATTGCCTTTATTACTTCCATGGGTACACACAGCATTGATTTGATAATCTTATGATTTTTAAATGGTCATTCCATTCTAAAAAATTTTTTTTTTTTTTTTTTTTTTTTTTTTGTGGGTGACCAATTATTGAACCACCCAGCTATTTTCTACCTGTAGTAAAACCTCAGAACTTGAATGCTAAGATCTGGACATCTGCTATAGTCCCAGTCACCTTTTTTCAATTCCTAATTTGTTTTTATAATGCAATATACTGGGTGTAGGCATCCCAATGTGGAAAGGAATCCCTTAAACAACAAGGTGGGTTAAAATAGAGCCACAGACTGATGTCCTTGCTGAGTTAGACTGCACTGAAATTATACTTTTTTGCAGACTGACCTTTTTAAAAGAATCTTTTATTGCTACCAGCGCATATGCTTTGTGTGATAAATTTTGCAGTACAACACGGTATTTAAGCTTGAACTAACTCCCTGATATTTCACATGATTGCATTCTACAATTACCATACAGATGATAGTTAAAGGGTCCATCCTCACGAAAATGAGTCAAAAAAATAGAAAATAATTGCTGGAAAATATATGTAGTCAGCCATTTTGAAGTGTTTAGGGCACACAGTGCATGCCCAAAAGTCATGTGGACAACCCTAAAGGCTTTGTGCTTTTATTCTTCCTTTTTTATTTTTTATTTTTTTTAAAAGCCCTTCCAGAAGAGGTTGTTACCGCCTCAATGGGATTGGGGGTGATTATGGGTGAAACTCCATTTTGGAATAGAATGTTTGTTTAATAATGGCTCCGATGGTTAGTTGGCTCCAAAGTTTAGCCATGAATGAGTAGAGCAGGGCATAGATTCCTCCTTGTTTGTTCTTCTTCTTTCTTCTTTCCTCCCCTTCTTCTTCTTCTTCTTCTTCTTCTTCTTCTTCTTCTTTCCTCCCCTTCTTTCTTTCTTTCCTCCCCTTCTTCTTTCTTTCTTTCTTTCCTCCCCTTCTTTCTTTCTTTCCTCCCTTTCTTCTTTCTTCCTCCTCTCCCCCAACCCCCCCCTTTTTTTTTTTTTTTCGGCCACTAGGCTGTAGATAGGGGTGGATAAAATAAAGTTCCTCCAGCCACACAAGCCAGGTCGGTGGAGGAACCCCACCCTGCTGGGACATTGTATTCTTCCAGCGGCTCCCACTGCTGTCAGAATTCACTGATCAGTGGCTGAAGGGCTGACCGACACAAGTTTTTCAGCATGTCCGTTCAGTAGAAGCTGATCTAAGAATCAACTTCTGTCCATTTTGTCTAGGCCCAGTGTAAGGTGACAGAGACTGACTACGATCAGCAGACCCTCTCCATAATGAAAGTATCTCCTTTGGGTGGACTGACCCTTTAACAAATACTACATCTGTAAAGTGCATCACAAGCACCACTTGCCCACTTGAAGCTTATGCTGTGCATTACAAAAATTAATAAAATCAAGAATCTAAAAGCTATGCTTACAATTATAATTGTGCCTGCCATGTTTTCTTTTATCTGCTTTGACAGTGTAATGCTTAGCTGCTTTGGATAACTTGATCCTGACTGTGCAAAATGCTAGTTCAATCTTCTGCTTCTTGTCAGTGGGAAATAGAAACGTGCATTCAAAATCTGCACCAATCTAAAATTGAGGAATATTGAATGCTTTAGACAGTACTGTTACTTTTTTATGTCTGGTATAAGTCAGTAAGAGTTGTGTAGATTTTACATGTATGGGGGTATCATTGGATCCCACTGATCCTACATATCTTATTTCTTGCTTGTAAATTTTGCTAGGCCGTGCAATGCAGCCATCGTCTGGTATGTTTTAGACCTTTTTCTCAAAAACTCATGGGTGTTATTGTCCCCCCCCCCCCCCCTTTTTTTTTGTCCTTTTTCCTCCATTGTAATTTTAATTAAAAAAAAAAAAAAAAAAAAAAAACCTAGACAAAAAAAATCAAGTTAATTGTCGGTGACTGGTCTTTTTCTCTTTCTCCTTGGATATTGGACTGTTACCTTTGTTCATCACACAAATCTTCTGTTATGTTACATGCATGTTTCTTTTTGCATGTCTGCAGTCTGCTTTGCTGTATGCATCAAAATTTAAGAATCAGAACAGACCCATCAATGGCATCTAGCTAACTATTTATTTTTGTATTTGGCAGGTGGACAAGAAGAAGGTCAAGGACAAGGTGCTGGTTTTTCCGTTTTTATATCCTGTGTTTACATGCAAATAAAAATTATACATTTTACTACCCTAGTGATCAAAAAAAAATAAAAAAATACAGGCTGATAAACCTTGGCATTTTGGGGAAGGGAGGGTGGCATTCCAGAGTGGGGAGACAGGGTGGGGGGGGGTGGTGTTGGTGTTTCAGGGTGCTGCCATATATACAATCCCCATCAATGGTTATTTCAGAGTTGACCAAAATATTGTCTGTTCTTAAGCCTAATTTCTACATATCACAGATTGGCTGGCTGGATTACCTCTAGCTATCCCACTCTTACTGATTCTATTTAGTTGAAGTGAAATCAAATGTTCACACAGTAGCAACATTGCTCTGTATTAGTGCAAAACCTGCCCTGCCAACATACAATTGTGGATATTGATCAAATTCGCTGCACAGCATAGTGGTGCAAAAAGGAGCAGTAAAATGTATCTGTAAGATTGCAGCTTGTTTCATCATTTGCTCCTGCATCTCTAAAGTAGCACTGCGACAGTATAAAACTTACCTGTGCCTAAACTTTTAATTCAGCCAGCGTTTGATTAAAAAATTATCCAGGAAATATATATATTATGACTAATTATTATAACTACAGCAAATGGTTAGAAAATCTATTGAAAAGGCAGTTCCCAAAAGTGAAGTTCCTCTTTGCCTCCTCCCCCCCTTCCTCGTTAACGTTTTGGCACTTTTTTTTGGGGGGGGGGGGGGGTACCTGAGTTTGACAGGTACCTGCTCCCACTTCCATCCGCTGGATCCCCTAGTTCAGAGTTAGGCAACCTTGACCCTCCAGCTGTTTTGAAACTACAAGTCCCATGAGACATTGCAAGACCCGGACGATCACAGGCATGACTCCTAGAGGCAGAGGGATGATGGGATTTGTAGTTTCACCACAGCTAGATGGCTGAGGTTGCCTACCCCCTGCCCTAGGTGATCTGAATGGAAATTCACCTTTAGCCCAAAACCTTTTGGGTCACCTCCATGGGTCCCAGAAGACTGCAGGACCATTCACAAAGCACAGTGTACCTCGCTCTAGCGGAGTAGGAAGCCAGCTGCCAGGCTTCTCAGCTGGTTTCTCTTTAGTTAAGATGCTGGTGCTAGGGACCTGAAGTCCATTAAAGAATCAGCTCAGGTGAGGACAGCACTGGGTTCCTGGACAGTAAAAGTCAGCAACTACAGGATTTGTGGCTGCTGACTTTTTTTTTTTTTTTTTTTTTAGGAAAGACTGAACCTCTTTTAAAGCAGAGTTCCAGCCTGGGTGAAAAAAAAAAGTGAGTCAGCAGCTACAAATACTGTAGCTGCTGACTTTTATCATTAGGGCACTTGCCTGTCCAGGGAGCCTTGCTATGTCGGCATCCGAAGCCGACCCATCCATCAGCTCCGGGTGCAGGCACCAGCATCCTTGCTAGGAGAAACAGGAAGGGAAGCCTTGTGGAACCCACAGGAGTGACGTCTTGAAGAAAATATCCATAAAGGTATGAGGGGAAAAAAAAAGTATATCCAAAAACGAAGGGGGTGAGGGGTGCTTCTGTTTTTATAGAAGTTACTTTTTTTGCCTGGAACTCTACTTTTAAGCTCTTGGTACCAAGTGCATGCAAATATGCAACCTCTCGGTGGCCCGGGCCTTAGCGCAGAGCGGCCGCATGTTTGCGTGCATTATCTCCGACCATGCCGTGCAGGGAGCACGCTCCCGGCAGCTCCCAGAAAGTTTGTGATCAGGATTTTTTTTTCAATCACGTGACAGCTAATCACAGCGGTCACTTGGCCATAAGCCCTGCTCCGCCTCCCGGCATGGCAAACCCCTTAAAGGACGGAAGTCGGCACCAGGGGGTTAAGGTAGAAGTGAACCCTAACAATAAACTTTTCTTCTTCGCTCCTTTTTTAGTCTGCTAAATATATCATTGAAAGACTTCTGTTAAGTGCAAAAAATCTCTGTTTTGTCAGAAATTATGTGAGCTGATCACTTCCCATGCTCTCTGCCTGTGCTCAAGGTGGAGGCATGGAGATTAGTGTGGTGGGGGGGGGGGGGAGATGTGTAGAGGGTTGTGCTTTGTGTAATCCATCAGAAGTAGGCTGGGATGACACCAGGTGCTTTTGGAGCTCAAAATACACCATGTTGTCATGACCGAGGAAGATGGAAGCACACTTTATTTCTTGTATATCAGCAGTTATTTTCCTTTACCTGCAGCGTGTTTGACGGGAGGCTTTATGAAATTTGCTCCACTGATTGCACAAGCAGTTTTTTACCATGTGTACCCTAGTGGTCGAATTACCCTGAACAATTTTGTCTGACCGTTGTGTATGGTGTTGTTTTTGTTCAGAAAAACAGAGTGTCATAGCCGGTGTTTTAAGTGCTCTGGGCGTGGCTGCTGTTGGGGCAGTATCCAGTTTCATCGCTTACCAGAAGAAAAAGCTTTGCTTTAAAGGCCAAGCAGGTACGTGCCTAAATTGTATTCCGCAAAGTGTCTTCTCTCTTACATAGGCTTACTATTGGTAAAATACATGAAGGGTTTGCTGCACAAAGCATTATACAGTCTTCAACAGGAACACAGATGGAACAAACAGTCTCCTGTTTTTAGTAAATGACTACATTATGTCAAATGTTTTAGATCTAGTTAAGGGCTCGTTCGCACCATACGTGCGTGAAAACTGATAGGAAAACCAACATCAGTTTTCAGGAGCCTCCGTTATGTGCCCTATTCACAAGAATGTTGATGCCATGTCAGTTTCTCTCCCATGCAGAAAAAAAATCTGCATGTGACACCAATGTTGTGGTGTGAACAGGACACATGGATATATATATATATATATATATATATATATATATATATATATATATATATATATATATAATATAATATTTTTTTTTTTTTATTGTGCCCATGCAGAACACGTGCACAAAAACTGCATCATGATGTGAACGGGGCCTAAAGCTTCCAGGAATTCTCTTTATTGCATATCTGGTCCAGCTTGGCATAATGTAAGCATGCATTATTCAACTGTTGCTACTATAGTACTTGCTGCGATCTTCAAGGTTCTGCTGGTGTTCTATATGAGCAGATCCCTGCTGCACACTGATCAGAGGGGTTGCTTTGCTCAGCACTGCCACTATTCATAGAATGCCTTGTTTTATTTTTGATGACTACAAGGAGTTCTCTGATTGGACGGGGTGGAGAGAAGGGATGTTGACATCATAATGTCTGCCTCATCCAATCAGAGAATGCCTTGTATTCATTAAAAAATATAAAAATACAAGGTCTACGTGGTCACGCAATGAGCAGCTGTTCATGCAGAACACCAGGAGGACCCAGGTGATGGTGGCTGTCGCTGTAGTAGAGCCAAATCCTATAGTGATTTACAGCTTCTCCAGTGGTTCATCCGTCCATGAGTAATGCATACACACTTTGTGCAAAGTTCGACCAATGTAAATTCCTGGAGCTCAGCTTTAAAGGGAGGCTCTAACCACAAGATTTTGCTGTATAGTGGGGAGCTGTTAAAGTCACTCACTTCTACAAATTGTGTCCCATTATTCTAGAAGATCCAGAAAATGTAAACATGGACAATCAAAAAGATCAGAATGACCCACAAGGTGAGCTCAATTCAAGCTATTGTACTGTACTGACCATTGTTCTTCTAAACCTTTATTGTAGTGTAATCCTTGTTTGTTACCTGCTTACATTGCATGGGTGATAAAGTGGCACTAAATATCCTTATTCTTCAAAAATAAACCATACACTTCCTCTACCTAATGGCCCTGTGATCTGTATTTTATAAAAATGGTTTCTTGCTGTGTTTTTTCGGTCTCCTTGTGAGCTCCTGTATCTCTCCTTCCTTTTCCCCTCACTTCTGTTTGTTTTGGAATGAGCCATGCACAAAAGTTGCAATCGCTTCCATTGTTCTATGCACACTACAAATTCCCCAGAGGGTGGCTATGTCCCCACATACAGTGGCCACCCTAGAAGTCCACTCACAGCAAAAAAAAAAAGAATTTTGAGGTTCTGAAGAAGGCTTGTGGCAATAGAAAGTACTTTTTGAGTTAGGAATACATACTAGAATAGAATTGTATTATTTATTTATTTTTAAAACAGAGTTTTTAGTGCCACTTAAAACAATTTTATAGAGAAACATCCAACCCCTTTTTTTATCTATAGTGTCTGACAAAATCCGTGCCGAATAAGCGGTTCACAAACACACGTGGCAAGGGCACATCAGCAATTCATTCCTTTTTTTTGGGGGGGTGGGGGGTTCTCAAGCATATAAATTTAGCAGGGCCTTCATAAATGTTTACTTTTCTCTAAAACATGCAGGTTAAACGGAAAGCATGCCAGATTCTGATATGCAGATAGACCCTCATAGACCCTCTGTCAGTATACAACAGCTCTCACTGGTTGCTGACATGATTATGGTTTCCATTATTTTTGAGAACACAGGGAGGTCATAATCCTTACATTATGCTCCAAAAAATGTCATGCATAGAAAGTCTTGCAAGGCATTTTTGCAGTTGCTGAACTTTCTTAGAGCACAATTACCTCTGTCACTGGAAGGCAAAGCTGTGATCAAAAGTCTGGCTTTACCTGCTCTAGGCTTTGGAAGATGGCAGCACCCAATGGGGGGGGGGGGGTAGCCTGGTCTGAGGGTACAGTCTTGAACAGAGGGCTTTTACTAAGCCATCTTACTGGGTTCTGCTTCTGCTTCTTCTGCTTCTTCTTCAAAAAAAAAAAAAAAAAAAAGGGGCAAGCGCGCCTGCAGGAATTTGGAGCTATATGTTTACAACACAGATTTCCCTTCCCAGGATGACTGAATCGACCAGCGATCAATCATCGGACGACACCTGCTCATCAACTTGTGCTGAAACATACGTGGAAGTGCTGGATCACATATCATATACATGATCCAGCACAGAGGCCACTTTTGCCTCTGTGGTTATAAGTGAGGCAGTCGTGAAGCGGTTAAACAAGCTGCTGGCAGGCTTCTGCAGCCTTTCAACAAGCAGGAAGAAGTTCTGAAGCCTGCTAGCTTGTTTTAAAGTGGCAATCAACACTCCCATTAAGGATCAGTGTTCAACGTTTACAACTTGGAGGTGAATGGTACTTTAAAAGCTTCAACGGAGCTTTCTGAAAACTCTGCACATGCTTTTTTTTAAAGCTTGCTGTTCACACTGCTCTTATACAAGGTGTAGTCCTTGTGAAAAAGGCTAAAGGGGCTGTGTACTTTAACTTGGTGGAAAGCTTGCCATTGCTGACCATCTTGTAGAAATACTGGTTGCCTGGCCGTCTCTGGCTTTAGTATTTTTTGTGTCACTGACATGGGGAAAGCTTGGAACCAGCTAATTCAGATTTTCGTATTTGCATAGTTATTCCAGGTCAAAGTGTCAATGGCAGTGAATAATTGTCATCTAGACAACTAGCAAATGGAAAGATCAGCAGTTCAGCCTCTATATTCTAGCCTCAAAGGTTCACTCTAACTCTAGTTTTGTTTGTTTGTAACACATGTATTTGGTTGCACCAAACGTCCAGTTGTTTGCACAGTATCCTGTTAGCTTAGAATGTTTATTCAGCTGTCAAGTCTTCTCTGAGCCATTAATGGGTCACATCCTTTTGTTTACTCATCAGTAATAGGCATTCAATGCAGACCTGTATTCAAAGTGCACTACTTTCCAAAACAGAATCTAGCTTGTTAGTCTAATGGCTTATTTAACCACTTAAGGATCAGGCCTCTTTTTCAGATTTGGTGTTTACATGTTTAAAACAGTTTTTTTTTTTTTTGCTAGAAAATTACTTAGAACCCCCAAACATTTTATATTGTGTTTTTTTTTTTCTCTAACACCCTAGAGAATAAAATTTGCGCAGCGGTCTTATAAGCGCACTTTTTTTGGAAAAAAATTCACTTTTTTGAATAAAAAAAATAAGATAACAGTAAAATTAGCCCAATTTTTTTTTATATTGTGAAAGATAATGGTACGCCGAGTAAATTGATACCCAACATGTCACGCTTCAAAATTGCGCCCGCTCGTGGAATGGCGTCAAACTTTTAGCCTCAAAAATCTCCATAAGCGACATTTAAACAAATTCTACAGGTTGCATTTTTTGCGTTAGAGGAGGTCTAGGGCTAGAATTATTGCTCTCGCTCTACCGATCGCGGCGATACCTCACATGTGTGGTTTGACCACCGTTTTCATATGCGGGCGCTACTCACGTATGCGCTCGCTTCTGTGCGCAAGCTCGTCGCGACGGGGTGTGTTTGTTTTTTTTTTTGTTTTTTACACTGTTTTCAAAAAAAAATTTAAAAAAATGGATCACTTTTATTCCTATTACAAGGAATGTAAACATCCCTTGTAATAGAAAAAAGCATGACAGGTCCTCTTAAATATGAGATCTGGGGTCAAAAAGTCCTCAGATCTCATATTTGGACTAAAATGCAACCAAAAAAAAATAAAGAAAAAAATACATTTCAAAAAAATATAACTTTAAGAGGTATGGCGGAAGTGACATTTTGACGTCGCTTCCGTCCTCCTATGGTATAGAGACGAGTGGGGGCCATCTTGGCCTCACTCGTTTCCATACCCAGCTAGCGAAAGGACCCGATCGCCTCCTCCGCTACCGACGGCTCCGGTAAGCGACGGAAGGTGCGGGAGGGGGGTGGCACCTCTCCCGCCGCCGATAGCGGTGATCTCGCGGCGAATCCACCATGGAGACCACCGTAATCGTACAGCTGACTGGCGCCTGAAGAGATGGATATCTCGGTTGTGGCAGCAGCTGCTGCCGTTACCGAGATATCCCTCTTCAAAAATAGGATGTATATCGTCGTTTGCTGGTCGGTAAGTGGTTAACGTGCACTTTTGAAGTGCTAATAAGATGTTGGAAGCTCTCTGTATTGCAATGAGAACTTGGTCAAACAAATCAGATTCTCAGTTTCCTTTCCTTTTCTTTTTTTTTTTTTTTTTTTTTTTTTTTTCTTTTTTTTTGAGAAAAGGGAAATAAGGTGTTAGCTATACAGTATATGCTCTGCTTGTGCTCACTATCCAAGGCATCAGGTATGGGCAGATGTCCTACTGGTGGTGAGAGCTGACTATGCTCTTAGCATCATTGGGATCTGCAATGATCTCCTCCTTTCGGACTTTGCATACATATGAACTGCCACATTTGTGGTCAACATTTTTCTATCCTTTTTCTTCATGGACAAATGAACTCTAGCACTTCATTTTTTCAGACAGTGCTCAAATATGTCTCTGAAGCAGAGGTGTAACTAGAACCTTCAGGGCCCAGTCACAAGTGTGACCTTTACGACCCTGGTAGTTCACCACTGATGTCAGGGTTATTTTTTATTTTTTTGTTCTACAGAGCTTCCCGTTCATTTACAAAAGCATAGTAAAGAGTTTACTATGCCTCAGTTATGAATGAAGAGTTGGTGATTGGTACAGATCTCTAACACTATTCATCAAGACAAGGAAGGGGCCAGTAAATGACACATTTACTGGCCCATTCCCCACTTTCCATCCTGACAGATCCCCCCCCCCCCGCAGCAGCAAGAGGGGTTGGGGGAACCCCGAAAGCCATGAGGTAGGGCCAGGGGAATACGCAGGAGCCTGATCACACAGCAGGAGATTTAGGAGGATGGCATGCAGAGGAACTGATCCCCCCCCCCCCCTCCATTTTCCTCCTACAGCCTTTCAGCAGCTGCAGGAGGTGATCAGTTCCTCTATATGCTGTCCTCACCGCCCCTCCTATACAGGGGACCGCATGGGCCCCCTAAAGCCGGGTCTCAATTGAAACCCCTGTAAGTGCACCCCTTCTCTCCATTTATTCAAGTCATGGTATGGCTAATAGGGTTACGTTGAACTGGACTTGCTCTGTGATGTTGAAGATGTTTCGCTACTTGTCTGAGTAGGGAAGAAGCTACTTCTATTCAACGTTACACAACAGGTCCAGTTGAATGTGATGAACTACAACTATCTCTAGCACTCAAATAGGTTTTGCTGCTTGCTTTCTTTAGACTTTGTATGGCCACTGTCAGTTTTTACATACAGATATTTGCTGTTAAGGATGATGGAATCCTAATGGTTGGTTCTTGATTCCTTTGCAGATTAGACTGCTTATATTTCAAAGAATCCAAAAATTTACAATTCACACGTTTTCTAATTCTTACTTGTTAGTAGTAGGATTTTTGATTTTTAAGGAAATCTTGCTGATATTTCCTTGTGAAAATCACTGCTTTCTGGCCAATTGTGCTGACCCCAATGTCTTCAGTGGCTTTATAGCATGGAAGTCAGAGACAGCAGGTTTGATTAGCAACTTCCTTTTGTACTTCTACTTTCCTGTTCTAGCAGTTGTACATTGTGTTAGTTGAATGCTGTCTAAAAATGACTATTTAGGCACCTGAGATTAACCCTGGCTGTCCTGTGCACTTCATAATGTGGCATACTCTTCCACAGAACTACAAATCCGTTTGAGGATGTGGCCATTGTTCATCTGTAGCACTGAAATGGGATAACTGGGAGCTCAGTTCCACAAAACAAAGGGGTATTTAAGGCGTTTCCAAGCAAAAGACTGTTAAATATAATGGTATATTGTGATAATATCTATAAATAGAAAAAAAAAAGAGCAAGATTTCAACTGGGCTTCAATCATACGTTGTGCATTGTTTGCATTTATTATGCAGGCATTGTTTATAATGGTAACATAATGTATGATATGTCATTCAAAGAGATAGAATTTGTCCTGTGAACAAAAAAGCTTTCGCCCTGCAAGGTAAAGGCATAATGTACTAGGATGCATTACATACCGGCACATTATGAAAGACTTGCCTTGAAACCAAGCCCTCCAGCGGAGCGCTGTCACTGATGCAGATGCTTCCATCTTCACCTGGTCTTCCTTATGGGTTTGTAGGCTGCTTGAATGCTGAGCCGCGATGCTCTCACTCCCAGGTATGTGCGCGGGAGTCGAGGCCAAGGCACAGCTCTGGGGGATCAACACAGGTATACTGTTATTTCAGAGTGCATGCGCCAGTAAAGTCATCGGCTGCCAAACAAGCAAACGTCTCCTAAACGGTGTACGTTTAGGCGATATTCATTTAACCTACAGGTAAGCTTGCCTGTAGATAAAAATCAAAATGTGGCGTTTACTACCACTTCTTCAAATACGTTTTTTTACAACACTACACTACGCACTTTCTCTGTGCTTGCTGCATGAAAATTAGCACAATGGGGCACACTGTGATTGCCAATAACTTGTAGCCTTGATAATGTATACTACGGTGTTTTACAACCATGCATTTTTTTTTACCTTTTCAGTCCAAACCAACCTACTTTCAAAGTAAATGCCGGAATTGAAGATGGTCATCACATCCCAGAGAAAAAGAATTCTAGAAGAAGAAAAAGTTTTGCCATTGGTGTTTTTAAAAACTAGCTGAAAACACACCAACGTTCTGCAGAAAATGGTCACAAGCACAGTGAAGGATATTTTGTGGACTTTTTATACTAGAATATCTTGTGTCTTCTAGATTTGGGTATGGAACACAGAGTTTAGTTTCTTTGGGAAAGCTACACTTGAAACATTTTCAGTTCACTTATTTGCTCCATCAATTGGTTTTAACATTGCCTATTTTAAAGTAAATCGAGACAAGTTAGGACATTTCAGCTTTTTTTTTTTTTTTTTTTTAATATCTATATATATTAAACTACCCATACGCTGACAGAGGGAGGTTAGGTCGTTTTAGACATAATCTGCCAACCATTATCTGGGTGTAGAGCACGGATGACTGTCCACACTTGATCAGTACCATCCCCGATACTGAACTGGTGTGGTGAACAAGATGGTTGCACAGTGACCTTATCTTGTATATTTTGGTCATTGAGCAACTATTTCCATCGGTTTGTGCATAACCAAAAAGTTCTACTTATTGCGCCAATATTTTGATGCCACCGTGTGCTTTTTTTGTTTTTTTTTTACTAAGTTCAAGCTCAAGATGGGCAGCCTAATTTTACTACATAAACCATGATAAAGGAGGACCCCAGGCAAAACACAATATGATAATATGTAAAGTGAAAAACTTTTCATCAATATCTGATTTTTATCTTTTTGAATGGACTGTGTTGGGGGAAAAAAAATGTAATCTTTAAAGCTTTCAGCCGAAAATAAAGCCCACCTTAGATATTCTTCTTGTGTAGATTGCAGACATCGTAACTGCTATTTAGCTGAATGTTACATTTTATTTTATGCAAACTCTTCCCTTATTTTCTCCAATGAAACAGTAAATAACACTCAGCTGATGAGATGGGGTTTGCGATATTCATGTCCTCTAACAGTCTATCTGGCGTTTGTCCTGCCAGTTTCATGTTCGTTAGCTGTGTTCCGCACACTCGGGCTGACTTATGAAAACTGGGGCAGAATTGGAATTGTTGCCCATATAACTACATATCTGCTTCCTTCTTTTTTTTTTTTTTTTTAACATGAAACCTGATTGGCCTCGAGAAAACATAAAATTTTTGGGTTTCATTGCTTCATAAATCAGCCTTGGTGTAAAAAACTGTTCATTTCTTCTAGATGCTGACTTCCACTTAATACATGTAAGCCATAGTCAAGTAAAATTCTTTCTCTTTTAGTCAATAATGTTCTTTTTCTATGTATCTTGGCTGATATAGACCGTAAGAAAGCGGCGTGTAATATTGATCTTTAGTATCTCACGTGGTTTGAAGTTCACCCTTTTTGGTCAAGTGAGAAAGTAAAGTTAAATCAATCTACCGTATATCTTTGTCATAAAAGGCTGTTTTTGCACATGCTGTGCGCGGCAGCAAAGTCCTCTATTATAAGAGATCCAATTACTTTGTAACATGTTTGATGGCTAAAAAGCCACTTCCATTTTATTCTTCTCTTGTTGATATTACTGTTGGATGTTTTTTTGTTACATTACACTGTTGCTTAGTTTTCAGTGAAAATTGAGAAAGATTAAGCCAACAACCCAGGACAGGGCATGATAGCATTCGTAATGAGAATCTGTTCTTGCTGCAGTTATAAAGTGTAGGTACCACATACCTGTAGCAGTCTCTAAAGCTGGCCATATACATACAGTATAGATTATTTTACTGTTTTAGCCTGCAGGCTGAACAGAAAGCCTAACAGGTTGCTCGATTCACGCTACACGGCATGGATGGACTAATCTCATGCTGTGGCTGTAGAGCTTTGACAGCCAGCCCTGCCAGCTGTCAAAATGCCCAAAAAGTGTCTTCATCTGGATGAAGGCACTGTTCAGACAACATATTTCACCTGGCCTCTTCGACTTTTTACAATTGGTGAATGTCCGATGGGAGAGGGCTGATGGAGTTCCAATGAGATAATTTCATTTGGCCAAATTTAAAATTGGTGTATGGCCAGCTGTAGGCCCTGCTGTTATGGCCAAAAAAATAAGCTTTTCTGAAAGCTTAAGCCTGACACTTCCACGTAGTGTTAGAGCTTGCCAAAACCTCCCCCGCACTTTTCTATTGGCCTATCACTTTGATGGGATACCTCACTGGCTGACAGGATCGTGCAGGAGGCTGGTAGAGGTGGGCAGCCAGAATGGCTTGGGGTTTCGGCCATAACAGCATGACTTCTAGACTGCTACAGGTATGTGCAGTGCACTTTATACCTGCAGAATTTTTGTTGTGTGTTTTATGGCATAGTCTCTTTAAGGAAAAACTCCACTCGGAACTATGAATTCTGTATGACTAGGAAGCCTGATGCACTACACTTACCTGCCATGAAGAGGAGTCTCCGCCATCAGCATTGTTTACTAGAACTGCAATACTTTTTGGCTGTTCTGCTATCTAGAGGTCAACCACTCTTAACATTAGGTACAATGACAGACCGTGTAAGAAACAAGGTGAGGAGAGTGACACTGGGATTTTTTTTCTGTAGGTAGTGCTGTTTCCAATGCTTTACTCAACTGCTGCCCAAAACCGAGTTCACAGTTCTGATTAGTTTTAAGTAATCCGTTTCAGATGTCAATGTTTGAATTTTTGGAATATAATGCAAGTCTGTAAAGTCATGGAGGTTATTAGAACAGAAAAAAAATGTTGTATGTACTTAGACGTGCTTCAACTTCTTGTTCATGCTTGCGTGTGTGTTTTTTTTTTTTTTTTTTTTCTTTGAACATGTCAATTGGATGTTAAAATGTAGTAAATAAAATGTTCTTTTTTTTTTAAATGATTGTCATGTCCTATTGTTACCAAAATTAGTCATTCCAATAGATAGCCCTGCTACTGAATTGGCAGAATTCATACAGCCAAAGGAATACAAATGTGTGGATTATTTTGGTACATTTAGAGTGTGCTGAAAGGAGAAAGAAGGCAAAATGCCAGTTAAATACCAGGGACTATTTTAGGAAATCATACTGCCTCTGGTGTCAATGAATATCTATTTTCCCCAGCCTCTTGCAATCCCTTTTACTGTTGCACTGAGAGAGGAAGGATCAAGACTGGGGGGGTCAATCAGGTAAGCTGCTTACAAATGTATTGATGTGAAATATGCTGAAAGTAGAAAAGAGCAGAGGGATGACCTCATCTGTCTGCTGCTGTTTCTACACTGTTCACTCAGAAGGCTATGGTGGAGAGAGGAAACCACTGTATTCCTTAATTGCAAGTAATGTCCTTCACCTGGTTGTATTCCAAGGTTGGGTGCACACCCCTGAATGCAGACAGTGTGTGTGTGTGTTTGGTGTGTTTTTTTTTTTTTTTTTTTTTTTTTTTTTTTTTAAGGGCTATGCACCCATAACTGCATGCCTGTCAAACTCAGATGGGGGTGAGCAGGACAGATTTTAAGACGGAGCAAAAGGAGCAGCTGCCCTGGGCCCCATCGTTGTAGTAGGGAACAAAAAGGCTGCCTCATACTTGCCAACTATCCCAGGTCAAATTCCCTTATCCCTTGAATTTTTAGTCTTGTGCTATGTCCTGATATATTAGTGTAAACTTCTGTTGCGGCTGCCCAGCTCTACCCTATTGCCATGTTCAGATTACTCACCTGCAGAATGTGTTTCCATGCAAATAACCTGCACTGATATGTAAATAGTCGTGGACTGCGGCAGTGATGTGTAACTAGAGGCAGCATTCATATGTATATCATGTCCCTATGAAGTTACATCCACCATCCCTTCTGCTGAATGCTGCCCACTGGGGGGGTAAAGGGGCATGCTTGAAAGTCCTGCCTACAACTGTGGTCATTAAGCCTATCATCAGCCTGTTCTGCAAAAGTAAGCAAACTGAAGGTGGAGCCTGTCTTCAAAATAATATGGTGCCACAGCACCCTGAATTTTAGTGCATGTGAATACACAGGCAGGCAGTGAGGAGATGATGTGCTGTAACCTTTTAGAAAACAATCAGTGAGCAGTAATAATGTGTAGTAACCTCTAACTACCAATTAGTGAGTGATATAGAAGTTCAGTAACTTCTAGTAATCAGTGAGCAGTATTGATGTACAGTAATCTCTAGTAACCAATCAACATGCAAAAGCCATGTGCTGTAACCACTAGAAAATAACAGTGAGCCATAATGTGTGCTGTAACCTCTAGCAGCCAGTCAGTGATCGGTAAAGATACTGTAATCTCTGGGAACCAATTGCAATCGCTGCCTGATCTCATTCAGTAAACTGATTTTGAGTCTAGCTGCTATTTATTGTATGCGGAGAGCGACGTTGAAAGAGGGGGCCCAAGAAAATGTTTGCCCAGGGTCCAGTCAATATTAAAGACGGCCCTGGGGGTGTCCATACAGCCGCTGCATTTCCCATTGACTGGCATAAGCTGCCTCAATGCAGCTCCACACTGCTGGGAATGCACAGACCACCTGGGCACTTCGTACAGGCCTCTACCAATCCGAATGAGATCCTAAGCTCACAGAAAACTTAGTTGGGGTGGTTGCTGGCTAAGGACAGATAAAAGCTGAAGCAGCAATGTCAGAAATAATAATATATAAATAAATATCTATCCATCTATCTACAGTGGGGCAAAAAAAGTATTTAGTCAGCCACCAATTGTGCAAGTTCTCCCACTTAAAAAGATGAGAGAGGCCTGTAATTGTCATCATAGGTATACCTCAACTATGAGAGACAAAATGTGGATACAAATCCAGACAATCACATTGTCTGATTTTTCAAAGAATTTATTTGCAAATTATGGTGGAAAATAAGTATTTGGTGAAATACAAACAAGCACGATTTCTGGCTCTCACAGGCCTGTATCTTCAAGAGGCTCCTCTGTCCTCCACTCATTACCTGTATTGTGTCTCCTGATCAGTCAAATAGGGAATCCTAGGAATGTCGCACTAGATCTAAAAGAAAAAACAATCCCTCTCGTAACTGGGCCTTTTTATGCTGCTGAAAAATGTTGTCTTGTGTTTAAAAAAAAAAAGTCAGCTACAAATACTGCACTTGCTGACTTTTAAAATATGGACATTTACCTGTCCTGGGCACCCGCGATGTCGGCACCCGAAGCCCATCTGTCCCTCGGCTCTCAGGTGCTGCCGCTGCCATCTTCGGTAAGGGAATCAGGAAGTGAAGTCTTGTGGCTTCACTTCCTGGTTCCCTACTGCGCATTCGCCACTCGCTCTACATGTTCGCAATGGTCCCTGCTGTCTCCTTGGACCCGTGTGTCTCCCAAAACACTCTTTTATAGCAAAATAAAATAGATTAAAAAAAATAAACTCAAATGATTTGTTCCACAACCATTTCTTCATAAGTCCTTCAGTTTATAGTCCATATAAAAAATTATATCAATGTGACCAGGTTGTCTGGTTGTGTAGCCATAAAATGTCCATCCACAAACGGAAGCCTCCACAAGGGGATTAGAAGCATAATCCAGAAGAAGCTACAACAGTATAAAAGAGGAGAGGTGCCTCTTAAGTGTAGCAATATGGTTACATTTAACGAAGGTACAACATTCAGCAACTCACTTGGTTGATTAACCACTTAAGGACCGCCGTATTGCCAATGTACGTCATTACAATGGCACAGGCAGGCACAAGCACGTACATGTACGTGCCTGCCTTCCAGCGGGTGGGGGGTCCGTTGTAAAAGTAAAAACTGTCAGGGCAGTTAGTGTTAGGTCCAGGGTAGCCCCATATCACCCCCCCCCAATAAAGGTTTAACCCCCTGATTGCCCCTAGAGTTAACCCTTTCACCCCCTTTTGCCAATGTCACTAAGCGATCATTTTTCTGATCGCTGCATTAGTGTCGCTAGGTAGCTAGTTATTTTTTTAGGTTCACCGCCAGGTTTTTATAGCGCTAGGTACCCCGATATACTACCCAATAATGGTTTTAACCCCCTGATTGCCCCTAGTTAACCCTTTCACCAGCGATCACAGTATAAGTGTCACTGGTGACGCTGGTTAGCTAGTTAGTTATTTAGGTTCCCCGTCAGGTTTTTGTATAGCACCAGGGACCCCCATATACTACCTAACAAAAATTTGAACCCCCTGATTGCCCCTAGTTAACCCTTTCACCAGTGATCACCGTATAAGTGTTACGGGTGACTGGTTAGTTTGCTTTTTATAGCATCAGGGCACCCACCATTTATTACCCAATAAAGGTTTAACCCCCTGATCACCCGGCGGGTGATATCAATTAGGTTTTAGGGTCAGGGTGTGCGTCGCCCCAGGCAGTGCAAGGTTAGTGCCAGTACCGCTAACACCCACACGCAAAGCATAAACCTCCCGTGGTGGTATAGAATCTGAACAGATCAATATCTGATCTGATCAGATCTATACTAGCATCCCCAGCAGTTTAGAGTTCCAAAAAAACGCATTGTTAGCGGGATCAGCCCAGATACCTGCTGGCACCTAAACACATAACTGCAGCGATCGCAGAGTCAGGCCTGATCCCTGCGATCGCTAAAGCCCCGTACACACGAGAGGACTTATGTCCGACAGACTTCCGAAGGAGTCCTGCCGGAGTTCTGCTGGAGTTCCGATAGAGTTCTGACGGACTTTTCGACTGAGCGGACTTGGCCACACACAATCACACCAAACTCCGACGGATTCGAACGTGATGACGTAAGACTGGACTCGAATAAAGAAGTTCATAGCCAGTAGCCAATAGCTGCCCTAGCGTCGGTTTTAGTCCGTCGGAATAGCATACACACGAGCAAATTTTTCGAAGGGACCGGGTCTGGCGGAGTTCCGTCGGAAAAATTTGAAGCATGTTCCATTTCTAAAGTCCGTCAGACTTTTGCGAATCAAAAGTCCGTTGCAGCCCACACACGATCGAATAGTCTGACGGAATCAGTCCGCTCGTGTGTAAGCGGCATAACAGTTTTTTTTGGTAGCATTTTATATTTAAATCCGGAAGGCAGTGCTTGGGTTTTCGGGGTCCCGTACGTGGCTAGGCGCCCAAAAAGTCCCCCACATGTGGTATCCCCGTACTCGGGAGAAGCAGCAGAATTTATTTTGGGGTGTAATTTGACTTATGCCCATAGCATGTGTGAGCAATATATCATTTAGTGACAACTTTGTGCAAAAAAAAAAAAATTGTAAAATTCCTGCAACTTGTGGCAAAATATTTCATGGACTCAACATGCCTCTCAGTAAATAGCTTGGGGTGTCTACTTTCCAAAATGGGGTCATTTTGGGGGGTTTTGTGCTATTTTGGCATTTTATGGCCTTCGAAACTGTGATGGGTAGTGAGGAGTGAAATCAAAAATTTGCACCCTTAGAAATCCTGAAGGCAGTGATTGGATTTCGGGGTGCATTACGCAGCTAGACTCCCAAAAAGTCCCACATATGTGGTATCCCCGTACTCAGGAGAAGCAGCAGAATATATTTTGGGGTGCAATTCCACATATAACTATGGCATGTGTGAGCAATATATCATTTAGTGAAAACTTTTTGTAAACTTTTTTTTTTTTTTTTTTTGTGTCATTATTCAATCACTTGGGACAAAAAAAAAATATTCAATGGGCTCAACATGCCTCTCCACCTTCCTTGGGGTGTCTACTTTCCAAAATGGGGTCATTTGGGGGGGTTTGTACTGCCCTGCCATTTTAGCACCTCAAGAATTGAGATAGGCAGTCGTAAATTAAAAGCTGTGTAAATTCCAGAAAATGTACTCTAGTTTGTAGACGCTATAACTTTTGCGCAAACCAATAAATATATTCTTATTGACATTTTTTTTTACTAAAGACATGTGGCTGAATACATTTTGCCCTAAATGTATGACTAAAATTGAGTTTATTCGATTTTTCTTATAACAAAAACTAGAAAATATCATTTTTTTTCTCAAAATTTTCGGTCTTTTTCCATTTATATCGCAAAAAATAAAAATCGCAGAGGCAATTAAATACCATCAAAAGAAAGCTCTATTTCTGGGAAGAAAAGGACGCAAATTTCGTTTGGGTACAACATTGCATGACCGCACAATTACCGATTAAAGCAGTGCAGTGCGAAATTGTAAAAAGACCTCTGGTCCTTAGGCTGTTTATTGGTCCGGGGCTAAAGTGGTTAAAAGAGGCCTATCCACGTATGCAGGCATCCGGGGTAAAGCTGTCCCCACAGACCAACGCTGCCGGCTCTCACCGCTGTCAGTCTGTCTTCATGACCTGGAAGACTGCCCTTCAGTAGAGTGATCTGAAAGTGAGACTTGAATCGCTTGTCGAGTGCAGCGTGGAAGGGATGACATTGATGGTGGTGAGGTGGATGGTCTATGTGGACAGCTTTACCCCGGATGTCTGCATACATAGATGTGCCTGTTTTAATCATTAACCATGTGAGTTGCTAAATGTTGTACCTTTTATTAAATGTAACCATGTTGCTACACTTCGAGGCACCTCTCTTCTCTTTTATACTCAGTTGTGACATGACGCTACTTGTATATCCAGTCAAAATGTATTAAAAAAATTTTGCTTGTCTTGCAAAACACTCTCAAACCAAGGTTTTACTGTGCTACTGCTTTCATAGGCCCCTTTCACACTGAGGTGCTTTGCAGGCGATAAAGTGCGAAAAATAGCGCCTGCAAAGCGCCCTGAAAGAGCTGCTCAGTGCACTCCAATGTGAAAGCCCTGAGGTGTGCTTGCAGGGCGGTCAAAAAAGTCCTGCAAGCCGCATCTTTGGAGCGGTGCATTTACCGCTCCTAAAGCGCCCCTTCCCATTGAAAACAATGGGGCAGCTCTCCAAACGTGCCTGCAAATCGCTGCTACAGCGGCGATTTGCGGGCGGCTTTAACCCTTTTTTGGCCGCTAGCGAGGGTTAAAACTGCCCTGCTAGCGGCCGATCAGCACCGCTAAAATGACGCTAGATATAGCACCGCTTTACCGCCAGCGCGCTTAGCGCCCCAGTGTGAAAGTAGCCTTACTGTCCTGATAAAAATTCTCTGTACAGCAGTGGTCATCAACCCTGTCCTCAGGGCCCACTACCAGGCCAGGTTTTATGTATTACCTTAGGGAGATACAGATTAGAATACTTCAATCACTGAGCAGCAAATTATATCACCTGTGATATATTTCAGTTATCTTGCAAACCTGCCCTGTTAGTGGGCCCTGAGGACAGGGTTGATGACCACTGCTGAACAGGATATATAGATACAATTTAGTAGACAGGAATAAAAATTTAATTATAGATATATAACATTTTCTCCAAGTCCCAGACCCCATTTGGTCTAGTGAGAACCTCTAGCGTTGGGGATAGCTGACATCTTTCTTTGTAGAGAGGGTTACAAAGCAGGATGGGTGTAGTGCAACATAGATTCATAGGTGCCAGATGCTTCTTGAATGCAATTTATTGTCTCTTAAACAGAACTGTGGGAGAGGGTTAGGGCCAGGACACCCTTTTTGTGGCTTCAATGTTAATTCTCAGACTCCTATAGGTAGCCATGCAGGGAAAGACACACAGCCGGACACCATATCTGCATGTGTAGACACGCTGGGGGGAATTTACTAAAGGCAAATCCACTTTGCACTGTAAGTACACTTGGAAGTGCAGTCCCTGTAGATCGGAGGGGGAGCTGTGAAAGAAAAATAAACAGCATTTTTGTTTGTACATGATTGGATGATAAAATCAGCAGAGCTTCCCCTATTTTCAGATCTTCCCCTCAGATCTAAAGTGACTGTACTCCCAAGTGCACTTGTAATGGAAAGTGGATTGGCCTTTAGTAAATCAACCCCATTGTCTCCTATGGGAACAACCTTGAACAGTTTCTAACAAAGGTTACAATAAACTCATTCACTTCCTCTTGTAGATCTTCACGCAACTGAGCTCACTGGATTACCGGAGCTCTGAGTATCTTCCTCAAGCGTCACCCCTGTGTCCCTGCTGGGTCTGTAGCTTGGCACTCAGATACTCCTCAAGCGTTACCCCACTGGCCTTCTCAGTCCCTGGCTTGACGCATAAGGCTGCTCTGCAAACATCACGTCCACTGGCTGGGTCCTTGGCCTAACTCCTGCTGAAGTTTCCCAATTCTTCAACTTCCCCAGTTGGTGAAAATACTGCTCTGGTACTTGGTTCAGCTACTCACGGTGGTCCCTGTTAACAAGGCGGATGGTTCCTTAGTGGCTACAGCTTTCCCTCTACCTCCGACAACGAAGTGTTCTCCGGCCAGCAGAACTGGCAGTTGTGGTCGGGCTGCAAGCCGCAGTCACAACCCTACGCTCCTCCCTTGCTTCTGGATATGCCCTCAGACAGCCTAGCAGCCAGACGTCCCGGGATAGGCCTCAGACTCTGGCCTAACAACCTGGGGTAGCACAACACACGTCCACCCAGACGACTGTCCAGGTGGAACAGCTCCATGACCACCTGACCTCACCCAACTAAATAGGCTCTCCCAGCAGGCCAAGGGACCCAAGAAGATCCCTGCCCATTGACTAAGACACCCCATCTATTCCTAATCTGTCCTTACAATGCCCTTGTCTCATCTAATTCCACCAGATACCCAGGCATCTGGTGACAGAAGAGAGAAGTGCAGCAATTCTAGAGTTGGCCAAAGCAACTATACCTGGCAGGTAAATTTACCAACCCTGCCTAAACATCAGGTGTGTGTGTGTAATATATATATATATATATATATATATATATATATAACGTTTTAGTAGAGTAAGGCCTCATGCACACGGACGTTTTTACAGCCGCTTTTTTGAGCTTTTTTTGCAGCTTAAAAACGGCTGTCCATGTTAGTCTATGGCTTCATGCCCACCTAGACGTTTTTGAGCTGCAAATGGCATAGGCGTTTTTAAGCTGTAAAAAAAACCCAGGACCAGTGCGTTCCGTGGCGTGGAGCTAGTGCTGTAAAAACGCGAATCACGGGAAAACGCGCAAAAACGCGCACAAACGCGCATAAACGCGCAACATATTTTCTTTGTTTTCTGAGTCCTATAGCCAAGAGATGTGTTTCTTAAAAAAAGCTACTTAACGCTAACGCTAAAAAACGCGCAAAAACGCCAATGCAAAACGCGGTAAAAATCACGTTTTTAACAACAATTTTTCCAGGCATCGGAGCTAGCTTTGCAGCCAGTTTTTTAAAACGTCCGTGTGCATGAGCACTAAAAGTCTAGAACAGTGGTTCTCAACTCCTGTCCTAAGGACCCACTAACAGGCCAGATTGTATTACCTTGGGGAGCTGCAGACTAGAATACTGCAATCACTGAGCAGCAAATTATATCACCTGTGATGTATTTCAGTTATCTTGCCAACCTGGCCTGTTAGCGGGTATTGAGGATGGGAGTTGAGAACAACTGGTCTAGAATCTATCAGGTTGTAATTGCCTATCCCCAGTGCAGAATATTTTCTCACTTCCTGTCTAATGAAACCTTAGTTGCCTTACTAAGTGAAGATTAATCCCTCTAATGCTAGGTACATACAGGCTGAAAAATAACCGGTTTGGCAGTTACTGGCCTACTTTTGGCCTGTGTGTACAGCTTCTCATCCAACAGAAGCCAGTCTTATGACTGGCTTCTGTTGAACAAGCAGAAAAATGTCAGCCGATTAGCATCCAATCGGCGTTCACAACCAAAGGCTGCGAATGCTGACTGGTGTGTTCTGGTAGGAGCGGTCCCCCTGTCAACACAATAGCACGGCAGGGAAATCACTGTACTAATATCACATAGTAGCAAGCTCCTTTTGTGTGTTTTTTTTATTTTTTTATTCAGCTCAACGTTCAGTTGAACGAAAAAGATACTGCCTGTGAGTACCAGGCTTAATGAAGGCCCTAATGGTAGTAAAAACAAAACCAGGGTTTCTAATCCTTCCCCCAACAATATCCAAATTTTAAAGTAAAGTTTTTGGCTGGACTTTGAGCAACACACACATACACACAAAGTGAAACACACTTTGCTACAATGTAAAGTAGTGAGTGTACAGCCATTAATGTCTAAACCGCTGGCAACAAAAGTGAGTACAACCCCAAGTGAAAATGTCATAATTGGGGCCCAAATTGTCAATATATTGTGTAGCCATCATTATTTTCCAGCACTGCCTTAACCCTCTTGGGCATGGAGTTCACCAGAGCTTCACAGGTTTCCACTGGAGTCCTCTTCCATTCCTCCATGACAATTTCACAGAGCTGGTGGATGTTAGAGAACTTGCAGTCCTCCACCTTCCATTTGAGCATGCCCCACAGATGCTCAATAGGGTGATGGACTGGCCAAGCATGTCTGGAGACATGCTTGGCCAGTCCATCACCTTTTATCTTTAGCAAGGCAGTGGTGGTCTTGGAGGTGTGTTTGGGGTAAGGTGACCAGATTTTTTAAATGAAATCCGGGGACATAATTATTTTTTTACTAGTAATGGCAGAAATCAGTGACTCATAGTGGGACTGCGATATTGCGGTGGACAAATCGGACACTAATGCCGCGTACACACGACCGGTTTTCCCGTCGGAATAAACTCCAAAGGTGTTTCCGACAGAGTTCTGCTGAATCTGTCTTGCCTACACACAATCACATCAAAGTCCGTCTGTCTAGAACGTGGTGACGTACAACACGTATGACAGGACTGGAAAAAGGAAGTTCAATAGCCAGTAACCAATTGTTGCCATCTCGTACTTTCTTTAGAGCATGCGTCTTTTTTGCCCAATGGAACTGCATACAGACTAACAGTTTTCCCGCTGGGAATTGGTTCCGTTGGAAATATTTAAAACATGTTCCATTTCTAGGTTCATCAGAATTTTTGAAAAAAAGTCAGATGAGGCCCACACACGATCGGAATATAGGACGAAAATACTTTTTTCTGTCGGACATCCCACTCGTGTGTACGTGGAATTAGTGACACTTTTGACACTTTGTGGGAACCAGTGACACTAATACAGTGATCAGTACTAAAAATATGCACTGTCACTGTACTAATGACACTGGCTGGGAAGGGGGTAACATCTAGGGCAATCAATGGGTATAATGTGTGCCTAACAAGTGTTTTCTCACTGTGGGGGAGGTGATTTTACTAAGGGAAGACATGGATCCCTGTACTTGCTTTGCGAACTGCCTTGTTTACACTAGGTTTACACTAGGCGAGTCCGCCGGATCCGCTGATTGGCTCCGATACCCAGAAATGCAGGATCACGTATATATGTGATCCTGCGCAGCGCGACAGCCCTGTAGCAGTAAATCTGCTATCAGGTGATCGGAAACTGGTTAAGATCATCATCATCATGATAACTCACAGGCAGCGGGCACTCTATCATGGCTTTGACTGGCTCTGTCACAGTGTGTCACATAACATGACTGCTGGGTGCTGATTTTGTTAACTTCTGACCAATAAGTGCTGCTGCCTGTGAGTTCTGATACCATCTTGTGCCAGAGAGACAGACACAGTGCAATGTAGTCTATTCACAGACACCCCAAAGCACACCTGTGTTGAAGCTTTGAAGGCACTTGGCAGCCCCACGATTGGATCCCCTCCCCCTCTATTCCTGCTGCTGGACATCGTCAGCTGAGCTCAGCTGCCTCTCTCTGCCCGTCGCCTCCGCCGGCCTCACAGCCTCTCAGGTCTCACTCTCCGGGCCCCGGCTCCTACTGGGTGGGGAGCAGAGGAAAATGACTCTGCCGGGGAAGGCAAGGAGATAATCAGGCAGGCGGCTGGCCGGGATTTGAGCCAAGGCAGAAGAACATGTGAGAGGAGCTGAATGGGCATGTGCCGGAAACTGAAGGAATAGTCCATCTGCTCTAACACATCATCATAAGAAAGGGACGCAGATAATGGAAAAAATACACCCCCCTAAGCTAATAGGAGCGGGAGTGTGTAATTCAGAATTGTTTTTTTTTTATTCTGCACTGACTGTCTATGAAAATTGCCCCAGGCCCTGTTGAAGTCAAATCCGGGGACAAACTTGGTCCGGGGACAGTGTCCTCAATCCGGAGACTGTCCCCTGAAACCGGGGACATCTGGTCACCCTAGTTTGGTGTCGTGATCATATTGGAATACTGCCCTGTGACCCAGTCTCGGAAAGGGCGGGGATCATGCTCTGTTTCAGTTTGTCACAGTACATGTTGGCATTCATGGTTCCCTCCACGAACTGTAGCTCTCCAGTGCCGGCAGCACTCATGCAGCCCCAGACCATGACACTCCCACCACCATGCTTGACTGTAGGCAAGACACACTTGTCTTTGTACTCCTCACCTGGTTGCCACCACACACTCTTGATACCATCTGAACCAAATACGTTTATCGTGATCTGATCAGACCACAGGACATGGTTCCAGTAATCCATATCCTTGATTCCAGCAAACTGTGCATCATCTTTAGAAGAGGCTTCCTTCTGGGACGACAGCCATGCAGACCAATTTGATGCAGTGTGCGGCGTATGGTCTGAGCACTGACAGGCTGACTCCCAACCTCTGCAGCAATGCTGGCAGCACTCATACATCTATTTCTCAAAGACAACCTCTGGATATGACGCTGAGCACGTGCACTCAACTTCTTTGGTGGACCATGGCGAGGCCTGTTCTGCGTGGAACCTGTCCTGTAAAACCAATGTATGGTCTTGGCCACAGCTCAGTTTCAGGGTATTGGCAATCTTCTTTTAGCCTAGAACCTAGGCCATCCTTATGAGCAACAATTTTCTTTTCAGATTTTCAGAGTTCTTTGCCATGAGGTGCCATGTTGAACTTCCAGTGACCAGTATGAGATAGTCAGAGCAATGACACCAAATTTAACACACCTGCTCCCCATGCACACCCGAGACCGTAACACTAACAAGTCACATGACACCGGGGAGTGAAAATGGCAAATTGTGCCCAATTTTGACATTTTTACTTAGGGGTATATTCACTTTTGTTGCCAGCGGTTTAGACATTAATGGCTTTGTATGAAAAATATTTTTTTTGATCCGGGTAGCCGCACTCAAGCAAAAATGTCTTTATTGGTTAAAAATCCATACAGCAAAAGATGGCATCAATCGCTAACATGTTTCACACCATAACTACTGGTGCTTACTCAGCTAAGCTGAGTGCGGCCATCCAGATCAAAAAAAATCTTTTTCATATCCTATTTGCATACTGAGCCAGTAGCTGTACCTGAGGGAGGAGGAGATTCTGTGGCTCAGACACCTGGAGCGGGTTCTTTTTCTGTTTGTCTGTTTATCCGGATTAATGGCTGTGTGTTGAGTTATTTTGAGGGGACAGAAAATTGACACAGCTATACAAGCTGTACACACACTACTTTACATTGTAGCAAAGTGTAATTTCTTCACATAAAAAGATATAATAAAATATTTACTAATTATTGTGAGATACTAGGCGTGTATATATAATCTCTCTATAATTGACTGGCAAATTTTGGCCCAGGGGGCAAGTACAAACCAGAGGCTCATGGCATGACTCACCCCCCCCCCCCCCACTTTCCCTCTTGTCCTCATCCCACACTCAGTAGGGCACCGGAGTGGACTTTTTACTCCAGTGCCACCTTAAGAGCATCATGGGCCCCTAAGCAAGGTAATACACTGCGGCCCCTGCCAGAGAGATGGCTCTGCAACGTACCCACAACCATGTGCAATGGTTGTGGTGGGGGTGATGTGGCATTTAAAGGGTTAAAACAGGTAGTGAGGAGGCGACATCACTGCTGTCCTTGAAAAGAAAACCATGTGTGGATTGCTTTTCAGAGGTGTGTCAGTCTTTTGTAATCAGAGACTTGGAGCAGCAGAGGTGAGGGAGGTACATATGCAGTTGTCAAGGGAGAGTCGTCAAATTTGTTGCCTGCTGCACACCTTCCATACACATAGCATAGCGTTGTGTGTGTGTGTCCACATCAGGGGGTGCAGTATAGGTGGGGCTGTAGGCACATCCGGGATTGACTAGATCACAAGGAGGCGGTGCAAAAATGATGGGCCTCTTCAGCACCCTGCGCTGTTCACCCTGTGATGCTCAGACTTTGTGTGAGTGAGATATTGAGGAACAGGGTGAGTGCAGGCAGCCACAGACCGCACTGTGCGCCTGCTCCCAGCTGGTCGGTGGCTAAGCAATGATCAAAGGTTTAGGTGACAGCTTGGTTATGGCAGGTAGAAGATGCCGCAGGACCGGTGCCCACAAATCTCGAGCCCCTCTGCTAACAAAACTAAAGAGATCCTAGATCGGAGGCGGTGCGGCCTCTTTATGGGGCATCACTTGCCCCCTGGCCCAGTCCACCCCTGATATCATTTTAAATTTTTTTTGCAGAGGACCTAGAGAATAAAATGGTTTTTCAAACTCTCTTTTTTGGAAAATATACACTTTAATGAATTTTAGTGTACACAAACACTATATAATACCCATTTTTTTTGGGGTAAAACATAAAAGATGATCTCACGCTGGGTAAATAAATGCTAAAGATGTCACGCTTTAAAACTATACCTCTCCCTAGGCTACACTTTAAAAGCCTTTACAGGTTATTCGTTTAGAGTTACACAGGAGGTCTGCAGTTAGAATTCTTGCTCTTATGTTCGTGGTGATAACACACATGTGGTGAGATCGCTGTTTACATTGCGTGCAATGACGTTTGTGTGCAAACACAGGGGGATGGGGGCTCTTAAAATATTTTAAAAACATTATTTTATTTAAAAAAATATTTTTACACAGCCTTTCATTTTTTATTTTTTTTAATCACTTTTATTGCTATTATAAGGGATAAATCACATCCATTGTGATAGGTCCTCTTTATGGACGATCTCTCTCTCTGTCCTCCAAAATAAAAGATCAAATCAAGATCAGTTTGATCTGATGCTTGTACAAGCCGGTACTGGTTTGTTTTCATGTGACCGAAACCAAAAGTTAGGAAAGCCTCGTCCCTTCCAGTTTCTGACGTCACACCGTTGGTGGTTAATGTCCCCTCAGTGTGACTCAGTAACTGGATGCTGCCAGTTGCAATCTTGCCAGGCTCCCAGATCACACCGTGGAGCCCTGTAAAGGTGGTGGCGGTGGGATGTTGACCCCCTTCCATTGCCTGTAGAAATAATCCAGCAGCTCTTTAGCCACTTGGATAATGTTTACCAGCTTCAGAATCGCTGCCTGAAAAAAAAAATGGTATCTTGGTCATCACTGTAACTGCAGTTAACTTGTTAAATTGTTGGTTTGGTGATGTCTTAAATCTGGACATGGTGTCGCAGAACCAGAACAGTCTGTAGGAACAGCGTCAGTGGCCGTGTAGTTTTAGACTGTGTGTATTATAAATAATAATAATAAAATATATATATATATATATATATATATATATATATATATATATATATATATATATATATATATATATATATATATATAAGAAGGCCCGTATGGTGGCCTGTAATTATGGGAGAAGCCCAGAGGGTATTTAACCAGACCACCCACAATGGTCTGTGTCGGTTCCAGTGCATGGTACCCACCCACCCATTTCCCTTTTCTGAGTACTTCTCTTAAAACACGCTTCTCTACAGAAACATCCATTTACTTTCTTAAGGTATGCACCCTTCTCTTGGCATATCGCCCAGCAGACCAGGGTTCACCGCCCAGTTCACCAGGGCTTACCTTACAGCAGGCCAGGGCAAACTTCAGGTCTGTTTTATGTTGTTAGTCTTGTGATGTGTTTATGTGTTCTTTTATATCTCTTAGAGCGGAGGGCTCCTACTATATATATATATATATATATATATATATATATATATATATATATATATATATATATATAAAATGTATGGTTAGGTTGTGAATGTCAGGTTATACATATATATATAGGTTGCAACATTTTATTTATTGGAGTGCTGGTGACTGTCCAATACTGAAGGACATGTGACTCTCTAAATAGGACTTGCAGTCCCCAGATACAAGTGTGCAAGTATTGGCCCATAGCAGCACAGTTTGTCAGTAGCAACTATAGGCCCACATGTAGAGACAAGGGCACAGGCAGCTGTTGATGAATTAGAGATTTATCCCTCAGCAACAGGTGTGTAAAATGGGCCGGTAGCAGGACAGTTTTACATCAGCTGTCCCCAGCATAGTCTCCTCTAGATTTCTGGCAAGCTCCGAACCACATTTCTTTCTTTGCTCAGATTGCACTCTGCCTCCCTTTGCCACTGCCAGTCTGCCCCAGAGAAGAAAGGAAAGCTTGAATATCAATATAATCTTTGTCAGCTTGTGGCACCTCTTCCACCAACATTGAAATTGAATATTTCCAATGACTTCTCATGAACAGTTTGCAGGTTAGGGTGGCATTAGTGGAGGAATTGGGTACATGAGCAATGCTGGCTGCTCTGAGTCTGCAAAAAAGATGACACATGCTTTGGCTGGATTGGTCTGCCACTCCAGCAAAGAGAATGGAGACATGCTCAGCTGTGCCAGACCCTATCACAATTCAATGCAGGACCTGCTTGAAGAGTTGATCGTTCCCTACCACCTCTAGCATCACTGCCCTTAGGACTGACTGCCAAACCTTTTACCTATATATTGCTCCTTTGGGCATAATCACTAATGCCGCGTACACACGATCAAATTGTCCGGTGTACTTTGCCCGCCGAAATGCATTTCACTGGACAATTCGATCGTGTGTGGGCTTCAGCGGACTTTTCCAGCGCAAAGTCCGGCGGACTTAGAAAGTATTTTTGCAGTCCAATCTTTCCGCCTTGGACTTGGGTTTCAGCGAACAATACGTTCGTCAGTATGCTAGTCCGGCGGACTAAGAATGACACATGCTCAGAAGCAAGTACGAAAAAGGAAGCTATTGGCTACTGGCTATTGAACTTCCTTTTTCTAGTCCTGTCGTACGTGCTGTACGTCATCGCGCTAGCAAACGCAGGACTTTCTGTGTGTCCGTGTGTGGCCAAGTCCGTTCGGTAGAAAGTCCGCCGGATTGTTTGCCGGACTAAGTACGTCGGACAATTCGCTTGTGTGTATGCGGCATAAGTGAACTTGTAATCAGAGGACTTTGACTGGGTTGATCCTCTTAGTCAAAACCTCTGTAATAACATTTCTCTCAGGGAGCGTTTACATTTCTCTTACACAGCTCTTCTGGGGTACTTGATGGATGAAGACTTTTAGATAGAGGATGAGCATTAAATGCCAGCTTGTAGGATTCTCAGATGAACAAAAAGAAACAGTCACTCAGAGATCTGCTACTGATAGAGAAGAAAGCATTTTCGGGGGACTACACATTAACCTCCCTGGCGGTATTACCAAGTCTGGGTCAGGGTGGAGATTTTATACCAAAAGCGGTAACCCCGAGCCAGACTCGGGACCGCATCGCTGAATGCAGGGAGAGGTTACTTACCTTGTCCCCTGGATCCAGCGATGTCCCCCCGCTGTACGAGCGGCTCGTCCTCCGCTCGATCTATCACGGAGCTGATCTCCGTTCCCTGTGAGCATTGCGATGCACGGGGATGGAGAACGGCGCCAAATTCAAAAAGTGAAACACACAGTATACATACAGTATAATGTAATCTTACAGATTACATTGCTCTATGTAATTATTTCACATCCCCTTTGTCCCTAGTGGTCTGCCCAGTGTCCTGCATGCAGTTTTATAATATAAAAACTGTTCTTTCTGCCTGGAAACTGGAGATTGTCCATAGCAACCAAAACTGTCCCTTTACATCAAAAATGATTTTAGACCAGCTAGAAAACAGCGATAATAAATTAGAATCACTCGCAGAATTGAGCGATAGCGATTTGTGGGGAGATCCGTCATCAAATACTGAAAAGTAATGACAGTGACAATTCTGCAACTGAGCAAATTTCTGTGTTTTTGATTTGATTACATTATTGAATCATTTTTATTATTGTTATATTATTATTTGGTATAATTATTTATAGTTATTTATTATATTATAATTTATGATTTCATTTTTCAAACTTTATCATACCCGGGATGTCTGCTAGACTCTGGTTTGGACAGATTTAAGTGAGTTATTCCTAAGAATTACAGAACTACAACATAAAACGCCAAATTTTCATGCAAAATACCGCTTTCAGCACCTAAAATCTGAAATAATCATACCGCCAGGGAGGTTAAAGACTCCAGTGACAGCAGTCCTCGAGGACTAGGAGTATTATGATTACTTGACATAGAGATCTGGTCTATCTTATGATATGCCCAAAAAACATTTAATTTCCAACTCAGCTGTTTTTGCCATTTTAAGTAAGATGAGTTTTTAATTTTTGCCGCCATGAGAAGATAAAAAAAAATGCACATGTGAAGGAATATTTTTAGAAAAAGGATGGGAAGGATGTAAAAACTCCTCAAAGTTTAACTAAAGGCCAAACTTATTTTTTCATTTTGGATAGCGTAAAGAAAGGGTATAACGCAGGGGGCGGCAACATGGGGCCCTCCAGCTGTTGTGGAACTACATTTCCCATGAGGCATTGTAAGGCTGGCAGTTACAATTACTCCCAGAGGCATGATGGGACTTGTAGTTCTGCAACAGCTGGAGGGCCCCAGGTTACCTACCCCTGGTATAACACATGTCAGTTTTTTGTTTTTTTTTTACATCTGTGTCACATAGGGGAGATTTCCCCTCACTATTTGTTCCATAACCAAAACAGGAAGTGAGAGGAAATCCCTGCAAAGTAAGAGAGTCCCAGGGTGTCACCAGGATTACCAGAACTCATTCTCTCATTGGAAGATTCCCCCTTTATTACCGTTCTTTTGTCATCCCAAAATTTGGGAATTTCATTTACGTTCCCTTTCAATGATGATGGGAAACAGGACAAATGGGGAGAGTGAATACTCCTAACGGGGACACAGACAACAGTAACACCCGGCAAGTGTTTTAATTCCTCTCCATTCTATCCAAAACTAAAATAAAAATTTCTCCTTTACACTTTTGGAGAATTGGACTTGTCTATGCCATCGTTGTTGGTAGCAGAGGTAATTTTCCCTGATTGAACCCAATAGGGTTGAAAGGTCTGGTGTGACCAAGGTACATAGAGTATCCTAAAATATAAAGTTAAAATCTTTTTTCGATTCTGGATTGCATAAAGAATGGTTAAAACTCTTTTCCGTTTATTATTTGCTTGTGTCCCATTTGCCCCCCATCCCAGGGACCCAACAAGAAGTGAGAGGAAACCTCTACACAGAGGGATATTCTGGTCTTAATTTTCACTAGTACATTTGTACTCCTTTCAGAACTAAGTTTTAGTTACATATCCTTTAAAGTGTTTCCTTTCATGAATTTTTAAATATTTTTTTTAGTTCCCCCCTCCTGTATGTAAAAAGGTGCAAATCTTCATTGACCCTTTCCATTGTCCAGCGCTGTCCCCAACTTCCCCTTTGGTCCTGCGCTGCGCTGGTCATCCTCTTTAGGGCAGAACAACACTCATTCTGTCACTTTGTGCGTCAGGATTCTCTACACACAATCGGAAAAAGTCAGATCGGATTTTGTTGTCGGAAAATTTTAGATCCAGCTCTCAAACTTTTTCCGTCGGAAATTCCAACAGAAAAAGTCCAATAGAGCCCACACACGATCGGATTTTCCAACAACATAATCAGATCGGACTATTTCCATCGAAATTTCTGACCGTGTGTATGGGGCATAATAGTTTTACGTAATGCAGCAACATCCACAAGTCCAAGTAGGACACCCAACATTAGAAGTGATTTATTCTTCCAAAGCAAATACACTTTTGCAAACTGGTTCTGACTAGTATTTATTATTATTATTCACCATTTATATAGCACCAACAGTTTACGCAGCGCTTTACAATGTAGAGGGGGGACAGCACAATTACAGTACAGTTCAATACAGAAGAGACAGGAGGGCCCTGTTCGTAGAGCTTACATTCTAAAGGGAGGGGGTGGTGGTACATATGGTAATAGATGCGGAGAATGATTAGTATTGATGACTAGAATATAATGACTAGTATTCCAATGTTTCTCTTCTCCCTCAGTTTATCTCCATCACTCAGCTAAAGTGTCCCCAACGCTGACAGAGAGGGTAAGGTGAGGGTCAATCAAGTGTAGCACTAACCCCCGAAGGAGCTGCTGGTTATTTTTGGGCTTACCGTTACCTTCCGTTCTTGTAGCATGCCTAGGGGATGTCCTGTGGTAGATGGCCCAGTAACTTGAGACTGAAAATAGATCCACTTAAATGGATTTTATTTGCAAACTCAGACAATTGAACAGTCTTTCAACTTGGGATCAGAGGGTTGGAAAGGAGTTCAGGTACTCTTAATGTCAAAGTTCATAAATGTTAAAGAACTTGCTGGCTTTGACTTCATCCAGAGAATAGCCATTCACAGCTGGATGAACACTCAGGTTGGACAGTTCCTCTCTCACAAGGCCTCGCAGCCAACAAGGTGCTTACTCAGGAACAAAGTCTTTGTCACAGACGTTGTTGCAGAACGCGTAGGAAAACTAAGCTTTAGAACACTTGTAGGATACCTGGATCTTTCAGCCTGCTTGACAATATCCACAAGACCGGATTCTCTTGGTTGCTTCAGCCCTTTAAGGCTCTTGTTAAGAAAACCAAACCGTACGTGGTGTTCTTCTAAAGAGTCCTCACCTGGAATGCTTGAAGTACACTGGGTCTCTCCCGAACCGGAGACGGCATCCATCCACCTCAGAATCCTTCTTTAGTTTCCTTGTCTCAAGCTAGCCAGCCCCGAGACATAAGAGTCAGGTGGATCCGCATCCCAGGCCATAGCCTTCCTGGGGGCTGGTCAGGAGGACCAAGACCATGTAATCAGCACTTCATACTGGACCGGAACCCCAAATCTTCTCAATTTTTAATTAAAACCAGTTTCTAACTTTATTAAAGCATGTCTCGGCTACAAGGGTAAGGCTTTATTTATCTCTGGCTTTTGTTTTATGTAGCTGACAAAGCCGTCATCTTTCTCAGGTGCTCTGGCAGAAAGATCTTGACATTAATAGCCCCTCCAAGAGATATGATAAATAATTCAGACTATTAGAGTCTGATCAATTTAATCATCAAGAATTTTTTTCCACTTTTAAGCAAATATGTAGTGCAACCAGATATTGAATTTGTTACATTTTTCTTGTGCTTATTATTTGTCATATCTTTCTGTCTGTGTTTACTTCTCTCAGAAAGGTCATATATGTTCAGAAGATTTGTGTTGTGTTCTCTTTCTGCACCCTACTCTGTAATTATCCTGACCAGACCCGTGAGACACTTTTATTTTTATATGTGCAACTGAATATAGCAAATTTAGGATGGCTTTCTTCCAGGGCTGTCTTTACAGTTTATGTTCTCATAAACAAAAAGAATTATTAGTGCTGGTCATACACACCGGTTCAGGGTGTAAATACGTTAGAGCTGTCGCTCAAGCAGAAATTCGGGGCTATTTACATTTAAAGGCAATACATGATTTTGTTGTTTTTCAAATTTTTTTTTTTTTTGGTATACATATTAAAGAGTCACAGTCACTTTGTGGACTGCGTCTTAATCTTCCACCGGGAAATGCAGTCACATATATTTTTTTATTGACAGTCAGCTACAGAGACCTGCTTTCATCCTTGTTTTACCTTGTGAACTTTACTTTCAAAAGGAAAAAATTAGCTGCCTCCCCATCAAGTTTATACAAGTTCAGTCCTCAGATACTGACAAGTCAAAGTTCTCACTGTCGTAACCTGCATTCTACAGTTCTCTGGCATCTTATGAAATGCCACCCATGCACGAGGCCTAGAAATAGAGAATATTGTCTCCACACAAAGCTAGGCACATGTAAGAGGGACAGGCCTTGGGGTCTGTGTCAATAAACTTTGGCCTAGTGTCGATGGCATTCGTTTTGAGACACTTCTCAGATCATTTACAGTATCTGACAAAAGTGAGTACACCCCTCACATTATTGTAAATATTTTATTATATCTTTTCATGTGACAACACTGAAGAAATGGCACGTTGCTACAATGTAAAGTAGTGAGTGTACAGCTTGTATAACAGTGTAAACGTGCTGTCCCCTCAAAATAACTCAACACACAGCCATTAACCACTTAAGGACTGAGATTTGTTGTTTACAAGTTAAAAACATTTTTTCTTTGCTAGAAAATTACTTGGAACCCCCAAACATTATACTTTTTTTTATAACACCCTAGAGCAGTGATGGCGAACCTTGGCACCCCAGGTGTTTTGGAACTACATTTCCCATGATGCTCGGCTACACTGCAGAGTGCATGAGCATCATGGGAAATGTAGTTCCAAAACATCTGGAGTGCCAAGGTTCGCCATCACTGCCCTAGAGAATAAAATACCGGTCGTTGCAATACTTTCTGTCAAATTTGTATGTGAAGTGTAGCGCTAAATAGCTATGTGTGAATCTGTGCACACATTAAACTTGTTTAATGTGTATACAGATTTACGCATAGCTATTTAGCGCTACACTTCACATACAAATTTTACTAGCTAAAATATCCATGTTTAGCGTGTTAGCTGCTTTGTTCGGATAGCGCAGTGTTTCTTTTCTGTTTCACAATACTTTCTGTCACACCGTATTTGTGCAGCGGTCTTACAAGCGCACTTTTTTTGGGGAAAAGTACACTTTTTTGAATAAAAAAAAAAAAAAGACAACAGTAAAGTTAGCCCAATTTATTTTATATTGTGAAAGATAATGTTACAATGAGTAAATTGATACCCAACATGTCACGCTTCAAAATTGCGCCCGTTTGCGGCATGGCGACAAACTTTTACCCTTAAAAATCTCTATAGGCGATGTTTAAAAAAATTCTACAGGTTGCATGTTTTGAGTTACAGAGGAGGTCCAGGGCTAGAATTATTGCTCTCACTACCGATCGTGGCGATACCTCACATGTGTAGTCTGAACGTTTTGCGGGCGCTACTCACATATGCGTTCGCTTCAGCGCACTTTCTTATTTTACCTTTTCTTTTTTCTTTTTAAACTATTCTTTTAAAAAAAATGTGTCACTTTTATTCCTATTACAAGGAATGTAAGCATCCCTTTTAATAGAAAGGAATCATGACAAGACTTCTTAAATATGAGATCTGGGGTCAAAAAGACCTCATCTCTCCTATTTACACTAAAATGCAATAATAAAAAAAAAATTGGCATTTAAAAGAATACAAAAAAAAAATAGCCCTGATGTTGCTTCCGCCCTGCAATGATAGACGTGTGGGGGCCATCTTCCCATCACTCGTCTCCATGTCAAACAAGGGGCAACATCCGACCGCCTCCGCCGCTGTCGACAGCTCCGGTAAGCGGTGGAGGGCACCAGAGTGCGTTAGAAGGGGAGGCTCTCCCGCCACCAGTAAAAGTGATCTTGCAGCCGCAGAGACCACTTTTTTCTTAAAGTGGACCGCCCGCTGAAGAAGAGGATACCAGGGTTATGGCAGTTAGCTGCTGCCATAACAACGATATTCCTCTTCAAAATACCAACGTATAACGATGGTGGGCAGTCTGGAAGTGGTTAATGTCTAAACCGCTGGCAACAAAAGTGAGTACACCCCTAAGTGAAAATGTCCAAATTGGGCCCAATTAGCCATTCCCCCCTCCCCCCCGGTGTCATGTGACTCTGTTACAAGGTCTCAGGTGTAAATGGGGAGAAGATGTGTTAAATTTGGGGTTATCACTCTTATGCCGCGTACACACGATCAAACAATCCGGTGGAAAAGTCCGGCAAACTCAAGTCCGCCAAACAATCCCCCCGTGTGTAGCCTCCGGCATACTTTTTTGACCCGAAAGTACGGCGGACTTAGAATGCCATGTTGCACTCCAATCTTCCCGCCGTACTTTTGAAATGAGCGGACTTTTCCCGCCCGGAGAAAAGTCCGCTCATTTCGAGCGGGTCTCCAGGTAGGCAGGGCCCGCGAAGGAGACGTCGCTGGCCCCGCCACCTGGTATGGACTTAAAGGGGAACCCCAACGCCGAAGAAAATCGGCGGGGGGGTCCCCCCCAAGTCCACAACAGACCCTTGTCCGAGCACGCTACCCGGCCGGCCAGGTAAGGGGGGGCGAGCGAGCGCCCCAAAGCACCTTGTCCCCATGTTGATGAGGACAAGGGCCGTTGGTTGTCAGGGTCTGCGGGCGGGGGGCTTATCGGAATCCGGGAGCCCCCTTTAATAAGGGGGCCCCCGGATACCGGCCCCCCACCCTATGTGAATGAGTATGGGGTACAATGTACCCCTACCCATTCACCTGTAAAATAAAAGTACAAAAAAAAACACAACACACGAGATAAAATACTTTATTGCACAGCTCCGGGGGTCTTCCGTCTTCGGGGGTCTTCTCGCCGGACTCCTCCGCTATCTTCTTGTAGCTCTTTTGCTAACGGAGGAGTCCGGCTTTCTTCCTCGCCGCCGGCCTCTTCTTCCGACTTCGGGGGTCTTGTCCCCCTCTTCGGTTCTTCTGCCGGGCCACCACGCCTTCTTATAGCTCTTTTACAGGCGGTGGCCCGGTCTTCTGTCGCCACCGCCGCCGCCTTCCGTTCTTCTTCTTCTTCTTCTTCTTCTTCTCCAGGAGATGTTGACTTGACGATCTCTCCGGCCGCAATGCCAGGGACGCGCAGCGCTGCCACTTATATAGGGACAAGGGGCGGTGTCACATGGGTTGGTGTCACATGGGTTGGTCACATGGGTTGATGTCACATGGCGACAGTCCCAGCATCCTCCGGGACTGTGACATCGTAAGGGGGCGGGGTCACCATGTGACACCAACCCATGTGACACCGCCCCTTGTCCCTATATAAGTCGCAGCGCAGAGCGTCCCTGGCATTGCGGCCGGAGAGAGCGTCGAGTCAACATCTCCTGGAGAAGAAGAAGAAGAAGAAGAAGAACGGAAGGCGGCGGCGACAGAAGACCGGGCCACCGCCTGTAAAAGAGCTATAAGAAGGCGCGGTGGCCCGGCAGAAGAACCGAAGAGGGGGACAAGACCCCGAAGTTGGAAGAAGAGGCCGGCGGCGAGGAAGAAAGCCGAACTCCTCCGTTAGCAAAAGAGCTACAAGAAGATAGCGGAGGAGTCCGGCGAGAAGACCCCCGAAGACGGAAGACCCCCGGAGCTGTGCAATAAAGTATTTTATCTCGTGTGTTGTGTTTTTTTTTGTACTTTATTTTACAGGTGAACGGGTAGGGGTACATTGTACCCCATACTCATTCACATAGGGTGGGGGGCCGGTATCCGGGGGCCCCCTTATTAAAGGGGGCTCCCGGATTCCGATAAGCCCCCCGCCCGCAGACCCCGACAACCAACGGCCAGGGTTGTCGGGAAGAGGCCCTTGTCCTCATCAACATGGGCCCCCCTTCCCCAAGGCACCCCCCATGTTGAGGGCACGCGGCCTGGTACTGCTCAGGAGGGGGGCGCCCGCTCGCCCCCCCTTTCCTGGCCGGCCGGGTAGCGTGCTCGGACAAGGGTCTGTTGTGGACTTGGGGGAGACCCCCACGCCGATTTTTTTCGGCGTTGGGGTTCCCCTTTAAGTCCATACCAGTCGGCGGGGCAAGCGACGTCTCCTTCGCGGGCCCCGCCTACCTGGAGACGCGCTCGAAATGAGCGGACTTTCCTCTACGTGTGTGGGCGAGTCCGTTCATTTCAAAAGTAGGGCAGATAGTACGGCGGACTTAGTACGCCGTATTACTCTGCTCAAAAAGTGCCATGTGTGGGCAAGTAGCCCGTTCGGAAAGTCTGGCGGGAAGTCCGCCAGACTAAGTACGTCGGACATACCGCTACGTGTGTACGCGGCTTTACTTTCTCATACTGGTCAATGGAAGTTCCACATGGCATTTCATGGCAAAGAACTATGAGGATCTGAAAAAAAGAATTGTTGCTCTACATCAGCGTTTCTCAAATCCAGTCCTCAAGGCACCCCAACAGGTCATATTTTCAGGCTTTCCATTATTTTGCGCAGGTGATTTGATCATTTTCCCTGCCTTAGTAATTACCACAGCCATTTCATATGAGAAAAATCCTGTAAACATGACCTGTTGGGGCGCCTTGAGGACTGGAGTTGAGAAACACTGCTCTACAAAAAGATGGCCTAGGCAATAAGAAGATTGCCAAGACCCTGAAATTTAGCTGAAGCACAGTGGCCAAGACCATACAATGGTTTAACAAGACAGGTTCCACTCAGAACAGGCCTCGCCATGGTTCACCAAAGAATTTGAGTGCACATGCTCAGCGTCATATGCAGAGTTTGTCTTTGGGAAATAGACATATGAGTGCTGCCAGCATTGCTGCAGAGTTTGAAGGGGTGGGGGGTCAGCCTGTCAGTGCAAAGACCATACGCCACACACTGCATCAAATTGGTCTGCATAGCTGTCGCCCCAGAAGGAAACCTCTTCTAAAGATGATGCACAAGAAATCTTGCAAACAGTTTGCTGAAGACAAGCAGACTAAGGATAAGGACATGGATTACTGGAACCACGTCCTGTGGTCTGATTAGACCAAGATAAACTGATTTGGTTCAGATGGTGTCAAGCGTGTGTGGCAGCAACCAGATGAGGAGTACAAAGGCAAGTGTGCCTACAGTCAAGCATGGTGGTGGGAGTGTCATGGTCTGGGGCTGCATGAGTGCTGCCAGCACTGGGGAACTACAGTTCATTGAAGGAACCATGAATACCAACATGTAATGTGACATACTGAAGCAGAGCATGAAGCATGATCTCCTCCCTTAGGAGACTGGGCCGCAGGACAGTATTCCAAAATAACGACCACAAACACGCGTGCACAAATAGTCTTGGGAGGCTGGAAGCTACCTTTGCAGGCAGCCACACTGAAATTCTACCTGCATTTACTTCTACTTCAGCTTCTGCTGACCCAGGGGACCTACTTTCTGAGAATCGGTGCAGCTCCACAAGGGATTTTACTGAGGAGCTGGCCTAAAAGGTTCACTAAAGGAAGTTTGTCAGCTATTGCAAGGGGGCATCCAAGTATCCATGACACTGTGAGTACAGAACTGTGGGCAGGATCCAAGTAACTGGGACTGTTGCAACCGTTTGTACATTAAGGTCAAAGTTTGCCTGGCCTTGGACATTGCATATGGTGTCTCAGTGCTGTCCATAGCTAGGGTTACCACTGAAGGGACTATTCCAAAGAGTAGCTACAGAAGGAGTCTCCTTTTGGTGTTGCTCAGGGTTTCTGGAGTATCCCACTGCTCCTCGAGTTTACGCCTGGGGAAAGTAAAAGGGCTCCTTTTCTGAGCATAGGCAGTAACCGTTGCAGTAAGAGACATTTTTATGAGGTAGGAACACCTTACCCCAGTCACTTCATTGATGAATGTGTCAACGGATTCCCCAATGTTTTTCTTAGTTTCTTTTATAAAATTTTGCAAATAAGTAATTCTTTTTCTTTACTTAGACACTGATTATCAGTAAAACAATGTATTCACTGTGCCCTGTCAGACTAGTCAGTTATCAACCCTCCTTTCCTCACAAAGAGACAGCGTGTGAGGAAAGAAATGCCGGAAACCATCAAGTCTGTTTACATGTGACCGGCTGTGATTCGACACAGCTGATCACATGCTAAAAGGCCGCTGTGATTGACCCTTTACCGCGATCTGTGATCAACTGTGTCCAAAGGACACAGTGTTCACTGAGTGTGCGTGATGCACGCATGCGGGTGGATGTCCATGGATGTCCAGAATTGGAGGCCCGCGTCTTTTGGCTATAGCGTGGGCAGAAAGCTGTTAAAGAAGGGTTTTGACAAACTCCTTAAAAGAGGGAA
Organism: Lithobates pipiens; assembly: GCF_037356315.1. NCBI lineage: Eukaryota > Metazoa > Chordata > Amphibia > Anura > Ranidae > Lithobates > Lithobates pipiens. Next base: position 177,589,929 of record NW_027507748.1, read on the forward strand.
TGTTCTCAATAGAAACGGTAAGGCCGCGTACACACGCGGGGACTGTTCGCTGAAACTGTCCGCTGAAACCAAGTTTCAGCGGACAGTCCGCTCGTGTGTGGGCTTTCAGCGGACAGTTTCAGCGAACAGTCCGCTGAACAAGGTTTTTCGGAAATTCCGAAAAACTGTCCGCTGAAACCTTGTTTCAGCAGACAGTCCCCGCGTGTGTAGGCTTGTTCGTCAAACAAAGTTGCGCGCATGCTCAGAAAGGATTTTCACGCCGAAAGTTATAATGCAGTGTATAGGACGTCGTATTTTTCGTCCCGTCGTACGTGCCGTTCACGTCATCGCGCACGGTTTCAGCAAACTGTTCGTCCGTCGTGTGTGGCCATGTCCGTCCATGCTAATTTTGAGCGGACTGTTTGCCGAAACTGTTTGACGGACAAAGTTGGGCGAACAGTCCCCGCGTGTGTACGCGGCCTAAGGTGTTTATTGAGGACTGAAATGGACGGGTCTACTACCTCAACCGCCCATTTTACTAAAATACTTTTTTTAAATGGGAAATTTCAGCAAAAATCTTAAGATGAGTGAATATCCTATCAGGATTAGGTCAGTCCTTATGTAGTACGCATTCAATTTGTACATGGATTGGATGAGTCTATTTTTAATTTGCTAGCCTCTTAGTGCTAATAGGGGCTTGTTTTGGCTGTAATGAATCTGTTACAGTAAGACAAAGACTAACATATAACTATGGCTAGATGCATATTATTACAGTGTTTCTCCATTTATTTCACTCTGAAGAGTATACTTATGTTTTATAAACACATTATCAGTGCCCCACATTGTGCAATTCATAAAATGCATTCATACACTGCTTGCATAACAGTATTTTTAGAAAAGCAGTAAGTGATGTTTTGAACGTATTAATTATGTATTGAGCGCTTTGTTTTGTGTCACATTTTGCATTTCTTCCTGTGGAGGCAATTTGAATGAGCTATATTATGTGTTCAGTTCCAAAAGAACTAACATAAATTAGACGTAATCAATGTATTTATCCTGCTTTAATACAACATCACTTAATCTATTCTCTACAGTAATTAGAAATCTTGTTCCCACAATGTTCCAGTTCATTTTCTCTCTCTAGTATGCAGACATACTGGACAAGTTTATTACTACACAATTAGGTAAACATTTGATTTCCTTTTCTTCATTTCTCACTATGATGGAGCACTTAAAGTGGTTGTAAACCCTTACAAACCACTTTGACCTACAGGTAAGCCTAGATTAAGGCTTACCTGTAGGTCCAAGAAATATCTCCTAAACCTACACGGTTTAGGAGATATTTGCCCGAAGCGCAGTCTTCGGGCAAATATCTCCTAAACCGTGTAGGTTTAGGAGATATTTCTTGGACCTACAGGTAAGCCTTAATCTAGGCTTACCTGTAGGTCAAAGTGGTTTGTAAGGGTTTACAACCACTTTAAGTGCTCCATCACTGAGCGTGGCATCGTCAATGACGAACATGCCGCGCGTGACATCATCGCGGCTTCTCCGAATGACAGCGGCGGAGCTGCGAGACCCCACCGAGAAGATGGATGCGCCGGACTACAGGGGACAGCGGTGACTTCGCTGGCTCCTGTGTCAGGTAAGTGACACATAATGGGCTCCATTATGCTTTACCTTTGCAGGGAATGAAAGAGGAAGTAAACTCATCAGGGTTTACTTCCTCTTTAAAGGACTGTACAAAGTTGTAGAGAGAGCTTTTCGAAACCATATCAGCTTTCAGTTCCAAAAACACAATCTCACTCATCCCACATACTTGAGATCCACATAACAATTTTGTAGAAGGAGGGCCTGACCCAAGTTATGAATTACCATCTCATCTCACTTTTAGCCATGGTTCACATTGGTACGATTTGACATGTCAAATCGGCGGCAATTGCCGGCAATGGCACCGTCCTAATCGGAACGATGCTGAATTTGCGGCGCAGCACCGATTTCAAAAACTAGTTTCTGTACTACTTTTTGCAATTTCGGGTTGCGATTTACATTGACATCTGTGCAGAAATCAGCACAGATGTCTCTGAAATCTTGCCCGTAATTGGACTGATATGCGGGAGTGAAATTGTGCTAAACTCGCATGGCTTCATTCCCGCAGCTCATTGTGAACCATGGCTTAAACATAAATATAAAAATTTGAACCAAAATCCTGGTAAAATGACTACTTTTCTCACTGCCATCTATTGTCTCACTGGGCCAAATTAAGTTTATCCCAGGCAGGGAGACAGGAAACACTACCCTAAAAGGCCTGAATATAGCCCCGAAAATACACAATTGCCTAACTAAAAACAAGCAAAACAAACTTTATGGATGCCGAGAAGCCATTCGACAGAGTGGCCTGGAATTATACAGGAACGGTTCTTAAAGTGATTGGGCTTCTGGAGAGAATACCTGCCAGAATCAAGACAGTATCCTTCAATCCCCAAGCAAGGGGGTTCCGCAATGGGACTAAACAAGGCTGCCACCTATCACCACTGATTTTAGTGTTCACAATTGAAGCATTTCTCTGCTGCCTACAATCAAACCCATAAATAAATGGACTGCAAGTGGACAGAAGCAATAATAAATTGGCTGCGTTTTTTGGATGACACTCCTTTTCCTATGTCAATCACACAGCGTTCACCCAAACCCAATGAAAGATCTTCAACATTTTCAACTTCTCTCCAATCTGAACATAAGCTACTCCAAATCTCACATGTTAAACATTTCCTTTTAGGTCAAAATTGTTGAACAATGGCAAAATAACTTTCCCTTTCTCTGATTTGCAGACTGTACCTTAGTCCCTACACTGATAAAAGACTGCTGCAGAAACCAGCAATTATCTGCAGCACAGCCCTGCACCAGCACCCTATATATTGTGCACCTATACCAGTCCTTAAAAGGACCTTTGTGGACCGAGTAGCTAGTGATTTGCAGACTGTCCCTCAGTCCCTACACTGATAAAAGACTGCTGCAGAAACCAGCAGCACAGCCCAGCACCAGCACCCTATATATTGTACACCTATATCAGTCCTTAAAAGGACCTTTGTGGACCTAGTAGCTAGTGATTTGCAGACTGTCCCTCAGTCCCTACACTGATAAAAGACAGCTGCAGAAACGAGCAGTAATCTGCAGCACAGCAATGCACCAGCACCCTATATATTGTACACCAAAACCAGTCCTTAAAAGGACCTTTGTGGACCTAGTAGTAATAGCTAGCTAGTGATCAAACTGACTGTCCCTGCGGCACACAGCGTCCTGTCCCTACACTGACAAAAGACAGCTGCAATCACCAGCACAGCAGTGCACTGAACCCTATATACTGTACTACACCTATACCAGTCCTTAAAAGGACTTTTGTGGACCTAATAGCTAGTGATTTGTGTCACTACAGTGTATACCTGCTGCACACAGTGTCCTGTCCCTACACTGACAAATGACAGGCTGCTGAAATCACCAGCACAGCAGTGCACTGAACCCTATATACTGTACTACACCTATACCAGTCCTTAAAAGGACTTTTGTGGACCTAATAGCTAGCGATTTGTGTCACTACAGTCTGTCCCTGCTCGACACAGCAACCTCTCCCTACACTGACATAAGACAGAATGTAAAATGGCCGCCAGATCAGGTCTATTTATAAGGTAGGGGGTATGTCTAATTGTCCATGTGCTGAAATGTCTCAATTGGCTGTCCTGTACCCCATGATGGATGTGTCATCATGGGTCAAAGTTCTTTCACACTGTAAACACATATGTCCGCCGGGCGAACAGCGGCAATAGTCTGCCGATCGGGCGAATCGCGAACGTGCAAAATTCGCCGCAAACCGACCGCCGGGCGAACAGTTCGGCCATCCCTATTGCTAAATACACAATGTGGTGATGTTGGATTTACTATATATAAGCACAATGAGGTATAATAACATAATGGTCTTAATTTACTAAAACTGGAGAATGAAGCTCGCACCAGCTGTGCATGGTAGCCAATCAGCTTCTGACTTCATTCAGTTAAGCTTTGACAAAAAATTATGGAAGGTTATTGGTTTCTTTGTAGAGCTGCACCTGATCACACCCAAGCCTTTGAGCCAGCCAGCTACAGAAACTAAAGCCCCGTACACACGAGCGGACTTATGTCCGACAGACTTCCAAAGGAGTTCCGTCGGAGTTCTGCTGGAATTCCGACGGAGTTCTGACAGACTTTTCGGCCGAACGGACTTGGCCACACACAATCACACTAAACTCCGACGGATTCGAACGTGATGACGTATGACCCGACTCGAATAAGGAAGTTCATAGCCAGTAGCCAATAGCTGCCCTAGCGTCGGTTTTAGTCCGTCGGAGTAGCATACACACGAGCGGAGTTTTCGAAGGGGACCGGGTCCGGCGGAGTTCCTTCGGGAAAATTTCAAGCATGTTCCATATTCTAAAGTCCTTCGGACTTTGGCGAGTCAAAAGTCCGTTGCAGCCCACACACGATCGGATAGTCTGACGGACTCAGTCCTTCGGACTTTGGATGTTGAAAAGTCCGCTCGTGTGTACGCGGCATAAGAGCTCTGGGAGGTGGGGGTGGCCCAGTCCTCCAGAGTTGGTGGAGGACCCCTTCCTGAGTCCAACTATCATTTCACTCCTGTCCCTAATACCCTTCTCCTCCACTTCCTATCTATTCCCCACCCCTATGTACCTCTTCTCAACATGGCTCCGTAGTCCTTTTTCTCACCGGTCCCATTCCCCTCTGACCTTCGTCTTTCCTCTTTTTATAACAATAGCATCTTCCTCCCTGACCCAGACTAGGAAGAGGGAAACAAACCATGATATATCCCAGGTAACCTAAGCAACTACTAGCTCTTGAGGCCAGTTTAACCTGAAGGCTCAATTTAAGATAACTACAGGTGCCAAAAAGTGCTGCCCTCTGAACTAAACAGGAATTTGCTCACCTACCTATTGTTTCCCACACTAAAATAATTGGCTGAGGATAGGGCTAGACCAGTGAATGCGACCCTTGGTACCCAGAATGTTTTGGAACTATACTTCCCATGATGCTCAACCACATTGCAGAGTGCATGAGCATCATGGGAAATGTAGTTCCATAACATCTTGGATGCCAAGGTTCGCCATCACTGGGCTAGACCATTCTTAACCACTTGATCTCTGGAAGATTTTACCCCCTTCATGACCCGGCCATTTTTTGCTATTTGACACTGCGCTACTTTAACTGGTCATTGCGCGGTCATGCAATGATGTACCCAAATTAAATTTATATAATTTTTTTCACAGAAATAAAGCTTTCTTTTGGCGGTATTTTATCACCACTGTTTTTTTTGCAACATAAATGAAAAAAGACGGAAAATTTAAATAAAACAAAAAACAATATTTTTTAATTTCTGCTATAAAACGTATCCAATAAAAAATGTAGAAAATCGTATTTCTTTATAAACTTTGACCAAAATGTTGCGTGAAAGTTATGCCGCGTACACACGAGCGGATTGTATGGCGTACTTAGTCCGTCATACAATCCGACGGACAGTCCGTCGTACTTTCCACTGAACGGACTTGACCACACACGGATACACAAACAGTCCGTCGAAAGCTTGCGCGATGACATGTACAGCACGTACGACGGGACTAGAAATAGGACGTCCAAGACACAGCAAAGCACCCTTCCGCCGTGTAAATCCTTTCTGGGCATGCGCCATTCTTAGTCCGTCGAACTAGCATACTGACGACCGTATTGTCCGCTGAAACCAAAGTACGACGGACAGAATTTAGAAAAAAACGAAATTCTTAGTACTCCGGACTGCACGCTGAAAAAGTCAGCTGAAGCCCACACACGAGCGGATTGTCCGCTGAAATGTGTTTCGACGGACTAAGTACGCCATACAATCCGCTCGTGTGTACGCGACATTATAGCGCCTACAAACTATGGTATATACACTGGAATTTTTATTGTAACATTTTTCATACTACTAATGGCGGGGATCAGCGACTTTTAATTGGACTGTGATAGCGCGGAGGTCAATCTGACACTAACTGACGCTGGGGTGAACTGACTAACTGCCACTGACATAACCAGTGACATTAATACAGTGATCAGTGATAATATTATATATCGTAATTGTGTGTACATATAATTATGTTTAATATATGTAAAGTGTGCTGATTTTACTACTAGGATGAGAAACTGACAGATCGCTCTCTTTGTTCAGAGATCTGTGTTATCTACCAATACAGAGCTCTGGGGTGTGATTGCACACAGCCGATCAGCATATCTTGACCATGACTCATTGTCTGGGAGTTGCTGACAGGCTCCCATTATATACAATCACAGGGGGTACTGGGCAGGGGCCGCGCATGCATGCTCCCTAAACCCAGAAGTAGACAACGATGTCCGGGTATGTTGATTTGCCTACAGCGGCCGCTCACCCACAGTAAATTGCAGGAGGGCAGTCGTCAGGTGGTTAAAGTGATTGTAAACGATCACCTTGTAATACAACCCATTCAGTTTAAAATAGAAATTAAAGACAAAACATTTTTGTATAGATTAACAAAAAATCATTATGAATACCTTAAGTACAAATATAATAAGTGATCACTTTTGCTCTGTTCTCAGCTGCCTAAGAGCTGGGGGAGGAGAAACAGAAGAACACTGAGCTTCACAGTGAATGGCTTTGCAGGGGGGGGGGGGTCAGGACAAGCCTGATCATTGGAGGAGAACAGGCTGAGTTCCCAGCATAGCTAAAGAACTGACCACACCGTGCTCTACTGCTTAGTATGGTTGTTTTTTAATAGGAAAGCAGAGGGACTGACAGGCTAAACAGGGATTTCTCAAAAAGAAGGCAAGACAAAGAAAATAGGATACTTTTTCATACAAGTCCATGGTACAGCAGGCACATATCAGGAATATGTTGGGTTTACATACTCCTTATTATAGGACCGTGGCCATACCTACTGAATTCCATACTCTCCTAGAGGAATCCTTACCTCTCTTCTATGCTTGTTTTTTGTGTGCCATTATTTCAATATGTTTATTTGTGTTACCAACTTATGTATTGATATGCACAAGATTGTAATTGTTTTGTATTCTTGAAAATCCAATCAAAGTCTTATTACAAAAAAAAAAAAAACCTAAGTAGAGATAGGAGGTCTCTAGGGCAACAGAAGATTTATAAGTCAGTGGAATTGCTAGACAGATCCCTCAGGAAGTCACTCAGTGGTGAAACATACAGTATTGGAGAAAACTAGCTATGTAAGTCAGGTCCAAAGGGGGGAACAAGTCTGAAGAGGTTCTGAGGCTGAAACGTAGAGACCTTTCATTTGTCCATGCGCTTATCTTGTGTTGGCATGCACTAGAGCAGCTTTTCTCAACATTTTTACCCCACAGAAGCCCGTGAAATAATTTTCAGGTCTCTGGGAATCCTTACTAAAACCACTTTATTGTGGGTAAATGGGAAATAAATCCCTACATTGGTGGTAACTTGGAAGAATGCAATCATTGGTGTCATACTGCTGGCTTTCCCAAATGTTGTTAGCCCTGAAACTATATTTGCACCTCTGTCGAATGGAAGGTCAATCAGCCATAGCTTAAGGAACCCCTAGAAACCTCTGGAGGAACTCTAGTTTTCCAAAAAACCTGGTTGAAAAGGGCTGTACTAGAGCCACGTGTATTTGAAGTGATACTAAATGCTAGTTTATTTCCATTTAAAAATAAACCTGTTATACTTACCTGTTCTGTTGCAGTGGTTTTGAACAGAGCAGCCCTGATCTTCCTCTTCTCAGGTCCCTCGCCCACACTCCTGGCTCCTCGCTCCTGCTGAGTGCCCCCATAGCAAGTAGGTTGCTATATGGGCTGCTGCTCTTTGTCTATTCAGACACAGAACTATGGCTCAGATCCGCCCCCTCTCTCTGCTCATCGGCTTACTGACTTTGATTGACAGCAGCTGGAGCCAGTGGCACTCCGCTGCTATCTCAACCAATGAGGAGGGGAGTCAAGACTCTCGTGCAAACTTTCTGGATCAAGTTGGGGCTCAGGTAAGTATTAGGGGGCTGCTGCATATACAAGGTTTTATAACCACTTTAAATATGTTAACAGATGATTGGACAATATGCACATTTGTTTGGCTTATATCCTAATCAGAATTAGGAAAATGCCTCACTTTGATAGATGACTGGATGACCACTAGCTCCCTCAAACTCAACGAATCGAAAACAGAGCTTCTTATCCTACACGCAAACCAAAATTCCCAAACCAAGACCCCTTGGACACCACCCACCATCTTTGGACAGACCATCTCTCCAAGGTCCAAGGCCAAGAGTCTTAGGCCGCGTACACACGGGCAGATTGTCTGCCCAACTAAGTTCGTCAGACAATCCGACAGACAGTCCGTCCAACTTTCGAATGAACGGACTTGACCACACACGATGAACAGATAGTCCGCCGAAAGCTTGCGCGATGACGTGTACGGCACGTACGACGGGACTAGAAATTCGACGTCCAATACACTGCAATGCAACCTTCGGCCGTGTAAATCCTTTCTGAGCATGCGCCATACTTAGTCCGTCCAACTTGCCTACACACGAGCGGACTGTCCGCTGAAACCAAGTTTGGACGGACAAAACCAAGTTTCAGCGGACAAAATTACGGAAATTCCGAAAGACAAAGTCCGTCGGACTGTCCGCTGAAAAAGTCCGCTGAAGCCCACACACGAGCGGATTGTCCGCTGAAACACGGTTCAGCGGACTAAGTTGGGCAGACAGTCCGCCCGTGTGTACGCGGCCTTAGAGTCATTTTTGACTCAGAAATGTAAATCGATGCACAAATAGGATCATTAGTCAGCGGATTTCACCATCTCCTCCGCCTGCTACGTAGACTCATCCTCTTCATTCCAAAAGGGGACAAAGCAGCGGTAGTTGGAACAGTCATTAATTCACGACTTGACTACGCAAACTCCCTCTACATAGGACTACCCCAATATCAACTTGCGTGCTTACAACTCATCCAAAACACGGCGGCAAGACTGATAACAGGAAAAAAGCCCTGGGAATCCATCTCTCCTTCGCTGAGGAGCCTACTTTGGCTAACCGTAAAGAATCAGATCACATTCAAGACCCTCTGCCTCACCCACAAATGCACACACGGAGACGCTCCTCAATACATACTCGAGAAAATAAAACACTATACACCCAATCGCAGCCTTCGATCATCTAACCAAAACCTCCTCCTCCTCATTCCCAAATCCTGTTACAAATCAAAGGGAGAACGGAGATTTGCAGTCCAAGGACCACGGCAATGGAACGGTCTACCGACTTACATCCGCATGGACGAAAACCATCAGGCCTTCAGGTAAAAACTCAAGACCTACCTCTTCTAAGCCCCTGTACACACGGTCGGACATTCTGCCAACCAAATCCGTCGGATTTTGTCCGGCGGATTTTGTCCGTCGAATCTTGTCCGAAACTGTTGCATGCACACGGTCGGACTAAGGCTGCTTTCACACTGCAGCGGGAGCGGCGTCGGCGGTAAAGTGCCGATATTTTTAGCGGCGCTTTACCGTCGTTTTAGCGGCGGTGTGCGGGCGCTAGCGGGGTGGTTTTAACCCCCACTAGCGGCCGAAAAGGGGTTAAACCCGCCCGCAAATCGCCGCTGCAGCGGCGCTTTGCCGGCGGTATTGCCGCGGTGTCCCATTGATTTCAATGGGTAGGAGCGGTTTAGGAGCGGTGAATACACCGCTCCTTCACCGCTGCAAAGATGCGGCTAGCAGGACTTTTTTCACCGTCCTGCCAGCGCATTGCTCCAGTGTGAAAGCCCTCCAGCTTTCACACTGGAGTTAAAGGGGCCGGTTTTTTTCAGGCGTTACACAGGCGCTATTTTTAGCGCTGTAACGCCTGAATACCGCCCCAGTGTGAAAGCAGCCTAAGTTGTCGAAAAATCCGATCATTCAGAACGTGATGACGTAATTTCGTTAGGATGGGACTACATTCAGACTAGTAGCCAATAGCTTTGATGTAGGAATTTGATCTGAGCATGCGTGGCACTTGGTCCGATCAAAATTCTCTACACATGATCGGAGTATGTCCGATCCAACCAGTTGGTCGGAAAATATTTCCAACATGTTGGAAAATTGGGTCCGACGGATTGGGTCCAGTCCGATGCATATCACACACAGTCGGATTATCCGACGACACAGTCCGATAGGACACATTCCGACGGATTCTCCGACCGTGTGTACAAGGGCTAAGAAGCTTGACAACACAGGACGAATCCAGCACCTTGAGGCGATTCGCATTGTAGCGCTATACAAATTATTCATTCATTCATTCAGAATTTGTACAAGTTTGGAGTAAAGAATATTTTAAGCCGGGTACACACTATTAATTTATTTTCCCTGCAACCCAGTTCCGGTCGGAGACGTTGTTCTAGCCATGCAAAGTTAGTACAGTGATTCCCCCCACCTGTCAGTGCTCTCTGCCATTGGCTGAGAGCACTGATCAGGAGTCAGTTGGATGCTAGTTTTCTAGCGTGCATGTCCGACAGAAGCTGTCTGACTGACTGACATACACACAGGCCGCATGTCTGCATTTTTTTTGTTTTAACCGCCCGTTGTCTCCCAACATTTGGTCTCTGTGTACGGGGCTTAAGGTTGTAATCGATAATCCTTGTGGGGGTGCTAACCTCATTAAATTATGCTTGTGTACCTTTCGATGATAAACACTATACAAAAGAGTTTCATAAAGACTTTAATAAACAAAATGTATTAGAAAAACAACCCACTTTTTGGACTGGATGCATTTTATCTAAGGATTAGACAGTTTTAAATGTTTATAGATGCACATTATTAGAGAGATTTCATTAAGGAATATTATCCACTTGACTTCTGGAAGATTTACCCCCTTTCATGACGAGGGGATGGCAAGCCAAAACACAGACACAAATTTTGAAACCATCATTATCCTCATCATGTGGACACAAGTTGCTATAAATCACACCAATCCTATAGGCCACATATGGGCAAGAGAAGGTAGGCATGGACCTCTAACACCAGTTCTACTTATATCAGTTACAATGTACAGAGCAGCAGAAGGTGGCAGGGTTGATTTATTTTGCAAATTAAATGATAAGGCTGAACCTATGTTTACCTTAAATGCTAATCACGTGGGTATTGGCATCTCTAGGGGGTGGCTTTTTGGGCTATAGCCCCGAGTCTTTGTAGGGGTTCCCACGGGGAGGGGAGGCTCTGGGGACCTTAATGCAAGGGTGAGGCTCTCTGGGGACCCTAGTTTTAAGGGGGAGGCTCTCTGGGGACCCAAATGTAAAGGGGGGCCTCTCTGGGGACCCTGATGTAAGGGGGGCTCTCTTGGGATCCCGATGCAAGAAAGGGGGTTCTCTGGGGACCCTGATGTAAGGATGGGCTCTCTTGTGACCCTGATGAAAGGGGGGCTCTCTGGGGACCCTGATGAAAGGGGGGCTCTCTGGGGACCCTGATGAAAGGGGGAGGCTCTCTGGAGACCCTGATGAAAGGAGGAGGCTCTCTGGAGACCCTGATGAAAGGGGGAGGCTCTCTGGAGACCCTGATGAAAGGGGGAGGCTCTCTGGGACCCTGATGAAAGGGGGGCTCTCTGGGGACCCTGATGAAAGGGGGGCTCTCTGGGGACCCTAATGTAAGTGGGGGGCTCGCTGGGGATATATACACACACACACACGTATATTACTGTATATACATGTGTATGCACACCCAAGCGTATGACTTTCTTTACTTCGCTGCTATGGGCTCTAGACCCAGATCTTTTGAAGACCCAGCAATGCCCCTGCACGTGGGGAAATGCATAAAAAAAAAGTTATATGATAGAAGGTAAGTTGCTGGAGGAGAACACATCTTATTTACTAAACCTGGCCATACACTGATTGAAATTTGGCCAGTTCAGCAAGGTCCAGATGGAGTCCATCCCTGCTCGATAAAAGTCGATAGTTTGAACAATTTCCATTTATTTTCCTTCATCATTGTCTGCAGCCAATCAGCTGCAGCTGCTGATAAGTGTATTCTGACAGTGGCAGGTGCCGCTGTCAGAATACAAATTCTATGCAGGAAGAGATTCCCCGATCCACCTTGTTTGTTTGTGCATGGAGGAATTGTGAGCATGTATGGCCAGCTTAAGAGCCGCTTCACACAGGGGAGACTTAGCCACCTGACAAGTCACGTCCTGTTCTGTACTATGGAACCGTTCTAATAGGAGCGACTCAAGTCACTCTGACTTAGAACAAGGTTCCTGTACTACTTTTGGGGCGACTTCAGACAACTTGCATTGACTTCTATACAGAAGTCGTTTTGCAAGCCGCCGCTGAAGTCGTGTGCAAGTCATCTGAGGCAGTCGTGCTGCAAGTTGTGCTGCCCCTGTGTGGACCGGCTCTAAGTGAACTATTCTTTTGCTACATATTTTGCTACACAGAGTTTATCTTTAATAAATCAACCCTGATTAAAGTATATCTAAACCCTTACCTTGTAGAACAACCCATTCAATATAAAATAGAAATGAAAGGCAAAACATTTGTATATACATAAAAATATATATATAAATACATTTTTTCTCCCCTTTTTATAAGTAATCACATACCTTCTGTTCTCATCTTCATAAGGAGCACAGAGAGCTAGGGGTGTAGAAACAGCAGTATACTGAACTTCCCAGTGAGTGGCTGTTGGGGGAGGGGTGTCAACATAAGTCTAATCATTGGAGGAGAGTAGGCTGAGTTTCCAGCACAGCCAAAAAACTGACCATAATGTCTAACATTTTAATGGGAAAACAGAGAGACTGGAAGGAACACCAGATAGAGAATTTCACACAAGGGAAGCAATGCAAAGAGAACAGTTTTTCTTACAAGTACATCAGGCACATTTTAGAAATATGATATGTTGGGTTATCTTTTAATCTTTAAAAAATCATTATTAATTATAATAATAATAATAATAATAATAATAATAGTAACAGTAGAAAAATGACCAGCACCTTATTACAATGGATGGCATGATGAATTGACACAACAAAGTGGTGTTAAATCCAAGAACTAAAATGTAATATAATGCAGCTCAAAAACTCTTAGCCCTTGTACACACGGTCGGAGAATCCGTCGGAATGTGTCCTATCGGACCGTGTTGTCGGATAATCCGACTGTGTGTGGTATGCATCGGACTGATTCTGTCGGAATATCCGTCGGACCCAATTTTCCAACATGTTGGAAATATTTTCCGATCAACTGGTTCGATCGGACATACTGCGATCATGTGTAGAGAATTTTGATCGGACCAAGTGCCACGCATGCTCAGATCAAATTCCTACATCAAAGCTATTGGCTACTAGTCCCATCGTAATGAAATTACGTCATTGCGTTCTGAATGATCGGATTTTTCGACAACTTAGTCCGACCGTGTGTATGCAACAGTTTCAGACAAGATCCGACAGGCAAAATCCGACTGAAAAAATGTCCGACCGTGTGTACAGGGGCTTAGATGTGGTGACTGCATTAGTTTCCTTTTTTAGGTATTTTACCATTATTTCACCTGGTGATCTGGCCAGTAACGCACTTTCTGTCTTAGGGTGTCTGAATTCTGGATGAAGCAGTAAAGCAGACACCTTTGGACAGCAGCATTGTCAGTCTGGGGGTGGTAGAATTAGAATAGTAGAGTTAGATGGACTTGACTAGAAAAATTGAAGCTGAACTCCACCAAACACTTTATAAGCAGTTTAAGAAAACAGCAAACTGATTTTTTTTCTCCTTTTGGAATAAAGGTTTTACATAAATATATAAAAGCTGATTATTGCAAGTGCCCATGTCAGCGTTAAATGGTTTGTCTGAAACCTCTAACCCTACTTTAACTGGACAGCTTGGTCTGTTTAAGGAAGTTGAAAAATCACTGTCAGGATCACCGAGTGAAAAATAAACAAAAAAAGCCTAAAACAAGAGTTTGTGAGCTGCAAATAAATTTTTGTGCTTTAGTTTTGTGGTTGTAAAGGCTGAAGGTTTTTTTTCATTCTATGCATGAAGGTAAAAAACCTTCAGTATGCAGCTCTCCCCCAATACTTACCTAAGCCCGATCTTGATCTAGCAATATGCTCAAGACCCAAGGCTCTCCCAGGTCTCTCCCTCCTGATTAGCTGAGGTGCAGCAGCAGGAGCCATTGGTTCCTGCTGCTGTCAATCACAGCCAGTGAGACAGGAGCAGGCACCCACAAGTGCCCCCACAGCAAGTGGCTTGCTATAGAGGCACTTGGCAAGGGGGACAGGCCCAGAGCACTGGTGGGGGGACCCAAAAAGAAGAGGATTGGGGCTGCTCTGTGCAAAACCATTGCACAGAGCATGTAAGTATGACATGTTTGTTATTTTTTTTAAAATAAAAATGTTTCCTTTACAATCACTTCAATCTCTGTGGTGTAATCCATTATTTGCAGTTGGTTTTCTAAAATGGTACACTTTACAATCTACGTTTTTTTTGCTAGAAAATTACTTATCACCTCCAAACATTATATATTTTTAAGCAGATGCCCTAGAGAATAAAATGGTGGGTGTGGCAATTTTTTTATGTCATGCCGTATTTGAGCAGCAGTTTTTCAGATGTAATTTTTTGGGCAAAAATACACTTTACTGACTTTTAATGCACAAAAACACGTACTAATACCCAATTGTTTGGTAGAATATAAAAGATGATGTTACGCCCAGTAAATAGATACCCATCGTGTTATGCTTTAAAATTGCGCACACTTGTACAACAATGGTGCTCTCCATAGGTGACATTTTATAAGCCTTTATAGGTTACCAGTTTAGCAAGAATTATTGCTTCCAGTATTACGTTTGCAGTGATACCCAACATGTGTGATGTGAAAACTGTTTACATATGTGTGCGTGAGGACAGGGGGGGCGGGGGAGCTTTACAGTTTTTTTTACATTTTAGAATTTCTTTTCATTTAAAAAAAAAACTACACTGTATCTTTAGTTATTTATGTAATGATTTTTCTCTCTTTTATTGCTATCAGAAGGGATGAACAACATCCCTTGTGATAGCAGGGGTCATGACATGGGTCCTCTTTATGGAGAGATCCGGGGTCTAGTAGACCCCAGATCTCTCCACTGCCTTCCAAAGCATCTAATGAATATTATTATTAAAAGCATCTAATCAAACCAAGATTGGTTTGATCAGATGCTTATTCAAGCTGGTAATGACTTGTTTACGTGAGACAGAAACCGTAAGTGACCAAATCCTTGTTGCTTCCAGTTTCTGATATCACACAGTTGAACATCAGTTCCTCTCATTGTGTTCCAGGAACCAGTTGCTGCCAGTCACATCCTTACTGGAGGATTGCACGTGAGAGCCCAGTAAAGGAGGTGGAGGTGGGTAGGATCCCCTTACCCCACCTGTAAAAGTAATCCAGTGGCATCTTAGCCACCAGGATCACTTTTACATTGGAGGGAATTGCCGACCCTAAAAAATTATATCTCACTCATTGCTGCAGCTGCACCAGTACGTTGCTGGACTGCAAGTGGTTAAATCATTTTGAGACCCCATTTGTGGTCCTATCCCTTATGATATACAGTATATCTAGTGCACGTGGTGGGTATCTTGAGGTCAGTAACAATACAATGACGTGTAGAGGCCAGTTTTGAGAACTGTCAGCTAATACTCAAAATGAGCTGCAAATCTATTAGAGGATGTCTGTCCCATTATTATCTGACTTATTACACCAACAAAAGGGAAATATTCCACAGCATGGCTGTAACCACGGCTTCCAGAGATTATTGTAGAAGGATAACTGATGAGGAACCACACTGATGGTCTTCTTGTGTTCTTCTACAGCAGCCTCTATTTTAGTAATAATCTCTTTATAGTAAGGGTTGGTATGAGGCTGAAGAGGCTGGGATTCAGAAGGATCAGCAGATAAATCAAATAACAGAGGAGGACTGTGGTGATTGACACCCTTTCCTTCACAACCACAGAGTAAACTATCATAGCAACCTACTGCATCTTCTGGATGAAAAGCAGGAGTTATAAAGTGCACTTTCCAGGTAGTGCTACCTAAGGATAAAAAGAAATGTAATTACTAACATTTATCAAAGTTTTTATAAAGCCAAGAATGTTACAACTGGTTGGATTGTAGAAATAAAGAAAAATGTGGTCACTCAAAAGAATACTTGCCATTTAATAGTTAAAAGAAAATACTAAATGTCTGGCTACCATGCCAATCCTCTTGCTTCAGTACAGTATTTGTTGATTCACTATCTGCCCTTCTCAGTCTGTTAAATACAGTGCCTTGAAAAAGTATTCACACCCCTTGAAATTTTCCACATTTTGTCATGCTACAATCATAAATGTAAATGTATTTTATTGGGATTTGATGCGATTGACCACCACAAAGTGGCACATAATTGTGAAGTGGAAGGAAAATGATAAATGGTTTTCAATTTTTTTTTTCAAATAAATATCTGAAAAGTGTGGCGTGTATTTGTATTCAGCCCCCCTGAGTCAATACTTTGTAGAACCACCTTTCACTGCAATTACAGCTGGGTTTTTGGGGATGTCTCTACCAGCTTTGCACATCTAGAGAGTGACATTTTTGCCTATTTTCCTTTGCACAATTGCTCAAGCTCTGTCATATTGGATGGAGAGCGTCTGTGAACAACAATTTTCATGTCTTGCAACAGATTCTCAATTGGATTTAAAGTGCCTTGCAAAATTATTCACCCCCCCATGGCTTTTTACCTGTTTTGTTACATTACAGCCTTTAGTTCAGTGCTTTTTTTTTTATATCTATTATATGTGATGGCTCAGAACACAATAGTCTAAATTGGTGAAGTAAAATTAGAAAAATATATACACAAAACTATTTTTCAGAAATAAAAAAACTCATAATTGGAATGTGCATATGTATACACCCCCTTTGTTATGAAGCCCATAAAAATCTCCGGTGCAACCAATTACCTTCAGAAGTCACATAATTAGTGAAATGATGTCCACCTGTGTGCAATCTAAGTGTCACATGATCTGTCATTACATATACACACCTTTTTGAAAGGCCCCAGAGGCTGCAACATCTAAGGCCGCGTACACACGCAGGGACTGTTCGCTCAACTTTGTCCGCTGAACAGTGTTTCGGCGGACAGTCCGCTCGTGTGTGGGCTTTCAGCGGACAGTTTCAGCGGACAGTCTGCTGAACAAAGTTTTTCGGAAATTCCGAAAAACTGTCCGCTGAAACTTTGTTTCAGCGAACAGTCCCCTCGTGTGTAGGCTTGTTCGTCAAACTAAGTTCCGCGCATGCTCAGAAAGGATTTACACGCCGAAGTTTGCATTGCAGTGTATAGGACGTCGTTTTCTAGTCCCATCGTACGTGCCGTTCACGTCATCGCGCACGGTTTCAGCGGACTGTTCGTTCGTCATGTGTGGCCAAGTCCGTCCATGCTAATTTTGAGCGGACTGTCCGCTGAAACTGTTTGACGGACAAAGTTGAGCGAACAGTCCCCGCGTGTGTACGCGGCCTAAGCAAGAGGCTCCACTAACCAAACACCAGGAACTCTCCAAACAATTAAGTGATAATGTTGTTGAGAAGTACAAGTCAGAGTTAGATTATAAAAAAATATCCAAATCTTTGATGATCCCTAGGAGCCCCATCAAATTTATCATAACCAAATGGAAAGAACATGGCACAACAGCAAACCTGCCAAGAGACGGCCGCACACCAAAACCAGGCAAGGAGGGCATTAATCAGAGAGGCAGCACCCTGGATACCCTGGGTACCCTGGAGGAGCTGCAGATTTCCACAGCAGAGATGGGAGTATCTGTACATAGGACAACAATAAGCTGTATGCTCCATAGAGTTGGGCTTTATGGCAGAGTCAAAAATTATATAAATTGCGCTAATAAATGTGACCACTCTCAGTATAAATGACATACAAATAAGTGATAATTGATATATCAATATATCAATATAAATCAATACATGTGCAAAAATCTGTAAACAATATGAATATATGTGCACTTAAGTGAATAAAAAGAAAAAAGTCCATCAATAGTCCAAAGAATGAAGATCCCAGTACATCCAATGAAGAGACAGTTGTTTTTGGAGGTCCCAGAGCTTGAAAAGGCAGAAGACACCTTCACCAGAACTTACAGGTGGAGAAAAGGTAGGAGATGTGACGATAGCAGGTCAAAATTCTAAATGCACCTTACCGAATATGATGGACCCCCTAGTTGGCGAGGTCTACTGCGCAGGCAGATACAACCCTCTGCACGGGTATATTAGATATCCAGCTGCTCCTTAACCGATCCACAGAGATCCAAAAATAGGATTAAAAATTCCATTCAACGCTATAACTCGTATGCCGAGGAAAACATAAATGTGAGGAAATAGAAATAACTCTGATAGTGTGATATTGTCACTAAAAGCATTTATTGTTTAAAAAACGCATAACAGATAAAATAGCTGGGACCAGCGTCTCAAGCTTAACATACAAAAAATTGCCAGCAAGCGATCGCGATAAAAGCAAACAAACACCCGTGTTCCAAGAAACACATGGGGGGCATGATGGCGTCGGTACGTAGCACCACCCTACATGTTTCGTCAGAGCTGACGTCTTCAAAGGGGCACGGAAGGCAGAGTGGCCAGAAGAAAGCCATTACTTTCAGCAAAAAACAAAATGGCAGGTTTTGAGTTTGCAAAAAAAGGCATGTGGGAGAATCCCAAAATGTATAGAGGAACAAAACATGAAAAATGCCAAGGTGGGTGCATACTACACAGAGCTTGTGCTATGTAATCTGCCCCCCTCCAAACTGTAAAAAAAAAACCTGAACCTGCCCTTCCTGTATGGCCTCTCTAAACAGGCCACGATAACCAGGGTTTCTCCGCCCTCATCACCGTGGTTACAGTGCCTCCCTCCGTGATAGGCTGCCCTGCTCTCTGCTTTACTCTCTCCCCCCTCACCCCCTCCTTCCTCCCTGTCATCTCCCTCTCTGCCTGTCTCTGGCCTGGTCCCACCCCCCGCCACTATTATTGTTAATATAAAAGCTTAAATTTTTACTGTCAGCCTCTCTATTAGAGGCTGGCATAGCACACTGTGTATGTTGTATTTAAAAACGAGCACTGTAAATACTGAATTTCAGCTGTCTTCAGGCCAGTCACATGACTCGCGGCTGCTCTCCAGCTCCGATACACGCTTCTGCGGAGGAGACGAGTGGTCACGTGATCTCTCCAGCTGCCATCAGAGGAAGATCATGGCCTCTCCCACAGAAGACATTCATCAGAGCTGGAAAGTGACTGCGAGTGATGTGACCGGCCTGAAGACAGCTGAAATTCAGTATTTAGCAAATGGCCATACAGGGACTGTACAGTGTGCAGAGCTTGTGTAATCACTCTCCGGGCCTCGCAGCTGCCATGTATACCTGCCAAATTAGATGAATTTAAAGATGCAGCACTTATGCACTAGGGGATGTGTAATGCACCCACATGCACATAGACATGAGAGATATGCTCTGAACAGGTCCCATGGGAATGATTAGGCAGCCTTGTGATGCTATAAGGCCACTGTACGGCCATGTGCATGAATCCTAAGTATGCAGATAAAACTTGTTTTTTTTGGCACCATGCCTGTTCTAGGTTTGTGGCTTAGAAAGTGTTAAAGAGGGGAGAACAGCGACTAGCATTTTTAGAAGAAGTAGCCGGTAAAGGCAGCCTATCTGTTTTACCTAGTGAAATGTCATCTTTCATTGATAAATGCTCTGTGGTTTTTGTGGGTGGCAATCGGTTTCGGAGGTGACGATACAGGTGGTATTTGTTCTAGTAGAAAGAAGAGGTTCCTGCCATGGTGGGGGTGGTGATAACTTGGAAGGTAGAAGTGTGGTGAGTTCTCCGTTTGGGTGGGATTGGCTACAGATGGTTATTAATCTAAAAGCTGATACACATGGGCCAGCTATTGGCCGGTATTATCTAGTTTAACAGAAATCAGCCAACATTTGGCCAGTGTGTACAGCAGCCTGCCTGACAGAAGTCAGCCTAACATCTGGCTTTTGTCGAACGGGCATGCTGGAAAACCAGCAGCTGATTGGCATCGGTCCCCTGTCAGAAAACAATCACAGCGAGGAGTACAGCTGTGCTATTCAGCCCCGCAGAGGACTGTGGGTGGCTGTCAGTTTTTCTTACAGTGACTAAAATTAGTCAAAAGTCAAAGGGGTGGTGACAGTTATCAGTCTAGGCCAGTGATGGCGAACCTTGGCACCCCAGATGTTTTGGAACTACATTTCTCATGATGCCCCACTACACTGCAGAGTGCCAGAGTATCATGGCTTCACTTCCCGGTTCCCTACTGTGCATGCACAATCCGGATGGTCCCTGGTCCCTGCAGTCTCTGGGATCTGTGTTTTTCCCAGCGGGGGGGGTCTATGCCTGGAAGTGGGTGCAAATACCTGTATCTGCACCCCCATCCTCCCTGAAAGGTGCCAAATGTGACATCGGGGGGGGGGGGGGGTCGGGGTTCAGAAAAGCACAGGTTCCTTTTTTTGAACATTGAACTTTTTGGTCTAAAAGCAAAATGCTATGTGTGATGGAAAACTAACACTGCACATCAACCTGAACATGCCATCCCCACTGTGAAACATGGTGGTGGCAGCATCATGTTGTGTGGATGCTTTTCTTCAGCTGGCACAGAGAAGCTGGTCAGAGTTAATGGGAAGATGGATGGAGCCAAATACAGGGCAATCTTACAAAAAGACCTGTTAGAGTCTGCAGAAGACTTAAGACTAGGGCAGAGGTTTACCTTCCAGCAGGACAATAAGCTACAATGGAATAGTTTAGATCAAAGCATATTCATGTGTTAGAATGACCCAGTCAAAGTCCAGACCTAAATCCAATTGAGAATCTGTTGTAAGACTTGAAAATTGCTGTTCACAGACACACTCCATCCAATCTGTCAGAGCTTGAGCTATTGTGCAAAGAAAAATAGGCAAACATTTCATTCTAGATGTGCAAACCTGGTAGAGACATCCCCAAAAAGACTTGCAGCTGTAATTGCAGTGATAGGTGACAAATGCACACCACACTTTTCACATATTTATTTGTAAATTTTCCTTCCACTTCACAATTGTAGCGGCCTTGACTTAATGGGCTTACCGGTTACCTTTTCTTGGCCTGCTCCTCCACATCTAGGGGTTCCCAGGGTTGATACCCAACAACTTGTACACTGACACAGATAAAGTCCTTTCAAAAGGTTTTATTTTGCAGTAGAACTTTCACAAAACACAGTCTGTTTGGGAACAGAGGGCACGGGTGAAAAACTCAGGTACCTTGAATTGCAGGTTTAACAACGTCGCTATTTCCACCCAGAGAGTAGCCACTCGCAGCTGGGTACTTCAAGGCTGAACAGACCTCTAACCAGAGGTCATAGCAGTCAGCATGTTGACTCAAACTTGAACAATCAACCGAAGATAAACAGGAACCTTTTTCCAACCGTACCTGGAACGTTTCCCACTTTCTTTGAGGTACTGGAAAAATGTGGGCTCGTCAATGTCCTTCCCAACTCAGTAACCAGGCACTTCTCAGGATGCCACTAGTCGGCCCTCCTCCGAAGAGTCCTCCCGTGGTCACTTGCACGAGCTGTGGTGCCCCTCCAAGCTGAAAGCACACCCGGACACTCTGAGTCCTCCCTCAGTTACATCGCCTCAGACAAGCCGGTTCCGAGACTCAGGAACAGACGGATCCCTACCCCAGACCAGTCGCGTCTAACAGGGGCCACTGACAGCAACATGCTGCAGGATGTCAAAACACCCCGTGACCGGGACCCCTCACGGGGCTACCCCGGTCCTGGAACCAGAATAGACCACATGGGTCTCTCGAACAACTCCAGAACCCCGAACACGTGACCCACACCTGCTTAAGTACCCCCTCCCAGACTCCTCAGCGGGTCCGGCACTCCCGCTGATTGGCTCTGAGAGGGCCATACCCAAACATCCAACCAAGCCTGGTTCTCACCTGTCATGTGCACCTCACCGCTCACATGACCAGGCAGAACATCGATCATGGCCGTGCCAGACAGGTGTTAAGGCTTACCTACACAATTAACCCTCAATACTGTAAGGTCCTGAGGCAAAAACTAAATTTACAAAGCGCGTGACATTTGGTCCCAAATGTCATCCGCTACACAATTATGTGCCATTTTTTGTTGGTTTATCACATCATGAATATGTTTTCAAGGCACTGTAAGCTAAAAATAAACATTTAAACATGTCTACATACGGTATTTCTTGACAATTAGCAGTTGTATCTCCCAAAAAGTTCATCATCATCATCACAATACTACTAAAAGAGGAAGTAAACCCTGATGGGTTTAATTCCTCTTTGATTCCCTGCAAAGGTAAAGCATAATGGGCTACTATGCATCGCATAGTAGCCCATTATGTGTCACTTACCTGACACAGGAGCCAGCGATGTCCCCGCTTTCCCATCTTCCACGGAGCATCCATCTTCTTTCCTGGTATCGTGGCTCCGGTGCTGTGATTGGCCGGAGCCACAATGACATCACTCCCGCGCATGAGCATGGGAATCGCCACTAACAGCATATCGCCATTAGCAGTGGCATGCTCAGTGCACCTGTGCGTCGCTGTCTATGGCGCATGTGCCGTAGATAGTGGTGCCTGTCTTTTTGCAAATATCTCCTAAACCGTGTAGGTTTAGGAGATATTTGTTGGACCTACAGGTAAGCCTTAATCTAGGCTTACCTGTAGGTCAAAGTGGTTTGTAAGCCCTTGTACACACGGTCGGAGATTCCGACTACCAAATCCGTCGGAGTAATTCCAACGGATTAATTCTGGAAGAGGTCCGGAAGTGATGTTGCATACACACGGTCGGACTAAGTTGTCGGAAAATCCAATTGTACATAACGTGATGACGTTATTTCGTTAGACGGGACTACATTCAGGCTAGTAGCCAATAGCTTCGGTCTAGGAATTTTATCTGAGCATGCGTGGCACTTTGTCCGTCGGAGTAGGCTACACATGATCGGAGTATGTCCGATAGGAGCATTTTGTCTGAAAATTTTACCGGCAAGTTGGAAAACTTGGTCTATCGGATATTCCGACGGAAACAGTCCGATGCAGACCACACACAGTCGGAATATCCGACAAAACGGTCCGTCGGAATCTCCGACCGTGTGTACAAGGGTTTACAACTATTTTAAAGAGGGCCTGCAGCTAGCTCCCACGTGATTATTTCTTCCTATAGTTTTGTTTTCTGCTTAGTCCACTGTGTACTATTTTATAATCAAAGGGCTTTTAAGCCGCTGGAGATTTTTTTGCGCTATTACTTCATAAATCGGTAAAGACAAACAGATCTGTAAAATACTATGGTACCATGAACTCACTTACTGTGGTATATTTCTAATTAGAGACTAAAAACATCCAAAAATCCATTTATGATGGAGGAACAGCTGTGGGAACCATGCTCCGTATAGATGCAGTATCCACATTTTGGTTGGGAACCGTATCAATTTTAAATGCAAACCACATTTTAATGATCATTTCAACAGAGTATGAAAAAACACATGTGTATGTAAGAAGAGTGCAATTGTTATGAAAAACATTACACAGGAAAAGTGATTAATTTGCTTAAATGTGTGAGTTAAAATAGAAAAAACAATATACAAAAATCTAGTTTAATAGCAGTACTTCTCTGGAATTCATTATTTAATGAGCAGGGGTCATTGATGCCTAGTTGTCAGCCTAAATTTAGCAGTGCCAACATGCACCAGTGTTTGTAACTATAAACTCTATTACTAATTTGCATGGCAAAAAAAAATAAAAAAATCTAAAGGCTCAAAGTTGTTTTACCTTCCTGTATACTATGCAGGAATGCAAAATACCCCCCCCCCCAGTCCCCCATAATACTCATCTGAGCCCCATCATGATCCAGTGATGTGCACAAAATCCTCGGCTCTCTGGGGACTCTCCCTCCTCATTAGCCAATGGCTTCGGGTTCTATCAATTACAGCCAATGAGGATAAAGAGGGGGCAGGGCTAAACCACAGCTCTGTGTGTGACATGCAGAGCCCTGGTTTGGGAACAAACCTGCTTGAATGCCCCATTGGAAGTTGCTTGCTATGGAGGCACTCGGCAGGAGGGAGGGGCCAGGAGCGCCGGCAAGGGACCAGAGAAGAAGAGGATGCGGTCTGCTCTGTGAAAAACCACTGCACAGAGCAGGTGAGCCTCTGACGGCGGCTCTGTACCACGTGATCAGCTGAGACCAATCACAGCTGATCACAGCGTGAACCAGGAAGTTCCGGTAAATGTCTTTCCTCGGTTCACACTGACAGGGAGAGCCGATCGGCAGCTCTCCTGTCAGAAGGGGGTGCGCACTTATAATCAGCACATTGATTATCAGCGCAGCGTCCATCAGAGGTGCCCACCACAATGCCAATCAGTGCCCACCTAAATCGCCAATCAATGGCCATCAAAGTGCCAATTAGTACCCATCAGTAACGCCTGTCAGTACCCTTCACAGATGCCCATCAGTAATGCCTGTCAGTACCTCCTCATCAGCGCTGCCTATCAATACCATCTATTAGTGCCCATCAGTGCTGCCTACCAGTGCCACCTATCAGTGCCACCTATTAGGTCCCATCTATGCCCATCAGTGCTGCATATCAGTGCTGCCTATCGGTGCCCATCAATTCTACATATCAGTGCCTCCTCATCAGTGCCCATCAGTGCTGCCCCATCAGTGTCCATTAGTGGATGAGAAAACAACATTTTATAACAGAAACAAAGAAAAAAAATGTTTTCAAAAATTTGGATTTTTTTTTAATTTGTTTAGCATTAAAATAAAAAACACAGTGGTGATCAAATGCCACCAAAAGAAAGCTCTATTTGTGGGAAGAAAATGCAAAAAATGTTGTTTGGCTACAGTGTTGCAATTGTCATTCAAAGTGTTACAGCGCTGAAAGCTGAAAATTGTCCTGGGCAGTACCCTGTATTGAAGTGGTTAAAAAAGAAAAAAAAATTAATTACTACCTTAATCAGCCACGGAAACTGTGTAATTCATATGTGTTCAGGTTTAAAGGGATGAAGTGGCAACCCTAGGTGCATGCCATGTCACTACTGCAGTTATAGGGCCACCTTTTCTTAAAGCCAAACCTGAACAAGGAGAGTAGTAATGCGGTGCGCATAGCGTCCAGCAATGCAGTGGGTGTGGCCAAATAGCACTTGCTGACATGATTGCCGGCCCCCTTCTAATGCCAACCTACCCCCAGGCAGCTGCCTGCAGCTTCCAGATGGCAACAGATTTGTGTGTGACTATCTTGGTTACTTGGGGAGCCACAGTCCGATCTGAATAATGTGTCTGGGTTTCAGTCTGCCTGAAATCCGGACAGATGAGTCCAAACCCTGATTGTCCGGGTGAATCCTGGACAGGTGGCAACCCTATGCAGTTATCAGATGTAGTCAAGAAAAATTGGATGGTAGCACACCCACACAATGCAATTCAGGCTGGACTGATGGCAGACTTGTATGGACACTTTTAGACAGTGACTTTAGATTAAATGTATTACTGTACCATAACACTTTTCTTTTTATTCTGAGACATATTTCATGTGTGTATCTAATGTGTGTATGTCACTTACTGTGTATATGGTTATAATACTGTTGTTTAAGGTTATTTAGCACTAAATTGAAGTGCTACTTTTTATTATTTTAGTGTTCTTACATAACGGTCATGCCAGATTGGAGGGACTAGACACAAATCAGAATCAGAATACTAGAACGGTTTCTGTAAAAGAAGCCAGCAATTTAATCAACCTGTCACCAGCTACACAATTGTGAAATATAATTTGACTGCCACATTAGCAATTCTTAGTTAAAAACAAAAGTTGACTTACTTTCTTTTTGGTACCATCGCACGGCATGTAAATGATTTCCACAGTAGTGAAATAGAAACTCATGTTCGGAATGGTTGACTTTCTTCAAAAGCAATGGAAATATGTCCCGACCATCAATAATTCTAATATAATGGAGAATAAGTAAATGAAGGAGAAACATTTTCTAAAGCTAAACTATGGGGGATATTTACGAAAGGCAAATCCACTTTGCACTAAAAGTGCACTTGGAAGTGCAGTCGCTCTAAATCTGAGGGGAAGATCTGAAATGAGGGGAAGCTCTGCTGATTTTATCATCCAATCATGTGCAAGCTAAAATGCTGTTTTTTATTTTCCTTGCATGTCCCCCTGGGATCTACAGTGACTTTACTTCCAAGTGCACTTTCAGTGCAAAGTAAATAACCCCCTATATCTTACAATTACATTATGTGTTTAGAATTAACCCTTTAACATCTATGCAGCTTAGATTTGTGCCCATGATTGATGGTGTTCCCATACCAGGGCGTTAATTAATTTGCAAATTTATGCGTTTTTATATCCACTGTATACTGTATACCTAAAATTACTGGGCTGCTTCTAAAACACATAGGGGGTTAATTACTAAAGGCAAATCCACTTTGCACTGCAAGTGCACTTGGAAGTAAAGTCGCTGTAGATCCGAGGGGGACATGCAAGGAAAATAAACAGCATTTTAGCTTGCACATGATTGGATGATAAAATCAACAGAGCTTCCCCTCATTTCAGATCTACCCCTTAGATTTAGAGCGACTGCACTTCCAAGTGCACTTGCAGTGCAAAGTGGATTTGCCTTTTGTAAATAACCTCCACAGTCCTGGTATAGGTGCTGGTAGCAGAACCCATTGTCTATCAGCTGGAGATCACTGTTTAATATTAAGCAGAATAACAGAAAAGAAAACTTTGTTCAGCTGTGCGCAATACGGTCAAGGTGAGATACGGGTAGATTATCATATTGTGCCAAATGACTGTGTACAAATCCAAGTAAAAAAGTTATTATTTAACAGGAAAGGCTTCATTTAGAAGGGTATGCAATTATGTGCGTTTATATGTGTTTATAGGACACATCTAAATGTATAAAAATTCATATAATGAGTTTAAATTGTATAATACACACTGGGGGTTATTTATGAAAGGCAAATCCACTTTGCACTGCAAGTGCACTTGGAAGTGCAGTCGCTCGAAAATCTAAGGGGAAGATCTGAAATGAGTGGAAGCTCTGCTGATTTTATCATCCAATCATGTGCAAGCTAAAATGTTGTTTTTTATTTTGCTTGCATGTCCCCCTCGGATCTACAGAGACTTTACTTTCAAGTGCACTTGCAGTGCAAAGTGGATTTTCTGTTAGTAAATACCCCCCACTGTATGCTTACTTGCAATCAGATGCATTCAGTTTAGCTGCATTTAGGGCTAATCACACTTAACTAAATACTGAATCACACAGGAACAATGTCCGGGTTCCTAGGCGATTCCGCGCAGTGTGATTTTCAGCCCATTTGGATGGGCTGAAATCACACTAGATTTCACCAAAAGTAGTGCATGCATTACTTTTATAAAATGCATTGCAACCAGATCACATGGTATTGTGGTATCATGAGATCCGATGCAGGCAAACGCACTGCATTTGCGATCTTTGTTTGGGGTGTTAGGAATACATTGCCCCCCCTTAGCAGATCACACAAATAGAGCTTTCTTTTGGTGGTATTTGATCACCTCTGTGTTTCTTAGTTTTTGCTCTATAAAAACAAAAGGACCGACAATTTTGAAAAAAAAATAAAAAATCTTTTACTTTCTGGTATAAAACATATCCAATAGAAAAATGTAAAAAATCAAATATCTTCATCAATTTAGGCTAATATATATTCTGCTACATATTATTGGTAAACAAAATCCCAATAAGTGCATATTGATTGGTTTTCACAAAAGTTATAGTGTCTACAAACTATGGGATGTATTTATGGAATTTTTATCTATCTATTTATTTATTTTTTAGCAGTAATGGCGGAAATCAGCAACTTACAGTGGGACTGCGATATTGCGGTGGACAAATCAGACACTAACTGACACTTTTGAAACTTTTGGGGACCAGTGACACTAATACAGTGATCAGTGACAAAAATATGCACTGTCACTGTACTAATGACACTGGCTGGGAAGGGGTTAATATCAGGGGTGGTCAGAGGGTTAACTGTGTGCCTAGCCAGTGTTTGTGTACTGCATGGGAGGTGCTTTTACAAGGGGAATGCATTGATCCATGTTCCTGCTTTCCCTACTTGAACCCCGATCTGCTTTGTTTACATAGGTAAATCGCTGTTCTGCCTCTGTGCTGAATGATTGGCGGGTGCCGGCAGACATCAAGTCCGTGGTACTCGAAGATCAGCTTCCGCTGTGTATAATCACAGCGGGAGTGGGCCAGCGGCATCGCCCCAGACCCAGAAGTGCAGGATCACGTACTAGGTATGTGATCCCGCCCAGCAGAGCCTCCTTGTCACCGTATATGTAAGTTATGCAGTCAGTAAGTGGTTAATTAATGGTTATTGGGATAATGCACTAGGCTAGTGTACCCTCTCTCCTTTGTTTCTTCCAGTACTTTGCTGGGACTGTCACCAGTCCTGAGAGGGCTGCAAGGTGTGGTGTGTTTGCCAGGAAATGGATGTATAGGAAGAATCTGAGCCAAATTACAACATTCGGGCGCAGGAGATGTATTGCTGCATAACACTTTCCCATGGGGAGGTGAACTCTGTGTAAGCTTTGCCAAAGATTCGATTTAGGGCTCCAACAGAGAAACAAAATGAAACGTGTGGAGGGTGCTCTGACAAGAGAACCTATAACTTTGCCATGAAAGGGCACACTAATAGATTCTGTAAAAAATCAAGGCAAGACACATAGATATTTAGTTAGATACACACTTACTAATGCTGGCCATGCATTATACAATTTTCTTATTCAATTTCCTTTAGCCCTTGTACACACGGTCGGACATTCCGACAACAAAATCAGATGGATTTCTTCCGACGGATTTTGTCCAAAATTGGTGTTGCATACACACGGTCGGACAAAGTTGTCGGAAAATCTGATCGTTCGGAACGTGATGACTTTGGAAGTTATGACGGGACTACATTCAGGCTAGTAGCCAATAGCTTTGGTCTCGTAATTTGATCTGAGCATGCGTGGCACTTTGTCCAATCGGAATTCTCTACAAACGATTGGACAAAGTCCTATCGGATCATGTTGTCGGAAAATTGATGATAGCCTATAGCAGTCTGCTGGGCTATCTGCCAGTAAGCTAAAGAAGTGTCAGGGCCTAAGTTTGAACCCCAGACCTCTGCTGTGTCTGTCAATAACTCTTCTTACTGAACTACCTGAGATGTTGGGCATCTCTATGCCTGATCCATTGGACAATCCTACCTTGTGCTTTGTTTTCTGCTGAACCTTGAACTATTTGCTCCTCCCATGAACTTCCTTATTTAAGCCATGCCTCCGCACTTCCCGTTTGCCAGATTATCGTGCTCTCTCTTGTTATCGACCTTCTGCTTGTTCTCCGACTATTCTTCTGCATGATCCCAACCTGCAACTGTTCATTCCTGACTTTTTGGCTTGTTTACTGACTACCCTTCTGTTTGATACATAACTGCTTATCCGCTTTTGGACCCCAGCTTGCTCACCTCTTGGTGGAGCAATCCTGAGGGCCGGGACCTGGTAATAACACACAGTAAAATCCCTCTCCACCATCAGGAGCTCTGGTGAACACCGGTTAGTACTTAGACTCTGCACCTCATGTGAGCCCGCATCATCCTGCAGGATGAGCTGCCTGTGTACCTATCCTGCTGGTTCCTGTGAGAGCTTCTCACTGCTATAGCAACTGGTCTTCATGCCTAAACCCTGATCATGACAAACTGTGTGCCTGCCTGCCCTCTTCTGCATATTATACTCCCCTATTAAAAGGATAAAGAAAAAGTGTCTAAAAGTATGAGAGACTCAGCAACTATTGATTTTGACAGAGCAGAGCTACTTATCTTCTCAGGCTTAGCACCTGAGACACTAGCACGTAGAAGGGTGTTAAAACCATTAACAACTCAGTTGAGAACTAGGAATATATAATATTGATTGGGGTTTTCAGCTTGTCTGATTGCTACAAATCAAGAACGTACAGCAATTTTGAGATCTCTGGAAAATTTGAAAGATTTTTGTGGAAAACTAGTATTACCCCCACTCAAACTGGATAACTGAAAAAAGAGGCCCCGAGAGTGGAGTAGGTTGAAAGAACAAGTATGACGATCAAAGTGAAAGAACTGCAAATAGCGGGGATAAGTAAAGACTCTGTTCGGACTATTGACTACGTTTAGGCAAAAAGATTAAGATTTGATGGGAGATTGTGTGGAGCAGATGTATGCACCCGGAACATCGGAACCATCCCCCAGTTAAGGAAATGAGGACTGAGAGCCCGGGTGTGCACATGAAATCCCCCTACAGGGACTTGGTCCCATCACCAGCCCAAAGAGGCGATTGTGAGGCTGAGCACAACATTGGTTTATGGTGTTTCTCAGTAGAGGGACCATTAGTCTTCAGGGAGTGTTGAATTAGGGGTTATATGTTGTATGTATGTTTTGTCTTTTCCCTATTTAATGGTGTACCCCTGAGACCCTAAAAGAAGATTTTCTCCATACCACTGGTTATATACCATGACCATGACCCCATTGAAAATAATTACTTATAATGTTAGGGGATTGAGCAATCCCACTAAGAGACACCAGACCTTCAGGGAATTAAAAAGACATGCTGCTAATGTAGTGATGCTACAAGAAATTCACCAGAAATGTCCACTAAAATTCGAAATATTTTTCAACATGGTATTACAGTTATTCCCCCACTAAAAGATCAAAGGGAGTCCCAATTGGGTTCGACAGAAGTACGCCACTTACACTAAAAGCAATACTGTCAGACTCAGAAAGGCAATATCTATTAATTAAAGGGATCTTTGTATAATATTGATTGTACATTAGCAAATGTATATATTGTCCCAATAGATGGTTATCCCTTCTTTTAAAGGGGGTTCTTAGTAAACTAGAGAATTTTTGAGAAGGTAAGGTAATTCTGGCAGTAGATTTTAATTTTGTTTTTGACCTAGCCTTGGATGTCCAACCTATGTCTCTACGATCTGAAAGAGGACAATTTAGGATGATTAAATAGAGGTTACATTACAATTAATAGATGCATGGTGAGATTGGACCCCTGGTAATACCTCTTCCATGCGACCAGTGATTCAAGGAAAAAATATAAAACGTCTATAATACCATGACTATAGTATAACTGATGTTTGCACTGCTGCTACACCGACCACCCAACTCCGAACCTTATCCCATTACCATTAAATGAGACCACACCTTTTTGGAGTAATTAGTGGCCGTAGCAGCCCCTTTATTAATCAAAACCAATAATTAACATATCAAAACCAAACATCAATAGAATTATCATTTAACTGATCAAACTGAAACTCGTTGGTCTTCTGCAGGGCATTCCCCCTCCCCACTCCATTAACATAACGAGCAACATGCACTGCGGTCGTATTAACGGTAACTAGGCCTCAAGCTGACGTGCTAGCTCAGAGACAACCAACTCTTGACCGCAGTGCACCCATTCACCATCTTCCATATAAACCATCGTTATATGGCATCTCAGCAACGAGCCCATATCCCCAATGGGTCCCGCATCAAACTCAGTGGGGAGGGGTTATCTTCCTTTACCTGCACCGACCAACACCCGCCAACCGCTACGACATCCAGCACCCCTGCGAAAGCAAAAGAAGTTAGCACCTACCAAACTACATCACCTCCAGTCCAACCACCGCCCAACAAACCTTCCTTTATTGTCTGCTTTGATGAGGGAGGGAGGGTGGGAATCTTTCCTTGCGCCGACTGACGCTGGGGCGGGGTGCGCTCTCTCCTCCTCGCACTAGCCCCGCCCCCCTAAAACTTTCCTACCCAATCCCCTACTTCCACAGTTAACTCTACTCATGCCAGCCCTCCGCCTACCCCGTGGTCCGTCTCCAGGCTGTTCTTGACTATAGTATAACTGATGTTTGCACTGCTGCTACACCGACCACCCAACTCCGAACCTTATCCCATTACCATTAAATGAGACCACACCTTTTTGGAGTAATTAGTGGCCGTAGCAGCCCCTTTATTAATCAAAACCAATAATTAACATATCAAAACCAAACATCAATAGAATTATCATTTAACTGATCAAACTGAAACTCGTTGGTCTTCTGCAGGGCATTCCCCCTCCCCACTCCATTAACATAACGAGCAACATGCACTGCGGTCGTATTAACGGTAACTAGGCCTCAAGCTGACGTGCTAGCTCAGAGACAACCAACTCTTGACCGCAGTGCACCCATTCACCATCTTCCATATAAACCATCGTTATATGGCATCTCAGCAACGAGCCCATATCTCCAATGGGTCCCGCATCAAACTCAGTGGGGAGGGGTTATCTTCCTTTACCTGCACCGACCAACACCCGCCACAGCAAGCAAGGATAACACCTTATCCTTGGGCGCACCTCCACACCCTCAAGGCTCGCTCAATCCCATCCTGTAAACCTAAGGTCCATAGATCGATCCCCACGGCATTAAGACGCACTCCGTCATCTCTCAGATACCACCCTGTGTCAATCTCCAACTCCAAATGCCGAACCGCCAACCCCCCATTCCTTACTACAAAACGCCTAGTCTCTCGGTTCACCCTCCTCCTGGCCTTGTTAATCCGACCCACTGACCTCGCGAACCTCCATGTGGTCCTGGCAACCATGTCCGACCACACAATGATCATCCCAGGAAAATCTGCCTTAGGTGCAAGAAATCATACTTGATGTCCCGCGTTATGTCCAACTTCTAGCGAAGGCCAAGAACATTGCCCCCCACATGCAAAACCAACACATCCCGGGGCCTATCAAAAAACCCGCAAAAAAGGTGCACCTCGAGCACCATCCTGCTCCAGAGCATGCCCAGGAAAACCAAACCACTTCAATCATGCCTCCCGCCTTGAAATGCCCAGCTGCCCACCTTCCGGCCTAGCATCACCCTCTAAGAGTGACCCATGATCCAGACCAACCCTGCTGGAGCACCTGAAAGAAAAGAAAACACAAACCAAATAACAGTTAATGTACAGCTGTAACACAAACCCATGCTGACAGCCCCTGGTTCTCCCAACTAAACCCCCACCAGTTCCGGCCCAACGTAAGAACGAAACCTCCACGATACCCACCGGCCAATCCTCTTCACAGACACCTCATCCAACCCCCATCCGACCGCCTCCGTCACGGCCCCAATCTTGAACGAACGTGAGGAAAACTTTTCCCCTCCCAAACCCAAAGCCATCAAACCTTTCCGAAAAACCCCTATAAACTGGAATCGCAACAAAATTTCCCCATTTGCGTGCATCAACAACGGGCCCGGCAAGGCCGGCCGACGATCCAAGAACTCACGCACCACGAAAACAGGACAAAGCTTACAGTCCGGAATTGCGAACACCACAACTTCCTCGCCCTTGCCCCCTAGGTCCGTTTTCGATATGCGCACCAGCATGCGCAACCTGTCACCCGTACAAATCACGTCCTCAAAAAAAAAAAAAACGACCCCCCCGCACCTTCTTGGCCGGGCTGACCAATTCCCCTATCCGGAAAACGCCAAAAAATGCCACAACAAACTCAGCTTTAAACAAAATTATTTCCTAAGTCGACACACACGCCACCGCCAGCTGATCACAAAGCCGCCCAATAGATCAAAAGACACCGGTCTCCCGTCATCCTTGACCTGCCGACCCTTCTGATACCCCTTCACCGCTTGCCTCACCCAAAAATCCTTTGTGCAATCGTGTTCCCCCCGCAGTTCGAACCAGAACGCCAAGCCGGCTACTTCCGCCCCGGGCCAGAAATCGATATGCCATCCTCCAATTGTCGGGACAAAAAGTAAAGGACCATGAACCTACGATCCCGAACCCCCGCCCCAACTTGTGTGCCCAGAGCTTCCCACTCCGCCCAAATCTTCTTACAGGCCGCCCAAGTACCCGCACTCACCGACCGACTGCTCCAGTCGGAGACTCTTCCAACGCAATCTACCACAGTCCCTCCGGGCACGGAACCCCGGAAACATCCGCCGTTGGTGCCAGCTCCCGAAACCTGTAGATGAAGATGTTCAATTGCAGACATCGCCGAACCAAATGCCACAGCATCCTCCCCACCGGCGGAGAAGCTGCCGATATCCGGTTCAGTACCTGCACCACTCCCAAATTGTCAACATAAAAACGTACCTTCAGGTGCCTGAAGGAGTCCCCTCAGAGGGTCACCGCCAGCATTACTGGAAAGAGCTCCAGGAGCACCATGTTTGTCAGCAAACCACCCGTGCTCCAGGAATCGGGCCATGGGCCCGCACTCCATTGTCCTCGGAAAAAAGGCCCCAAACCCTGTCAACCCCGCCGCATCCGTATAGAGTTCCAGATCGAAGTTGCCCACCGGCCCCGACATCCACAAAGCTCTCCCGTTGAAACGTTACAAGAACACATGCCAAATCCGAAGACCCTCCCGAAGATCCTTCGACACTCGCACAAAGTGCTGCGGTGAAACCACCCCCCCGTGCTAGCCGCCAGCCGCCTCTGAAAACCCTCCCCATGGGTATTATCCAGCAGGCAAAGTTGAGCTTCCCCAGCACAGACTGAAGAGTCTTGAGCTGTACCTTACGCATGCCCACCAACCCGCGTATCCCCGTCTGTCACGCATCCAGCTTGTCCGCCGGGAGACGACACTCCATGGCCTCCGAATCCAAAACAATACCCAAGAAACGAATCACCGTAGTCAATCTTTCTGTCCTATCCGGGGCCAAAGGGATACCGAAACTCTCCGCCACACACTCCAGCGTTGTCAACAGCACCGCACACACCGCCGACGAAGCCGGTCCCACGCACCAGAAATCATCCAGGTACTGTATAACGGAATTCACTCCCGTGACGTCTCTGACCACCCATTCCACAAAGGAACCGAAATGCTCAAACAACGCACCCGAGATGGCGCATCCCATTGGCAGGCACCTATCCACATAGTACCCGTCATGCCAACAACAACCCAGAAGATGAAAACTGTCCTGGTGCACCGGAAGCAGCCGAAACGCTGCCTCAATATCGAACGACGTGTAAGACACCGCGCTCAACCGGGGGTCAATGGCATCATTGACCGATCCCCCTCTTGGGTGCGACAGGTGATATATTAGCCGATGCATACCCGGCCCTCTCTCGGGTACCACCCCCAACGGAGAAACCACCAGATCGGGAAGGGGCGCACCCGAAAACGGGCCTGCTCTCCGACCCAACGCCACCTCCTTCCGCAGTTTCACTGAAACCACCTCCGGACGTAGCAACGTGGACCGCAAATTTCTAGACGCCGGCGGGACCACCCCTAGGACCGCCGGGATCCGAAACCCTTCTGCAAACCCCTGTCCCAACAGCCACCTCCCCATCCGGATATCAATCTAGAAAAGGTTGCATCTTTTCCAGTCTCACCGGCGGCGAACCTCTTGTTCGCAGGCTCTCCAACCCGACCCTTTCCTTGCTTGAAACACCGAGAAACGGCTCCCCCACAGCCGGAGCACTCGAGTCTACAACTCCCGAAAAAACGGATTCAGCATCCTTGCCGACGACACCAAGCGCATCCACCGACTGATGTCCTCATGATCCCAGCGAAGTCTGATCGCCCTCCTTCGACGAAATTGCTCGTCATAGCGTAGCCACGCCAGTCCCCCGTAGCCTCTGTGCGACTCACCCATCGCGTCCAGGTAGCGAAACAGCGCCGAACAATGCTCCGGGTTCCTCTCCCCTCTCATGCTGGCGAGAATTGCAAAAGCATGCAACCAGTTCTGGAACATCCGAGGGATAAGCCTGTAGCGCCTCTCCTCCTCCTCCGCGTTGTCCTCCGGCTTGACCCTATCTGAATTGAAACTTCCCCAAAGGCAACAGTGAGAATAACTCCACCTATTCCCCTTTCCATATCTTCTCCCTAACCTCCTGCTGTAAATGCGCACCCAGCGGCCCCTCAAAACACCCTCACACCTCGCAATGGGCCGCATCAGCCAGTCTGATCACATCCTGTTTTTTGCTCGTGTCCCCCGACGCCCCGGCTTTTTCCCCAGAGGGCCCTGATGGCACAGCGGACGCAGCAGCCACCCCCGCATCGCCCGCCCCAATTACCATGGCCTCAGCGGGCGCCGCTGGCGGAGGCGCCCCGCCGCGTCTCCCCCCGCCCCCGCGGACCCCGATTGGTCTGGAAACCCCACCTGCCCCCCCCACTCGGTCCCCAGGAGCGATCCACGCAGCCCCCGGCGAAACTGTCCCGGAACCGCCCTGCGCAAATTTTTCCAGCAGCTCCCTCAGGCCCACCCAAAACCCCTTCATCCCCCCCATCCGCCGGGGCGCGGTCAAGTACCCGCTGGGCCAGAGGGAGGGGAGGCGGGGAGGAACCCCCCGCCCAGCGAAACATCTGCGGCCCGCTCCCCGCCCCCCCAAACCCCTCCCCCCCAAATACCCCAAATTAACAGCAGACTTACCGGGCCGCCTGGAAGAACTCCCACCAGCCGCCGATCGACCCTCGACCGATGACGGAACGCCTCTCGCCATCTCTGCTTCGGATGATGGCAGCTCACCCTCGGACCGTTCTGGACTCTGAGCCTCCTCTCCTCGCGGCAGCCGTCCTGATGGTCCCGCCCGGACTGGCGGAGAGCTGCGCCTGGGCCGCCCCTGTCTCCGCCCAGTGATCGATGTTCCAGACGTCATTCTGTGCTGTGCGCCCCCTACCTGTTCCCGCTCGCTGCCTCCCCTGATTCCTGCAGTCCTCTCCAGTGGAAGCATATGAGCCAGCAGCAGCCTCCGTGTGTCTCCCTCGGAGGAGCCCCGCCCCCGCAACGACTGCACCAGGGGCCAGGCCCAAGTCTTCCCACTCTGCATGTCAGTCCGCCTTATTCCCACCGCCGGTGCGGCCGGCGGCCGTGCGATGCTGTGCCCGCCCTCCCGCCACCGTCCCGCGGCCGCCACAGCCCTTACGGCCGGCAGTTTTGCTGTAGGTTCATGGGGGGGCGGCGCCAGCGTTCCCCGCCCGGCGATGCGCAGGTGCCCTGGGGGAGTCAGGGGAGAAATGAGCCGGCGGGCGGGAGCGCCTCGCCCGGGCCGAATTCTCCCCCGCTGGCCGAATACTGTCCTGGGCATCCCCCAACACTGCTTCCACCCGATCTCGCAGCCAGCTCTCACCGTTGGCCGCCGCCGCGGCCCGCGACTGCTGCACGAGATCTCCCAGGGCGGATGCCATGCTGTTCCGAATCTTTCCTTGCGCCGACTGACGCTGGGGCGGGGTGCGCTCTCTCCTCCTCGCACTAGCCCCGCCCCCCTAAAACTTTCCTACCCAATCCCCTACTTCCACAGTTAACTCTACTCATGCCAGCCCTCCCCCTACCCCGTGGTCCGTCTCCAGGCTGTTCTTTCTTGTTAAACCGTGTGAAGGCATTAATCC
Source organism: Lithobates pipiens (assembly GCF_037356315.1). Taxonomy (NCBI): domain Eukaryota; kingdom Metazoa; phylum Chordata; class Amphibia; order Anura; family Ranidae; genus Lithobates; species Lithobates pipiens. The sequence continues at coordinate 177,627,389 of NW_027507748.1, forward strand.
TGAAATATTGGAAAAAAAAACTAACAGAATGGTTTATGGAAGTGGATAGATTTAGTTCAATGGAAGGGTTTATATATGTACATAGGGATATTTATGCAAGATTTTATAAAATCTGGAGTAACTGGATTGAGTTTAAACAGGCTTTGGTATATGCAGTATATCTATGTAATGAAAGTGGGTCAGAAAATGGGCAGGATGGAAAGGAAGAATGCCTGTAATGCCAAGAAGAGGTAGTGGGTTAAGAAAAGGGAGCAGGCCCCCCCCCCCCCCCCGATTGTCTTCTCTCTTAAGGGTGGGAGAATATTGGGGATTGGGGGAGAATTGATTTGTATGAGCACATATGTATATATATGGTATGAATTTTTCATGGATTCACAGAGAACACGCACTTGCTGTACAGAATCGAGTGCCCTGATGTCATCTAAGCCCCTGTAGGGCAAGTGCAGCTTTTTGGCACAGCGGCATTGCACAGTTTTACTTTGAATAGAAAGGTTGGATATATTTGGTGCGATTGAGCACCCACACAATGTGAGTGTATTTTATCTGCATTTGAAAATTAATAAATACTACAAAGGATAAAGCACTATCTTAAGTATTTTGTTTACATGATGGTGAGCGGAGTTAAAAGAAAAGCAAAGCACTAAATTGAGCAGAACTGGCACTCAGCACAACAAGGAGGATAGATCAAAGTCCCATCTAAGGGACACAAGTGGGATCTGACTGAGCAGTAACATGTGAGGTGAAAGCATTGAGGTGAGAGAACATTTGTTGGTGTTTTTTGAGGATAGTGTGTATTAAAGAAGATGAAGGTGGAATCTGCCCAGGAAGAATCCTGCTATGCGGGGGGAACAACAGTGGGCTTTACATCTTTTCAACTCAAGGTCAATTATTACCAAATGAAATTATACACATATATATGATGTAATTTTTTTTTTTAGGGCATGAAACATACCTGTCACTAGGCAATTCTGCACCACCCAAATGGACCACTGTTGGGAAAACATCCATCAAGCTTGTGGGTTTATTAATCTCTGTGTCAGAAGGAAGGACACCGGGCCACCTAAAGATCCCTGGTACACGGATTCCACCTTCCCAACCAGCCATGGCTTTTCCACCTACAAATTGTGCACATTATAGTTATTTACTACAAACATTCCAATCAGAAGGAAAAGAGGGATGTCTCATAAGTGTTTTGTTACTCCTTCACTGCCCACTGACAGGATGGGGGCAAACTGGAGACCAGGCTGTATTGCTTACCTGAAGTAGAAGTAAAATCAGGATGCCTGCCTGTCTCTGCTTTGTAACATGGTTGTGGAAATCTCAGGACATGATGGATAGAAATACAAACCCTTTAATAGGTAAAACAGCTAATATATGGGTTTAACTTGGTATTGAGCCATTTGACAGAAGTTTAACTTTAAGACGAGTAGCCCAATGGTATAACTCTTACTGTTTTACGGCTGTAAGACCCCTTTCAGTACTTTAATACATGCATACAGAGACAGTTGAAAGGGGTTCTTTATGCTAAGTGTAGTTTAAGAAAAATTCCAGGGAAACTGTAAATTCCCGGTCAGTCTGTTACATAGAGGGGTACCCGCCCAACACATATTTTTTTAATTACCTGCTTTCACCTACAGTGCCATGCTGTATATATTGCCAAATATATATTTGTTTACTGAGACATTGCCCTTAAAAGAACTTCTTGTGATGGACAGAAGTGCAAAATTCCCTTTAAAGGGAATTCACTATGGAATTGCTTTACTGCTTTTTTGCAATTCAAGTCCATGAGTGAGCTGACTCTTTAAAAGAAGGTGGTCCCTGTGTGGCTGATATCATATTTTTTAATCTATAAATCATTATATTAATCATTATATTTAATTAAATAAAATATAAAAGAGCAAGCCAAAATGTGAAAGTCATATTAAAAAATTATGTGAAGTAAAATTGCAATAATAACTAAAAACAGACACACACTTAAAATCCCCCAATTTTTTCCTTTAAGTTACAGAATCACCTACAGGTCATGATGGCAAAAGTATTAGTTGTTTTTAAAAAGGTTTTAATGTTTTCTTTACAGTTAATGTTATCCTTGCAGCAGTTAGGAATGATTAGCAGAGGATTTAAGGAGATGTTGTGATTATTTTTGCTGTTTTTCTTTAGGGAAATTTACCTTTACTTCCTGATCAGGAAATGCAACAAGAAGTGAGAGGAAATCGCTACAAATTAAGGAGAATTTCCCTTTTAAAATAGTTGCCACTGGGACAGGTGTCATCATTGGGGGATTTACCCTCACCCTTGTTCTGATGACAGGTCTATATAAATTACAGATCACTTTCTGTCTCAGTAACAAGGATATAGGACAAATAAAGAAAGTGAATCTACCTAGAAGCAACAGAGACAGCAATGAAAACTTGACTTATTTAATCATCCATCCTAATCTATCCAAAGCTAATAAAGCGTTAAACTCTACGCAGGGGTGGACTAACAACTCATGGGGCCCCCGGGCAATAGGAGATTATGGGGCCCACAGGCAATCAGAGATTATGGGACCACACAGTATACAATTACACAGTATACACAAACATGTACACAGAGTATACACAGACATGTTTCTATTGGCTGAGAAGGTACTGGAGAGGTGGGGCAGCTATAATCTCAGGATTTTTAGACCAAAAGGATGTCGGTAAGGGACATTTCAGAGGCAGATTAAAAAAAAAAAAAACACAGATTTTTACATACTGTCCCTGGTTTTACTCAGGCTGGCAACCCTGATGAGGCCCCCTAGTGGCCCGGGGCCCTTGGGCAGTGCCCGAGTGGCCAAATGGTCAGTCCGCCCCTGACTGCATGTGAACAAACTTTAGGTACTATGTCTATGTAGGTTATGATATAGGTTATAGATGTTTATGTAGGTAATGATTTTATGTCCCACTCCACTTTGATGATATACCTAATGCCCTGATCTAAGATGTGTTTTGCACATCTCTAGCCTTGTATGTGGGTATGGGTGCTTTTGTTTTGTCTTTAAGGCCTCATTCATACCTGGGAAAAGCAGAAACGTGGGTAGAAACAAGTGTTTCTGCCTGCATCTCGGTAAACGTGCAAAAGACATGTTAAATGCACAACGTGCTTGGTGTGCCATGAGTAGCAGTCACGCGTTTACCACAAAAAAAAGCTAGCTGAAAAAATGCACTTGCCTCAGTGCCAAATTTGGTACATGCATTTCTTTGACACATTTTTGGACTGGAGAGAATGGTGTTGCTCTAAAAACACACTCTGAAAATGTGCAAAAATAAATTCGATAGAAAGTGACGCGGCAGCGTCATTCATGTGTGAATGGAGCCTAAAGCAATGCTATATCAAAAAATAAAAGCATATCATACTTCTTCACTTTTGTAATTTAATAGATGATTAAGAACAAAATGGTAAGTACTCAACCAGTATAATTGTGAATGTGCACAATAGGAGGAACAATTAATTAAAAATACAGAAATTCCCCAGCCAGTGCTTATCCTTTTAGTCAGCAAAAAGAGCATATTTTGGACATTTCAAAATAATTAAAAGTCTTCATTTGCATACATGTGCAGATATATGGTAAAGCCACACGTCATTGTCACTATCATTACAGCTATATGCAGTGTGGTCTCTACTCCAATCCATAGCACAATATATATATATACACATCAGATTGGGAAGACACTGGTTAGCAAACACCTCCAGTGTTTTCTTCCCATAGTACACTTTCAATGCAAAAAAACATGCAAAGATCAGACTGGTTTGAGGCAGCTGCAGACCTTACATATCCGAGGACTTCTAGTAGGGAGGAGCACTGAAAATTTGTGTATAATTGTTCTATATGAACGAAAAATAAATGGATATTGGGTAGGAAATTCCCAGCTTCAACAGGCTTAAGTGGATTTGCATTCTAGTATTTGCTGTATATTCTAAATTACAGTGCAGTGCCATAATTCAGTTAGTGGCAAATTTAAAACTTGTGAATTGGTACATGAAGAAGAATATGCTTGTATCAAAATAGTCACAATCCTTTAATATTACTTCATAAAGATATATAAAGCCATTAAATATAAATATATACACACCTCTGTATATTCCATTCCATCCTCCAGTTTGAATGTCACCATCTTTGACCTCCAGATGTCCTCCATGATCTGATGCAAAATAGATCAAGGTATTGCTTTTCAGTCCAGCATTATCAATAGCATTGAGAACTGAACCTGAAATAAATATCATATATAAGATCCATGAAATAAATTATAAATATTAAACTAGAGTGTACCAATCATGGTATTAGAAATACCATATTACCAATCAACAAGTTCATTACTGAATAATGGATATAGATTGCTGTTAATTAGGTTAACTTTTTTTTAGCTAAATACAATATTTCCCTGCTTACACTACCACAGTTATGAGTGTGCAGATGTGTGACCTACTGTTGGAAAAAGACCTCTGTTCTCCGACCAAGTGTAGCAGTCTTCTTCAGACTTAGGTCAAGGAGGGAGGTTGGGGTACATTTTTTATTTTTTTGTAACATAGTCAATGTCATCATCTTCTAAATTTCCCAAGTATAATAAATAATATACAGTGCAGTATATATACTGTGTGTGTATATATATATATATATATATATATATGGCTACTTCTGCTGCCACCTGCTGCTCACGACCCAGCCTAGTCTGTCGACCCATCAGCTGCACATCTCTACCGTCAACAAAGAATTTCTCAGGCACTCCTACCTCCCTGCGCTCTTGCGGCCCCTGTCACAACTCCAGTGGCCCCTGAGCCAGGGCTGTAAGAGAGGTCTGTTACAAAGGACGTGACACCAGGTCAGCTATCCAATATTTATGCAGTTGATATGCTGGTATGACTCATGCTGGGCTACTGTTTATTTAGTAGAACACACACACACACATATATATATATATATATATATATATATATATATATATATATATATATATATATATATATATACACACATATATATATATATATATATATATATATATATATATACATATATATATATATATATATATATATATATATATATATATATATATATATATATATATATACACACATATATTTATTATCTCACAAAAGTGAGTACACCCCTCACATTTTTGTAACTATTTTATTATATCTTCTCATGTGACAAAACTGAAAAATTACACTTTGCTACAAAGTAGTAAGTGTGCAGCTTGTATAACAGTGCCAATTTGCTGCCACCTCAAAATAACTCAACACACAGCCATTAATGTCTAAACTGCTGGCAACAAAAGTGAGTACACCCCTAAGTGAACATGTCCAAATTGGGCCCAATTAGCCATTTTTGCTCCCCAGTGTCATGTGACTGGTTAATGTTACAAGGTCTCAGGTGTGAATGGGGAGCTGGTGTGTTAAATTTGGTGTTATCGCTCTCACTCTCTCATACTGGTTACTGGAAGTTCAGCATGGCACCTCATGGCAAAGAACCTTCTGAGGATCTGAAAAAAAAAATTGCTCTAAATAAAAAAAACTGAGCTGCAGCACAGTGGTCAAGACCATACAGTGGTTTAACAGGACAGGTTCCACTTAGAACAAGCCTCACTATGGTCGTCCAAAGGAGTTGAGAGCATGTCCTCAGCATCATATCCATGGTGGGTCAGCCTGTCAGTGCTCAGACCATATGCCGCACACTGCATCAAATTGGTCTGCATGGCTGTCATCCCAGAAGGAAGCCTCTTCTAAAAATGATGCACAAGAAAGCCAGCAAACAGTTTGCTGAAGACAAGCAGACTAAAGACATGGATTACTGGAACCATGTCCTGTGGTCTGATGAGACCAAGATAAACTTATTTGGTTCAGATGGTGTCAAGCGTGTGTGGCGACGACCAGGTGAGGAGTACAAGGACAAGTGTGTCTTGCCTACAGTCAAGCATGGTGGCGGGAGTGTCATGGTCTGGGGCTGCATGAGTGCTGCCAGCACTGGGGGGGCTACAGTTCATTGAGGGAACCATGAATGCCAAAATGTACTGTGACATACTGAAGCAGAGCATGATCCCCTCCCTTCGGATACTGGGCCGCAGGGCAGTATTCCAACATAACGACCCCAAACACACCTCCAAGACGACTACTGCCTTCCTATTGAAGCTGAGGGTAAAGGTGATACACTGGCCAAGCAGATCTCCAGATCTAAACCCAATTGTGCATCTGTGGGGCATCCTCAAATGGAAAGTGGAGGAGCAGAAGACATCCACCAACTCAGTGATGTCATCATGGAGGAGTGGAAGAGGACTTCAGTGGCAACCTGTGAAGCTCTAGTGAACTCCATGCCCAGTGCTGGAAAATAATGGTGGCCACACAAAATATTGACACTGTGGGCCTAATTTGGAAATTTTCACTTAGGGGTGTACTCACTTTTGTTGCTAGCGGTTTAGACATTAATGGCAGTGTGTTGAGTTATTTTAAGGGGACAGTAACTTTACACTGTTAGGCCCCATGCACACGAGACGCTGATACAAACTCTGCTGAACGCATGTTTTAAAAAGCAAAAACCTGCGTTTAAAAACGCAAGTGTTGCCAAGTTTTCATACCGCGTTTAGCCGTGTTTGCATCTATAAGCGTTTGTAAAGATAACAGACCCTCCCCAAGCTCAGAAAGCATGTATTATTAACTATTTCTGCCATTTTGATCAGAGTGAGTAGCAGCAGCAGAGAGCGCAGTTGTACACTTGCATTTGCCTCTCTTTCTGTGTTTTTTTTTTGGAAATGGATCCCATATTGAATATATGTCAGGAAATGCTCCTGATGTTGCTCTTGATGAGGCAGCAACGTTGTTGCAAATTGCGTGAGAGGTTCAGAGTCAGAGCTTGTCGATAATGGACCCATCCGTTGATGGCACAGCGAATGTCCGTTGGATATTTCACAAACATGGTGGGGGGTTGGGGCTCACTAGACATTGGTATGCAGGTTTTTCTTTGTGAAAAAAAGACATTGCTATGCTTTGGTCAGACTAGGTGGAGTCGCTGATTAGATTAGAAATAGGATGAAGGGGAGGCATTCCTCATTGTCTAAGCTAACTAAAAAACTAGAGTTTGGCATTGCATCAGTGAGTGTATATGCTCTATGAATCTAAAGTAATTACGACATTTTAAACCAATTTTTTTTTTGTATTTTTTATAGTTTACCATCATATTTCTGAATTTTCTGGTCAAAAAAATTGGGTTCCTTTAAAAATGCTTATAAACGCAAACGCCGCTAAATGTGGGTACCATGTTTAGCCATGTTTTGGGTCTGAAACGTGGAAAAGCAAAGTGTCTGAACCCATTTTTTTGCTTCTGGAAAAACGAGGTTAAACGCAACTGCATAAAAACGGGAAAAAACTAGACTGTGTACATGGACACAGGATAACATTGCATGCGTTCACACAGCGGGCGATGCGAGGCGACACGACTCGCCTCGCCTCGCTCTCGCAAGTCGCCCCCGTTCTGTACAATGGAACCGTTCTGAGAGGAGCAACTCGAGTCGCTCCGACTCAGAAAAAAGGTTCCTGTACTACTTTTGGGCGACCTCGGGGCGACTTGCATTGACTTCTATACAGAAGTCATTTGCAAGTCGCCGCTGAGGCCGTGGCAGGTCGCGGCGAGGCAAGTCGGAGTCGCCTCGCCTCGCCTGCTGTGTGAACCGGCCCTTATTACTTACCAACCATAAAGTCCATTTCCTCGACATTATCTCCATAAATTCCATGTTTGCTTTTCCCAATAAATGATTTTGTTGTAACCAAAGGCGTGTGAACATGGAGAAATGCAACGACAAGCAGAAAAGGGCCATCTTTATGTCTACAAAAAAATATTTTTACATTATTATTTCGGTCTGAGGTACTCACATTTTTTATGTGGTGCTTCTAGGTGTTGGTGAATTAAGAGAGCACTTTATAAAGAAATTATTTAGCAATTTTGAGACCTTAAAATCTATAATAGGACTCCGCTAGCAGTCCTCGAGCAACAGTTACATACTTAGGTTGGACATTGAATGTGTTTGTGTTCTACCACTAAGTACATTTGCAAGGGAAACAGATCATAGCTAAGGCATTTTTTTAAATTCAAATTTCCCACTCTATCCTGAACTGTCTGGGTTGATTTACTAAAGGCAAATAGACTGTGTACTTTGCAAATGCAGTTGCACTAATTTTCCCCAGAACTTAGTGAATGTTGGGAAGCTTCGCTTTGTAAAGAATACTCAATCAGGTGGAAGAAAAATAATAAAAACAGCATTTTTGCTTGCACATAAGTGGATGATACAAATTAGTAGAGCTTCAGCACATTCATTAAGCTCTGGGAAAAAGGAGTGCCACTGCACTTGCAAAGTGAATATTTTTTTTTGCTGTAGTAAACCAACCTGACAACCTGAATACTTGTCTTGAGGGTGGCACAGTGGTGTAGTGGTTAGCACTCTCGCCTGGCAGTAACAAGGGCTGCTGGTTCGTATCCCAGCCACGACACCACCTCCCTGGAGTTTGCATGTTCTCCCTGTGCCTGCGTGGGTTTCCTCTGGGTATTCTGGTTTCCTCCCACAATCCAAAGACATGCAGGTAAGTTAATTGGCTTCTGTCCAAAATTGACCCTAGTTTATGAATGGGGACCTTGGATCGTGGGCTCCCTGAGGGTAGGGACCGATGTGAGTGTGCAATGTACAGGGATAGGGACAATTGTAGACACCTCACTCAGGTTGAACTGGATGGACTGGTGTCTTTATTCAACCTTACTAACTATGTAACCTCACTGTATACTCCTAAACGTCTGCCACATTGGAGAACATTTACAACATAATCCAGCTATAGTCAAACAGGGAAGATGTTTGTAGGCCCATCCATGACTGTGGCTGATGCTTCCTGGCCAAGCTTGCATTAGGCTAGGTTGGATTTTCCAAACTAGTCACTATTATTTCTCCCAACACAAGCTAGTACCAGAACCATTACATCTGCCTCCACCATAGACACCAACTTGCTGTTTGTAGGAAGATCTTTCTTGTGGTATAAATCTTTCATAAGAAAACATTCATAATTATAATAATTCAACACAGAACTTTCAGATTTTGGCATGAGCACAATCATGCTTAAAGGGGTTGTAAAGCTTTGTTTTTTTATTTTCTAAATAGGTTCCTTTAAGCTAGTGCATTGTTGGTTCACTTACCTTTTCCTTCGATTTCCCTTCTAAATGTTTTTTTTCTTTGTCTGAATTTCTCACTTCCTGTTTCTCCTCAGTAAACTTCACACCATCATCCGAGCGGTGTTTAGTCAGCCAGAACAGCTTACCGAGCAGCTTACTGAGGAGGAACAGGAAGTGAGAAATTCAGACAAAGAAAAAAAAACAACAATGCACTAGCTTAAAGGAACCCATTTAGAAAATAAAAAACGAGCCTTTACAACCCCTTTAGTACTACTTAAAGTGACCCCAGCATAAGGAAGCATGCAGCTTCTCAACAAGTCAGAAAATTATATACTGTATGTTGCTTCTTCTATTTCAAGCTGCTTTGTGTGTAGAAGTGACCCTGCCCCTGTGGTGATAGCATCATTTTAAAGTATTATCAACATATATCTCCTTAAATAATTTTTTTGCATGATACATTTTATGGTGTTGTTGACTGTCATTTGTTTGTAAAATGCTGTTCTTGGTAAAAAATGTATTATCTTTGTGCATCGATGAGGAATTCTAGAACTCTCATCTCTTTTCTTTCCGCCCAGTGGAGACAGCAGTGACTTGATGATACAGGTTCTAGCCCTAACTTTTTTTACAAAAAAAAAAAAAATATATATATATATATATATATATGCAAGAGCAACAGGCTCACTTTAACTAAACCCCCAGCAGTAGATATTGCTTACCTTCCATTCGCTCCCTCATCATGCATTTAAATTAAACCTGCTGTTTTATCCTGCATAGGTAAAGCAAAGGTTCACTATAATAATAGTCTCAAATGCTCAATGTTTCAAACTAGATGTTTCGTCAGATTAGGTGACCCGTCAGGTTTTGTAACGGACATGACTTTTCCGTCGCCGCCATCTTGCTACACCCCACGCTCATCCCCAGTAAGGCTACAGTGAGAAGGTGGCAAGCGGACATCTTGTTACACCCACTGGAGTCATGTATTTCACACTTATTTTTACCAGTAAATTCAACTTATATAGTGAAATTCAATATTTTTAAATCTGTCTGACTGTTTTGATGTTGATTTTTTAAAGCACCGGTGTTCTGTCATATTAGCAAATCTGTGCGATCAGTAGGCTCGCCGCTGCTTTTAAAAGTCAACATCTAAACAGTCAGACATATTTTTAAATATTGTATTTCACTATTTAAGCTCAGTTTACTGTTAAAAATAAGTTTGAAATGCATGACTCCGGTGGGTGTAATAAGATACCGCCTTCTCACTGTATTCTTACTGTGGATGAGTGCGGGGTGCAGCATGATGGCGGCAACGGAACTTCACTTCCGTTACAAAATCTGACAGGTCACCTAATGTGACGAAACACAGGCGTGGAAGGTTTTTGAGGTTTAGCATTCAAAGCCACAATAATTTGTGCAATGCTTGTTTGTCCAATTAAAACACATTTCACAAAATAGACATATCCCATCAATCTAAAACGACATCTTAACAAACATGCTGCACAGAAACCACACTAAAATACAGAGTATGTACATATAATAAAACTGAAATTTCACATACCACTGTTTGCAAAAGTACTTTAGGCCAAATGTTAGGCCAACAAACACTATATATTGAGGAATATATTTCACATACCTTTCAATGAACTGCTGTGCCTCTCTTATTAAGTCAGCAGATGCTCTCTGTACATTCATTGGTTGCTCTATAATTTCATAGTTTTTCATAAGTATGCAACTCCAGTACTGTAGGAAACCATATTTAATGTACCAAGCTAAAAAAAACAAAATGCCAAACAATGCGCAGCAAAACACCACTTTCCCACTGATTGCCAGCAGGTTAGTATATTTAACAATGGCCATTGTAAGCACAGCAAATCCAAAAAGTTGAGTGATAAAAATCAGTTGGGCCTTAAATGGTGCATCAATTTCCAGCAGGCCTCCAGGCTCACATTCATTAATGAGGGTAAGGGGAACCCCATAAAAATAGTTAAATCCATTGTTTAGAGGATGGTGACAGTAATCATTAAGGGTTTTACAGTTCACTCCAAGGTGCCATTTTCCTAAAACACAAAAAACAATATTTTTCAGCAATGATGTAATACAATAACCATGTAAATACAAAATAAGGCTTCTATCTTTTGGGTTTCCACAGGCTTGATGTGCTCCTAAGAGAAGTAATGACCAACCTGCCAGTACCGGGGGGAAGAACATACTGTCCTGTATTCATAATTTGTGAGCTCCGCCAGCTCTTTTTTATTCTATTTTCAGAGGCGTGACAGTTTTTCCCCTTAAGGTGTTGTTCATCCTGCTGAGACAATAAGGGCTCTACTGTTCCTCTCTATTGAGTACATTCTCCATTTATGACCCCAGCCGTGCAGTCTTACTACTATTGCAGTCACCTAATGCTGGTTTCACTCAGGCTGCCGGATCAGGTCCATCTGTCAGTTTTTCAGGCAGACCTAATCGGACCCTCAATAGCTCTCTATAGAGCAGCGAATGTCAAAAACAGTAAGATGGGGGACCCGTCCGGCATGTCGGATCAGATGAAAGTCAGATGGAAAGGTGGTCCCTTTCCATCTGACAGCCTCATAGAGAACAGGGGGGCTCTGTCCTTGTCCTCTCTGAATAGAGGAGTGGACAAGGATCTGTCAACCACCTTCTCAGCGGGATCAGTGGAGAGATCCCCTGCTGAGCAGGCGGAATGCGCATTACGGAGTCCACCAGTGTGAAACCAGCATTAATGTAAAATTAGGATCAAACTCTTGCCAAAACATGTTCCTTTTTGTTTTAGATATAATGGAGAACGTTTAGAACCACTATTGAGTTTTATTGCTGTCTGTGTCTTTGTTGTGAGACTTAACCTCCCTACTGGTGGCCTTAACATTAATAAAGAAAGTGAGGGGAAATGGAAAATGTTAAAGTTGTCACAGGTGTGGAAAAATCTACCAGTGGGCATACCCTCACAGCTGCTAAAGGTGAGATTTTCCTCTCTCTATAATACCACTCACTTCCTGCTGTGTCTCTGAAAAAGAAGGTAAAGGAAACTATTTCAGATGGAGACATAGGCAGAATAAAAACCTGAGAGGAGGTATAACCCTTCCCAATTATAGTGTTATAGATATTGTATTATTATTATTATTGGTAGTAGTAGTAGTAGTAAAATTAAGTAACTAACTGAAATGGACTTCTCATAGAGACATAGCAATCAGCAAAGCCTTATATATCCAAATTTGAACTTCCTGCCAGGCTACTTTTGCTGTTTGTGTAGCTACCTTGCCCTAAGGAGATGGGTCTATCTAAATGTAGTGGTGATAAGCTGCAGTCAGTTTAGCTGGATTGATAGTTCAGGTTCTTTGGGTTTCTCCTGGGCCCTGGTTGCTGTATGTGTCCGTTTGTTGCCAGTAGATGGTACTGTTGCCTCTGGTAAAAGCAAGAGAGCTGCATTAACCAAAGTAATGAATATTTATCCCTTCCTGTCAAACCAGTAGGAGTTTCCTCGCCACTAGGGCATGCTGGGAGATGGTAGAAATATTTAGGTAAGTCAGTCTTTTCTCCTCTGATCCACCTGCCTAGGAGAGGTGTGTATTGTGCTAAAAATTCTTAGGGCTGCTGCCTGAGAGGGTGACCATGTGGCTGGACAAAGGCCTGGAATTGGGGCCTAGCCTGTGGAACCTGAGGACTGAGGAGCCATGGAGGACCTCCAGATGTCTTGAGGGGCAGAGAGAAGCTCAGATGTGGAGCTCAGACCCCACTGGAGTATTGGGTCTTCTACCCAGGGTGCTGGCAGCTGATCTTTCAGTGCTTTACAGGAGATACAATCACAGATTTTGGGCCGGCTTTAAGGTTCTATATCTGTGAGGACAGTGAGTACTTTCATTCCCTTCTTGCTCTTTTAAACCCCCATACATAGC